>NC_141135.1:30102631-30776797 GCF_053477565.2 Lygodium microphyllum
CGGTAAAGAAGACAAAAGAACCTACTAGCATAACCATGCAACCAACCCACTAACTAACATAGCAAAACAAAATTACAACCCGAAAAAAAAAAAGATCGCCAACCTGAATAATAGTCGTAAAAAACTGTCCCAACAACTGTCAGAGAGAGAACTAGGGAGAGAGAAAGAGGAGAGAGAAAGACTGCAGAGGAGAGAGAAAGACTAGAATTGGAGAGAGAAAGACAGGAAAGATGAAGAAGCCATGGAAGCTTGGAGCAAGAAGGGAGAGAAAGATTGTAAATGTATTGATATGTCAAAAGATATGAAAAATTACAACTTATCTCCTTATATACCAATGTCAGTGTGACATGGCATATTATCAACATTTTTAACTATTCCCAACTTCTTACAATCCATCCCTTCCCAAAAAGGGTTTTTGTCCTCAAAAACAAACCTAGAAACAAGCTAAAGAGGAGATGGATAGAACAGAGTACTACTCTGTACAGCATTACAAGGGATAAAGGAAAAGATTACCTAATACTCAATAGTAGTACTAATCTATACAGGAGGTCAAAATCAGCCTGTAGCCTCCCGGATCAAAAGGAAAAGTTGTATCTTTGCCATGCATTGGTTCAACTTTCATAAGATCGAAATCAAATACTGCTGGAAATATGATCATCACGATAGTACTCACTAACAAAGTCTCCATCGTATGATGGTCCTCCAAATCCACATGCTGTCCATAATCTGCCTTCTTGAACTGAACTTCTTGTTGTTGAACTTCTTGTTGTGGACTCATACCAGAATGGTCTTCAACAAGATGTTCTCCATCATTTACATCATAATATTCAAATAGCAAGATTATTTTGGTAGACTTTGCCCTACATGTGGCTTGGTGATTACAAGATAGTGGCTTAGCACAACGATAGCATAAGCCCGCAGCATGCAGTTCCCGTATTGTATCACTAGTAAGGTGTCTAACACGTTTAGCTTTAGATAGCAATTTACACACCTGTTCATCACCATTGGTCAGCTCTATGATAGATTTGACATGTTGCTCATAGTCATCTTGCTGCTCATGCATAACAGATGGTTGTCCATGCTCATCATGTACAACAGATGGCTGTCCATACTGCATATGGTGATAATAGCCCTCCTGCACATAAGAGGGACAGTTAGGTTGAGCATATGCAGTTGCTTCCACTGATGTTTGCTGCTCACATTCATAAGCATGATGCCTTTGATCATTAGTCCCACAGCATTGGTCATAATCACTTGCTTGCTGTTGATCAAAGCTAGGAGTGCACTGATAAGCATAACCATTTCTGCTACATCCATAAGAACTATTTTGCTGAAGTGATGGATGCTCATAAGCATAAGCATGTTGACCATAATAACCATTCTGCTGCCAAGGTTCAATGGGATGATACTCATCAGCATATACATGTTGTCCATAGGCATAAGCATTTGATTCAGGTCCTGCTGTTTTTTTCATAAGAGCAATACACTGTTGAATCGAAACTACAAGTTTGTCAATATTAGCTTTTGTTTGAAGCTGATCTTGTCCAAGTTTGTCCATTTTAGCCTGTGTTTGAAGCCAACCTTGTCCAAGTTTGTCCATTTTAGCCTGTATTTGAAGCCAACGTTGTTCACTAGAGCTAGAGCTATTGTTCTTAGCTGCTGCCATTGCAGTCAAGTTGAAGAAATGTGCTGTTCCTTGAAAAATAGAAGTCCAAATAAGGTGTATGATAGCTTGACTCGAAGGTTAGGATGTCTAGTATCAAGTAGAAATCTTGGTTTGAATTTAGGAGTAGCAATATCCCTCTCTGTTTAAGAATTTCCAGAACTGTCCACAGTAAACTGCTAGTGAACTGCAGGTACCAAATAGACTCTAGCTCGAGAAATATGTATCCAAATGAGACATTTAATGGCTCCACGCGAAGCTTATGATGTCTAGTATCACTTCCAATTGTTCCTTTGTCGTTAGAATGATGCTACTAATTTCTGTAGCAACTTTTCCAAATCTGTCCCTGTTTGGACTGCGCCCTGTTTAGCACTGTAATGACCCTATTTTGCCTTGTAATCATTACCTTTCATCTAGGGAAAGTTGTAAGGCACTTAAGATCAGTAAGAACACTGATTAGACATGCACAAACCCTGCAAATACATCCTTGATACATCCAAGAATTGCTCTACAAATATCCCAACTGATCCTTACTACATACTCTCAACCACTTGATCAAGCAAAACCCATAAGCATTGAGAACTCCAATAGTTGCTTCAAAATGGAGCTAACCAAGAAACAAACTCCAATATAGCTTGAGTTGGTTGCAAGCTTCAAAGTACCCGATGAATTGAATCATACCAAGTAGATTCAAAGGTAAGAAGATACCCAATTACTTGAGCCTGCTTGATGAACTCCTCAAAGCCAATCTTGTAGTAAGAACGCTTGAACCAAAATAGTAGTATATCCCAGCATCATACTCTACTCAATAATGCTCCAATGGTTCTCCATGAACCATAGCTTGTTGAAGAAGAACCAAATGCTTATCCCCTATGCTGAAACATTGCTGAATCTCTAGACAATGTGACTTCTTCAGTGTATACAGATTCCAAAGCCACAGTCTGCTAAGAATACTGTTCCAACCACAGAATCGATCTTTGCAAGTCGTTGGGGAGGAATGAAACCTGAAACACCAGGCCTGGAACACTATGAATCGGTACTAAGATATCCTGTCCAGGAAGACTAAAAGCTAACCACGTCCTGAAAGAAGGGATGAGAATGGTGGAGCTGAGATCTAAGAACAGCAATAGTTGTGGCCGAGTTGAACATTGGATTCCTCTTCTAGCTATGACAGTAGCGAAGCACTTTGACACACAATACTTCTATCAAAGGCGCTCCTCGCTTCAAGTTGTCTTCTATGGCATAAAGCAGAATGCAGATTGTGCTGGGTATGCATTCGCAACCACTTTCAATCGTGTGACAAAGCTTCCTTCTGAGTTTGTGCCTGGTATTTTAACTACCTTGACAGGCATGTCCAAAGTATCACATGTTGAAGAGAATTGTGCAATCATTAAATGTCCAGCAACAACTCGTGGTTGAGCACCTCAGAAATCTTGTCCTGCTTTCTGTTCAGCACCAGCAACAGCAGCCAATCTCACAATTAGTACAACTCCAGCAGCCTCAGTCACATCAGCTTCAACAGCACCAGCACCAGCAGCAGCCTTTGCAGCTCCACGCGACACCAAGTTGGACTAAATCGCCAAGAGAAAAGGATGCTGTGTGATGTACAAGATCAGGTAGAACAGCTGCTGGGCTTGGCATTTGAAAACCACAAGTCTCTAAATGAAACGTCTCCCTCAGGGATATCTGAAGCTCTTACTCCAGTTTCTGGTAAAACTGCACCAGCTGTAATTCCAGCAGTGCAGCTTTATACACTACTTCATATTAGTCAACACTGCGGACTTATTTCCAGACAGCTACAATGAAAAGATGTAGGAGACATATGGTAGAGACTGATGAGTTTGTATCTAGCAATAATGAAGGCTTTTTGATTGATCCACTTACAACCTCAGGTGCCTATTCTAAGATGAAGTCTTTGTGCATCAATTTGAGCAAGGAAGTGCTGACTGACATCGAGATACATAATGAACATATTCTTCCAAGCTCAATCGATCTACCCAACATAGCAACTGGAATCTACAGTGTGGAGCTTTGTAATAGGCTGAGAGCATTTCAGCCTGTACAGTGACAGTGCGGTTATCTAATGGCAAATGCCCTTAACCTCACTCCCTCAAACCTGTCTTTTGCCTTTGGGTCTGTTCTTTTGACCTCAGACTATGATGAATACAATAACATCATCTGTTACATTTCACCATTTAGTCTGCAGTTCGCATAACCGTCTCTGATAGACTCTCTGAAGATGGCATTTTCCCATTGCTGACCTGACTTGAAGATTGCTTTCTTTCAGGTGGACCACGGACTGCGGGAAAAGAATCCCATCATCTGACTTGAAGATTGCTTTCTTTCGGGAGGAGCATGGACTGCGGGAAAAAGAATCCTAAATTTATCGTCGAGAGTCAAAAGATGATGAAATTGCATTTCTGGTATCTTGTCCTCCTTCCAGTCCCTCTCAACCAGTTATAGATCTTTTGCTTGCCACTGCGGACTTTGAAAGAGATATTGTTTCTCTAAACATCAGGCCCTTGAAGGGTGGAGTGGATGCAAAAGATCTGTTCCACTTGTACATAGTTCTTTGGATTCAGGACAAGCGCCTCAATCTCTTGACAAAGTGCGATGGACATGAAGCTGTACCTTCCAATGCAACGTTGTTGATTGAGATGGAGCTAGTATCCTGGAAATCTGTTGAGAACATCAGTGCTGATGAAGACATCCAGTAGTATAGGAGCACTCTAGCATAAAGCGATAATGGAGGACAAGGATTAGATGGTTAGTGGTGCTAATTCATCTTATGCACCCTACTCTTTGACCGATTATCCACTTGCAGCCACCAATTTTCTACACAATCTGGTGGATATGGAGTCTCTGGTCAAGTTCGAACCGTCGGACTTTGATAAAACTGGTATGTCTAAACTGGTATGTCTAGATTTGGAAGCTCCTCCATCTCCCAGCAACAGGACTGTAATACTTGTCCTCTACATCTGAGAACATATAAAAAGCTTTCAATACCACCAGCATGCCCATGAGAATATGGATTCTGTGTGCTGTCATCTTCTGTTTTATGCAGACATATGTCCAGACAACTGCATAAGGCCTCAGTGGAGTCCAAGCCTGTCTCTTACATGGCATAAGCACCTTGTTTGGTGAACCAAAAGGCTGCTGAAGCTTTAGCTTGTCCTGCTGAGAAGCTTTCTATCATCACTTGGTTCGAGTTTTTTCACTTAACCCACAAGTACATTTGCTCTGCCTGCGGCACCTTTCCTTTGGAAGCTATAGATCCTTCTGCATCAAGTGATATTGGTCCTGCTGGTAGACATTTGATGGCAAATCTGGACAGCATTTCTCATTTAGGGTTTGCAGTTTAGATACATATATTGTGCACCTTAAACACATCTGGGAGTATGCACACAGTCCTGTTCATTATGTTATTGCTCATAAGGATTATGCAGTGTTGCGCAAGATTATCTCTGCTTTGCCTTAACTAGCGAAAGTAGGGGAGATCCGCACAGGAAACTGACGCAATTGCTGAAGAGCACAGAGCTGAACCTATCTATACTGCACATCAATGCCTCCTAAGACTGCATCAAGTTCAACAGTCTTGATTGCCACTGTACTAGCCTCATCACTTTTGGCAGTGCTTCATCAAGCTCATCTTCTTAATGACATTACAGGGAACCTAACTCTTGTTTCTAATTCCAACCCATCCAATCTGATATTCATCTCCAACAGAGATGTTTTTGCAAAGGCTTTGATTAACTTTGTATCGGAAGGATGCTTGTAAATCTCGCCCAATATATCTACTGGTGTATGTGAATGGAAGACTAGTTGACTACTCAGAGCTTGTTGTTGGAGCACTGTTAAGACCTCAAAGTCTGAGGCTCACCATCATGACATCTGAGAGGTTGTTGCTTCTGCAATCCTGACTTCTGCAACCTGAAAATTGGGAGCAACGAGGAGGAGGCCTGGATTCAAAGGCCAATGCATGGATGAATGTGTCAATGGGCCACCAGACAACTATTGTAGCAACCAAGCACAACATGCCACTTTTAGAGCTGCAAACAATGCAAAATGCTGCCACTTCTTCAGGACAACAGGTTTCAAATAGTTTGCTATCTGGGAATGTTCTTCAGGAAGAGCAGACCTTGGATGCTTCTCCTGGAGCCTCCACATTTGCCATTGTTACAGGCATTGGGAAGGATCAAGACTCTACTTATATGGTTTCCCAAGGAGCAAACACAAATAAGAATTCTCTGACAGCAATGACACTTTTTGGTCATTCATTGTTGATTAATGTCGTGGACATGGCAAGATTCATAAACGTTATGCAAATATTGGCAAGGTCTTCTGAAGTTTGTTCTGTCTTCCATTCAGGGCGAGAGGGAGTTCCAGAACGAGCTCTCTATTTGCCGGCGCCTTGACTCTAGGTATGTGGTGAAGCTCTTAGGGTATTCCTCCCATGGTGAGAAGGTAGATTGCTCGTTTATGACTGCATGTGCAGAACAGAAGTTTGCAAGAAGTGCTGCATCTAGAATGCGACCCTCCTGTCATCCATGGAGATATTAAACCAAGTAATGTGCTATTAGATCAGAAATTTTCCCTGTCTCGTTTAGGATTCCGTTCTGTGAAATCTTCCATCCTGTAGAATTCAGGATTCCATCCTAATTTGGTCCTGTGAAATCTTCATTCCTATAGGATTCAGAATTTCATCTTGATTCCATCATGTGAAATCTTCCTTCCCTCAATGAGCTTCGCAAGGAATCTCATAAATTGGCACTCTCTACAGTTCGAGCCAGCACTGGCTCACCGCACGTCTCCTTGCTAAAGAGGGAAATAGTGAAGCCTGATGGTGGAGGATGAAGATGACGAACTCAGAGTCTGACGGAGAGGAGCCCGATGAAATTCCTGTCCAAGAATCTCATTGGAGACGCTGCAGGATAAAATCCTAATTCTTGTCAAAGAATTTCTGAATATGGCAGCAGTTTCTCTCCCTGTTTCAGACCATATTCAGATTTTTCCAACTTGCAGGGGCACCTTCTGCACTGGTCATCCAGCTTCTTTCACCAGCAGATATTCACTACTACTGTGCTCCTGTCCTTTTAGACTTCTGCAAACTGCTTGCTAGAAGTGCGCCAAGCCATTCGCTCTATCCGACTTGTCGGAATGCCCTTGCCATGATATCAGATTTCATCGGTGTTGCTCATTCAAGCACATACTTCAATGGTGCAAAAGCAGAAATCATTGTTCATGACTTTGCTCCATTTTTAGATGAGCTTGCCTCAGGGCTTGCTTCAACCTTAAGAACTATTGCTTCTACCAGTGGAAGAGAGAATTACTCGACCATTTCGGCGATGCCTGTGTTATCCGAGGAGCTGCAAATCCAGTTATCAAAGCAAAAACAAGAAGTGGAGCAGCTAATGGAAGTTCAGGCAGAGCAGCTAAAGCAAGCTTTGGAAGAGAGGAGAAAGAGGCATTTGAGAGAGATGCTTGCGACCATGGAACTAGCAATGCGGAATCGCTTGAAAATAACAGGGGACGAGCTGGATAAGGCTAAGAGGAAGAACTTGGAACTAGAGGAGAAAGTGAGGCAGCTGAGCTTGGAATCACAGCTATGGCAGAACTTAGCAAAGAACAATGAGCTTATGGCATTCAACCTTAAGAACTACAGCAACAACATTGTGTAATGTTCCTTTGATTCCCTGTTTAAACTCCATTTAAGACTCCAAGAAAGGCTGCCATGGTCTATGTGGTCTTCATGAAAGCTGCCATTAATGCTCCTGCATGCAGTCCTTGTGGTCCAGAGATGTTGTGTAAACTCCCAAGAAAGCTACCATTAATGCTCCTGCATGCAGTCCTTGTGGTCCAGAGATGCTTTGGAAACTCCCCTACTGCTCCCCGTACTTGTGTACCTGTGACTCAAAATTCCATGTAACTAGAAAGTTGTAACTAGGTAAAAATGAGGAACTAACTGGGATCAAGAACCTAGGCTCTGATACCAATTGTCAGAGAGAGAACTAGGGAGAGAGAAAGAGGAGAGAGAAAGACTGCAGAGGAGAGAGAAAGACTAGAATTGGAGAGAGAAAGACAGGAAAGATGAAGAAGCCATGGAAGCTTGGAGCAAGAAGGGAGAGAAAGATTGTAAATGTATTGATATGTCAAAAGATATGAAAAATTACAACTTATCTCCTTATATACCAATGTCAGTGTGACATGGCATATTATCAACATTTTTAACTATTCCCAACTTCTTACAACAACCAATCCCACAAACAAAACTGTACCAACCAAAACACCAGTAAATTAAACCGCACCAAGCAATCTCTCTCTCTCTCTCTCTAACTAACCTACCTAATCGCTCAACTAACTAAGCTACTAACAACTAACCTACCGAGACTAAGTAACTAATAACTAACTTACAATTATTATTATTCTCTCACCATCCCCCTCTAATAACTAACTTACAATTTAAACTAACCCCAAATAATTAAAGTAAACCCCAAACTAATTAAAGTAAATAACTAAACTAACCTACTTAACCACTAACTAACTAAGCTACAAACACCTAAACCTACCAACTAAACTAATAACATAAGATAAACAATTTAAAAAAACTTCTAATCTAATTAAAATATTAGATTAGTAACTAAATGAACTAATTAAACTATCCAAAGTTAATTAACTAACTAAACTAACTAATCTAATCTAACTAACTAATTAAAATAACATAAAGAACTAACACTAAACTATATCTATAAATAACAAATTAAAATAGCATAAGAAAACAACTAACTAACTTACTAATCCAATCAAATAACCACTAACAATTAAAGTAAAAAATAATTTAAACCTACTAACTTACTAATTATTAATCTAACTATCTCACTAAACTAATCTAAGGTAAGTAACTAAAACAATCAATAAACCAAAACAATAAAATTAAACCAATTGTAAATAAATTCAAATAAAAAATTAAAATCACATTAAAAACTTACTAATCTCACTAACTAAACTAACTAACCATAAATAAAATTAAACAAAAATTTGAAATAACATAAAGAACTAACCCTAAACTATATCTACAAATAAAAACCCAAAATAACATTAAAAAATAACTTACTAACTTACTAATCCAATCAAATAACCACAAACAATTAAATTTTAAAAAATCAAAAACTACCAACTTACTAATCATCGATCTAGCTATCTCACTAAACTAATGTAAGGTAAGTAATTAAGACAATCAATAAACCAAAACAATTAAATTAAGCCAATCGTAAATTAGATTAGTAGCTAAGTAAACTAATTAAACTATCTAAAATTAACTAACTAATCTAATCTAACTAACTAACCATAAATAAAATTAAACAAAAAAAATTAAAATAACATAAAAAACTAATCCTAAACTATATCTACAAATAAAAAATCAAAATAACATAGGAAAACAACTAACTAACTAACTTACTAATCCAATCACATAACCACAAACAATTAAAGTAAAAAATTAATTAAAACGTACTAACTTACTAGTCATCGATCTAACTATCTCACTAAACTAATCTAAGGTAAGTAACTAAAACAATGAATAAATCTCGTTGTCTCAAGACTCAAAATTATAGCTCAAGTAAGTTACAATCCATTAAGTACACTAGCAAATCAAAAGGGGAAAAATCCACAAACATTGTTCCAATAAACACAAATAGCTTTGAGACCCACAAGAAGACACCAACAAATGTTCAGGTACATTAATAAATTGAAAGTGGCAAAATCCAAAAACATTGATACAGTGGACATAAATAGCTTTGAGCCCCATAAGAAGCCAATAGATGTTCAACCCTAGAGCTATTGTTTGCTTCTAAGTTTCGAGGCCATATCACATGTAGCAGGCATCACTTGCAAGTTGGCACATTAGAACTCAATCAACCACCAAGTCTTCAACTGGCTGTCAAATAGAGTTTCACATTCAGATGACAATGGCATTAAATAAAAGAGAATAAAGATAAGCAAACGACAAAAGGCAACTTCATTCCCTTGACATCTAATACTCAAAACAACCATATTCATGATTTGCTACCTTCATAGACTTGTGGCATTATTGCAGAAATATAGCCAATGCCAAATGCTGTGTTGTCAAGGAAACCGTGCATCTGAAAGTCAAAGAGAGATAGGAACGAATCCAAACCCAGCCGTTGCCCTTGGGTATGTGGACGAGCCCCTCCAGCATTTGCAAGTCCTTCACCAGAACGCCACAGTGACCAGAGCAGCGGGTCGACGCTGTCGGCCAGTTTCCCTTGGGACCATTTGTGAAAGGCCCACTTGGGGAGGTGGGAGATGCTGCGGCCTTGGAGGAGGGGGTCGTAGTGTCGGCGGCCGGCGACAAGCTCCAGGAGGTCGACGTCGTAGACGTCGCACTGGGGGGCGACATAGCTAGAGCTAGGCACCCGGGTGACGAAGGCGAAGGCCTCCTCATGGTCCCGCTGCAGAAGCTTGGCCCACACACACACACACACAGAGAGAGAGAGAGAGAGAGAGAGAGAGACTCGCTGTCCCCTCCCCCCCCCATTCTCCTGTGGGCAGATTCTCCTGTGAGGCTCTGACAGCTCCCGATTCTCCTAGCCGACAGAGAGAGAGAGAGAGAGAGAGAGAGAGAGAGAGAGAGAGAGAGAGAGAGGCATTGTTCACGTGCCACAGAGACAAAGAGAGAGAAAGAGACTCACAGTTCACGTCCTGTTGTTCTTGTCTCTGCTCGCCTGTTGTTCGTACTCCCCGCTGCCAGTGCTGCTGCTCCCCTGCCACACTACTCCCCTACTACCAATGCTTGTGTGTGTGAGAGAGAGAGAGAGAGTGTGTGTGTGTGTGTGTGTGTGTGAGAGAGAGAGAGAGAGAGAGAGAGAGAGAGAGAGAGTGTGTGTGTGAGAGAGAGAGAGAGAGAGAGAGAGAGAAGAAGCAAAGAGTCCACCAACTTCCTCGTGATCTCCTTGTTTTTCACCACCCATCACTCTCACCAATTCAAATTTGCTTTGGTTTGAGAATTGCATGTTCGAGAGCTCTCTTGTGCTTCTCTGTCTCCCGAAACCTACAGCTTAAATAATAAATTAGTATATAAATCTATATCTATTTATCATTTTGGTTGGAGGTTCGGTATCTCCCGAATCTCCATTTCTTTCCCTAACCTCCACTTCTTTTCCCAAGTCTATTTTTGAATTTTTGAATTGCATGCAGATTTGAATTGCACGCAGGGTTGAGGGAGGTTAAGGTGTCTTTAATGCCTGACGACCTCTTTCTCTCATAATTAGTGAGAGAGATTTTGATCTCCTTTTGATCTCTCTTTTTTATCTCATTTTGTCGCTCGAGCTGCAGGTAAACTTGGAGCACGCTTGGGAGCAGTGGAGTTGCAGGGTGGAATTGCACGCTTTGAGCAGAGGAGCACACTTGGAGTTGCACACTTGGAGCACGCCATCTCGCTCAGGTGCAACTCTCTCTCTCTCTCTCTCTCTCTCTCTCTCTCTCTCTCTCTCTCTCTCTCTCTCTCTCTCTGTGCGGGTCAACAGGCCAGGCGGGCGTAACATTTATGTTAATGTTAATTAATAAATAATTAATAAATAAATGCTAATGCTAATGCTAATGTTAATTAATATTGATGTTAATTTATGTTAATGATAGGGTTAATGTTATTGTTAACATTAATGTTGTTGTTGTTAATTAATTAATGTATTAGTCAATTTTAGTTATTAGTTATAGTTATAATACTTATCTTTATTTTTATATTTATATTTATAAGATAAGAATAAGAACAATAAGCTGTTATTATTATTATATATATTATTATATTACTATCTATTATTTTATCTTATTATTATTATTATTATTATTATATTTTAATACTTAGTTATTATTATTATTATTAACAGTTATTATATTATTATATTTTATATTTATAATTATTATTAATATTTAATAATATTAGTTATATTATTACATTATATTATATTATCATTATAATTATAATTATAGTTATATAGTTTTGTTATTAGTTGTTATATTTGTTATTATATTATTATTATTTTATATTTTATTTGTTAGTTGTTTTTTATTATTTTTATTTTATACTTATAATTATTATCATATTGTCAGAGAGAGAACTAGGGAGAGAGAAAGAGGAGAGAGAAAGACTGCAGAGGAGAGAGAAAGACTGCAGGAAGAGAGAGAAATAGAGTGACGAGGAGAGAGAAAGACTAGAATTGGAGAGAGAAAGACAGGAAAGATGAGGAAGCCATGGAAGCTTGGAGCAAGAAGGGAGAGAAAGATTGTAAATGTATTGATATGTCAAAAGATGTGAAAAATTACAACTTCTCTCCTTATATACCAGTGTCAGTGTGACATGGCATATTATTAACATTCTAAGTATTCCCAGCTTCTTACAATCCATCCCTTCCCAAAAGTTTTTGTCCCCAAAAACAAAACTAGAAAGAGCTAAAGAAAAGATGGATAGAACAGAGTACTACTCTGTTTTACAGCTTAACAAATAGGGAATGAGTGAAGAATTTATCATTACAAGGGCTGAATTTGAAGTACGAAAAGTGGACCCTGCTATATACATGATTTGAAGAACCTTAGAAGCCATTGGAGCCATAGAATCTTCAACAAATAGTTCCAGAAGAAAGTAGACAGCTTGCTGGAATAACAGTCCCTGCTGGACCAAATCAGCCATAACTTTTGATAGAAGTGTCCAAATGAAGTGTACCACATATCAAAACGAAGCTCTTGAAGAGTACTTTAAGCTCATGTAGATAGCTCAATTCTGAAAATGAAGTACGACAAAAACTGTTCTAAAACAGCGTGCTGTCCTGAACCAGTCTGCACCAATACTAGCTCCATAAGCAATAGGCTTCAGCCACTAATGTATCCTTCAAGTATGGATACTCATCCAATATTGAATCAGGTCTCCAAGAAGCCTCTTCAGAAGGTAAACCTCTCCATTTAATCAAATATTCCACAATAGAACGTGATCGAAGCTTCTTTTCACGCTGACCTATAACAGCCTCTGGGATGTACTGAACAATACCATCTTCATCAATAGGTGGCAGCTCATCAACTAAATCCACTGGATCACCATAATAGGGCTTGAGCTGACTAACATGGAAGACGTTATGAATCTTTGTAGAAGAGGGAAGCTCTAGTCTGTATGCCAAATCTCCAATCCGCTTAAGGATCCTGTAAGGGCCATAGAATCTGTGGGCAAGCTTATTACTGGATCCATCTTTCAATGTAGAATACTTGGATTTGGGCACCTTCAACAAAACCAGCTCTCCTTCCTGGAACTCTAAAGGCCTCCTCTTCTCATCAGCATACATCTTCATCTGATCTTGAGCCTTCCTTAGATTCACCTTGCATTGCTGAAGAAGGGTCTGCATTCTATCCAACTCTTCCTTCCCATGAGGGTTGATCTTTTCGTTAAAAATGACTGTGGGTAGGGGCACCTTGTAACCATACAAAGCCTCAAAGGGTGAAACTCCTATGCTCGCATGAGTGGAATTATTATAAGCAAACTCAGCCAGGTGTAACCAAGAATCCCATGAGGTTTGGACATCATAGCAAAAATGGCGAAGATAAGTCTCCAACCATTTATTAACTCTCTCTGTCTGTCCATCAGTTTGGGGATGATAAGCCGTAGATGGAGCCAACTTGGTACCCATAGATGTAAATACCGCTTGCCAAAAGTTACTCATAAACTTTGAGTCCCTATCATGGACAATCACCTGCGGTAATCCATGCAATCTGAAAATATGCTCCATAAACTGGTTGGCCACCTGAGAAGCAGTAAACTGAATTTTTGTTGGGATAAAATGAGCTGCTTTGGTGAGTCTGTCAACCACCACATAAATGCTATTCCACCCCTTCTTGGTAGTAGGTAAGCCAGTGATAAAGTCCATAGTAATATGAGTCCATTTACCCGTAGGAATAGGCAATGGCTGCAATAAACCTCCTGGCTTATGGGTGCTATCCTTATTTTGCTGACAAGGCATACACTTCATAACGAAGTCCTTGACATCTTTCCACAGTCCTTTCCAATAAAAGCTCTTGCTGATCCTGTCATAAGTCTTGAAAACTCCCAAGTGTCCAGCTAAAGGCGAAGAATGCATCTCCTCCATAATTTTTCGCTTGAAGGAAGAAGTAGAGGGAATAACAATCTTGCCCTTCCACCAAATAAGACCATTTTTAAACTGGTAGTGCGAGTTTTCTTCCATGAGACCTTGCTGTAATTTCTGAAAGATTTGGCTGAATTCCTCATCTAAGAGATATGCCTCTTGTAGCTCTTCAATCCAGTCACTATGTAATTCCGTCATGGCTGATACTTTGCAGGCCCACATACGAGAGAGAGAATCAGCCACTATGTTATCTTTGCCCCTTGTATGAGTGATGTCAAAGTCATAATTTTGTAATGTTGCTACCCATCGTCGTTGCTTTGGAGTAAGATTTGACTGAGTAAGGAAATACTTGAGTACACGATGATCACTATGCACTCTGAATCGGCTGCCATATAAGTAATGGTGCCATTTCTTGATTGCATGCAGAATAGCCAACATTTCCTGATCATAAACATTCATGGCCATCTCCTTATCAGTAAGCTTACGGCTTTCAAATGCAATTACTCCATGCTCCTGAAGCAAAACAGCCCCAATGCCACGGCCACTAGCATCACATTGTATAGTAAACTCTTTAGAGAAATCCGGGCATACAAGAATAGGAGCGGAGGTAAGTAATTTCTTTAACTGGTTAAGGCTGCTATCTGCAAGAGAATCCCAAAAGAAAGCCTCTTTCTTCAACCTGTCAGTTAAAGGGGCTGCAATTGCCGCATAATGCTTTATAAATCTGCGATAGAATGAAGATAGACCAAGAAATCCTCTAAGAGAGGTAGTAGTAGTAGGCGTTGGCCAATCTTTTATGCATTGCACCTTCTTGGGATCAGCCTGTATTCCTTTTTCACTGACTATATGTCCCAAGTATTCCACTTCAGTCTGCATGAAAGAACACTTCTTCTCCTTAGCAAAAAGCCTATGATGTCTCAACACATCAAAAACCCTCCTCATATGCGACAAATGATCCTGAAAAGTCTTGCTGTAGATCAAAATGTCGTCGAAGAATACCAAGACAAACTGAAAGAGGAAAGGTTGTAGAATCTTATTCATCAAGCTTTGAAAGGTAGCTGGAGCGTTTGTAAGGCCGAATGGCATCACCAAGAAATGGTAAAGCCCACGATCAGTCCTAAAAGCAGTCTTGACCTCATCACCCTCTCTCATGCGAATCTGATGATACCCTGATCTCAAATCAATCTTCGTGAAGAATCGAGCCCCCTTAAGCTCATCAAGCAAATCATCTATCCTGGGTATAGGATACCTGTTCTTCACTGTTATCTTGTTAAGATCCCTGTAGTCAATGCACATTCTGAAAGATCCATCTTTCTTTTTGACTAACAGGACTGGGGATGCATACGGTGAAGAACTTGGTTCAATGAATCCCATTTCAAGAAGCTCTTTGATTTGCTTGGCTACTTCCTCTCGTTCACATTTTGATAGTCTGTAAGGTGGCTTATTGATCGTCTTTGAGTTGGGTTCCAAATCAATGGGGTGATCCACCGCTCTCTTAGGAGGCAATGAAGTAGGTACTTCAAATAGATCTCTGTACTCCTCAAGAAGAGCTGTCAAGGCTGGATGGTTTGCTGAATTTTTGGGCTGATCCTGTGTTTCTTTGTTCAAATGCAATACAAATATCTGTGAGCGCTTCTTGTACTCTTTCTTGAGTTGTTGAATGGTGATAAGCTGAAAATCAGATTTACTAGGGATCCCCTGTAAACGGATGAGCTGTCCATTGGAGAAAAACTCCATATATAACTGTGAGAAATCCATAGTAATCCTGCCTAAGGTCATCAACCAGTCACAACCAAGTACAATATCTATGGGCCCCATTTCCAAAGTGATCAGGTTTACTTTGACTTCAAAATTTTCAGCCATCTGCAAAGAAACCTGTGGACAAATCTGTGTGCTGATTTCCTCTTCACCATTAGCCACTTGTACTCTAATGGGCTGCTGTAAGTCGGTGGGAACACAATTCAACTTGTACAAAATGGATTTATTGACAAAACTGTGGGTACTGCCACTATCTATCAGGATGAACACTGGCTTTCCACATATGCTTCCCTTCATACGAAGTGTATTAGGGTTCTTAGATCCCGTCCAAGCATCCATAGAGATAGAACAATTAGTGGCAGCAGGCAACTCATTACAAAATCCACCAGGATCAAATGGAATATCACCGCCTGGATCAAAAGGAAAAGAGTCAGATGGATCATAGAAGTACTCCTGTCCACCATCATCCTCGAAATCTTCATTTTCAGCATTGATTGGGACTGCATTAACTTCATCTATGTCATTTTCAAGGTCCTCAAGAACTAGCATACTCTGAATTTTTGGCTTGGCATTTTTGTATACACACTTTGAAGCATGGTCAGGAGTATACTTTTCTCCACACTTGAAGCATAAGCCTTTGTCCTTTCTTTCCTTGTAAAGATCCATGGGAATATTTCTAGAATTTGTATTGGCTGAAGTAGACTTAGGCTTATTGTCACCTTGCTTAAATTCAACCTTTGGACTGTTTGCTGTCCTGAAATTGCCTTGAAGCCTAGAAGCATTAAATGGGGGATAAGTTGGTATCCGTAAGCTCCCACTAGGCATATGGTTGCTGCCATAATTGTTACCAACTTGCCCTTGCTTTAAAACAGTCCTTGGCTGTCCATAACTTGGCTGAAATGAAGACTCTTTCCTATACTTCCTTCCAAAGCGCTCTGCAAGCTCAATAGCCTTGAAAAGTGAAGTAGGATTTTGCGCCATAACATCAGCTGACAAGGATGGTTCCAAACCATACATGAACTTGTGTAACTTGGCCTCATCACTGATGTTTTCCACATACATGGTCAAGTTGAGGAATTGGTTTGTATATTCCCTTACACTTAGGCTCCTTTGTTCCAAGTTGTACCATCTTCGTTCTAACTTCTCTTTCTCAAGAGGTGAAACAAAGACTTCAACCATAAGTGCCTTGAAAGCTTCCCAATTCTCAATAAGTACATTCTCTTTCTTGATATACCTCCACCAAGTGTGAGCAAATCCTTCTAAGTGGAGGGAGGCAAAATGTATCTTCATATCATCAGTTTTAGGAAATATGTCGAAATAAGACTCCATCTTAGAAGTCCATTCCTCTAATTCTGATGGTGAAGATGACTGGCCATTGAATTTGGATAAAACAATTTTATCCTTGAATTCTCTATCATGGAAAGGTTGCTGTCCCAAAACTGGCTGATCGGAATTTCTAAGTACAGAACCCCCAAAATGAGATTGAAATCTTCCAACAGGTGGCTGAGAATTACCCTGTAATCTTCCTGTTGGTAAAGCACCCCTAGAATGCTGAGTATGCAGTCCAAAAGCTTGAGTATTGGCGCCGTTCAAACTGCCCAAATAGTCATCATGCCTTTGTGAAGCTTCTCCCACTTCATATTGACTATTGGGTATGCCTCTTCTTCCTATTATCCCATCCCCATAACCATTTTGGTTGGATGGCTGAAGTGGAACTGAGGGGTCACTATTTGAACAAGCCTTCTCATTTGCCTCTTTTGATCCCTTTTGTGACTGCATGAGTTGAGAAAATTGTGCCATAAGTTGGGCATTAGATTCTACCAACTTATCAATGGAAGCATTGGTTCGGTTAGTTGATTCCATCATCTTCTCAACAGTAGACTTCGTTTGATCAAATGATAAAATCATATGCTCCATTGTTGACAAAATAGTCTCATGACGTTCCTTATGTCTTAGTTCATGGGCACACAAAGCGTCATTGAGAATACTAATCTCTCCTTGTTGAGGCTCTTCAGGGTTCTCTTGAAGTGTGCTTTCCATCATAGAATCCCTGATTTGCTGTGCATAGTCCTCCTGGACCTTATTTTTGCCTTTATGCCCTGCCATACTAGTGCAGTCCTGCAGTACCCCCTGTCAGTAAAACGGCTATAACTTTGGCTAGAAAACTCCGATTGCAAAACTTTTTTGTGCGAATCGAAGCTTACAATGCCCTCTTCGAGATGAGCTATAGCACGCTATAACAGGTTTAGGACAGAAAATTCTGTAACTGACTTTCAGAGTCTGAACTGTCCAGTCCTGCACCCTGTTTAGACCTGTAAGTGCCCTGTTTTGACCCTGTAATGCAAGAAAGTAACCTCCAAAGGCTACCAAACCCTGCAAAGGGGTATATAGGACCTGTGGGTACCCTGTAGTACCTGCACCTGTACTTCAGTATCAAAGGGTGTACCTGTATCCACCTGTAAATACCCTGTGGGTAACCTGAAAATGCCCTGTTTTACCCTGTTTTACTCCAATAGGTACTTGAGTTGTTGGAAAGTCTTCAATCTTCAATTCTCCACTCGCTGTACCTGTGTGAGGGATAAAACGGCAGGACGGGCTCCCTACACGGGCTCCGAATCACCGGGAGGTGGGCAAAGTTCCCCCCGGGTCGGTTGGTTGCACCCCTTCGGGATCTTCGATAGTGAGGGAGGGTCACCTCTCTTTTGTCCCACTATCTCCCCCGGCATCCACCTTTTTCCTCGGTGGGAATATCAACATGGCAGAGGCTAGTGTACTAAGCAATCAGCATGATATGCATTTGGAAAATATTCATTCAGCCTTTCATGAGATGCAATTGATTGAGATAAAAGAACTTGAGATGGAAGAAGGGTTTTACCTATGCAATTCAGTGACTCACTGATTGCTAGTACTTACCCTTTACAATTTTCCAATTTAGGCAAAAGAGAATCAACCAATCAATTGGATTAGAGTAAGCAAAGGAATCAATGAATGTATTCAGTCCATAGGATTCAAATGTTATGCTGAAATCTCAGATTAAGGCCCTTCATTCACTGATTGAAGCTAATATGCATTAGACAAGCATTGCATTCATGAATAGATGAATTCAAGCAAAGGTTGGCTGAGAATTTGATGAAAATGTTCAATTCTTTAATCTCTCAGTCAAATGGCTTAAGCTCAGCAATTGGATTAATGAGAGAGATTAAAAATTGAAGAGAAATACCTTGACATGGCTGAAAATAACTTGCCAAATGCTTGATAGGGCTCCCGGTTGTCCAATGTTAGCAAAATAATCCAAGAAGCTTGCTTATCTGATGGTAGAGACCAATCTTGAAGCTTCAAATGCTTGAAATTGAAGCAATAAACCCGTTTCCCCCAAATTTTTGCTCCATTGAAGCTCTTGATCTTCAATCTTAAGCCATCCCGTGCTTAATCCTTGCAATTTGTTGAAGAATCCTTGCTGAAATGATTCCACGGGCCAAAAGGATGAAGAAACTTCAAGAAATTGTCAAGAAATGGAAGCTTGGGCTAAAGCTTTCATGGCTGCCCATGGACTGTTCACCTAGGGTTCAAGAGAGCTGAGGAATCTTCAAATGTTGCTGAGAATCTCAATGTAGCTGAAGATTAATGCCTGGAATGGATGAAGAAGAGTGCCAAGGCTGAGGGGAAGCAAGCTTGGAGCAGGGCAGGGCTGGAATCAGCCCGAAAATTGCGCCGCAATTTTCGGGGCTGTTTCTGGCCTGTATGCTGCCCAATGTTGAGCAACCTTATGCTCAATCTGAAGCTCTTGAAGTCAGGGATCTAATCCAGGTAGATTTTGGTCAAGAAGATCTGAGGTGAGAGAGATATGAGTAGATCTTGGAGCTGAACCTCCATGGAACCTGCAGGAATTTCCAGGAAAGGGGAAAGAGAAACCCCTCTTTTCAAAGTAACCACAGTTTGTTCTCAAACTAAGCCCGGTTAACCATTCTTTACCCTAGTTACCTCCATTTTTGCATAAAATTTGATGACGTCCAGCCATTTAAGCCTTTACCCGCCATATCTGACCTTGGATAACTCCAAATGTAGTCATTGCTAACTGTAGTTGTCCTGCAGCACTCCACTAGTCACTGTCTTGTACCATTTTTGTCTGAAATTGGTTTTGAAATAGGAAAATAGGAGTGAAAATGGAAGAAAATAATGGATCAAAGACTGAAGCTCTGATACCACTTGTCAGAGAGAGAACTAGGGAGAGAGAAAGAGGAGAGAGAAAGACTGCAGAGGAGAGAGAAAGACTGCAGGAAGAGAGAGAAATAGAGTGACGAGGAGAGAGAAAGACTAGAATTGGAGAGAGAAAGACAGGAAAGATGAGGAAGCCATGGAAGCTTGGAGCAAGAAGGGAGAGAAAGATTGTAAATGTATTGATATGTCAAAAGATGTGAAAAATTACAACTTCTCTCCTTATATACCAGTGTCAGTGTGACATGGCATATTATTAACATTCTAAGTATTCCCAGCTTCTTACACATATATATTATTATATAGTTATTACTGTTATATTATTTTATATTTATATTATTACATTCTTATTGTATTATTTTATTCTTATTATATAGTTAAATAATTTATTAGTTATTACTAATTATTAATATATAGTTATAATTTATATAGTAATTAATTATTAATAGTTAGTTATAATTATAATATAATATAGTTATATAGTTTTGTTATTTGTTGTTTTATTATTATATTATTTGTTATTATATTATTATACTTTATAGTTATAGTTATTACCATATATATATATTATTGTATAGTTATTCCTGTTAGATTATTATATTATTATCACATTTCTATTGTATTATTTTATTCTTATTCTTTTAGTTATTATTATATTATATCGTTATTGTTGTTGTATTGTTTATTATTATTATTATTATTGTTGTTGTATTGTATTATTTTGTTATATAGTTATATAGTTTTGTTATTAGTTCTTATTTTAATTTTGTTATTGTCGTTATTTTATTATGATATTATTTTATTTAGATATTATTAGTTTATTGTTGGTTTATAGTTTATTGTGGTATTATTTTATTTAGATTAAGATTAAGATATTGTTTTATATTATTATTATTATCATACTGTTTAATATTATTGTTGTTGTTGTTGTTGTTGTTTTTGTTGTTATTACATTCTTATTGTATTATTTTATTTTATTATTATTATATAGTTATATAGTTTTGTTAATGGTTGTTATTTTAACTTTGTTATTGTTAGTTATTATATTATATTATATTATATGTATTGTTAGTTTGTTATTTGTTATTATTATGATGTTATATTATTTAGATATTATTATTTTATTTAGATTTAAATATTTTTTACATATTATATTTTATTGTTATTACATTCTTATTGTATTATTTTATTTTATTATTATTATATAGTTATATAGTTTTGTTATTGGTTGTTATTTTAACTTTGTTATTGTTAGTTATTATATTATATTATATGTATTGTTAGTTTGTTAGTTATTTGTTATTTGTTATTATTATGATGTTATTTTATTTAGATTTTATTAGTTTGTTGTTAGTTTATAGGTTATTTTATTGTGGTATTATTTTATTTAGATTTGGATATTGTTTAGTTATTATATTATATAATTATTATTATTGTATTATTTTATATTATTATTATTATTATTATTATTATTATTATTATTATTATTATTATTATTACTTTGTTATTGTTAGTTATTACATTATATTATATGTATTGTTAGTTTGTTAGTTCTTTGTTATTTGTTATTTTTTATTATTATAGTATTATTATTATATTATATGATGGATTTATTCAATTTTATTTTTATTATTTTAATTATTTTAGTTTTGTTGTAGACTATTATAAATACAAATATAGATGCAGAAATTGATAATTGATATTGAATATTGAATATATTGATATTATTTTATTACATTGCACTATATTATTATTATTATTATGTAATAATATATGATAATAATAATTACATTAATAATTAGTATAATATAATTATATGATAATAATTTTAATTTTACTTTTACTTTTAATAATTAATGGTTGCTTATTTTATATATATTATACTAATTATTAACGTAATTACTTATCCTTGCATGCCAGGCTCTCGGAGCTTCCTTCAGCCCATACAATGCTTTTTTCAGTTTACATGTATAATGTTGAAAATCAGGCTGTACATACCCTTCAGATTGATCCATATAAACATCCTCTGCTAAATCACCATTGAGGAATGCATTCTTAACATCCATCTGTTGCAATTTCCAGCATTTAGCAACAGTCAATGCGATCACTGTTTGTATGGTTGCCATCTTGGCAATAGGGATGAATGTTTCCTCATAGTCTAATCTATATTGCTGAGCATATCCTTTACCAACTGACCTGGCTTTGTGCCTCTCTACATTGCCATCCGACTTGCATTTAATCTTGTAGATCCATTTGCAGCCAATGGTCTTCTTTCCTTCTGGTAGTGGCACAAGTTTCCATGTTCTATTTTCAGCCAAGTCATTTATTTCCTAATCCATAGTTGTGCACCAATTTTTATCAATCACTGCTTCAGCATATGTAGCAGGTTCTTTGACCTCCGTCACCTTTGTCATGTAAGCATAATGCTTTGCAAAGTAACCACTATAAGTCAGCCTATCCACAGGGTACCTAACTCTCTGCGAGCATCTAAGTTGTGGTGCACTACTTGATTCCCCTCTCTCATGAGGCAAAATGTACCTATTCTGCCTAGTGCCAGGCACATACACAGACCGAATACCAAGCTCATTTTCTATATTCTCAACTGAGTCATAGCTTGAAGTCATCTTGCCAAGTGTCATCACACCATATGTATCATCAGCAGCTTGTTCTTTTCCTTTGATGTCCACCACATCATATCTCCCCCTCACTGACATAGTGGTGTCAGTGGGACGATGAACCAGAACTTCGCAATCTCCCTGTCCATGGAGATACCATCATACCACTAGGGCCTATCAATGCAGTACTCTGTTGTGAATCAACTATAGAAACATGTGTAGAAGGCATATCCAATGGCATTGTAGCCGATGATGCATACCAAGAGGCCATCTCATGAAAGATAACATCTCTACTAACTAGTGTCTCCCAAGTAGAGGGATCATAGCATTTATATGCCTTCTTCTCCTGCGAATAACCAATAAAGATACACTTATGTGCTTTCAAATCCAACTTCTTTCTCTTCTCATCAGGGATGTGCACATAAGCAAGACAACCAAATACTTTCATGTGACTGATATCAAACTTGTAGCCATATAGCTTCTCAAATGGTGTCATATCATGAGTGAACACCTATAGTGGGAGTCCTATTCAAGTTATACATGGCTGTCATAACAACCTCAGTCCAATAATAGAGCAGCATCTTTTTCTCATTCATCATTGCACGCACAGCTTCCATTAACACCATGTTCTTCCATTCAGCTTGATGTGGAGAGTAGCTGCATGTAAGCTTCCTACGTATGCCATTTTCAGCCAAAAAATTGTCAAACTCATTTGACACATACTCCCCACCACTGTTAGATCTCAAACAATAGATATAGCAATCAAATTCATTTTCAACATGTTGCTTAAATTGTTGAAAAACAATAAACGCCTCATCCTTTGTTTTTAGTATATAAACCCAAGTATAGCGGCTGAATTCATCAATGAGTGTAACATAATACCTAGAGCCTCCCATAGATGCATTATGGGCTAGCCCCCACACATCAGAGTGAACCAACTGCAACGATCACTTACTATTTCTTACATGCTTGACAAATGGCAACCTTGACTGTTTACCAAACTGACAAGCATTGTAGACATGACCAATATCCATGTAAGAAAAGTTGGGTAGACCTATAATAAGTTGTTTTTTCTGCATCATTTGCAACTGCTGAAGATTAACATGTCCCAGTCTCTTATGCCATATTTCTAAATCTCTAACTGTGCTAGAGGCATGGGCAAACATGGCTGATTTCAACTGTGGAAAATTGGCATCAAGAGTAAATATCGTGCCATTCCTATGACCACAAGTAATCAATTTGCAGCCATTACCAAACTCCTCAATGAAGAAACCATGCTTATTAAACCTAACCTACAAATTCTGCTGTCATCTAGCCCACATACAATAGATTTTTAGTAATTGACGGGACATGCAATACATCATGTAAGTTCTTCTTCTTGTCATCATGGATTACCAAAGGCACTTTGCCTTTATGTTCAATGCTATGCGGCGTATCATCCCATGTGCATACATAGCCATTTCTCTCAAGCACCATGTCAATAAACCAGTCACCATGAGGTGGCACATGATTCGATGCCCCCGAATCAATATTCCAAATAGCATCCTCAGTAGACTTCTCATCAGTAGTCCTGTCTTTCACATATGTCATGGTAAACAATCTATCCCCAAAACCATCATCTGTCTAATTGGACGATGCATAATGTCCATGATGCTTGCCCTTTTGATTGCCCTACTTCTTCCAATAGTCCTTGGCAATATGACCGTACTTTCCACAGTAGTGACAATCCTTATTCTTATTAGGATTGTCAAATGGATGTTGATGCTGCCAAGAGCCTCTGCCTCTAGGGCTAGATCTCGCCTTGCCTCTAGAATTTCCACCTCCTCTTGCATTTGAATC
This sequence comes from Lygodium microphyllum, assembly GCF_053477565.2. Taxonomy (NCBI): domain Eukaryota; kingdom Viridiplantae; phylum Streptophyta; class Polypodiopsida; order Schizaeales; family Lygodiaceae; genus Lygodium; species Lygodium microphyllum. The sequence continues at coordinate 30,126,862 of NC_141135.1, forward strand.
CTACTGGTTATTATTTCCATAAGATACATTTTGTTGGCCTCCTCAACCAGAACCATAACCTCTACCACGACTACCACGACCACGTTGATGCGAATAAAAGACAGCATCCTTGCTCTTGAAACTACTAGAGCATGTAGCCAATCCCAGTTTAACCTCTTCATGAATGAGCAATGCAACAAGCTCATTGAAATCCGACATTTCAGCCTGCATAGAGATGGAAGTATCAAATGACTTATATTCAGATCCCAAGCCATTTAATGTCACTGCAACCATATCTTTAATCTCAACCTAGGTGCCAATGGATGCCAGTTGATCCACAATAGACTTAAAATTTGTGGCATAATCCTATATAGATATGCCTTTTCTCTCCATGTTATTGAATTCCTGCTTTAACTGTATCTTCCTAGAACTGGTAATTGTGCCATAATACCTAATCAATATGTTCCATGCATCTGCTGATGACTTGCAGTTCATGATCTACATTGCCATAGCATCCGAGATACACAAAGATAACCAATGTAGCACCCTGTGAGCTCTTTCCAACCAAGCTCGCTGCGCTCGTCTTTGACCAACTGTAGGATTCCTCTCTGGAATTTCAAGTTTAGCTTCAACACCTGTCACCAAGTCCCAATATCCTTATAGTTGTTGAAACTCTATATCATGCAACCTTATTGCAGTCAACCAAACATATAGTTTGAAATCTGTAGACTGTCAATGACCAGTAGCTCTTTCAAGACCAAAAATGAGATGTATACATGTCATACATATCCCAAGTCCACATGCCTGAACTTAGGGAGTCCAATTATAACTTGCTTATGTTGCATATTCTTCAGCTTTTGAACATTTACATGATTAATCCTTTTATGCCATATCTCAATGTCCCTTATTGCACCATTGTCATGTGAGTACATAGTAGCATTCAATGCTAGAATTTTTGTATCCAATGTAAATACCGTGCCATTTCTTTTGCCTTTAGCAACAATAAGTTTGCATCCTTGACCATACTTTTCAATGTAGCAACCATCTCTATTGAATCTAATTTTTAGATTCTGTTCAGCCATTTGTTCCATAGAAAGCAAGTTTTTGGCTATGGAGGGTACATGTAACACATCATAGAGAATCTTTTTCTTGTCACAATGCATCATCAAGGGAATAGTACCTGTTTTCTTAATGTCATGTTGTGTATCATCCCTTGTGCAAACATATCCATGAGCACCTTCTACCAATGTGTCAAACCACTCTCCATGAGGAATCATGTGGTGGTTAGATGCCCCTGAGTCTATATACCATACATCATCTGCTTTGCCTTGTGTCGGCAGTCCCTTCTTCACATGTTGCATAGCAAACAACCTGTTATCCTCCTACATACCACTAGAAGAGGCATAATTACCATGTTGCCTCTCTCTTGCTCTCTGATCATTCTGCTTCTTGTAGCAATCTTTAGCTATATGCCCATATTTTCCACAATAGTGACAATCCTTATTTGCATTTGATTGTTGTTCATGACTCATTTGGGGCTGCTGCCAAGTGCCTCTTCGTCTGGATGAGTAACCCCCTCTTCCATGAGCATTTGAGGCACCTCCATTTGCTTGAGACTGCCTATTTTGCCATCCAGTACCTTGTTGTCCACAGGCTGCATATGCATTTCTAGCACCTCTTTCTCTAAAGTTTGATCTTCCTCTTCCACCTCTACCCCTTTGATTTGAGTAGAAGACATTGTCCTTGTTGTTTTTAGACCCACTGGAGCTTGTGTTGAGTCCAAGCTTCACTTCTTCATGCAAAACAAGTGTCACAAGTTCATCAAAGTCAGACTGCTCCTGACGCACTAAAATGGAAGTGTCAAACTACTTGTACTCCTCTCCAAGACCATGGAGAGTAGTGGCCACTAAATCATCATCCTCAACTTCAACTCTCCCATTGAGCCTATTTGTTCTGCAATGTTTCTAATCTCACTCACATAGTCTTCAATAGACCTTCCATTCTTGGATATGTGGCTGAATTTTTGCTTCAATTGTGTCTTTCTCGCATGAGTGACATGACCATAATTCTTCATCAATAAGTCCCAAGCGGCTTTTGGTGAAGTACAGTTTGCAATTTGCATAGCTTTTGTGTCTAACACACATAAGGATAGCCAATGCAAGACCTTGCTAGCCTTTTCCAACCATGTTCTATGTGCCTTTAATTGATCATGTGTTGGAGGTCTATCCTCTGGTAGCTTGGGCTTATCTTCAAGACATGTGACTAGATCCCAGTGTGGGATTTGGTTTGAACTCCCTACATACCCCTATTGTAGACCTACATGTCAATGGTAAGATCAAGGCTGGATCCAATAAACAAACTATTGTAGACCTACATGTCAATGGTAAGATCAAGGCTGGATCCAATAAACAAGCTGAAAACACCCTATTGTACTCCCTACATACCCCTATTGTAGACCTACATGTCAATGGTAAGATCAAGGCTGGATCCAATAAACAAGCTGAAAACACCCTATTGAACTCCCTACATACCCCTATTGTAGACCTACATGTCAATGGTAAGATCAAGGCTGGATCCAATAAACAAGCTGAAAACACCCTATTGTCCTACATGAACAAAAATGGGGGTGAAGCCCTACTCAATAGTGGTTAACCTCCTCCCTGAGATGCCTAGAAAGGCCCTATGCAGTTCATTCTTATTATGGGATGAAGGTCAAGGAGAAATGTGGAGATCTCTATTTGTAGGCTTCGTGAAAACTCCAACAAAGGAAGAAGAAGAACACTTTTGGAAAAGTAATCATAGTTAAAACTCTCTCCGTGTCGTGTGAGACACCTTCAACCAAGAACCCCTAAAATTTTACTTCAAAGTTGAAAATGAGCTGCTAAATTTGACTTGAGTACCTCCATCTTGGCCATGGCTCCCATGTTACAACTCCTATCCCTAATGTACATACCTAACTAGTTTTTTTTTCATAATTGGATAGGGAAAAGAGAAAGAAGAAGGGACTAAAGACCTAAGCTCTAGTAACGATTGTAATGGAGGCTGAGAGGAGAGAGAGAGAATGAGTATAAGAGAGAGAAAGAGAGGAGAGAGAAAGACTAGGGGGAGGGAGAAAGACATGAAGAAGAGAGAGAATGCCAAAAAGAGGAGAGAGAAAGGAGGGGAAGCCATGAAAGTTGAAGGAGAAAAGATAAAGATTATACATCTTATATACCTGGTCATGTGGCCATTGTTTCCCCTATTTCTTGTAAGTATTTATATTTTCCTTTCTTTACAACCTGTGGGAATCTTGTCTTTGCGGTGCTAAGGCTAGTAGCCTCTATCCCTTGCTTATATCTGGGTCTATTGACCATGTTTTGGCTGTGGCTGATATACTGCATGTATCTTTATGGCATTGTCACCTTGGGCGCATATTCTTAAAAGGAATGAAAATACTTTCTTGTTTGTAGTATCTTCTAACACTTGATTACAAAAGTTTTGATTCATGTAATCATTGTCTTTAAGACATGCAGATGTGCAATTCTCATAAGAAGTCTAGCATTACGCAAATGGGTGAGCCTCTAGCTCTTGTTCATTCTGATGTATGTGGTTCCATGCAATCACTAGGTGGTATAAAGTACTTTGTGACTTTCATTGATGATTATTTGCATAAGGTTTGGGCATATCCCGTAAAGTAGAAAATTGATGTATTGGCTATCTTTTAGCGTTGCCTTACTCTTGTTGAGAACCAGTTTTGGGTATAGGCCAAAATGCCTAAGGTCAATTAATGGGTGTGAATATTTCTCTAAAGCATTCAAGCAAATTTGTGATGAGTGAGGTATTAAGCATCAATTGACTGCCCCTTACATCCCACCTTAGAATGGTGTTCTAGAGTGCATGAATAGGATGATTTAGGAGAGAGGCCATAGTATGCTTAGCCAAGCAAGCTTACCACCGTATTTTTGGGCTAAGGCAATTACTACTCTTAATAAATAGATTTCCATGCAATTCTATTGGTTGTCAAGTTGCAGGTAGAGATATGATCTGGAAAAACTTCATTATATGCTCATTTACATGTCTTTGGATTATGTGAGGCTTTTTGCATCCTAAATCAGTGAAATGTATCTTTCTTGGTTATGGCGATGTAGGTGAGATGGGCTATTGCCTCTGAGATCCATATGCCAAGAAGGTGATCCGTAGGCATGATGTTGTTTTCCATGAGGACAAGATGCATAGGCACCCTGAGTAGGTAGTTGAGGCATGCAGGGTGATATTTCAAGAGGAGCCTCTTGTTATCATACAACCAGTTAGACAACTTGCCGAGTTGATATTCAAGTAGCCCATGATCATGATGTTGGATACAATGTACATGCTCCACAACTTATTTTGAGACAATCTACTAGAGATAGACGTCAGTCTAATCAATTTGAGCCCTCCATGGACTATGTTATGGTGATAGATTCTAGTAAGCCCCTTACTTATGATGAGGCCATGCACAGAGTTAATAGTCACTCTTAGGAGAGGGCCATGCACTTAGAGTATGACTCATTGTAGAAAAACCATATATGGGATTTTGGTTTCTTTGCCCAATGGGAAACTTGCATTGTTGTGCAAGTGGATGTATAAGTTGAAGAGTATCCCTGGATGCCCCAAGCTAGCATATAAGGCTAGATTGATTTTGCTATGGATTTTAAGTAGGATCATGATGTTGGCTTTAATGAGATCTTTTCTCCCGTAGTCAAGATGACTACCCTACGCTTAGTATTAGCCTTGGTTGCTCAGTTAGATCTAGATCTCTATTAAATGGATGTTAAGACAACTTTCTTACATGGATACTTGCATGATGAGATTTATATGCATCAACCTAAGGGCTTTTAGGAAAAGGAAAGGGAACACCTAGTGTGCAAGTTGAGAAAGAGCCTTCATGGTCTTATAAGTTTGATGCATTTATGTGGTCATAGATTTACTCCTACAGTGATATGGATTTGTGTCTTTACACGAAGAAGACTCATGATGGCAGCCTTATTATCTTGGTACTATATGTGGATGATATGTTGATTGTTTGGAGAGCTCATGATGAGCTAGATGCTATAAAAACTTAGTTTAAAAAGAGCTTTGAGATAAATGATATAGGGCAAGCCTCACATATTGTTGGGATACACATCGTGTGCAATCAATTTAAGGGGCTCCTTTACTTATCACAGAAGGAGTACATATAGAAGGTCTTTGACCGCTTCCATATACAAGATGTTAAGCCTATTGGCTATTATTTACCTTCCCATGTAAAGGTCAGTTAGGTAGATTGTTCCCAGTCAGATGAGTAGAAGGCTAAGATGGTCAAGATTCCTTATACATCTGTAGTGGGTAATTTGATGTATGCTATGATAGGTGCTCACCCTAACATAGCATTCGTAGTGGGAGTTGTGGCATGCTATATGGCTACACCTAGTTAGTAACATTGGGACATTCTGAAGGGTATCATGAGGTACCTGAAAGGCATTACAAATATGAGCATTTTCTATGGTGGTTAGGATACTACAATCATGGGTTATACTAACTTCAACTATGTAGGACATGCAAATAGTAGGAAGTCCACCTTTGGATATGTCTTCACTTTTGTTGGAGGTGCTATTTCTTGGATCTCTAGGGTGCAAAAATGCACAGCCTTATCTACAACCAAGACGGAGTATGTTATAGCCACTAGGGCTTGCAAGGAGGCCCTATGATTAGGCCGTTTATTGGTAGTCCTTGGTATTACTATTACTCCTACACTGCATTTGAATTCTATGAGTATTATTCAATTGGCCAAGGATTCGTTCTTCCATACAAAGACAAAGCACATGAGGTGTGCTATCACTTCATTAGGGAGGTATTAGAGGACAAGTCTGTTGAGCTTCTCGACTGATGAGAATCCTACAAATCTTCTCACTAAAAGTCTCTTTGCGGAATGTTTTGCATTCCTTAGGAAGATGATGAGCATAGGATAAGATGACATCTATTCCTCATCTTGTTGCAGTTTATATACATTTGTACTTTGTTACTTTTTTCTCATTCTCTCCTCATTAGAGGCACATTCATCTTTAAGTGGAAGGTTCTTGGGGATAAAAATGCCCGTGTCAATGTCACCCTATATTTACTTCACACACCATGATTGTATACCTATACACTGTAGGTGACAGATACCCATTAATGTCACTTTATTCTTTATTCTTTTAGTGACTATTAAGGGAAGGTTGCATACATTGTGATTGTTGGAGCTCCCACATATGGTGTCTCTCTTTCTCTTGCTCTCTTGCTCCATCTCCCATAGCTCTTGCTTTTGCTCTTGCTTGTGCTTGTGTGCTTCCACTTGGGCTCTATCTTTTAAACTAAATGTACCATGTATTTATATAATGGAGTTACATTATACTATTTCATGTAGATAAATCATATATTAGCATATGCATTTGTATGTCACATTACCTTCACACACACACACACACACACACACACAAATATATTTTTATTTAATAAATTTAGAATTATTAAGATAAAGCAAAGTAGATTGTATTGATCAAAAGAGCTACAACATGCTTGGATGATAGCAATTGGTATAAAAATGCATTTACAATGACATGCAAATGAAGATACTCAATGTTTATTTGGTTTCTTTAAGGGTGGAGATGAGGGACCTTCAAATGAAAATGATAGTTCTTTCCTTGACTTCAATATACGGCTCTTGCCCTTCAACTCTTCATGCAAGAGAAGGGAGTTAGATACGTTGCCAAGCTTACCTAATGTAGCAACCATGTAGATTGCTCCACCATTCACTTGAATCGAACAAAAACATCAGCTTTTGGATCGTCATGAGCACCACCTTCTATATGCTAGAGGTTGTAATTATTGTATGGAATGCTGCAAATCTTGTCAATGCTTGAATCTTCATTATTGTCTCATCCCTTCCAAGTGAGCACTTCTTCTAGAAGATGGCTATGTCAATAATAAGATAGTTGATGTACTCCTTCATGACAGAGCCCTTGCACCAATCCGCATGCACCTTGATCCTCCTTGATGTGATGCAAACTCATCAATGTAAAGAAAGACTTGGATCACATTGTCCAAACAAAAACATGATTACTAATTGATCTAGAGCTACTAGAATTGATGAAACCTTACCATGGGGTGCACTAGGTTCAAATAATCCCCCTACTGAAATCTTGGCAATTAAATGAGTGTTGTATGGCCCTAGTTTGAAGTTTGGTGTATGAGCACTCATTTTTAATCAATATTTTATTGGGGATTCTAGGAAAATGGCCTCAGACGTTGGTAGACTTCAAACCAAGGCCATACAACATTCATTTTTTTCCAAGACTTCATTCGGGGTGGCATCATTTGGCAGACTCATGCACCCTATGGTCAAGTTTTGTCACATGAAAATGTACCCAACTTAGAAAACTTTCTTCAAATCACACCGTCAACTTCTTTTTGGTTAATGAAGCACCCTTCTAAGCAAAGGGATCAATAGATTCCCTCATGGTTGAAATCTTAGGCCTTAACCTAAATAGGTCATGCTACAAAGCTTGGAACTTAGCCTCGTAAATGTTGTGATTTGTCTCAGTTGCGGCAATGTCCTCTTGGGTAGTTATAAATAACAAAAATTTAGAAGATTGCAAGAGTAGGATATTGCAAAGTACTTGTACTCTATTAGTTAAAATTCCAAAAGTTACAATCATTGGTAATATAACTTGTGGACTTGGGGTATTTAAGGAGATTGTACAAATTCTAAGATGTGTAGAGCCCCACACTTTCCAATAGTAATTGTACTCTTAGCTTAGCTTCAAATCTTCTTACCACCTAATTTGAAATAGATGTTTACAAGTGGATTCTCCATTAGCATCATGATTTCTTGACGTATTATAATCAAGGGCCAATCATCCTCTATCTACAACACTTGGGACCCACAACCTTCACAAATGATAGTAATATCCATAGTCATACTATCACGTGTATTTTGGTCAAGGCACAATCATTTACCCTTCAACATCCTTCATTTGGTATACTTCTGTAAACCTAAGAAAATGATTCACATATATATTATCAATTTACTTATTCTCAATATACTATAGATACTTACTGTTTGCAATGTTTCGTTGAACACTTATTGTGGGTGCAACACGTATTTGTTTGTGCATGTACCAATGCCACATTCACAAGGTGGAATCAACCTTTGTTTATCTCATAGCTAAAATTCTACCCTTTTAGTACGTAGATACATCTCCTAATGTAGATATTTCACCTTAAAAGGCCCCTTCATGCTTGGATACATGTGCACCCAAGATGAACAATGGTATGTATTATAGTGATCCAGTTTCCTTCCTCATCTTTCCTATTACATGCTTCTATTAAGAGAATGTTTGCTCTTCTCTATTGCATTATGACTTAGGCAATGCATGTAAAGTATTATATGTTAAAGCCTAAACAATAAGCATTTTAATATAGATTAGTAATCACAATTATGCCATATAAATCAACCATCTCATCAAGAGGTATTGGCCCTTTTGTAATTAGACCCAAACATCAGAACACACACACACACACACACACATGTTCACCTATGCAATCTTGCCCAAAATGATATTTGCAAGAAGACATTAATACAAGTTTGAACTAACATTAAGCTCTAGTAAAAGAAATAGCAGAAAAGAGAAACCATGGGGGGGGGAGAGAGAGAGAGAGAGAGAGAGAGAGATGAGCACTTATGCCTCATGCCAAAAATGATCTCTATAGCAAGAAGTCAACAACACGAGTTAGAACCAACAATAAACGAGAGAGAGAGAGAGAGAGAGAGAGAGAGAGAGAGAGAGAGAGAGAGAGAGAGAGAGAGAGAGAGAGAGAGAGAGAGAGAGAGAGAGAGAGAGAGAGAGAGAGAGAGAGAGAGAGAGAGAGAGAGAGAGAGAGAGAGAGAGAGGCACCTACATCTCTTGCCCAAAATAATATCTACAAAAAATAAGCAACAAGAATAAGAATTGACATCAAAACCTACTAGACTAATAGTACAAAAGAGAAACTTTAAAGAGAGATGAGTACCTATGTTTTGCCCGAAAGATATAGTTGTATAGAGAATAAATTGTTGAGATAAGCAGAGAGATCAAAACCTTGATTAATCTTTCCATAGAGCTTTGATGCCAATGAAAATTCACTAGAATGGAGTAGAGAGGGAAAGAAGTATGCTATTCAATTTTGGGGTCAAACTAATCTTGTGGGAGGAAAAAAATAGTAAAATCGAAAGATTCTAAAAAAAGGGGAAGAGGGGGGAAGTATGAGGATATAGATACTCAAAATTTGTGTATTAATTGTTGGGGGTTAAAGGCTGCATGTACCTAGCTACTACATTTTGGCCCCACCCTTTTCTTGAGTATCCCTCCATTTGTAACTCCACTAAGGCTATGGAGGACTTTTAGCATCAATCTGCCCCATCCACCATCCCCCAAACTCCCCACCTTAGTGACTCCCACCATCACATTGTAGTCTTTTTCTCCATCTATTCCCCAAATAGGACACTCAATCCTAGCGCCTATTGACATTGTGTTTTCATCCCCTCATCACTAGGTTGCAAATGTAGGCCAATGCATGTTCTTGTACTTTGCTTCCCATCTAGGTCTAGTTGCAACCACAAATGTTGACAAATTTGGTGTAAGGATTCTCCCCCATTCATACTCCTATTGCTAGCCATCTGGAAATGGTCTCATCCATTCCTCAGTGATCTTCCCAAGTAGTCTATGATATGCTACTATGGGTAGCATTGAGAGAGACAAGTACATAACCCTTGAAGATATTAAGAAGCATGATACGTAGGGAATGTTCATGGCTGTAGATTAACCCTACTAGTAGGAGGTTCTACCGAGTAATGGAACAAGAAGTGAGAACCAACCTCTCTCACACAACTTGTAGCCCTCCAATAATGACCCATGGGATGTTAGGGAGACTTTGGTGTTGATCATGATAAAGCTGGGGTGTTAGGGAGACTTTGATGTTGATCATGGTAAAGTTGGAACTCCATGACATGATCAAGAACATAAGACTTATTGACTCCAAATGCAAAAGGCTCCATAATTTTTTGAGAAAAATATTGTTATATAAATCAATTGGACATTTTATTGAGATATGGGCTCCCTCCCATGCAAATCATATTAAATTAAGCAACACAATAAGACTAGGATTTGCATTAGCTAACTTTTCATGAAAAATAATGTCTAGGTACATGAAAAGGAAGGTAAGACTGATCATGTACCCACAAAGAGAGCTAGATGCCCAAGGAGAATGGGGAAACCCTGATGCTAAAAACCATGTATAAAAGGGATGAAAAAGAATAGAACAAGCTATTCATGTGTGTGCTAACTTTGCTTCCTATCTCTCTTGCTACTCTAATTTCCAAGCATGTGAGAGTGAAGGAGAGGGAGTGAATGAGAGTTTGTGTGGAGCAAGTCACTCATGGATAATGAAGCTTCAGTCTTCTCTTCTTTCCTCTTCACCTCCATCCCTTCATGATGACTCAAGAGCTTGAGCTAGAGTGTGTGGTATTGAGTTTATGAGAGAGTGAGAGACATACAACACGAAGCACTTGTCCATCTCTTTACATGACAATGGAAGCAAGGAGACAAGTGAGTGAGTACATGCATGGATCATGGAGCGTAGCTTGTCGTTGGCATGACTACAATGTAGTGAGTATTGATAAGTCCATTTGCTACATCGCATTGAATTGTTGAGATTTGTGTGAGCATGCGAGTAGGCTAGGTGAGAAATAGCTACATGCTCTATGTGTCAAAATCCACGAATCAATAAGGATGTGTCCAATGGTCCCAAAATTGAGATTATAGAATGCAACATCTTGCTTTCATTACTAGGACCAAGGATGCATCGACCACATAGTCACTTGCATGTTTTGCATGGTAGAATAGGAAGAGATGCATGCTTGCCAACTCTAAAACATGCATGAACATTTTTCAAGATGGATATTAAGCATGTTTTGCATGGTAGAATAGGAAGAGATGCATGCTTGCCAACTCTAAAACATGCACGATTAGTTAGTTACATTTTTCAAGATGGATATTAAGCACTTGGATTTGGCTATTCAGTAAATAAAATGTAGTTTTTCTTTGCGACACAATTTTTTGAATATCATTATAACAAATAGAGTAAAAAGGAAGAAAGAAAAAGGGTATTGGACTTATTGGGCATGAAATTGGAAAAGATAATCTATTATTTTGTATGCTTGTATGCTTGTATACATGGTGCTATGGCACCTCTTCGCAAGTAAATGGGAAGATATTCTCCATGATTGAGTGTGAGTACACTTCCAAGTGTGAGATAAGGAACAACATTGGAAGAGAGAGTGAGTGTCTGCTCTTAGGAAAACACAACTTTAGACAAATTAGTCAAGCACCTTGTCTTCATTTTTTTCAACCTTTAATATTTAATTTATAATGTTTTAAAAAATAAAGAAAAAATCCATGATTTGATTTTCGTGAGAGGAGGCTAAGGTTAGGGCTTTCTTCTTTCCCCCCTCCCTCCCATCATTGTGACCACACCTTGCTAGGAACTTCGACTCCTACTTCAACACTACTTGTTGCTCCTTTTCCATTGCTTGGGGATCCTTCACACTACCTGCAATGCCAAAATTTCCACAATAGCAAATGCCACAATTTGCCACAAGATTGATATCTTTCTACTATTCATGTCACTTGGCTGAATCGAAATAGTGTGTCTACTACTCGAAACACATCACCAAGGCTGAAATTGCTACAGTTGTGACTTGGATCTATTGCCTTATAGCCTGAAATCACCACTTGGACACTAAAAACTATATTGGATGTTGAATTGGCCACTATCTACATGGTCAAATGCTTGAATTATAGCCAAGCTTCCCACAAATTTCCCACTTGTGGGTTGCATTCTAGCCTCTTTTGTCATGGAAGTCTTTAGATTTGAGGAGATCAGATTTGGATTTTATAATATCTAGATCTACCCTCCATCTTCACCCCCACCAATACCCCTTCTCTCTCCTACATAATCTCTCCACCCACCTTCTCTACCACTTCACCCCATTTCCACTGCCACAATGCACACACCTTCTTCACCCCATGCTTTATAACCCCACATCTTCCTTGTTTTCCCTTCTTTACATCAACTTCTCCACCCCCACATCCCTTGCTATCATCACCATCTCTACCTATGTTTCTCATCACTTCTTACCCTCTCAAGCCACCAAATGCTACTCTCCAACCACTAAGAGAACAAAGAAGGGCTACCGTTTGCCACCAAGAAGAGAAAGATTGCCATTGAAAGGAGGGAACTTGCCAAAGGAGAGGAGCCATTGGGAGCAACAAAGCCAAGGAGAAGTTGCAACATTTACAACATCTGTAAGATACAAATTTATTACCCTAGCATTCCAAGTGTTAGGATTTGTGTGCTTGACTTCATTGAATAATCTGGGGAGTAGTGCATGTAGAAATTACATGGTGCAAACATAATTTGAGCAAGGAGTAGAGAACACACATTAAATATGAGAAGAACACAAATTGCTTTAATCTCAAATGAACTAATACAAAGATGGCTTTGTCCACCCATGTCCTTCCACTGTGAAGCTTAGATGGCGATCCAAACAGATGATAGGCAAAGAGCTTAAGGGTACCTTCTCTCGAAGAACTCTGACTGGGTGAAAGATAGATTGATGATGGCTTTGAAGGGATCTTCCTTTGATAACCTTGGAAGGTAGTCTAGTTAGCTTGTCCAACCATATTATGAACCTTTCCTAGTCAGCCAAGGAATGTTCCCTTTACCATTGGGCCAAGGGTGTTGCCCTCAAACTCTCATTAGGGGGCTATTGGCCCCCTTGAGATCCCCCAGCCAGGGACTGCTTTTGTGACCCCTACACCCCAAAATAGGTGTCCATGATAGTTCCCACACCACAACTCGATGCATTGTGCCTAGAGTTGCTACTAGCATAACTAGACTATCTAACCTAAAGGCTAGATCCACAAAGGTCACATTTTTTTACCATCTGGTCACATAGACCTCATTTGACATACAAGTCAGGATCCCCATGCTCACACATGGCTTTTTCTCATAATGGGGGCCTTACAACTTAGAGAACCATGGATCATTGGTGGCACCTTACGAGAATGGGATATTGAGTATATCTAACACTCCTCCTCAATGTTCACCTACAAGTGAACTACATTCTCAACCTTACTTTGAGTCTTTGAAGATGAACTCAAAGAAAATCCTTTGTCAGAGCTTCAATGAAGATATCTACTCCATTCTCCTTAGTTGGACAGTAGACAAGCTCTACTATCCCATCCTCGATCAAGTCGCACATAGTGATACTAGATCTCAATGTGTTTGGAAAAATTGGATTTTTAGCAATGGCGATGCAACTTTGATTGTCATATCTTAGCACCGTTGGATCTTCATTCTGTACTCCCACATGCCATAGTATTCTCCTTAATCATATTGATTTACATGCAACAAAATAAGCTGCCTTGTACTCTAGTTCGATAAAAGACAATGCCACAATTGGTTCCTTCGTATTGATCCAAGAGAAGATTCCTGAACCTAAAAAGAAACAATACCCAAAACCGATTTCTTGGAACCCCTTTCACTTGCCCAATTTGAGTCATAGTTCTCCACAAGAGCACCTTTGGAACTATATGTGTGATACTATAGCTAAGAATTCCCTTCAAGTATTTAAGCACCCACATCCTAGCTTTCCAATGACTTTCTTGTGGTTTTTTTGAGAATCTACTCAAAGTACCAATAGAAAAACTGATATCTAACCTAATATTGCATAAGTAGATTAGGCTACCAACCAACATTTTGTACCTCCCAATGTCCACTAGTGCTTATGCATCCTCAATGGATAACTTCACATTGACATCCATAGGTGTAGCTGCAAAATGCTTTTAAGATCCTTGCTACATACTTCTTTTGCAAGATGAAGATTTTGCTAGGCTTTTGTTAGCATGCTCTTGTTAGACTTCAATCCCTAAATAATAGTGCAACAATCCCAAGTCTGTTACAAAGCCTATCGAGTCTGATGGATCATATCTTCATAGTCATTTATAATGAGGTCATCCACATATAGGAAAATCACAATGGACTTTTCACCATCCTTGTAAATATACAAGTTAGCATTTGAGGCACATATTTCAATATTCAAGCCGAACAAGAATTTATCTATTTGTTGGTACCATACAATGCCTTCTTGTTAACCCTCATATGAATAAGGTGGAAATTTCGGAAAATCTAAAGCATAAGATAAGACCAAGGCAAAAGTGAAATGAAAGACGAAGGTGTGCCAAGAAAAATATGGAAATACAAGAAGTATAGAAAAGTCCTAAATCAAGGAGAAAGGTGCACAAGAAAAAGCACAAGTCAATACTTTTGTAAAGAGCACAAGGTGCATCATGATTTAGTTTAAGAGAGCTGAGCTCTCACCCATGCAAATTGTAAAGGTAGATGGGTGGCGGAAAGGAACCTAGGAAGATAGGAGGACAATGGGAAAAAGGGCCTAGGCCACAACTGACCATATAAAACAGGGGATAAGGGGATGACCACCCAAAAGGGATTTAGGGTTTTGTATATAAAGTTGAAAAGTGAATGAGAAGCTCATTCTTGTGTGTGGCCAAAAGTAGCTCTCTTCTTATTCTTATTCTTATTCGTCTTGTTCTTGCTTGCTTGAGCTTGTGCTTGAGAGAGGGAGTGTGAGAGTATGAGGGAGTGAGTGTGTGAGGGTGAGGGACCATGGTGGAGAAGCTCTCCATCTTCTCCTCTCTTCTTCTTCTCTTCTCTTATCTTTTCTTCTCTTGCTCATGGCAATGGAGCTTGGAGCATGGAGCTTGAGGATGGAGCTCGCTTGAAGCTTGCACTTGGATCATGGAGCTACCAGAGTGCTCGGGAGAGGAGGCAACTTGATCACGGGCATGGAGATAAGCTCACTACACTCCTAGAGATGGATAGCGCATCGGCTATGTGAGAGGTAGCCATTATTACTTGGCTTGGAATGCTTGAACAATAAGCGGTCCGTGGGTCTTGGTGGTTGCTTGCCTCTACACTTCTGTAGCTTATAAACTTTATTCTTAGAATGGGGGGCCTCAAACCTCAGTGGTTGAGCTATGTACATATTCTCCTTTAGGTCTTCATTCAAGAACATTGATTTAACATTCATTTGGTAGGCTTGCCATTTTTAATGAGCGGCCACTACAAATACTATGCAAATAGTGGTAATTCTAGTGGTTGGAGCAAATGATTCTTGAAAACCAAATCCTTCAACCTATGAAAATCCATGTGCAACTAATTTAGTTTTGTACTTTTCTATGCTACCATTAGCCTTGTACTTTACATTTCAAACCCACTTGGTGCCAATAATCTTCCTCTTTTCTAGCCAATCCACTAGATTCCAAGTATCATCCTTTATTATGACTACTCAGCCATCAAGGCCATATTAACTATGTAAGCAGAAGTCTTTCTTTGCTCCTATATTCTCAGAGACCTCCTTGGTCCATCTTCCTTTTCCTCAATTGTGGTAGGTATAGGATTCTATGATCATAGAGCTACTTTACCCATTGCAGCAATGGGCTTTTCAGTGGTGTGATTGTTTGTAGGTTGGTGAACTTTTTCTCATCACCCGAAGATGAAGCTTCCTCCTCCTTGAGGATAGGGATAGCTCTTGGGATAGGTTCATAGTGGACTATTTCTTTGCTAGATGATAAAGTGGAAGAACTTATCTTCTCCTCCTTCACTGTATGTGGCTGCTCCTTGAACACCGCATCACTGCTTAATATGATATTCTTTGCCTCTTGGTCATACAATTTGTAAACCTTTTTCTCATCATTATAACCTAAGAAGATACATTTTGTGCTTTTTGGGTTTACCTTGTTTCTCTTATTCTTTGGAACATGTGCATAGCATTCACTTCCAAAAGTTCTAAAGTGTGAGATAGATGGTTTCTTAACAGAATGGGCCTCATGAGGAGTTTTGCCCTTATTTAACTCTGATAATGTAGACTGCAGTATTAACAGCAAGGGTTTTACCTTGCCTTAAGCATGCACCTTGCTATTTCCACAATGGTGCAATTTTGGCATTCAACAATGAATATAATATTAGTGAGTTTGGGAATCTCCCAATTCACATTTTTTGAATACTTAAAAGGTGACACCTGGATTACATGCCCATAAGTTTCTCAAAACCATATGATATGACCTATCATTGGAAAGCACTTGAAAAATGGAATCTATTGAGCTATAGAGCGTTTGATTTGGAGTTATAGTGTACAAGTTATGACAAATCCAAAGATTTGACCACGTGTCCCAAACTTATGAAAAATTCCCATATTCCCCAATATGGTGTTAATGCCATTTTATTAGGGTGTATGAGGCATTGTCAATTGATGCTTAATCCCTTTGCTATTGTAAAAGTCTTCAAACTCCTTTGAGTTAAACTCACCACCACCATCTATTCTAAACTTCTTCACAATTTGCCTTGTTTCATTCTCAATGAGTTTTAGCCATTTTGTAAACTTATCAAAAACTTGAGCCTCATCATCACAAAGGAAGTACACTGACATCTTCCTATTGTAGTCATCGACACGATCAATATAAAATAAGAAGATCCTCCCTAGGCTTATGTAGGCATTTTACTACACAAGTTAGTATACACCAACTTTAGAGGAGTCTTTTCTCTATTCTTGCTTTCTTGTGGAAATGCCTTTCTCTGTTGCTTGCCCATTAGAGAAGCTTCATATGGTTCCTTCATTTCAGTTTACTATAAGTAGGTGAGCAATCATACCTTACTTATGCATCTTATTTAATAGTACAAAACCAATGTGATCAAATCTTTCATGCTAAAGTTTACATGTGCCTATACGTGTAAGAGCACTTAGGTTATATAGCTTGTTTCTTCTTTCTCCTTTGTCGATAACTTTGCAAGCACTGTTGATAATTTTTGCACATGCCTTGGTGAATCTCACCTCATAGCCAAGAACAGTTATAGAAGTAATTGGTAGTAGATTTCTCTTGATTTGTAGAGCATACAACACATTTGAAATATTTTAAAGTTTACCATTTACAACAACAAAGGAAATAGTACATATGCTCTCAACATGGCATTTGGCATCATTTCTAATTGTCATAGTAATGGAATCTTACATAGGCTTCATAAAACTATATAGGCCTTTCTTGTTGGTCATGTGACGTGAATAACCCCAACTCCACTTTAGTTGTATTGGCTATCTCCTTCCCTTTAGTCTTCATGATGCCATTCTTTTCATTTGCCTTCTTAACACAACAATCTGGAATTGCATGTCCTTTCTTCTTATAGTAGAAGCACTCTCCTTGAAACATTTTTTCTTACCACCCTTATTCTTTTTATCATAGTTCGTAGAGGAACTACCTTTGCCTTTTGCATTGGCAGAGAATACAACATCTCCATTGCTGCTACCTTCTTGGGCTTTAAGTTGCCGCAATTCCTTCTCCATTAGTAGTGCACAAAATTCCTAAAATTTCAAAGCTTGGGATTTGAGTATTTAGGGTGGTTACTAGTCCATTAAACTTTTGTGGACAAATTCGAAGACACCTCTGAGCTAGCTCCTCACTAGTCTTTTGTGTCCTAGCACCAACCATTTGGTTGCGTAGATTCTTGATCTAAGTGATGAATGCTTCAGTTGTCTCTTCTTCAACAAACTTCTACACTACTAGTTGATTCTCTAAGTTCTAAATCTTTGTTTAATTTTGCATTTTGTACTGACTTCTCAGTACATTTCAAGCCTTTAATGCCTTGGTTGTATGCTGAATTAAGATCAAAACACTATCAAGATAGCTTGTAACTAAGGCACACAATGCATCTGCATTCATTCATTTCCAAGCTCATAGAAGATCTACATTTGGAGGAATCATAACACTTAAATCTAATGGATCAGGGATGGGTTGTGGTTCTAGGTCAGTCCCTAACACCATCTCTAGAAGCTCATAATAATTAAGAATAGTTGTAATTTTAAACTTTTGCAAAGTATAGTTTGTACCATCTAACTTTCCTCGCTAAAGGTTGATGGAAAAATCCTTAGCGTTTGAATTTTTGGTACGACAACAACACCACCAGATGCTCTAGCATTGCTACTTGATGTAGTAGATGACATTTCTCCTCTTCACTTTTAAAGCCCCTGCTTCTCACATACTCTTCACTCCTCAGAGCCCCCTGGGCTTTGATACCATGTAGAAATTATACAGTGCAGTGGATAGAATCCAAGCAAGGAGTAGAGAACACATAGCAAATGTGAGAAGAACAGAAATTGGTTTAATCTCACACAAATTGATACAAAGATGACTCTATCTATTTGTGCACTTCCACTATGAAGCTTAGATGGTGATCTAGATAGATGATAGGCAAAGAGCTTAAGTGCGGCTAGAGGAACTCTGACAAGGTGAAAGATAGATTGATGATGGCTTTGGAGGGGTCTTTCTGTTATAGCTTGAGAATGTAGTCTAGTCTAGCGAAATTCTAGGGATAGATTGATGATGGCTTGAGAATGTAGTCTAGTTATAGATTGATGATGGCTTTGGAGGGGTCTTTCTGTTATAGCTTGAGAATGTAGTCTAGTCTAGCAAAATTATAGGGATATTCCATATACCATTGGATTGAAGGTGCTACCCCTAGACCCTTTGCCAAGGGGTTATTGGCCTCCCTAAAACCCCCTAGCCACCAGGGGCTGCTTCCATGGCCCACGATGAACCCCAAAATAGAGGTTCTTGATAAGTCACACACCCTGCAACTTGATGCGTTGTGCCTTGAGTTGCTACCGACATAACTACTCTATCTAACCCCAAGGTTAGATCCACAAAGCTCATCTTTTTTGCTAGCTAGTCACATAGACCTCATCTAATATACAAGTCAAGACCCAACCATGCTCACACATGGCTTCTCCTCATAATGGGGGACTTACAACTTAGAGCACCATGGATCATTGGTGGCACCTTATGAGGGTGGGCATTGAGCATCTCTAACATTACTGAGAGAGAGAGAGAGAGAGAGAGAGAGAGAGAGAGAGAGAGAGAGTGAGTGTGTGTGTGTGTGTGTGTGTGTGTGTGTGTGTGTGTGTGTGTGTGTGTGTGTGTGTGTGTGTGTGTGTGTGTGTGTGTGTGCATAGGAAGGAGGGACACCTAACACCCTAGCTCCTTTGATTTCCACCTATACACAAGGGGGGAAAAAGGAGGGAAGATTTAAAAAAAGGATGGAATGAGAGGGAAGCAGTGGTGGGATGTGAGGTAGAAGTTATAGAGTGCAATAGGGTTGATAGAGAGAAGAGCACAAGAGAGTTATGTGGGTATCGAATAAATGGTACTCTTATTCTTTGTTAGCTTCACTTATACATGATTGAACAATGTGCACATATACAAGGTGAGTACAAGGTGTGCCTTCTCAACTATTGGCTATTGGCCTTTATTCCAATAACCTCCCACTTAAAGATCAATGGGCCTTTATGGAAATATAAAAAGAAAGTGAAAATACTATCTGATGCTCATTGGCATTCTATAGTATGCAAAGTGCTTAAAAGCTAAACTCTTCTTCGTGAGAAGATATGTAGGTTTATCATCCATATAGATCTTGACAAGCTCAATGCACTTATCCTCAAGAACCTCCTTGATTAGGTGATAATTGACCTTAATGCACTTTTTCTTTGCATGAATGACATGGTTCTATGCCAATCAAAAGGCACTTTGACTATCAAAATGAAATGTGGGTAGCTCTCTTGTAATGCCCAAGTCTCCCACTAGACGAGTAAGCCACATAGCTTCCTTTGCAGGGCTTAGTGTCTCCAACATACTCTTTCCCAATGGTAGATAAAGCCTTACATGGCTACAATTGAGTAATCTAAGAGATGTACCACTTGTGAAAGTGAAGACAAACCTCCTAGAGTCTAGACTCCTCCCTACAAAATCAATATATACATATCCAAGAACAGATGTATCCTTCCTTCTCTAAAGTGTACACACATAGAGTTAGTGTTGTTCAAGTATCTCATGATACTCTTTAATACCTCCCAATGCTTCTTACCTGAGTTTTCCATATCTGCTAACCACTCCTACTATATAGGAAATGTTTGGACATATAGTAGCCACCATGGTGTACATCAAGGTACCAATTATGGATGCATAATGGACCTTGGCCATTTTAGCCTTTTGCTCATTTGACTTGGGGCTCTCCTCTCGCCTAAGTTTCAAATATGGAGGCAATAGAACATTGATAGCTTTCCCCCTCTTCATATTGAGACACCAATACCTTTCCAATGTATTCCTTTTGAGATAAATAGAGTTGATACGAGTTGAGAGGGAAGCAATGGCAGGATGTGAGGTAGATGCTATAAAGTGCAAGAGGGTTGAGACAGAGAAGAACACAAGAGAGTTATGTGGGTATAAAGTGAATGGTACCCTTTTTCTTTGTTATCTTTACTTATATATGATTGCACAATGTATACATATATAAGGGCTGCTTGCCCTGCTATTAGCTATTGGTATTTACCCCAACATGGAAGGTGCCTAGTGCACTTAGTGTACTTTATCTTTGCTACACTACACCTAGTATATTTGTCACACTCGTACCTACTAACCTGAAGTGTACTAACATATCCTAGTGCACATGTAGATCCATACACCTCCTTCCACATGGAGTAACGTACTTGTGCACTCATTGTTGTCTCCTCTCTCTCTCTCTCTCTCTCTCTCTCTCTCTCTCTCTCTCTCTCTCTCTCTCTCTCTCTCTCTCTCTCTCTCTCTCTCTCTCTCTCTCTCTCTCTCTCTCTCTCTCTCTCTCTCTCTCTCTCTCTCTCTCTCTCTCTCTCTCTCTCTCTCTCTCTCTCTCTCTCACCCTAATTCCTGCCCTATTTGCAATGGAGGTTGATTGGAAGTAAGAAGAAGGAAGAAACACCTTACAATACACTTATGCACCACCCTCTAACTCATTTTAGATCCATGATGCATACAACCCTAGCACATAGAGTATTGAAGTATGCAAATTCACACCATTTCTTCATGCAGTGTGACAATGCCTTTGGGATAATTGTTGGGGTAAAAGGCCTCTGGGCCTGCCCCTGTATACTGTGACCGCCCATTCTTTATTCATATATAATATGATAGTGCAATAAGGCTGTCAATTTAATTGGACAGCACCTACGCTGGGTGTGCTCTTCTCTCCTGCATCTTCCTCTTCTCCTTCTCCACTGCCATTGCATCCCCTTCAACTGGTATCAAAGCTTTGGATTAGAGCTTGATCGTGGAGCTTGGCTCGGAATTACTTTAGCCCGGATTGAAGACTTAAAGCTTGGAGCTTCAATGCCATCCATGGCTTCTTCCCCCCAAGGTAAGATTTCATAATGGGTAAGGTTTATGCCCTGTGCTACCCATTTCACTTGCATTTGAGAATTTTGTGGAGCAGTTTGCATTTGGTTGGCTTATGACTTATGTAGCTTGGATGCTATTTGGCCCTTAATGCCTCGGTTATGGATCTTACTTGGATACCAATACATGTTTGAGTAGTGCTTGCTCCATTGTCTTGGCAGTGGGTTATTGAGCTTTCATTGCTCATTGATGCTTGGTTCTTTGCAGGTTACTCCTTGATCAATGGACTTCTTGATAGTGCTTGGGTTTAGTAGTTATGGCTTTGTTACTTCTGTGTTGCCTAGCTTCTATGCTAGTTGGGTTGCTTTTGCCCATACATGTCAGAGAGCAATTGCTCTTGATGCTTACCCAGCTATGCACTTTGTCTACTATCATGTACTTTACAGAGCCACTTATTTGGATGTTGTTGTAGAGATACTTGGGCTTGTCTTGGAGCTTGACCATTGCAAGATCTTATGCCACTTACCGGTCTTGCATTGACTTGGATGCTACTATGTGGTTTGATGTACTGCAGAGTCATGTTTGCCATTATGGTTATGGGCTGATTTCATGGTTGAATACCGTATGCTCTTTTGACAAATGTCTTGGCCTTTACACTATTGTGGTTGGTTATGTCATGCACTTAGCTACGAGTCTTTTTCATGTGGGAGCTTCTGCATCCCTAGTTGATGCTTCTGTGCTTCCCTCTCTAGTGAGGATGGAAGAGTACTTGCAGTAGCATGCTTCTACCACTTGTGCTTCTACTGACAGTCGTCTTGATGAGTAGGTTCCCTATGTTTGGACAGCCCTCGACTCCTTGAGCTCTGTGGATGCTATGGATAGCCCGATTCATGATGACTTGGATTCCTTATCGTCTTCTACACATTCTTCTTCTATAGATGTATGCTTCCATTGTGGGAAGATTGGGCATGTTAAACGAAAATGTTTCAGATAGATTAGAGAGTAGTAGAGACAGAGACAGACTCGACATGAGCAGAGAGTCAGAGATATAGGAGATGCAGTGGGTGTTACCACTGTTACTAGTGGTGAGGTACATGTTGTTACCCATGATGATGCAATTGAGCATGTACTCATGTCATCTAGTTTCCCTACAACTTTCTTACTCAGCAATACAGCCTATGCCTGATTGGCTATTGGATTCCATGGTATCTTGTCATGTTACTTCACATAGAGTATGGTTCTCTACTTACAGGGTGTTTGATGGATGCATTTCTTTGGGCCTGGAGTAGACTTATGCTATTCTTGTTATAGGGGACATACACCTAGCTTTACCTAATGGGACTTCTCTTATGCTTAGGGATGTTTTACATGTTCCCATGCTCAGTAAGAGCTTGATTTCTGTCAGTCAGTTGCATGATGCAGGTTACTCCGTTTCTCTTCAGGATAGGTCATGGAAGATATGTCGCGGTTGCTTGGTTTTGGCGAGAGGTTCTAGAGTTGGTTCTCATTACCCAATGCATGTCTCTCATGTGGGAGATTCTATGGTTGCAGTTATCCAGATACCGCATGCATTGTTATGGCATTATCGCCTAGGTCATATGCACCACAGAGAGATGGAGATGCTGTCTTGTTCAGACTCATTGTTGCCTCCTATGTCACTTACAGATCTTGATGCTTGCCCTGATTGTACTCTTGGTCCTTGCAGAGCCCCCTTGGCTTATGGCGATCATATGAGGCATACTCCTCTAGATCTTGTCCATTGTGTAGTATATGGACCTATGCCTTCCCAATCACTTGGTGGAGCGTCGTACTTTTTGTACTCTGTGACCTTTGTTGATCATGCTACCCACCGTTTTTGGGCTTTTGCCTTGGTGCAGATTGATGATGCTGTAGTTATGCTTGACAAGTTTATGGATTTTGCTGGTAGCAGGCCTAGGTGCTTACAGATGGATTACGAGAGTCATGCTCTCTCTCCTAGCTTTCGAACCTCTTGTCAACAGTATGGCATTGATTTCCTCTGCCCACAGTTTTATGGGATTGCTCATGGCATGTGCCTAACCTTACAAGCAAAGGTTGCTTCTATGCTTACCATAGATGGGCTGTCTTATGGCTTTTGGGCTGAGGCCCTTACAATGGCAATATATTTGGTTAGCAGGACGCCGTGCTTGACCTTGAATGGTATTACACCCATGAGGCATGGAGTGGCATGCAACCCTCCTATGATTACTTGAGGATGTTTGGCTACTAGGCATCTGTATATGTATGCCACATGAGCCTATGTCACGTAGATGTATCCTCCTTGGTTATGGAGATGGTGACTTTAAGGCCTACAAATTATGGGATTTAGATGCCCAGCAGGTCATACGCAGCTATCATGCTGTCTTCTATGAGACGCAAACACCTCTCAGGCCTCTTGATGAGTGTTCAATACGCTTTATGGTTGATTTTACAACAGCTATAGTGCCATTACAACAAGCTGTTTATGCTAAACATGAGGCACTTAGTAGCCCAGATGACATAGCTATGCATAGTAGTCAGGGTCAGGATGTTGGTGGTCAGTTGTTAGACCCCTTGTAGGCTCATGAGAGCCATTTTCTTGTAGTTTTGAAGATTGGCCATCCATCCATATGTCAGTCTTCCACTTTGTTGAGGCCACATGTAGTCTTGAGACCCCATTGGATGAGTGTCCTGGATGTTGGCTCTCTTTCAGTGATTGACTCTTGAGAGTTTGACTGCTCTCTGCTGTGTCTTGTATGCGCTACGGTGATGCTATGCGCGACTTTGATGCTTTACAGAGCGCACTGATGAGTTGTGCTTGCTTCATGAGAAGCATTCTTGGATTGCTCCATTGTATGGAGATGTAGGATTGCTAATCTCCTGGATGTCATGGACTCGGGGATACTTGACTCTTCTTCTGCAGAGGTTCCCGATACTTCTTGCACAGCTCGCTTCTCGATTGGGCGTTGGGTGAGATGTCATGATTCCTCACCTTGTCTTTTTATTTTCTTTTCTTTGTTTTCACTCCCCAGTCACATTGGCCTTTTAGTGGGAGGTTGTTAGGCTAAAAGGCCTTTGGGCCTACCCATGTACAATGTGACCGCCCATTCTTTATTCATATATAATATGATAGTGCAATAAGGCTGTCAGTTCAGTTGGACAACACCTACATTGGGTGTGCTCTTCTCTCCCGCTTCTTCCTCTTCTCCTTCTCCACTGTCATTACATCCCCTTCAATAACAAAGGTCAAGGATGATATAATAATGATAATATAATGTAAAAGTATGTGCCTAAGGTCATACAATTGAGATATGAAAGCACTCTTTGGTAGTACTAGCATATGGGTATGAATAGTTGAAAAGTCTCCTTCAATCAAGGAGAAAATTTTGGTTACCACCTTTGTAGGTAGCAATTTTGTATCATTGATATCTCTCAATCCAGCCAATAAGTTTTGGAAGTCTAAAAAGATGAAATGTTTCTCTTTTTAATTACTACAATGTGTTTAGAGGTATCTTTGAGAATTAATTTTTACATTATTTTATATAGCCACAAATTTGGCTGGTTACCTAATTGCTGAAATTTAGGATTACACCTACCTACCTATCTAGGAAGTTGAATATCTAGAGCTACGACCATAATCTCATGTTGGACTACGAAGAACAATTGTTCTCCACTTTAACTCTAATGGTGTGAGTCCTTTTTTTGCAACCTTAACGGATCTTAAGCAACTCATTAAGGAATTTTTGCTTACTCATTAGAGAGATATGAACGAAAAGTTTTCATCGATGGCGTTCCATGAATCATCGTATATGAAACGAATTAAACATAAATAATCCATCACTTGCATTTTACTAGGCGCTTGAGCAAGACAAGGTCTTTGCATACGCATGGAAGGCTTCTGTAACACTCTCCCATGAGTTGAAGGCTTTGAACCGAATAGAGGCTCTAGCCTTGACCCGGTTCATTGACTTGTTGGGAATCCACTTGCCAAAGGGCAGCTCGAGATTCAATCATCTGAGAAAGTTATATAATGTGTTCTGAGCAGGCTAGACTATAGTCCCAACAATGATCGTGTAGTCATAACATAGTCCACAATATAGTCCTAGCATAGTCTAGTTCTATGCCTTTCTCTTTTGTACTAGTTTTTGGGTTTGGGGATTAGCCCATCACTTGTACTTGGCATCCACAATTGCCCTTTTGTTATAAATAAAGAGTTCAATGCTATTATCAATCTTGTGTTCTCTATCCATTCTAGAGTTGATTAAAACTTGTACTAGTGTCTTGATGCCATCTTAATGCATTTCACTACTATTCTTTACTAAACAATTGAATGTGTCAAAAGTGCTTTTTATCTATAAAGCACTTTTGCATATGGAAAAGCACCTTTGGGTTTGTGTAAAAGCACCTTTGCCTCTATGAAAAAGAAATTTTTTTCGTGTAAAAAAGTACTTTTTCATAGTACTTTTATCATTGTTTCACTGATTGATTGAGACTTATCTCTTTTATCTATGTAAAAAGTACTTTTCCACAGTATTGTTTCTCACTATTTTGCTAATTGATTGAGGCTCATCTCTTCTCCTACTCCTCATCCCCTTTTTCATTTAGAGCACATTACATTAGTAAACAATCCTAGTGCAAATACACTATGCACTAATCCTACCATAGTGCGTTGCACTCTTATACACCCATGTGCATCATGCACTAGACTAGTGCACTACTGCACCTTAGCATGTGCACATTATGCACTAGTTCCACCTCAGTGAACTACACCACCTTGCACATAGCCTAAGGTATAAAACACTATTGTATAACACCTAGCGGCTCAACCATAGTCCACTATCTTGTTGCACTCAGGTGTAGTGCACACATAGTAGGCACATGCACAATTGTACACTCTCTAGTGCACACATGTACTAGTGCACCCCACCCCACTAATGCACTTATCTACAATCACCCTAGTGCACTCAATGTGCACTATACCTCACACCTTAGTACACTAACACATTAGCTCTACATTAATCCTTGTGCATAGTGCAGATGCACACTACAATAGCCTCATGCATAGTGTACTAGCATTGCTCACTAGAACCAACTTGTGCCAACCAAACTAGTGCACTCACCTTGCACCTAGCCTAGCACACATCATCCCTAGGACACCTTGTGCATGCACAACCCTAGTGCAATAGCCTCTTGCACAGTGCACTACCCTTGTACATTAGTGCACTGCACTAGTGCACACACACTCGTACATTTGCACTACTGCACTGCATCCTAAACCCGCATAGTGCACCTAATTTTGCATATTCTATGCACACACGTCATAGCACATAGGCACATCAGTCTACTCTCATCACGTTAACCACCCCTAGTGCACAAGGATACTAGTGCATTCACCTCGCATCATCCTAAGACACATTCACTAGCCCACCCACACCATCATGTGCTATGCAAATGTGCACAAGTGCACCTAGCGTATCCCCTACACCCACATAGGCCACTTGTGCACTTGACCACCACCCCACCACACTTCATTTTACCTTAGTGTACTGCATTGTGTACTAGCATGCCACACTTTGCATATAGCGTGCGCGGCACACACACACACACACACAAAATTTCATATGCATAGTGCAACCACATAGTACACAACTCCTACTGCACATGTGCACTAGTGCACCCCATCTTGAGCCATCCTAGTTCACTCATTCTTCCATGCCTTGCACAATAGATCACCACACATAGGCACCCTACAGTGAATGGATTAATGGTGAGCAAGAAAAATGCCAACAAAAGCGTGTTGATCTTAAGTTGAAAAGTGAAGGCTAAACTACCTTACAAGGCATCACTCTCCTTTTGAGTGTAGAGAGTGTGATGATAGTGCTCTAAACTAAGAAAGCTACCACAACAAAAGTAGGAGAATATTTTGACTTTGAGCAACATGGCCACCATAGATAGGGCTAATAATGGGTCAAGGTAGCACATAAGGAATTACCGATTGAGACAACTATGGAGACCCATTAGTCTCCATAGCCTCTCCCATGCTTCACATGTATCTCTACCTTCTCAACCCCCAAACCTTCGTGATTTCACCACCAAACCATTGTATTTTGGCCAATATATACATGAGTGAGAGCTTGAAAATTTGCAAGATGCATTGCATCACCACTTTCAATATTAGGGGATAGAAACTAGTGTCATCTGGAATCTCACACCTACTAACATTTTTTCTAGGAGTCTTGATGAAAGAAAGCCCTACCATATGGCAATCATTGAAGAATTGGATGGATAAAGCTAATCTTGCATTATTAACACATAACCCAAAACAACCTTGGGTTCAACACTTTTTGGGAAGGATAGAGCATCACACCGTCCTTTCAATGAAAGTCCTTGAAGACTTTATTAGGTGTGATATCATTAATACAAGAGCTAGGCTTAGCATAGTCAACCAAGCTATGCTCCAAGCATGGGAAAACCTACCAATTGAACATGTACATTTCAATGTGATTGTTATCATTGATGGATTCAATGTTCAACCACAAGGTGTATCGAAAGACTGGCTAGTCAAAATGATCAGAATATAATTTTTAGTTGACTTCATTTTTATGATAGTGATTGACTATGAAATGTTACTTGGATGTGCAATGCACAACTCATTGAGGAGGATTGGAGCAACAGTCTAGTATTCTTAAAGAACAAAAAGGATGTAGTGTGAGTCGAAATGGAGAGACTTAGAGAATCTCTCTGATCAATCTTGATGCAATTACCATCATGTTGTGTGGAGATAGTAACTACCCTCCTACCCAACAACCACTTAGTAGGCACATCCTGTGCCCTAAGGACAAGCAATATTGGATTGGCATACCACTCTTGAACTAACATTCATAGAGAAATCCAAATATCGAGAAGTATACAAACACTTGAGTTAGCAAGAAGCATGAGAAACCATTGGTCAAAATGATGAGTCTTGAATTAGATTATGTCTTATAAGTGCCTCTCTTCATGATGATCCTTGACTCAATGCCACAAACTTGTACCAAGGTTTATTCTATCCTTACAAATAGGCTTGAGCTATGCAAAATATTGAGTCAATGGAAACCATATTTCCTAGTAAAACCAAAGCTGATCTCTAAGTCTTTGGGAGAGTTAATCAATTGTCCCAACTAACAATGAACAAACCTCCATCGAGTCTTGTTCGATTATTGTAACAACCTCTAATTTGTCTCCTTAGTGAGAGAGCAAGGCATAGACATTGAGGAAGAAAGCAAAGTAGAGGAGGAAGAACTCATGGACAATGAAAGTGTAGATGGAACTAATATTGACTCCATGGACTACATACCTATGGCCAAATGATAGAGAAAATCTTAGCAGAAAGCCCTCTCAAATGGGATGTTTTCTTATAGATGTAGGCATAGCCAGACTCAAATCAAAGTTAGACTTGATTATAAGCGAATCGGATGTCAACTAATTGATTTGATTCCAACATTTGAAGTACTAATGGTTGAAAATAAAGTAACATAAATTGGGATATTTTTAGTGAATAAATAAGTAGGATTCTCATCTATAGAGAGACCTTAACAAGCTCTATTTATTGTCCTCAATCACCTATCTGATAAAGTGATAGTGGACCTCAATGTGCTTTGGTCTTCACAAGAAAGATCAAATTATGTGCCAATTGGATGGCACTCATAGAGTTCAAATGTAGTGTAGGAGTCATAGAAGATTGGTGAAGAATCAAGCTCACCAACTCTCACAGTCGTCGATTAGCTGCTATACCTTGTGTGTTCTAATAAATGAGTCAAGATGACCTAACTAGGGTTTGCTAGGTTAGGTGTCTACACTATGGTTAGTGTACTTTGGCTTTGTGTGTTATTCGAGATGAATGAATAATGAAATAGAAGAATGAGAGTACTCTACTCTTTGAGCTCATTCTATGTCTATTTCTCTTTCTCCCTCTCTACATCTTTAACATGATATCAAAGCCATGAGACCCTAAGAGTCTATGAGCTCAGCGTTGGTATTGTGGGAGTTGGAATCTGAAGAAAGGAGATGTATTTGGCCTACAAAGGTTCATTGGAAACCATAGCCATACTTGGACTAGGGATTTGAAGGCTTACACTAGAAGAGCTTGTGGAGGCTTACAAAGAGGGTCAGTAGGTAGCAAAGAATTAGAGCTTGTTAATGACCTCATTTAGGACCAGCAAAGTAGACAGAAAATCAATGTGGACTAGACAATTCACACCTATTTTTTTAAAGGGAAAAAATGGGGTAGCACTGAGCAAGCTATGCCTCATTGATTGTGGGCAATATTGGTGCGCAAATTGGATGTTGTATGCATGCGTAGTGAACTCTGGAAGGTTCCCAAGAACAAAGAACTCTACAAAAGCTCATAAAGCAAGAAGAGAGGTTTGCACGACATGAGACAAAAAGACAAATTGGGTACAATCTCCCCCCATGCCTTGTGTGAGCACTTCACAAAGCATGCATTTATAAATTTATTAACCTCCAAGCTCAAAAATAGCCCAATTTACAACTAGCATGCTTTTGGCTTTTGTGTTTGCTTTTGCCCAAATAAAGAATAAAGTGTTTGGGCATCCAAAAAGTTGGGCTGCGCGCTTTAATAAATAAGCACGCCTAAGCAAATATTGACGCCATGCCTTTAGTGATAAGACACGCGCCCATCAAAAATAATAATTCTTCTAGATAATCTGAATACAGGTCATCGCCCGGTGCTTCCCAAACGTCGCCGCTCCCTACTCTACATATCAATTGAAGCATTCACAATTGTTAGAAAATAATAATATAAAACCCACAAAAGTGAATACTTAGCAGTCTTTAGCTACAAAATAAATAAATAGGTTGAAACTCTATCCTAACCTTAATTTAATATGAGTGCACTCTAAACTCATAAACGTCCATTAATTTAAATATGTATATTGTAGAATCACCCGTTGTGGAATCACCCACGTGCACATTAAATTAATCTGACGCCCAAAAAGGACAAGCGTCCCCTTCAACTTCTTGCACAAGGAATCCACCTTGTGTACGAGCCCTGGAAAATACATATAGTTTTATATAATCCATCGTAAAACCTCACGAAATCCATCGTGGAATATGCCTCTAGTTTTACGAAATCCACTGTGAAATATGCCTCCTGGCATCAAATATGACTTTTTATACTAGAGCTTCAATAGCTTAATGGGATGCTAATCATATCAAGCATTAGTAACATGAATTAGAGAAGCCATAACAAGACTGAGATCAATGTGAAAAGAAAAAAAGAGAGAGCACATGTTTCTTCATGTGGTATAGATGAGTTTAGCAACACTACAAAGTGCTTGTCTTGGACATATTCAATCACCATAGATGCTTGGGAATATATATGACTTCAATCTTGAGCACTTGAACATGAGAATGAGGAAGTAAATACTCAAATTTGAGAAGTATAGCAAGCTAAAGTTTGTCCTACAATTTGGACTAGTTGTACTTGGAACTGTGGAGAATGTTGAAGCTTGATTAGTACTTGCAAATGCTTGGAATTGTGCCACATGAGTTGGGGATGTTTTGTGGGTTGTAATGAGCATTGAATGGCCAAGTTTAGGCAAAGTACACTACTGGTTATACACTGGGTTGATGGCTATAAACAACCTATGGGAAACTTGTCTGGCATTGCTATTGGTCATATGAACCATTGTTGATGCTTGTATGTACTTGCATTGAACCCCAAGGGAATTATGGTAGGGTTGTTTTGAGTTGAGAATACTTCAATTTTCTTAGGAAATTTATTGCTAGTTATTCACATACTGTTGTTTGTCATAAGCTTTTGGAAGACACCTACATGAACTATATGTAGTAACTAAAGTCTGCTTGGAATACTACTATACACAGTTGTTACGACATATGTTTGGAGATGTTTGACATGCTTTTGAGCTGAGAAATCCTCAATTATTGCAAGAAATTTACTATCATAAATATTAGCATTGAAATTGTCATGTCTGAAATGAGTAGTACTTATCTATGAAACTTGACTGAAGGTCTTGGGATTCTCATTTGAGAATGGATGTCTGTGCTACATGCATGGATTGAGCAGGACTAAGCTAAAATAGCTGCAAATACATCTGTGTTACTTGGATGTTATATGAGCATTGTGATGAGTGAAAGATCAACTTGGTTTGCACAAAGTCAAGCACTGATAGTTAAGGATTGTAGTGATACATAGAGCTATAATCATGGCAAATGCTAAAAGGCTAACAATATCAGTCAAATAGTGGGTGAAAATATGGACAATAACAATTATGCTATCTAGAAATTCTGAATGGAGAACTTTGTCATTGAAAAAGGCTATTGGGATCTTGTAATAAGTGATGAAGCTAAACCTAAGCTTGTAGACAGACATCCAACTCATGAACAACAAAAGGCACACTATGCCTGGCTTGAACGTGCTTGTAGAGTCTTGCATTGACTCTCATTGTGCATTATGGATGTAATAGTCATGCAAATAATGAACTACAAGTCTCCTAAAGATGCTTGGGAAATCTTGATAAAGCACTATGGCACTGCCACTAGTGCACAAAAAATTCAGCTAAAGCAAAAGTTCATCACCATCATGGAGAGGAAAGGACGGTCCATACAAGATTATGTAATGGAGATAAAGACCCTTGCAGATCAGTTGGCAATTATTGGAATTGAAGTAGAGGAGGCGTCCTTACAACCTAGTAATATAAGTGATCAAGGACATGAAGCTGAGAGTCAGCATATTGAGTATGGGATACAAGAGGATGTGCAAGACATTGAAGATGATGGTGCTCCACTAGAAGCAAACATGCAGATTGTGCCTTACTGAGGATTTGGTTGCATTGACCTTGAATGGTCTTAGACCTAAATACAAGTCATTTGGCATATATATATCAATGAGATCTAAAATGCTCGACTTTAATGAGCTAGTTGCATTGCTTATTCATGAAGAGGTGAAACCAGGTTTAGCTAATAGCTTCAATAGCTCAAAAGGTAGAGATGTAATGTTTTACTCAAATTAGAGAGGCTTGGTAGCCATGGTAGAGGGTCCTTTTGTGGTAGAGGGACTCAACAACATACATCTTAGAATATACAAAATTAGCAAGGACATCATGCTAGAGGTGGTGGATACGCTCGAGCGAGGGGTATATCTAACTCTAGAGATAGAGGATTCAGGCAGTTGCGCAAACTATGCATGATAATGCCAACAAGGACAAGGACTGTCACTACTATGGGAAATATGGCCACATTTCTCAAGAGTACTGGAAGAAGCAAGTGAATCAAAGAGGCAAGTAGTAGGGACACTGTGCCTTGTCTAGTCATGTAGAGCATGAGAGTGGTAATAGGTTATTTGCTATGACATATGTACGGAACAGGGCTTCTAAGCAAGAAAAATCAGATGACATATGGTATATTGATTCAGGAACATCAAATCATATGACACCACATGGCAAGTGGTTTGATGAAATGAAAGCAAGTACAAATGGTTATGTATACATTGGAGATGACACCCAGCATGACATAACTCATATAAGAGTTGTTCTATTGGTTATGCCTGATGGCAAGAAGAAGAAATTGTATGATGTTTTGCATGTTCCATCCATCATGAAGAATCTATTGGCCAGATGGCTGAACAAAACCTTTAGATATGGTTCAACAAAGATGTATGTTTTTATTGGTGAATACAATAGAGGTTACAAATTAATTGCAAATGGCAAAAATACATGGAAGAATGTTTACATTGGATGCAAATATTCTTGAGCTAAAAGTTGCAATGTTTGCTCATGATGATGCAAGTGTCATAGACAAAGATATCTGGCATAAATGCATTAGACACATAAATGTTCAAAGGTTGAAAAATATGTACCAAAAGGATATTGTTTCAAGGTTTCCAAAGTTTAAATATGTTGATTTGGGACACATA
Organism: Lygodium microphyllum; assembly: GCF_053477565.2. Classification (NCBI taxonomy): domain Eukaryota; kingdom Viridiplantae; phylum Streptophyta; class Polypodiopsida; order Schizaeales; family Lygodiaceae; genus Lygodium; species Lygodium microphyllum. The sequence continues at coordinate 30,160,117 of NC_141135.1, forward strand.
TGTTCAACATATCAATTCGACAAACAAGCCTTTGTCAGACAGACATACATGGATCAATAGTAGACCCTTGCAACTTATTCATTCAGATGTATGGGGACCTGCACATAATGTATCTCTTGGAGGGTCTAGGTATATAGCCCACCACTCTCCCTTAATCTTGTTTTCGTAGGTTTTAGGAGCCTAGCGTAGCTACCCACACCCTATCATGGAGGACATTGTGGTCAGAGCTCCCCACAGCCATCTACTATCATCTGGCACCCTATTTTAGCCCCATCTTCTTCATCCATTGCTAGTGACTCTTATAATGAATATGGTCCTAACTTTGTATTAATCAAGTTATAAGAGTTTTAATTCTGTACATGCACTAGATTGTAGAGTGTTAAAAGCTTCTTCTCAATCATCTATCCAATTAAACTTTGCCTCTTTCCTAAGGAGCTTATGCAGGGGTGATGCCTTTGCTGCAAAATGGGTGATGAACTGCCTATAGTAGTCCACATGACCAAGGAATCCCCTCGAAGGTTTGAGGTATGCAACTTTTGTGGATGATTTCAACAGGTATACTTGGATATACATTCTGAAACATAAAGATGAGGTTTTGGATAGCTTTATGGATTTCAAATCTCATGCAGAGAAAGAGTTCAACTATTATGTCTCATGCATATGGTTTGATGGTGGTGGTGAATATGTGTCATAGGAGTTTGACAAGGTACTTGACTAAGCATGAGATCAAAGAGATAGTTGACATGCAATTATACTCCATAGCAAAATGGAGTGGCTGAATGGTAAAACAGGGTCATTATGGTATACATGAGAAAACACCATATGAGTAGCTTTATGGATATAAGCATGACATTAGATACTTGAAAGTATTTGGCAACATTGCGTATGTCCATGTACATGATGAGAAACATAAGAAGCTTGATCCAAAAGTAGTGAAGCCTATTTTTATTGGTTGCAGGAACATAAGGCTTACAAGTGCTATGTTCCATCTACTCATGAGACTTTGATTAGCCTGAAAGGTGAGAAGGATCGAAGCTTGCTTGGAAGTGAGCTATGGCAGAGAGCAAGAGCAAGAAGAGAGAGACACAAATGGGAACTCCAACAATCATAATGTGTGACCAGGCCTTTCTTTATTCAAACTGTAACTAAAAGAATAAAGAATAAAGTGACAGTAACAGGCGCCCGCCACTTGCAGTGTACAGTGGCGGGTACTGTCAGTGTAGTAATGCACGGGCGGCTAGGCGGAGCCATATTTACCCCCAACAACCTCCCACTTAAAGGCGAATCTACCCCAGTGAGGAGTGAAAAGAAAAAAGAAAAGATAGTACAATGTACACATGTACAATAGGATGAGGAAAAATATCATCTCATCCAACGCCCATCAATCTCCTAAGGAAGGCAAAGCACTCAGTAGTGAGGCTTTTTGTGAGCAGATCTGCAGGATTTTCGTCAGTGGAGATCTTGACAAGGTCAACAGACTTGTCCTCCATGACCCCACATATGAAGTGATACCTCACCTTAATGTGTTTCGCCTTTGCATGGAAGACCATATTCTTGGCTAGCTGAATAGCACTCATAGAATTCGAATGCGATGTAGGTATAGTATCAATCCTAAGGTCATGAACCAAATGGCCCAACCATATGGCCTCCTTGCAAGCCTCAGTGGCTGCAACATACTTGGTCTCAGTGGTAGAGAGAGCCGTACACTTATGAACCCTGGACATTTGAAACCTGGACATCCAAGAGACAGCACCTCCAGCATAGATGAATACATAGCCAGAAGTGGACTTCCTACTATCTGCATGTCCTACATAATCGGAGTCTATTTACCCCACAACTCTGGTATCCTGGCTGCCATAGAAAATTCACATATCTATTGTGCCTTTTAGCTATCTCATGATACCCTTCATGGCATCCCAATGTTTCTTGCCAGGTGTAGCCATATAGCGTGCCACAACACCAACTGCAAAGGCAATATATGGATGAGTGTCTATCATGGTATATATCAAACTGCCCACGGCTGATGCATAAGGAATCTTAGCCATCTCGGCCCTTTGCTCATTGATTAGCGGACAATCGGCTTGTGAAACCTTCACATAAGAAGGTAATGGACAGCCAATAGGCTTTATGTCCTACATGTGGAAACGCTCAAGGACATTATAAATGTACTCCCTCTGGGAGAGGTAGAGTATTCCTTGATGCGTGTCGTGCTTAATGTGCATACCAAGAATGTGAGAGGCCTGTTCCAAATCCTTCATCTCAAAGCTCTTATTCAACTGAGATTTAAGAGCATCCAGCTCATCATGAGCTTTCCCTGCCATCAACATATCATCCACATAAAGTACCAAAATAAGCAATGAGCCATCGCGAGCTTTCTTTGTGTAAAGAAACGGATCCATAGCACTCCTATTATAGCCCTATGATGACTGCATAAAGACATCAAACTTATGATACCACTCCCTAGGTGCTTGCTTCAAGCCATAAAGACTTTTCTTCAATTTGCACACTACATGCTCCCTGCCAAGTTCTGCAAAGCCCTTAGGCTACCCCATGTAAATCTCATCATGCAAATCCCCATGCAAGAATGCAATCTTGACATCCATCTAATATATGTCCAAGTCAAGCTACACGACTAAGGCCAAAACCAAGCGTAGGGTGGTCATCTTGATCACAAGAGAAAAGACTTTATCAAAGTCAACTCCATGCTCTTATTTAAAACCCTTAGCAACAAGTCTTGCCTTATAAGCCGGCTTGGGGTGTCCAGGGGCACTTTTTAGCTTGTACACCCATTTTCATGGCAAATTCTTCTTTCCCAGAGGCAATGCAACCAAATCCCAAGTCATATTCTTGTACAAGGAGTTGATCTCCGACTGCATAGCCCTCTCCCAGGAGTGACTGTCACCCTTGCACATGGCCTCATCATAGGTGAGAGGCTCTCCTGCATCTGTAGCCAAGACATAATGCATCGAGAGCTCAAATCTATCAGGTGGACATCTATCTCTAGTAGACCTGGTAGGATCTACTACCTGTCCAACACCCTGGCCATGTGTACCAATTGCTGCTATAGGCTAACCATCTAGCTATGTAGGCTGTACTAGAGCACGGGTTCCTCTTGGAATATAACCCTGCGTATCTCTACCACCTTCTGAGGTTGCTGATACATCTTTTCTTCATGGAAGACTACATCATGGCTGTGGAGATGACTTTCCGTGTCTACGGATCCCAAAGGCGGTAACCCATCTCGCCTGCATCTCCATAGCCAAGGAAAATGCATTTGATACTCTTAGGATCCAGCTTAGTATGCTTGTCCGTGGGCACATGGCAGAATGCCTCACATCCAAAGACACGTAGATGCACATAAGACGAAGGTTTCCCAGTCCCTACCTCCTTTGCAACCTGGAAATCCAAACCACTAGAAGGTGATCTATTTATGGCATGCACAGTTGTAGTGACTGCCTCAACCCAAAAGCTCTGTGGTAGGCATGCATGGCTAAGCATATTGCGTACACGCTCTTGGATGGTTCTATTCATCTGCTCAACCAAACCATTCTGGGGTGGGGTATAGGGGGCGGCCAATTGACGCTTAATACCCCTCTCATCACATAGCTGCTCAAAGGCACGTGACACATATTCTCCCCCATTGTCAGTCCTAAGCATTTCATGCCTAGTTTGGTTCTCAACGAATGCAAGCCATCTCTGAAGCACAGCCAAGACTTCTAGATTGAGCTTAATGGGGTAAGCCCAGACTTTACGCAAAAAATCGTCTATCAATGTCACAAAATACTTTGCACCACCCATAGCATGGGCCCACATACATTTGAATGTACCAATGCCAGGGCTCACTCATGCATATCTTACTAGAATTCTTATGCATATTCTTAGTCTGTCTGCCATAAAGACAATGCTCACATGAACCAAAACATGCATAGTTAAGGGGCGATAAGTACTGCAAACCATAAGCATTTTCATTCCCTTCAAGGACATATGGCCCAAACAGGCATGCCAAAGAGATACATGTGGGATGGAACGAACTGACAAAATATGGTCAAGAGAGGAACCTTCAACTACAAGAGGATAGAGAGTACTAGCTTGGCACCTCTAGCAAGCATAAGTCTACCACGTGTGATCTTCCAGGCAGTATCCCCAAATGAAACATGAAATCCAGCATCATCAAGCTACCATGCAGACATAATACTGTGTGTAAGCGTAGGTACATGATGTACATCCTGTAACAGAAAAGTAATGACAGTAGAGAACTGCAGCCATACATCCCCAATGCCAACAATAGCAAGTGACCTATCATCACCCAAGCAAACTAAACGAGAGACAGTCCGGTAGGAATGGAACCACTCACGGCATGGTGTAACATGAAATGAAGCACTAGAATCCAAAATCCAGCACTACGCATACATAGAGTGAACCTCGGTCAATGGCGTAGCATCATAAGAACTAGCTGCAAGTATGTACTCCCCATCATCGGAGTCGTCAGTCTGCATGACATTTATCTCCTCGATTTTCACACTAGATTTTGCAGGTACCATGTTGCGATCACATGATTTTTTCATGTACTTTTTCTTTGCCCTTCTCTTTGTGCTTCTCATTGCGCAACTCATGACACTGTGGGCGTATGTGGCCTTTCTTGCTGCAATGATGAATGTCACATTAGCATTTCTCCCAGGAGACTTGCTGCGTGACTTATCACGTGACTTGGACCTACTTTTGCAAGTCTCTGCCCACGTCCATGCCCACGGTCTTTCTTTCCATTACCATCTCTGCCTCTAATACTCAAAGCATTGGATACACGAGAGGCATCCAAGTTCTTACAGTTGATCTCTTCTTGTAGAAGAGCACTCTCTACATCAAGCAAGTTCAAAAGAGTAACAAGAGCACATAAGGCAGTCCGGAATACATCCCATGACTCACTCAGAGTCCCAAGAAAAAACAATGGAGTAACCTCATCATTAAAGGTAATACCCTACGAAGTCAAGTTCTTGAGAATAGCACAGAACTGGCTCAAGTGAGAAAACATAATCATATTCTCCTTCATGCACAAGTCCATAAGTTACTTCAATCAATACATCTGACTTGTTAGGCTTTTCATGTCATAGAGGTTTTTGATCTTATCCCAAAGCTGCCAAGCACTGTGTGCTTCCTCAACCACATTGTAATGCACCTATTTAGTGAGAGACAAGATGAGGGTGGACTTGCATGACTCATCAAGCTCATCCCATTCATCATCAGTCATAGTTTTAGGCTGCTAGCCATGCATCTGTAGTGGCTTTATTTGTGATTTTTGCATCAATACCTACCAAACTTGGCTCTTCCAATAGGCATAATTCATACTATCAAGCTTAGTGATGTTGAAGATAGCAGTGTTATTGAAAGAAGAACCCATAATGCAGTCCAAAACAATGCAGACAATTCAAAACTTGTTGTTTTCTGCTGTAAACAGCCAAAATACCATGAAAACCAAGGCAAAATGACCACGAACTTGTTGTTGCCCACTAAGTACCATCAAAAGTACATAAATCAGGATGATTCAGGATGAAAATTCCACATCAATCCATGCATAACTGCTTGCTGTAATAAATTATAGCTAGGTACAATGAGAGCAAACTGTAGGCAAAATTAATGCACCAAGTCAACCATTAACTGTCAAAGCATAACCAGCATCAAACAGGCATAAATTAGCATATGATAGTCATACGGACATCGAAAAACACCCAAGCATGTCAAACGAATCCATTAGTAAGCCGGCACACCCCCTGTGTAATAGGGCAAAGTGTACACAACACTGGCAAGACCTAACACAAAGAGGCGTATGCTCAGGGAGTGTAAAGCCCAAATTAGCCCAAGTACATGTATGCAGACCATGACATATCAACCATGCAACATCCAAGTGAAGAAGATCCCAATCTCAAAAGTTTGTCAAGCATCCAAAGATGCTTCCACTAGCACAAAAGCCATATGGATCAAGCCAAGAAGCTCAAGAAAGGCATATGAGAGCACTAGTGATGAAAGATCCAAGACCAGACATCAATAAGACATCATGAGAATATAAGCTCTATAGCCTCCAATTAGAGCATCCATAGACATCAATTTTATCCCAAATACAACTCTCACAAGCCAAGAGATATCCCAAGTAAGTTCTAGAAATCCAGATGCAAGCCAAGACAAGGCACTAGTAGCAATTGGCTCCAAACAATGTAACTAGCATGTAGTAGTGGCATATGCTAAGCATGTCAAGACCGGTCGTACATAGGTAACATGCATGACATATGTACATCCAAGATGGAGCATCAAATGCATTCCAAAGCCAATCTCAAGCTCAAATGAAGATCCGGAACCGAAGACAAGCTCGATGTCGTACCCCCCGAAGGTCAATACTTCATTGCATATCCCAAAGACATAGCCTGAAACCAATAGGCATAACCAAACATGAAGTAATAGGCTTCAGCCCACTATTGTACAACAATGATTTACTATTCAAAGCTGATTATTTCCAGCAAGCAAGTCAGTCCAAAATAATGGCATACCATGTGCCTTGCATCCCCCAAACAATTGAGCATCAATACGTACCAAATCGGTTAAGTAGAAGTGCCCAAACAAGTGTAGCATTAGATGTCAATGTTACTTCTACATAACATGACTATGGGACTGCTTTAAACAATCCTAGGAATGTAGAGTTCAGACCCAAATCCTATGCCAATGATCAAGGAGGCTTCAACACCATTACAAAGTGTATTGCCAAGCTCGAAGAAGCATGACATAGCCATCATTGAGGAGTAGGTGTGCTGCTATGTTGTGATGTCTAAACCAGCCAAAAAAATGGTGCAAATTTGCTAATGTATGCTTCTGCTACTATACATCCACTTGGCCTCAATGGTAATGATTATAGGCTCCAGGGGGTGCCTAGGGAGGCACACAACAAACCTCAAGTGCCCAAATGCAAGAGGGAGCAAGATACAAGCTCCAAGGGTTTGAGCTATGGCTGCCCTAATAATTGCAACCTAAGAACTAAATAAAGAGCACTAAAAGAACACTTCAATACCTCTGTAGTAATGCCTTGAGGGTGCCTCAATAGGCCGGGAAGGTGCTCAGGAAGTTGGGGAGTGACGGGAGCTCGGGAAGGTCGGCTATGGCTGCCGGGAAGGAGACCCAATGCTGTAGGTATTTGAATGGAAGCTAAGAATGCCATGAACCAAGCTTGAGAAGTCGGGAAGCCAAGCTTTGATACCAGTTGAAAGGTGAGAAGGATCGAAGCTTTCTTGGAAGTGAGCTATGGCAGAGAGCAAGAGCAAGAAGAGAGAGACACAAATGGGAACTCCAACAGTCACAATGTGTGATCGGGCCTTCCTTTATTCAAACTGTCACTAAAAGAATAAAGAATAAAATGATGGTGAGTGACCGGCGCCCGCCACCTGCAGTGTGTAGTGGCAGGTACTGCCACTGTAGTAATACACGGGCGGCTAGGCGGAGGCGCCTTTACCCCCAACATAGCTGTGCTATAGTATTTGATGGGCTAGCATCCTAGTATGGTACTAAGCAAGTAATAGTTCATGACGACTCTTCACAAAGTACATATGCTGAAAATGGAATGTAGAATACTACCATTACTAGTGGACCTATGCATGATGCATCTACTAGTGTGAGTCCTTGGACAGGTAGACTACACAGTCATGGATCTCAATCCACTAACATGGATACATCAATGCGGGGAGATTGGACATGGATAAAGAAAAAGAGAAGGCATTGGATGATGTAACAGGTGTATGGGTTGGACTATGAAGAGACTTTTAGTCTTGTTGCAAAGATGACTACCTTTACATTAGTTGCATCAAAGAGTTGGAACTTGTATCATATGGACATAGAGAATGCTTTTCTGAATGGTGACTTGATGGAAGAAGTCTATATGGATCAGCCAGAAGGATATGTACATCATGAATATTTGCCTTATGTTTGCACATTGAAGAAAGCATTATATGGATTGAAACATGCACCACGAGCTAGAACACAAAAATCAGCTTGTACTTATAGAGTCTTGGATTTCAAGTGGCTTGTTTGCAAAGAAGATAGAGAAAGGCTATGTGATTTTGGTGTTGTATCTAGATGTCTTGGTCATTACAAGTGACGATTCACAGGGGATTGATGAGATTAAGTCTATGTTGCAAAAAGAGTTTCAAATCAAAGATTTAGGAGAAATGAAAATTTTCCTTGGAATTATAGACATATGCACACCTCAAGGAATCTGGATGTTACAAAAGCAATATGCACATAATATGCTAGAGAAGTATGGTATGCTAGAGTGCAAGCCCATGGATTCTACATTGGAACAAAATGTAAAGTTGATAGTTGATATAGAAAATGAGATTAGAGTGTAACCATCTACAAGTAGATGGTTGGCAGCTTGATTTATCTTACCATCAATAGACCAAATCTGAGTTATTCAATTGGGTTGATCATCCTGTCAATGCAACAGTCAAGGAAACCTCATTTAGACATAATGAGAAGGATTATGAGGTATGTGAAGGATACATTACACTATGGGTTGTTCTATGAGTATGGTAAGACATGAGAACTAATTAGATGATGCCCAATGGCTGCATCTTTGTTGGTTTGCCACTCGGACTAGGAATAGGGAAGGATCCCAGTTCATCATCCCAAAATCTTTGCAAGTGGCCATAGTGATATGATTCTAGAATCGAAGAGAGATGATGAGAATGGTAGGATTGAACAACGCTCCTAAATAATGGAACCACTTTCAGATAACGTTTATTGCCATTTGCATCAATAAAAGTCAACTACTTTTCACCTTCCACTTCTTGAATAAAGGTCCTGTAGATTGTTTCTAGATACAGATCTGACTCCTTCAAGTGAGTGGTGTCCTCGTCTGATGCTCCGCTAGAACCAACTTCAACCTTCAAGGGGAGTCATCTAGCTTTTTGGGATGCTGTTTCTATTTTTTTTGGAGAGTTAATTACTTCTTGACTTGAGAACTCATCTTCTGAGAACGCATCTAGGAGTGTCACATAACAAGGACCATCCAAGTTCTGTTCAAGCTGCTGTGAGACAAGTGCGTGTTGGCAAGGTGCATCATCATCATCCTCTCTTGAGAAGGGTAGTTTAGGGCGGAAAAAGCCACTACTAAAAGAAGGCTTATTTTTCTTAATTCACTTTTATAAATCTTTTGCATATAATGAGGTCCATTTACCAATCCAAAGGGTACTGTAGACATTCTGTCCCACAACATGTGCATTTTAACTTATATGGCATCTAGAACTTCATCCTCATTTGTATCCTCTTCTAGTTGGATATATTCTTCCATGTTTCTTTCATAATTTGCATCTTCATTTTCATTATCATCCTCTTTGGACTCTTTCCCACATCTATAGAGGCTCTGTAGTAGGAGAAGAACATGCTCTCTATTGTATCTTCTGCTTTTGCTTTTGTATTTGCTTGTGTTTTTGACTCGGGCTCTACTGTGGCCATGCAATAGAGAGAGCATTATATTCATGCCTCTATTCCAATACCAAATGTAATTTTTGAAGTCATTGCGGGAGCTTTCACTCAACCGCCAAGAGCCACAGACCGCTTATTGTTTCAAGCGTTCCAAGCGAGCTCTAATGGCTATCTCGCACCTAGCCGACGCGCCGTCGATCCTACGAGTGTAGTGAGCTTACCTTGATGCTTGATCGAGTACCCTCCTCTCTCTTGCACTCTGGTAGCTCCACGATTCTTGATGCTAGCTCAAGCATCCTCAATCCTCCTCCATTTCCAAGCTCCATCCTCCATAGCCGTGCGTGCAAGAGAAGAGAAAAGAAGAGAAGAGAAGAAGAGAAGGGGAGATGGTGAAGAGCTTCACCCACTTGATCCCTCACTCCCACACACTCACTCCCTCACACTCTCACACTCCCTCTCTCAAGAGCACACACAAGCAAGAAGGAGAGAAGAAGAGAGGAAGAAGAAGACTCCTTTTGCCACACACCAAAAGAATGAGCTTCTCATTCACTTTTCAACTTTATATACACAACCCTAAATCCCTTTTGGGCGGTCATCCCCTTTTTCCCTTTTTTACATTGCCGGCCGTAGCCTAGGCCCTTTTTCCCATTTCCCACCACTCTAAGTTTATCCTATTCCCAACTAATGCATACAATTTGCACAGGAGCGAGCCTGGCGCTCTTTTACAAGGATTCGAGAGTGCTTCCATATTTAATGGTGCGCCTTTTACTCTTTTGTTGTCTCGGGGCGACACTAAGACTTTCTGAGGGTCGTGCCCGAACATTTAAATTTTTCAGGGTCTGGTTATCGGTCAAGGCGCCTTTTTCTGCTTTTATCCTATGACTTTTTTGCTATTTCCTTTTTTCCATTTTCCACTCCTTTGTGCTGCAGGAAACATGGTAACATTACCTCCCTCCTAGCCAAGTGCCAATCCCATGGCACTGCGGTGGGAAGTAGTGGCTAGTTAGGTCTGGTGCTAGGTGGAATTGGTAGGTGGAAGACACTGCTTCCAAGGTGTTGTGTGAATGAGAGGTGATGGAGTTTAATGACGATGACCAGGAGAGATTCCGGCGTGCTTTAGGCTTCATGAAGATGCTCAGCATCTTTCACACAGTTGTGGCATCCATTATGTAGCCGGTCGTCCCTTGAGCATCAGAAACGCTTGAAGCAATAAGCAATCCCTTAGGAGGATGGTATTGGAGGGATTTATCTTGGAGAAGCCCCCCCCGAACTCTGCCTTGTCAATGATATGATTTGTCGTCACCTTGAAAATTTGTGTCTTTGATTTAAAGATCTTTGTCTTTGAGTTGAAGGTCTTCAGTGATGCGTTGAAGATCTTCAACCTTGCATTGAAATTCTTCAATCTTATGGAATCAATAAGCAATCCGTAGATCTTAAGGCGTTGGGCATGCATCTTTGGAAGATGAGGTTCCAAGATCTATGCCAATGGGAGATCTATTATTGAGTACTCCTTTTGCTTGATTTGGTTCAATCATGGTAGCCATCAACAGGCAGATGGTTGGCGACATGAAGCACATTGGTCCGTCCACTCCAATGCAGAAAAGCTCCTGAAACAGCAGCAATGGTGTCATGTCCGGCATATGGAACATATTTTGGTCATTCAAGGATGCCGTGGGTGATCTTCAGCAGAGTAGCCAGTTCTTGAAACTCGAACATAACCTGCAAGAAAAGTTGTGCACTCCCTAAGAGGTGTGTCTACCTCTCCATGTAGTGCGTGGTGCCCGTGGCAGTGGAACTGGGAGATGGGTCTAGCATTGGGCAAGCCCTTGGTAATGTCCACACTTGAGGACCTAGTTCGTGTGTCGTTGGAGGTGCGGTGCAAGTCTTAGGGTGACAGGTCTGAAAGTCCTGGCCTTGATGTGCCCTAAGTGTGGAGTGCGGGAGCAAAAAAGGGCTAGGGGGTTAGCAGCAGAGCCGGCCGACCGCAGCCATCGGACACGCCTAACTTGAGGACCCCTAAGTGCAATGGTAGTGCTCTATGTGGTGTTCAAGTGCTGCTGCGAGTGAGTGCTTGTGTATGTGGTTTTTTTTTTTATGGAAATGATAGCCAGGCCTAATTGTCTTCATCAGAATGAGGAGGGGAAGGGGGTTGGATAAATTTGCTCAAAAACTGGCGACTTTGCATGTAATCTTTCAGATTCATGAGGACATGAATAGAAGTGGTGGAAAGGAAAGGGTAATTGCACCTAGTGAATTGGTTGTCATTCATATCTTCTAGGAGGGCTAGGCAAAAAGAGGGAAGGAGACTAGCCCTCATCATAAGACGAGCCATAGTGCGGTTGTCTATAGCGTTAGGGTCAAAGAATAGGGGAGGTAGGCCTCTCTCTTGTGGAGTCGGGTCCTGCTTAAGGAGTAGCCTAAGTAACCTAAGATAATTGCAGGTTGTTACAAAAGCAAGGTCAGGACATGAGGAGAAATCCGCAAGAAAGCGTGTCATAGAATCATCTAGGCTTTTGGCGATAAAGAGAAGGGCATTCTTGAAGGATACTACATTAGAGTTATAAATAATAGGAAAGTCATACCGCCCGTGGAGGGTGGCATCAAAATCCACCCCTACCCTTCGAGGGTATGCCATGTACGTAGGGTTGTTCCGCTCGAATTGCAGGGTGTTACAAAACTCCATCCAAGTGAGCATGCTAATGTCGCATACTCGCCTCCTCCACAGGGGTTGGCTTTTGTAGCCCTGTTCAATGTGTGGGACTTCAAAAACTTTGTTCTACCAGTTAATCAGTCGCTTCTGTGCCCCAAGACGTCGGGGTCTTTTCTTGCTCTTCTAGCCATCTTTGCCCCAACCGGCCACACCGACCGTGATTACCTCGTCCATCACCTTGAGCGGCAAGACCCTCCGCAGACTGTTGGGTAGGTGGAAACTAAAGGTGAATGGATCCTTTCCTTGTTCCTGTATCTCCCACAACACCAGTTCTGCGTGGAATCCCGCGGGGAGATCATCAGGGCATGGTGGGAGAGGTGCGGACGGCAGCACGGCTAGTTTGGCTCTTAGCTGTTTCCTAGCTTCCTCTACTAGCTTTCTGCGTCTTTTCCTAGAGGCGGCTTTTCTTTCCGCAGATGGGTCCTCTTGTGGTGGCTCTTGAGACTGCGGTGAGGGGGGTTGGGGAACTACAACCTCCCTAAATCGGTTCATGTCGATTTCAAGTTCTGCTTCCTTCCCTACCGTTCTCCCTGTGCTGCTTCTTCTTCGAATCCGAGGGCGTCGATTTCCTGGGGGTTTAGGCCGGCCAGCAATAGGTATTTTCGTTGCTCATCCAAGCTCAGCCTAACCTCTGCAAGTAAGGGTGGCATCTACAATCCAGCGTGTAAGGCTCTTCGAGCCATGCCGAGCTTTCTCTGCGTCACCTCCAATGACTCTCCTTGTGCTAGGTGAGTGGTGTCCAGGATGGTGTCGAGGAAGGCCTTTTGTTGAGTGCTGAAGGCCAATTGGGCAGCTTCTGCCTTGCTCTCTGCAATGATTTTCTCCTTCTCTGCCAGAGCAAGGCGCCACGCCAGTGTCTTCACCCTCTTTTCATTGTGCGCAGCCCACTCCTCTGCTCTTTTGTTCATCTCTTCCAAGCTCTCTCCTTGCTTTAGGGTTAGCATCATGAGTTTTTGCTCATAGTCTTCCAACTCCCTAACCAGCCTCTCTTGCTCTTCTTTTCCAGAGTTTAGTTGATCTGTCAAGTGCTCGATCTCCTCTTGTTGCTCCTTTATGCCTTCTTTTCTCTCCTCGTCCCTGGCATTCAGCTTAGCCATAAGCCCATCCACCTGAGCAGATTTTGTAGCGAGCTCCTGGTATTGCACTATCAGGAGCTTGTGCTCTCTTTGCATTTTCACTAGTTCCTGTGTCTCGTTTTCAAGCTGTTGTCTCCAGTGCTCCTCCCTATCATCCTTAGCCTTCATTTCTTGTTTGAGATCTGCGATCTCCCTCTGGTGCATGGCTATCATCCTTGTTTTATCTAGCTGGAAGGCGGCCACTGATTCCTTCTCGGCTGCCAACTCAGCCACGGCTATCTTGTGTTCCTCCTTAGCTTTCTCCAATTGGGAGAGCAGCTCGGCGACGTACTCATCGTAATTAGCCGATGGCGTCATCGTTGTGTGGATGGGCGAGGTTGAGGCTTTTACCTTCTGCCTTTTGGGCTCTTGCCTGGATTCCGCATCTGTAGTATAGCTGGCCTCTTTTGTCCTATGGATGTGGCTTCTGTGCTCTGTCCCTGGCCCATCTCTTTGTTGATGAAGTATTGCATCCACACCACGAAGTTTGACACATTGGCACTGGTCAGGATGCTAGGGGTGATGGTAGTGGGTTCAATGGAAGGCACCAAGAGGGTAGGAATTGGATGAATTGGGGCCTTGCCCTTGCCCTCAGGGACTGGAGGTGGCACAAACTCCAGCACTTGTGTGCTAGACCCTGGCCCTTCTTCTCTATGCGGGCTCAGGTTCCCCAATTCATCTGCACGGCTTTGTTGCTTGATGGACCGGTGTATGGCTTCTGCCAGGTCCTCTTCCTCCTTCCTTCGTAGCTCTTCCTCTTCCTCATCCGCCTTTCTTTTCCTTTCCTCCTCCGCTTTTCTCTGCTCTTCCTTCTTTTTCCCTTTTTCTTCTTTTTCCTTTCTTTTCTTCTCCTATGCTTCTTGTTTTGATGCCTTCTTTGCTTTCTATAACTCTTCTTTTTCCTTCTCCTCCTCCTGTCTCTTCGTCCTCTCTCTCTCCTTGGCCTCTTTTAGGGACTCTTTCTTTGCCCTTTCCAAGTCTTCTCTCTCCTTCTTTCTGCCTTCGTCATCCTTCTTCTTTCTCTGCATTGTCTTCTTCTTGGGTTTCCTAGTTGCCTTTATGCTTTTTTGTCCCTCCCCTTCTTCTTCTGTCTCAGTTCTATCGGTGGACCTATCCTTGTCCTGGTGAGGAGGCGACCTCTTTGGCATTTCTCCTTCTCCTTCTTCCACCTCCTGTGCTTCCTTCACTGCATCCTGGATGAGTGCAGTCAAGACACCTCCATACCCGATGAAGGAGGCTTTGGAGGAGGCTTTCTTTCTTTCTATAACTTTAGGGGCCGGAGATTCTCCTCCTGATGGTACACTTCCTAGGGCCAATGCTTTGGCTGCCTGATCGATTGTTTTTCGCACATACCCATTCCAATCTACTTCGTCTAGGGTATGGACTACTACATTCTCCAGCACTAGTACGCTAATTTGATGCATGAAGGAATTGTAATGTTGGCTGGAGAAGAGCACATGTATCAGCTTGGCATGCATCCTGGCTTCTGCATCAGGGATATCCTGGATGCTTATGCCATCATTTGTAAGCACATCTTCCTTCTTCATTTTCAGCATGGCATAAACATCCCTTTTTTGTTTCCTCTCTGTCTTTGGTACCAATCCCAAAGATTTCTCCACCAAGGCTGGGTCTAAACGGACCTATACCTGCTTTGCATCTTCTCCTCTGCCCACTATTACAACACCACATTCTTGATCTGGGTTGTATGTTCTGAGGAACTCCACGCACTTTAGGTGGTCCGGCTCCTGTGAGAAATTTTCAAGGTACTTCGTGAGGTTGCATTGTTCAACCACCCTCCTGGCTGCTTCCTCCTTGGCCACCAAGACTTCTATGTTGTGGATGGTTCAAAATTTGAGCTGGCTGAAGGCGTGGTTCTCTAGATGGATGCGGTATTGCTCCCTTTCCTCATCTGTGAACAGGAGTCGATAGGCGCGGTCTTGCTGCGACATTTTATGCTCCTGCCATAATTCGTAACTTTCATTAGTACTTTCCACATATCAATTCGCTGATTTGCTGAAAAAGAAAAACTCTATGCTTTTTGAATGAATTCATTAGGAAGCCATGTAGATTTTCCTTTTTAGACTTGGACTTTTTGCCCTTTACTTTAAAGTTTTCCTGCCCATTTTCCTTCCCCATCCGTTTTTTCATACTACCTGTTTATGCTTTTCGCTAATTTTACTTTGATTTATCCCCTTTGATTCATTTCTCTTCTGATTCCTTCCACCTTACCCCCTCCCCTTTCACCTTGAAAAGAATCCTTCCTAGGATTGAGGGTCAAAAGGTTAAGGGCTTTCGGCATGTTGGGGTAGGAGTTACTTGTGAAGGAGCCAAGTATAGAAATTTGGATTATATTCCAATTGAGCTGCGCGGTCCAAATCGAAGGATCGAATTCCTACGTGTGTGATGTATGTGAGAACATAAGTGAGGAAGTTACCAAAGTCGACCCGACTCGCAATGTGGAGTTCTTCCCCTGTTAAGAGGCGGTCAAGGTAGGGATGTCCCTTGATGTGCTCTTCCATGGGTCGGCCCCGAAGAGTGGTTAACACTCTATACGAGGTGGGCGCGATGTAAGTGGGATCATACTCTGTTGTTTTGATGGCGCGGCGTTGCTCGGCATTGGTCATTATGCGACATCCTTCAACTTCCCATTGCAACCTAAGAGCGTACCACTACCTCAAGAAAGGTGATCCAGTATCAGCGAGGTGTGATAACTCCGCGATTTCCTAGTCAGTGATAGCAGAAGTGGTTCATGGATCGTATGACGTGATAAGGCACTGTTTGATGGCTTGCTCCTTAGAGATCTCGCTGTTAATCAACTCAGCAACGAAGCGACAAGCTTTTGCAAATGCGAATTCAAAGGTCTCCCAAGAGCAAGGCATATTGCGCACTTCCGTTGCAAAGGGTTCTTCCAACAGACCTAAGTCCAAGCGGTCATAGCTGAGGGCTAGCGACACGAAGCTGGCATCGAGTCGTTTAATGCATTCCACCAGGTCATCCCCGGTGTCCTCCGCAAGGTCAGCGACTAGCGCTAGGAAGGATTTTTGTTCGTAGGAGGGCGTAAGGCCAACAGGTGGTTGAGGCTTGACAGAACAAGCACTTTTGACAACGAAGATGGGTGGTTGGGAGTTTCCTTGAGCTTACAGTCGGGCTGTTTGGAATATGGGTGGATTAGGGTCAGTCACAACATATGAACTGCTGCATTTAGGTTTGCTTTGGGGAGTCGGATTGACTTGGTCGGATGATGCCTCTTGTGACGGTGGCTGCTGCTTGGGCCGATAGGCCTGTGCGACTCTCTTGGCCCGAAGCGTAGATGAGTCGGATGGCTGGGGCTCTGGAGAGCACTACGCCTTATGGTTTTGAGGTGTCATGGGACATGGGCTGATCAAGCTTGAGGGTGGCGTACGAATAGTGTGTTTGGTCATGGGGGCCTTAGGGATCCACAGCCAGGTATTTCCATCGTAGTAGCCTTGCGCATGCAAGAGGGTTTTAGGGACCCATCTTTGCTTGATCATACGGCACTTCCTATGATTGCATCTTGGCCTCCTAGGTTTAGAGTTCTGGGTCTTCTGAGGACAGGAGCGTCAACTCCTAGGTGGTTGTTACGGCTATTTAGGCACCCATTGAAGGTGAGGTTGTTGGGCCTTAGCTTTGGCTGCTGCGGGTTGTGATTTATGGAAGTCAAGGAGTGGTGGCCGCGCACTACCCCCCTCCTTAGTCTTGCCTACGGATGTTTCTATCGATGGCTTTGCAGACGGTGATGGTGTCGCGTAGCCCTTGCTGAAGGTTGTGACAATGCGCACGTTGCCTATTGCTAGGTGGATGCGCTGTGACTCATAATCAACATTACAGTGAGTCTGCTTTTTGAAGGTTCGCCCCAGTAGTGACTCCGTGCCTGTGTCTATAGCACTTGGCAATATGTAAAAAAGCATTGGAACAGTTTCAGACTCAATAGAGTTGACGACTCTGCACTTGCCGAGAAGTGCATATGAGTGGGCCCCGTATGGGTTTAATTTGACAGTTGTGGGTTGAAGTAGTGGTTTGCCAAGTTGGATCCAACGACTGTGGGTTAAGACATTGAAGTCTGCTCCCTCGTCGATCAAAGCATTGAAAGCAGATGTTTGCTTGGCAGTGACCATGATATGGAGGTAAGCGGGTTCTACAGCTTCCTCGTCCTCTTTGTTGATTTCAGTGATTGTAGCTACTCGTACTTTGACCGTACTTTGACCGGCGGTTCTGACAACGGTGGCTCATGCAAAGGATGCGTGGGAGGGAAGTACTTCTTGAGACGACTGCCATTGAAGAAGCCTATTCCCTCGCCGTCTAGTATCTCAAGCTCGACATTGCCAATTCGGCTGATTGCACGAACATTGAAGGGTCCGAGACCTCTGAATTTTATTTTTTTGCTTATGCCCCTTAACTGAGTAAAGGAGTACTAAGTCACCCTGTTCGAATTCGTGCTACTTGACATGCTTATCAAACGAGCTTTTGCGTCGGGCTTTCTCACAGATAAGCGCGTGGGTGGCTAGAAGATGAGTTTTTAATAGGCGTTCAAGCTCGACCAGGCATTGCGTCCATGCCTCCTTCCCTTCCCATCGTTCTTGAAGTGCTATTCTCAGGCTAGGAATGAAGAATTCTAATGGTAGAATTGCCTTAGTTCCATAGGTCAGCCTAAAGGGGTTTTGGCCGACAGCCATTTTATAAGCTGTGCGGTAGGCCCACAAGGTTGCCATCAGCTTGTTGTCCCAGTCGCTGTGTGAGGCTGAGACTACTTTAGTCAGGACATTGATAAGAATCTTATTAGTTGATTCTGCCTGGCCATTCGCCTGAGGGTAGTATGGTGAGGATTTGCAATGGATAATGAGAAAGGTGGACAGGAGATGTGCTATTACTTCGTTGATGAAGTGCATGCCTTGGTCACTAACCAGTTCGATGGGGCACCCAAAGCCCGATATCACTTGCTCCCATAAGAACTTGGCAGTCGTCCTCGCGTCGTTTTTTCGTGTGGCTCTTCTCTTTTTTTTTTTTTTTTGCGGCTTTTCTTCCCTATCGAGGTTGCGTCAAGATTGCTAGGTGGCAGAGAGATGCCCCAATGGGACAGATGACAAGTTGGCTGAGCTAGAGGATGGCTTTCGCTTTGGGCAATCTACAAAAAGATGGGTGATTCCACACTCTGCGCACGTTTGGTCAGCCTTGTCTCTGTTTTGCTGCTCTCTTTCAGGGCAGCATGATGAGACATGACCGGGGTGACCACAAGTCCAACAAGTGACTGGATCCTGCAGAGCTTCCCTCCTAGGCCTCTACCTCGTCCTCGTCCTAACGCCATCACCGGCATGGGTCGATAATCCATGAGGACCGCGTTGCCCTCGTCGTCGTGTGAGACATAAGGGTATATGTAGGTCTCTTCATCATTCGGCTCCTCCATGTAGTGTACTGGAGCGTCGCTCAGTGGGTGGGTTACGTAAGAACCAGGTGGTCTACGAATGCCGGTAGGGTTGATGTCCATTCTAGGGATGGCTGGTTTCACATCGTTAGGTACGGGAAGAGCCAATGGGGCTCCCCTTCTGAAGAATGGCTGCGGCCTGTTCGCTAAATAAGGCTGGCCGTAGGGTTGCGAGTATGGAAGTCTTCTTGGTAATCTACAATGTGTGACATCATGGCCGAACCTACCGCAGTTAGCACAAGGTCTTGACCTAGGGTCTTGACACCCGGCTGGCAAGTGGTTTCCGCCACAGTATACGTATTGGACATGCATGCGCATTGGTCGTCTCAACTTGTCTTGCAACTTGGCTAATTCCATCTTGACCTCAGCCAAGCCTTGGTCTGTCTCGGTGGCCTTCCCCTTATCTTGGGATGATGGGATTGACCGCTCACTAGAGGCTGACGTTCTCTCTGAGCTTCGCGAGTTGGTCTCCTCTAAATTTGAGCTCTTGAAGCTCCGCTCTTTCAGCTGATCATCGATTCTGATAGCTTCCTCAAACACTCTAGCCACTGCATCCCGCTGCAAGCTTGAATTGCCTGCCAAAGCCTTATATAACTCCTCGTGTCGAATTTCGCTGATGAATACAGTTGAAACTGCTCTGTCAGTCGATCGCTCACCCAAAGGGATTCTCTTAAAGAGACTCCTCACATGGGTCACGTAGTCACGGATGTCCTCCTTCTCTTTCTGCTTGATGCTCATCAAGCGTACTAGCAGGTTATCGGAGTATCCGGGCTCGGCGAATCTCTTGACGAAGAGATCCTTGAGGTCATTGAAGTTGGCTCGCTCTGCAGCATCTAGGCTCGTATACCACGTTCTACCCTTGTCGCCTAGGCAAAGCCCGAATACTTGCGAGCGTTGAGTTTGGTCGTTGAGGCCATTGGCTTCGCACACTTGCTCAAACTACTCAACAAAGCTATATGGGTCGTCATGAGGTTGGTACTTATCGAGTTGCTTGGCAACAATCGGTATTTTGACCTGGCTTTTTTATCCTTGGTCCGCCCCTAATCTTGCAAGCAGCGACATAGCTAGTGCGGTGGCACTCTGCTCTACTGATGTATTATCGAGTAGCCGTTTCATGAGAAGCTCACTCAACGTCAAGTCTCCCTCTAGTGCTCTCTCATGGTCTCGGCCAGCCAAGTTCAGTGCGTTGCACCTCATGCAGCTCCATGCTTTGCCTTTGGCTCCTAGCCTGCTGATCCCTATTGTACTCGGCTATGCCTTGCCTTGCAGGCTAGCCTTCTCTCCTCTTCTAGATCTGCAATGATTGCGTCTACTATCCTGTCGCGGTGCTTGTACCAGGCGTGCACATTGTAACTACTTACCAGCTGCTGAATAGCATCTGGGAATACATTCAAATCGGGCTCCTCATTAGACTGATGATCTGAGCTCTCTTCCATCATGGTCGAGTTCTCGCGCTCCACTACGCTGTCGATCAGGCTGAATAGACTTGACAGATCCTCATCGTTGGCGCTCCTTGCTTGGTCCTACTTTGCGCTTTGATGGTTTGTTTATGTCTTGGATCCTCTCCTATTGGTGGGTTCCTTGAGTGGTTTATCTGAGAGAGTTCCTTTGGTTATTGAATACAAACCTCAATTTATGGTCACTCGGTACGTGTGTCATTTCGCATGCACTTGTGCCCAAGCCTGTAAGTGTACTTCAAGTGCGGAGATTCAATGTGAGTGCAGCAAGCAATTCCTCAGCGTCTTACACACTCTCGCTTGTTTCGGGCCTGATAGGCTTGTAGATCCATTTTCTGGCCGTTTTGTGTGGGTTTAGGGTTTCCTCTATGTTGCCTTGTTCGTTTTTTGTCAATCAGGTTTCACAGCTCAGCAGTTCGCGTCTAAGTCCTTGGGTCTCGCAACTGCCCACTTCTAGCTGCCCAGCGGCTGCGCACTACAATTTCTCTTATTACACGTGCCAGAATCAAGTTCTGAGCGCCCAAAGGGTTTCGACAGTTTGCGCTGCTGCGTATTTGCCGAGTCAGGTCAAATTCTCGAAAAATTTGATAAAAAGTTGCACTTGGATCAACTGGTCCAAATTGTAGGGTCCGAGTAGGTCACTTAGATGGGCCGAATGGCGCAGGGCCGAGGGCCGAATTTGAGACTCGGACGGGTCACTTGGACGGGCCGAATGGCGAATTCGGACAAGGTGATTCGGACGGGCTGAACGGCACTTGGGCCGAGCGCCGAATTTGGGCCGTGGGGGCTGAGGGCCGAATTTGAGACTCAGACGGGTCACTCGGACGGGGATATGCCACGTGGCAAAAGGAGGCCGGGTGGGCCGTTGGCCAAGTGGGCCGAGCGACAAGGGCCAAGGGCCGATTCTGGGACTCGGCCCAGGAAAGGCCACTCGGACGGGCCGAACGCAACGCGTGTAACCCGCGCGAACACGATTTCGATCGATTCACCAAATGTAGGCTGGCACCATGGCCATGCACTTCCAGATCCTATCTAGGGAAGTAGAGGGAGAGATTCGTATACCTGAACGGGCAGGTAAGTGCGTCGGCGATGTGATCGAATCGATACGGGCTAGAGCTCTCTATCTCTCTCTCTCTTTCTCTCACACTGAAATGGCACAAATGACCTCTCCCTTGGCCTCTTGGCTCTTATATCCCTTCCAAGTGTGGTGTTCATGCCCCCAATCACTCACTTGCCGATCTTAGGCATCACTAGCAAGCATTTTACCCATTTTGCACGATTTTTGCCCTGTTTTGCCTTGTAGGAAGTTTGATTTATATGACTATTACCAGGCTAGATTTGAGCTATGCTGTTGGATTGGTAAGTCAGTTTATGCAGGCTCCAAGGAAACCGCATTTGGATGCGGCTAGACGCATACTCAGGTATGTGAAGTTCACATTGCAGTATGGACTATTTTATGAGACTAGGGTTCAGATACAGTTGCATGGATACACTGATGCTGATTGGGCTGGTAGTATTTCTGATAGACGATCTACCAGTGGATATGTGTTCTCTTTTGGGAGTGCTGCAGTCACTTGGAGCAGCAAGAAACAGCCTATAGTTGCCTTGTCAAGCACAGAGGCTGAGTACAGGGGTGCAACAATGGCTGCATGTGAGGTAGCTTGGTTGCATAAGCTACTTTATGATATGCATCAGCCTACACATGGGCCAGTTGTCATTTATTGTGACAACATGAGCAGTATACACTTGGCAAATAACCCAGTCTATCATGCTAGAACAAAGCACATTGAGGTGCATTATCACTATGTGCGGGAGAGGGTTTTACTAGGTCTTATTGATCTAGTTTATATCAGCACAGAGGATCAGGTAGCTGACATATTCACGAAGGCATTGGACGCAGAGAAGCTGCGCAAGTTCAGAGACCTGCTTGGTGTGCAGGAATTGGGATTGAGCTCGAGGGGGAGTGTTGAGATATCGAGCTCCACTCGTGATATGCCAGGGTGACCACTGTGCATTTATGTCACCGACTTGTTAGCTGCAGATGCGGTTGGTACAACGCCCATGAATAATAGCTAGATGACAGCTATCCTTATCTACTCTAGTTTGTGGCTCAGTTAGTATGCCACCTTAGTTAGTTGAGTTTGGTTTGAGACCCATATATAGGGTTCTTCTATTTCTTTGTACTAGAGTTCTTTTTGGCTTACACAACTAAGAAGAGAAAAATTGTTTTCAGCCTCCACCTTTGTGTGTATTCCCCCATTGTGTAAGTGAGAAAGCTACAAGTTAGACTCCTTCCTTCTCTCCCACAATCTTGACAAGACTATGAGGAAACATTCAACCATGTTGCCAAGATGGCAACCATATAAATAATGATCGCATTGGCTGTTGCTAAAGGCTGGAAATTGTAGTAGATGGATGTTAAAAACGCTTTCATCAATGGCGACTTGTAAGACGGTGTTTATATGGATCAGCCTAAAGGATATATACACCCTGACTTTCAACATTATGTATGCAAACTGAAAAAAGTATTGTATGGATGGACTGAAGCAAGCTCTGAGAGCCTGGCATGCAAGGATCAATAGTTACTTGTAGAGTTTGGGATTTACTGTTGGCATGACTGATCATAGCCTATTTACGAAAAAGACAAACAAAGGCTTGGTAATGATGTTCATCTATATTGATGACTTGGTAATCACACGTGATGATGAATTGGGGATACATCATGTTATGCAAATGTTGAGAATAAAGTGACGGTGACGGCGCGCGCCATCTGCAATGTGCAATGGCGGTGATTGGTAGTGTAGTAATACACGGGCAGCTAGACGGAGGCACCTTTACCCCCAACAACCTCCCACTTAAAGGCGAATCTGCCCTAGTGAGTAGTGAAAAGAAAAAAAGAAGAAAGACAGTACAACATGTACACATGTACAACAGGATGAGGAAAGACGTCATCTCATCCCACGCCCATCAACCTCCTAAGGAAGGCAAAGCGCTCTGTAGAGAGGCTTTTTGTGAGCAGATCTGTAGGATTCTGGTTAGTTGAGATCTTGACAAGATCAACAGACTTTCCCTCAACGACCCCACGTATGAAGTGATACCTCACCTCAATGTATTTCGTCTTCGCATGGAAGACCGGATTCTTGGCTAACTGAATAGCACTCATAGAATCCGAATGCAGTGTAGGGATAGCATCAATACCAAGGTCAGCAACCAAACGACCCAACCAAATGGCCTCCTTGCAAGCCTCAGTGGCTGCTACATACTCAGTCTCTGTAGTAGAAAGGGCCGTGCATTTCTACACCCTAGACATCCAAGAAACAGACCTCCAGCATAGGTGAATACATAGCCGAAAGTGGACTTCCTACTATCTGCATGTCCTGCATCATCAGAGTCAGTGTACCCCACGACTCCTGTATCTTGCTGCCATAGCATATGCACATATTTCCAGTGCCCTTCAAGTACCTCATGATACCCTTCACGGCATCCCAATGCTTCTTGCGAGGTGTAGCCATATAGTGTGCCACAACACCAACTGCAAAGGCAATATCTGGACGAGTGGCGATCATGGCATACATAAGACTTCCCACTACGGATGCATAGGGAATCTTGGCCATCTCGGCCCTCTTCTCATCTATCTGCGGACAATCTGCCTGTGATACCTTCACATAGAAGGCAATGGACAACCAATGGGCTTTACGTCCTGCATGCGGAAGCGCTCAAGGACTTTATGAATGTACTCCCTCTATGACAAGTAGAGAAGTCCCTGATGCATGTCGCGTCTAATGCGCATATCAAGTATGTGAGGGGCCTGTCCCAGATCTTTCATCTCAAAGGTCTTCTTGAGCTGAACCTTAAGAGCATCTAGCTCATCATGAGCTTTCCCTGCTTTCAACATATCATCCACCAATTGTGCAAATTGAAGAAAAGCCTTTATGGCTTGAAGCAGGCACATAAGGAGTGGTATCATAAGTTTGATGCCTTTATGCAATCACAGAGCTACAGCAGGAGTGCTCTGGATCCGTGTCTTTACACGAAGAAAGCCCATGATGGTTCTTTATTGATTATGGCATACCAGTGGAGGTATATGAGGCTCTATGGGAGACATGTGAAAATCATATGTCTACATTTGCAACAAATGCTTCTATCAAAAGTGGCTAGATCCCAAAAGAAATACATGAAGTCATGATTAAATTATTGCTCAAATCACTGAGTAGGAGCAAGCTAGCCAGTGACATCTCTTGACCATGTTGAATGTCACTGAGTAGAAGCTAGCTAGCTATTAACATCTCTTGACCATGTTGAATGTCACATATAATATCATGACCAAGGTAATTGGTCAATGTATAAAGTTCTTGTTGGGGAGGTTGAACCATAGAGCCCAATACAGCTTTGTTAATGGAAGGAAAATCATAGATGTTATACCTAACATAATGGTAGGTATGGAGCATACAATAGCTATACATGGTCAATTTATACTGCTAAACATGGATTTGGACTAGACATATCACTGTGAGCTTAATTAGGAGTTCTTAATTGACATAGTTATTACTAAATTAGGATTTGTCCTCCAATTAGTTAGAACTCTTCTTCCAATGTGCTAGCTAAGGTCAAAGTCAATAGGCACATGTCCCATGCATTTGATCTAAAAGTGTTGGTGAGGAAGGGTTTCCCACTTGCACCATTACTATTTGTGGTTCCTATTATTTCTCTACTCAAGATGTTGGAATAAGAAATTTAGCAAGGTATAATCAAAGGATTGTAATGGCCAACAATTTTGCACCCAATTATTCATGGATGACAAGTTAAGTATTATAAAGGCAACCAAGAGCAATGTAGAAGTTGTATTGGAAGTGTTCGGTCTGTATGTTGAAGTTTTAGGTGAATTGGTCACCAAAGCTAAGTCAAAGATTTTTTATCTAGGTTTGGATGACCCACCTACATGGCTAACTAACTCAATCTTTAACGTGCTAAAGATTAGAGAAGTTTTTAGATATTTAGGAGCTCTAGTAGGGTTGGGAGTATCTAATGGGAGTAAGATACAATGGATCTTGAGTAGAATGGAGATGAAGTTTTCTAGATTAACCTCAATCCCCTCTAGTTTTGAGGATAGCTTATCATTTTGGGTAACATCCTCTGCAACACTTACATTTGTAGTTGCAATGACCCCCTTTTCGAGGACCCAGTGGGAAGGCTTGGATAAACTAATGAAATCCTTTCTATGGCGATATAAAAGTATAGAAATATGGCATTCAATTGCATGTGAGAGTTATCGTAAGAAATGGAGGATTTGGATTCGAAAAGGAGTATAAAAAGCTAGGAGACTAGTTTTAAAGAGATAGTGAATGTTGGGTAGTTATTTGGAAGTTTGCTATTAGTGAAGTTGCATTGCCAATAGGTAATTTCCCAATGCCCAACTAGGAGGATGAGGGGTCAACTCTGGGAGACAAATTAAAAATAAAAGGATATTATGAATCTATCAAGAAATTGGTGGATTTATGGAGATCCTCTCTTCAACTATTAGGATGGAAGAAAGAGGAAGATAGAAGAGGGGATTTCAACTTGCTACAATGTGTCATGAAAGCCAAGAAACTTAGTATCTTCTATAAGATTCAAGAAAGAAGATTTTTTCAAAGGTTCTAGAGGATCACTTATATCTGTATGTACATCAACATAGCTTATGTCATCACACTTATGGTAGTCATGCTTATGTCATCGATCATGTCATTATCTAGAAGCTTCACCTTAACCTCCTCAACTCTAGTATAAATAGGGATCTTGGGCTATAAGCCCTTCAATGTTGCCAATCCTAGTTGTGCGGCTTCCACAAGGTATATCAAGGTCCTATCTTATTTTCTATGTTTTATCAAGATATATATTGTTGTTATTTTATCCTTTTGTGATAAATAGATAAGGTTCTTCTCTTCTTCAAGTTATTATGTTATGAGTTGTGACGTGAGAATCCGTGTCTCTGAAAATATTCAAGAATTTGTGAGAGAAATGCATGATTACAAGCAAGGAAAACCAAGCTTTGAGATTATCCATCCAAGACCTTCAAAAGTCAACTCTAAGAACTGTGAAAGGTAAGACTACATCAAGAAGGCCTTTTGATATCTTATAGCAACTCTTCTAGTTCTAAGGAGAAGATAAAGGGTAGCCTACCTGAAAAGTTCCATGGAACAAGATCCAAGTTTAGAGGTTCTTTGCACCAAATGCGTTTGCTCATCAGTATGTAACCTAAGTGCTATCCTGATGATGCTTCTCAACAAGTAGGGCTTACTAGCACATTTCTCTGAGGTGCAGCCCTCTCTTGGTTCATACTCTTACTTGAGAAAGAATCTCCTCTACTTTATGATTTCAAAGCTTTTGTTCGAGAATTCTCAATTGCCTTTGGAGAAACCGATAGAGCTAGGGTTGCTAAGACCAAAATAAGAATTCTATGTCAAGGATCTAGACTATCACAAATCACATAGTGGGGGGACTTGCTTGAGCTACTACACTCAACACACACAATACACTCAAGAGGATGCTCACTCAAGAACATAAGAAGAGAAATGGAAGCCAAAACATTTCCAAGTTGTTGTTTTTTCTTCTTTCTTCCAACACAATGCAATGTACATAAAATATAGATATGATGCAATATAAAGGAAAGTGACCTACTAAGTCAAATAGTGTATAATTGAATATACTAATCGATTGGTGCTATAACTATGCCAATTGTAAGTAGATGTAACTAATTGAACATATTAAATGATAAGTCAATGGGTGGCTATTCAGATTTAAAGAGGCAGATAGATGACAGACAGAGTGAAGCAACCCGCTTCCTCTCTCACACTCTATTCTTTATACCACACTCAATAGTGAAAGATACAACCTACGGTCATAAGACCATTCACACCAAAGGCACCGACTTATTTAATGCATCTAACTACTATGGCTAGACTAGCTGTGTCCAGCTCATGTCGGTCAACACACACTAAATGAGCTTGATATTCTAACACTCCCCCTCAAGCTCAAGACAGCATATGTACTCCAAGTAGCTGTCTAAAACCACAGAACTTATCTTTACCCAGAGACTTGGTAAAGATATCTGCTACCTGCTCATCAGTCCTCACATGCATAAGATCAACCTTTCCTACAAGGACCATCTCACGAATAAAGTGGTAGTGTACCTCTATGTGTTTTGTCCTAGCATGGTAAACTGGATTCATGGCCAGGAGTACACTACTCAGATTATCACATAACAGTTTCACTGGAGCATCAACCTGAATATCCAAGTCAGCCATAAGCTTGAGCAGCCAAGCAATCTCACATGCTACCAATGCAGCCCCCCTGTACTCTGCCTCAGTACTAGATAAAGCAATCGTAGGCTGCTTCTTGCTGCTCCAACTGATCATGCCGCTACCAAAGCCAAAGGCATAGCCACTCGTAGATCGTCTGTCAGTTGAGCATCCTGCCCAATCTGCATCTGTGTATCCAATCAGTATCAAGGGCTTATCTCTGACATAGAACATCCCATAGTCTACAGTGGACTTAACATACCTCATGATGCGTCTAACTGCATCCAAGTGCGGCTTTCTCGGCTTTTGCATAAAGTGGCTTATAAGCCCTACTGCATAGCTCAAGTCAGGCCTAGTGATGGTCAAGTAAATCAGACTGCCGACCATCTGCCTGTACATAGTCACATCTTCTACTTCAGCCCCAGTGTTCATGTCTAGCTTTACATTCTGGTCCAGAGGTGTATCCAGTGGTTTGCATTCAGCCATGCCATACTTCTTAAGCATTTCCATGGCATAGTGCTTCTGCATCAGCCATAAGCCATTTTCAGCTGGTACGACCTCAATACCCAAGAAATACTTCAGATCTCCCAGATCTTTCATGTCAAATTCAGATTTCAGCATCTTCATAGCATGCTGAATTCCCATGTCATCATTTCCAGTGATTATCAAGTCATCAACATATATGACCAGCACTACCAAGCCACTGTCAGTCTTCTTTGTAAACAGGCTGTGATCAGCCCTGCCAACAACAAATCCAAGACTCTGCAAGTAACTGCTGATCCTAGCATGCCAGGCTCTCGGAGCCTGCTTCAGCCCATACAGTGCCTTTTTCAGCCTGCACACATAATGCTGAAAATCAGGGTGCTCATACCCTTCCGGCTGAACCATGTATACATCCTCTGTTAAATCACCATTGAGGAATGCATTCTTAACATCCATCTGCTGCAATTTCCAGCCTTTTGCAGCAGCCAAGGCAATAACAGTTCGTATGGTTGCCATTTTTGCAACCGGGCTGAATGTTTCATCATAATCCAAGCCATACTGCTGAGCATATCCTTTAGCGACCAGCCTTGCTTTGTACCTTTCTACACTGCCATCAGACTTACATTTGATTTTATACACCCATTTGCAGCCAACAGGCTTTTTCCCTTCAGGCAGTGGTACCAAATCCCAAGTCTGATTTTCAGCCAAGGCTTTCATCTCTTCGTCCATAGCCATGCACCAGTTTTCATCCTTTGCAGCTTCAGCATAAGTACCTGGTTCTTTGATCTCCATCACTTTTGTCATGTATGCATAATGCTTTGCAGAATAACCAGAGTACGTCAACCTGTCAACAGGGTATCTGACCCTCTGCGATCGTCTAGGCTGTGGTGCACTACTCGATTCACCTCTCTCATGAGGCGGAATGTACCTGTTCTGCCTCGTGCCAGGTGTATAGACAGTCGGAATACCAAGTTCGCTGTCTAAAGTATCACTAGACTCATAGCCCGAAGTCATTCTGCCAGGTGTCATCATACCATCCTCACTAACTTTCTCTTTTCCTTTGATGTCCAAGACATCATGTCTCCCCCTCACTGACATACCCGTGTCAGTGGACGGTGAGCTCCTCAATCTCCCTGTCCATGGGGATACTGTCTGACTGATAGGGCCTGTCATAGCAGTGCTCTGCTGCATATCAACTGTAGAGACATGAGTGGAAGACAGATCGGATAGCACTGCAACTGGTGAGACATACCAAGAGCCCAGCTCATCAAAGATGACATCCCTGCTTACCAAAGTCTCCCTGGTAGAGGGATCATAACATTTGTATGCCTTCTTCTCCTGCGAGTATCCAATGAACACACTCTTATGCGCTTTGGGATCTAGCTTTTTCCTCTTCTCATCTGGAATGTGCACATAAGCAAGACAGCCAAAGACCTTCATGTGTCTTACATCCGGCTTATAGCCATAGAGCCTCTCAAACGGTGTCATGTCATGAATGCCTGCAGTGGGAGTCCTGTTCAGAATATATCCGGCTGTCACAATAGCCTCTGCCCAATAGTAAAGCGGCATATGCTTCTCATTCATCATGGCCCTGGCAGCTTCCATTAGAACCCTGTTCTTCCTTTCAGCTACTCCGTTTTGCTGCGGAGTGTAGCTGCAGGTTAGCTGCCTACGAATGCCATTTTCAGCCAAAAAATCAGCAAATTCATTGGAGACATACTCCCCACCGCTATCAGATCTCAAGCAAGAGATGTAACACTCAAATTCCTTCTCAACCTGTGCCTTAAATTTCTGAAAAACAGCAAAGACCTCATCTTTTGTTTTCAATATGTAAAGCCAGGTATATCGACTGTAGTCATCAATGAAGGATACATAGTATCTGGAACCCCCCATAGATGCATTATGAGCTGGTCCCCAAACATCAGAGTGCACTAACTGCAGTGGTCGTGTACTCTGTCTTACATGCCTGACAAACGGCAATCGTGACTGCTTACCAAACTGGCAAGCCTCGCAGACATGACCAATATCTGAATATTGGAATCTAGGTAGCCCTGTTACCAGCTGCTTCTTCTGCATGGTCTGCAGCCTCTGCAAATTGACATGCCCCACTCTCTTGTGCCAAATCTCTAAGTCCCTGATAGTGCCAGAACCCTGAGCAAACATAGCGGAATTCAGCTCTGGCAGTGTAGCATCAAGAGTGAACATTCTTCCATTTCTGTGGCCTTTCGCGATCAACTTGCATCCATTGCCAAACTCTTCAATAAAGCAGCCATGCTTATTGAAGCGAACCTGCAAGTTCTGCTCTGTCATTTGACCCACAGACAATAGGTTCTTCGTAATCGAAGGAACATGCAAAACATCATGAAGATTCTTCTTCCTGCCATCATGTACAACCAGAGGCACTTTGCCTTTATGCTCAATGCTATGTTGCGTGTCATCACCTGTGCATACATAGCCATGCTTTTCAGCCACCATATCCGTGAACCAATCACCATGAGGGGTCATGTGATTCGACGCCCCCGAGTCAATGTACCACACTACATCATCAGATGATTTTTGAGCAGCCTTATCTTTGACATATTGCATGGCAAACAGTCTATCACCAGAGTCATCTGCCTGACTGGACGTAGCATAATGTCCATGCTGCTTGCCCTTCTGATTTCCCTGCTTCTTCCAGCAATCCTTTGCAATATGCCCATACTTTCCGCAGTAGTGACAATCCTTGTCCTTATTTGGATTGTCTGACTGACGCTGCTGCTGCCATGAGCCTCTGCCACGGGAGTTCGATCTCTCCCTACCTCGAAAGCTGCCACTACCTCTTGCATTTGATGACTGCTGATTTCTATTACTATAGGATGCATTCTGCTGGCCTCCTCTGCCAGATCCATAGCCTCTACCACGGCTACCACGACCACGCTGATTCGAATAAAAAACTGCATCCTTATTCTTAGAGCTGCTTGACCCTGTAGCTAAGCCAAGCTTCACCTCTTCATGAATCAATAATGCAACCAGCTCATTAAAATCAGGCATCTCAGCCCGCACAGATACTGAAGTGTCAAAAGACTTATACTCCGAACCCAAGCCATTTAAGGTCACTGCAACCATATCCTCATCTTCTACCTGTGAGCCAACAGATGCGAGCTGATCTGCTAAGGTTTTAATCTCCGTGACATAGTCCTGTATGGATCTGTTCTTCCTCTCTATGTTGTTGAATTTTTGCTTCAGTTGTATCTTCCTGGCACTTGTAGTTGTGCCATAGTACCTGACCAATATGTTCCATGCATCTGCTGGGGATTTACAGTTCATGATCTGCATCACCATAGCATCCGATATACATAATGACAGCCAATGTAAAACTCTGCGAGCTCTTTCCGTCCAAGCTCGATGTGCTCGTCTTTGATCAGCTGTAGGATTCCTATCTGGAACTTCAGGTTCAGCCTCAACACCTGTCACTAAGTCCCAGTATCCTTTGCCTATCAGAAAGTTCTCCATGCGGAACTTCCATATTGCATAGTTGTTGCTATCAAGCTTTTCTCCCACAATCTGGGTTACATTATCAGTTCTATCAGCATTTGCCATGTTGCAGACCTTGCCTGACTACCTCCAAACCAAGATTTTCTTAACAGTTCAACTTCAGCCCGAAACTGTTTATGACAGTTTTCTGCAATTAATTGCAGTAAAAAAACCAGAGTATTTCAGCCCACTGACACCCCAAAACAACCCACAAACAAGTGGTCTCAACTGTAGATATAACTGTCAATACATAAGCTATGTGTTTGCTTCAGCTTAAGCTTATGTAACCTCACTGCCAGGGTACATACATGCAGTCTGAAAACTGTAAACTGTGAGTAACCAGCAGCAATTTCAAGTCCAAAACTGAGTGTGTCAACAAATTCAGTTTCAGGTTGCAGTCAACCAGAATTCAGCATACCAAGCTCCAAGTAGCTCCAAAATTGTAATTAGCCAGGACAGTGTAACTGCATTTACTTCAGCTTCAAAATTCAGTTTTCAATGATGCTCATTGCTTGCTTCAATTCTCTATGCATTAGCATGTATAGGCCAGTTCATATAGATGATGGAACCCCCAAGATGACCTGTATTGCTTCAGTAATGCACAGTACTTGTCATTGACTGTGTATGACAGTTTTCAGCTTGTCATTGATTTTCAGATCTGAGTATTCTGTCATTGGCTGTGTATGACAGTTTTCAGCCTATCATTGATTTTCAGATCTGAGTATTCTGTCATTGACTGTGTATGACAGTTTTCAGATTTTCAGATCTGAGTATTCTGTCATTGACTGTGTATGACAGTTTTCAGATTTTCAGATCTGAGTATTCTGTCATTGACTGTGTATGACAGTTTTCAGATTTTCAGATCTGAGTATTCTGAGCAAGAGATCTCAGCTCCAAGACATTTGATCCAATGTATACATGCTTTGACACATTCTTGTGCTCCAAAGATGCTTTCTGAGTGTAGTACAAGGCTCCTGTGTGTCAGTAATGACTGAATGCATGCTGTCCATTCATGTTTATAGCAGTTCAGAAATGATTACAGGTCTGTGTCTGTCACTCCAGCTCATAACAGAGCTCCCACACAAGCATTTACTCCTTGCACACTTCAAATACCTTCAATAGTGAGCATACATGCTCTATGAACCTTGTCCAGGTGCCCCACTGAAGATTGACAGGTTGCTATTCGCTCAGATCAGCAAGCGCAGATTTTCAGATACAGGTTGCTATCCATTCAGATCAGCAGGCGCAGATTTTTAGATACAGGTTGCTGTCCATTCAGGAGGCAGTCCACGATTTTCAGACACAGGTTGCAGTCCACGATTTCAGGACACAGATTTCAGGAGGCAGTCCACGATTTTCAAACACAGGTTTCAGGAGGCAGTCCACGATTTTTCCTGATTCCTTACTTCCATCTCCTTTGCACTGCAAGTTGTCATGCCCATTCTCCCACAGCCTCATGGATGAAGCTCTGATACCATGTTCAGATTCAAAGAGGCAGATAGATGACAGACAGAGTGAAGCAACCCGCTTCCTCTCTCACACTCTATTCTTTATACCACACTCAATAGTGAAAGATACAACCTACGGTCATAAGACCATTCACACCAAAGGCACCGACTTATTTAATGTATCTAACTACTATGGCTAGACTAGCTGTGTCCAGCTCATGTCGGTCAACACACACTAAATGAGCTTGATATTCTAACAGTGGCCATGTGAGGATGATAATGACCACTGATGTATCTGTAGGCATGCGGACCTATCTAACTAGATACTCTATCATCAATGTTTGCATGTATTAAGCTTTCCATCTCAACACTCCCCCTCAAGCTCAACTGTATCTCTGCAACTCTAAGTAAGCTTCAAAATTTTCAAAGCTTCTCTATACCCAATACCTTTCTGAAAATTTCAACTATCTAATCTTGTGTAGTGACATATATCAAGTCAATCTCTCCTACAGATACCTTCTCTCTCACAAAATGCACCTCAATGTGTTTT
Source organism: Lygodium microphyllum (assembly GCF_053477565.2). Lineage (NCBI taxonomy): Eukaryota > Viridiplantae > Streptophyta > Polypodiopsida > Schizaeales > Lygodiaceae > Lygodium > Lygodium microphyllum. Next base: position 30,193,569 of record NC_141135.1, read on the forward strand.
GTCCTAACATAAAACATTGTCTTCCTAACTAACACGACATTGCTCCTATTATCATATTGAATGATAACTGGATAATCACTTTGCACATCCAAATCACGGAATAACTTTTGCAACCATACCATCTCACATGGTGCCGTAACAACACCTCTATACTCGGCCTTTGTACCCAATAAAGCTGCTACTCCAAGTAACTACTACAATACCAAGGGAAAATATAAATTCATTGGTAGAACTTCTATTAGACTTGCTATCAGCATAATCTACATGTGTATCCAAGCACCTTCACATCCTTATATGTCTCATAAAGAAGTCCATACTGCAAGGTGGACTTCATATACCTCAAAATGCTTCTGACTGCATGTGAATGAGGCTTCCTAGGTACTTGTATAAACTGACTCACAAGTCCAATAACATTTCTGAAGTATGACCTTATAATAGTCATACATATCAAACTCTCTACTATCTGCACTCATGAATATAGTGGGGTCTTCTTTATTATCCCTAACATCAACACTTAACTTTACATTTTTCTCCAATGGTGTTAAAAGAGGCTTACATGTTGCCATACCATACTTGGATAACATATCCAAGCCATGTTGCCTTTGGGACAACCATATACCATCAACACATTAATCACCTTAATACTAAGAAAGTATCTCAGCTCACTCAGATCATTCATCAAACCTTGGTTTTAAATGGCTCTTAACATTAGCAATCCTACTGTCACAATCCCCTGTAATAATCAAGTCACCCAAATAGATGACTACAACAACCAAACCTACATCATCCTTCCTCACATAAATTGAGTAATTTGTATCTAAATTATAAAAGAAAATTTTGATAAGGTACCCTCCAATCTTGTCAGATCATAATCTGGGTGCTTATTTCAGCCCATAGAGCACCTTCTTTGATCTATATACATAAATGGGATGCTCTAAATCCCCCACGTAGTTCACTATGTGTATACCCTCTATACCACATGCATTCAAGGCCTATTTATAAATATCCTTACATGTGAATTTTTTCTTAATAAAACATAACCCTTTCCTATTCAATATGTAAGTAACCCCTTTATATGGGACCCATTTGTATGTAAAAAATGTGTAAATAAGGTATTTTAAAAATCCCTTATGTTGAACCCACGTGATACGTACATATATTTATGACTGACCTCCCTAAGCTAAATTAACATAACCTATTCATTGCTTCATATACACCACTTCTTACAAATCACCATGCAAGAAGACATTCTTCACATCCATTTGTTGTAAACTCCAACCTTTGGCTACTGCCAAAGTAATCACATATCTGACAGATTTCATCCTAGCAATTAGACTAAATGTCTCTTTAGAGTCTATGCTATATGGCTATGCATAGCCTTTTGCAACTAGTATGGCCTAATATCTACTAATAGAACCATCTACATTATGTTTTATTTTTTAAGATCCACTTACAATCAATAGCTTTCTTGCCCTTGGGAAATGATACTAGATCCCAACTCATGTTGGCATCTAATACAACCATCTTCCCATCCATTGTTGCATCCCAATGCGCATGGCCAAGAGTCTCCTCAAAACAAGTGGGCTTAATATCCTCAACTACCTTTACCATATAAGCATAATGTTGAGCTGCATAACCCTCAAAACCAAACCTCCTAATAGGGTATCTCACTGTGCTAGACCGACATACTACTAGATCACTCAATGGAGCCTTTACATTACCATGTGCTCTCTTTACACCTTGTCTTGGACTGAAGGAATACCAAGCTCATCATCCAAAATCTCAGAACCATTAGATTCTCCATCAAGAAGCACATGACTAGTAGGTGCATTATTACCATTCAATACTTTCTTCTTCCCTTTGTCATTAGTTGCCACACTAGTAGATGTACTTGAAGATGTGGGATTTCTCCTTAGTCTTGGGACTAAGGACTAACTATAGATTTACAACCAGTTGATATCTCTAGTCCACTAAGAGTCCATAATTCTTGCTTTTCTATCTACACATGACTATCATGATTGTCAACATCAACCAATGCATCTCCACTAGATGCATAACTACTCGTCTCATCAAAAATAGGATCTCTAGTCACCCAAAACTCACCAATAACATGGTTATAACAATGATACACTTTTTTCTTAGTAGAATATCCAATGAAAATACATTTATTAGCCTTTGGGTCCAACTTCAAGTGTGATACATTAGGTTTGTTTTGTGTAAAACATTCTTTAGGAGTCATACCATGAACTATAGTTTTTAGGGACATGTTCATAGTGTAGACAACAATATGAATAGCCTCAATTTGAAACCAAAAATTCTTAGGTATATTATTTTCAGTGGTCCATGCATGTACAACATTTGTAATATGTCCATTATAATGACAAATAATAAAATAATTATTAGAACCTTTATTCTACCATCCACCTCTTCGTTTAGAGTTTCCCTTACCTCTAAAATTACCATGGCCTTCCGAAATTAGCATGTCACAAAATTATTGATTTAACCTATTTTGCCAATTACCAATAGCATTACCCTACCACGACCTCTTGGAGAGGATCTACCATGTCCCTTTCTGAACTTGAGTAAAAAGCTTGGACCTATTTACCACTTCTTTTAGATGATTCATCCTATATATTGATCCTTTCAATGATTATGAGAGAGATAAACTCATCAAAATCTAAAAACAACTTTTGTATACACACAGAAGTATAACCGAGCTAGTGCAATGAAATTGGGCTTACGTTCTTAGTCAACTCCCAATGTATCTGCCCAATCAACTGCCATGAATGGGATGCAATCCTATGCCTACTCCACCTCCTTCGATTGAAATCTTGCTCATGGTTTGAGTTTGACCTTTCACATGGCTTGGGTTTCTAAATTCATTTAGATCTAAGAGCCTCTTATATTGTAAGATCCTTCAATTCATGGCCATTCCTAGCATCTAATTATAGATTTCAATAAATTAGTCTAAGAGAAATTATTCTAAATCTATAGGTCTAAAAAATTGACATATTGTTGGATAGTAGAATTTTTTCATAACTTGGATGTGTATGTGATATTGAATGAAAATAAGGTGGCTTTTCACCCCTTCTCGCTCCTTTAACATGTCTCTTTCCACTACAATAGAATTAGAGTAATGAACGAGAGCATGATGCACTTTTATGGTCATGTTTACAAACCCATGAAGCATCTCATTCAACATTGGGTGCTAGTTGAGGTCCTAGAATTCTAATCAAATGCACATATGGCTACCACAACCTACAAGGATGTTTGCATTTGTGTAAAAAAGGGTCACGTAGAATGTGTGCAAAAATGCACAATTAAGCGTGCCCAAAAACCTTTTAAAATCACCCGCCTCCTTTTTAATTCAATTGGAATCCTTCTTTTGAGACAAAAATGGTGAGAGAGAGGCTGAGAAAGCACTGTGTGATAGATGAGATAGAGACCATGAGCCCCCATGTGAGAGATGTTATGGTTGAGAGCTTTCATGGAGAAAGGGCATTTGATTCATCATCCACTATTCTTCTCTACACACGTGGAGGTGATTTCATTTTGTTATTCTTTTCCTTCCCCTCTTTATCTTCTTCATTGTATTCTTATTTTTCTTCTTCTTGTCTCTCTTTTTTGTCAAAGGAGGTGGGCTTTATATTTGTGAAAGGAGGCACGGCAAGCTCCATAGGTTTCAAATAAGGTAAGCTCATATAGAGATAAATTCATATTCTCCTTTTCCTTTGGTCAATCAATGTTTAGATCTATTTTCTTTGTGTGTTCATGCTATACTTTTTTTAATCTACTTTTAATTAAGATGAACTTGAAAAAGCTTTCTGCACATATTGTGTGGAGTAGCAGGTGAATTGTAGGGGTGTGGAAAACACATTTTTATAGTGTCCTCAAATGTGCCCTACTATTTTGACCACCTCTTTATAAAAATAGCTCTCTATATTGTGTAGACTACTAGCACGTGGCTGAGCATGTAATAGAGTGAGTGAGAACAAGGTGTGGGAAACACATTTTTACACACATCCCTCAATACAATCCAGTGCTTTGACCACCTCTCTACAAAAATAGCTCCCTATGTTATATTGCATACTAATAATAGCATGTTACTAAGCATGTAACAGCCCAAGTGAGTTCTAGGGTGTGTGATTACATGCATTGTATATGTGTACGCACTATGGAAACATGAACTACTTGAATCTTTCTTTAGTCATGTTAAAATATAACTAGATGTGTGTTGTTGTAGCCTATGCCAAACTTATTTATGGTACAATGGCTTGCATATTTTGATAAAGCATTGCAAGCAAAGGTGGAGGCACATGATGAAGAGCAAAATGTCGTGTTCACTCCACATACAGTACACACATCATCATGAGGAGATCTGAATCCTTGTCCACAATAAGCACTTTTTGAGGAGCAAGTCCCATGTGCACCAATGAGGCATACTTGTTAGAATGCCTTATTAAAATATTTAATCGCTTTCAATTTTCAAATATTTTATGCAAGCCAAACTTGGGCTTTATGTAAACTCATATATTTTTTGGGAGTAAAGGTGCCTATGCCTACAATGCCCATGTATCACTATATTGGTAGTACCCACACACATATATATTGCAGGTGGTGGGCACCCATCAATGTCAATTCATTCTTTATTCTCTCATTGGCATTTGAATAAGGGAAAAGCTAGTCACACATTGCAACTATGGGAGTTCCTACATCTGGAATCTTTCTCTCTTGCTCTATTCCACCATAGCTCACTCATCCATTGCTTTCACTTGCTTGTGCTCTCACTCGGGGTTCTCCCTTCAACTAGTATCAGAATATTGGTTTGAGGAGCTTCTCTTTAGTTTCCTTCAGCCCATATCAATATCTACAGTAGTTCAGTTCAAGGCAGCCATGGCTTCTTGTCTCAAGGTATGCACTTGATGCTTCGCTCCTTCCCAACTTGTTAGGCTTCTTCCAAGCCATGAATAAACTTAGGGAAGCACTCCTAAGTTCCTCCTTAATCCTATTCCCTTCAATATTGGTCGTAGCAACTAGCCTAATAATCACCATGATTGCATGAGTAGGTTATTCCCTTTGGGGATCTCAATTAGCTCATGTAGTTCTTAAGCATTGGGTCACACTCTTGGAAACCCCCCTTGGGCATCCTTGGTTCTATTGAAGAACTCCTTGTAGTGATTATATCTTTAATCATTGCTATATACAACACCAAAACTATTGTTATATAATCTTGTAACAATTTGCTATTAGTGAGATTGGAGCTTCGTTCTTGCTCCTATTGATACTCATTGCTTACACGGATACTTGGAATACGTTATGGTGATGAATTAAGATGCTTTAGGACTGATTTGAGCTACCATAACTTAGCTTATGCAAGGTAGTTCATTGCCATAATGAACACGGTAGTAAGCTATTTTTCTGGAAAAATATATGCCTTTTGCCACTTGATGCTAGTTGGGTACTTTAGTGGATGTATTGATGTATGCCAATGATTCTATCCACCCAGATATGCTTCTAGAATGTCTTGAGCTTTGCATTTGAGCTCAATTACATGTATTGGAGCTTTGGCTTCTTGCTACAGTGATCATTGATATTTGGTTTTAGCTCCACACTTAATGTATTTGGGATTTCAAATTGCCATGCAATTGATGTTTTAAGTGTGCATTGCTCATTTGGCATGTGGTTTTATTCCAATGGTAGTTACTTGAGCTACTTGGATATTTTTCATTTGAGCAAAGCTTTAGGTTTATGTAGTTGAGCTTACTTCAGTAAGACCGTGGGACTCGATTGAGTTATGTTCATGGTCTCCAAATGCTATTTGGATGTAGTTTTGCCTAGTGGGGTGATTTGATTCATGCTGTGAGCTGGCAGCTATCTTTGTCAAGTTATTATTAGTGACGTATTCATCCTACTTGGCTATGTATTGATCCTCTTTACACTTGCTCAATCACTTTTGTATGTATTAGTTCTCTTCTGTTATCTTTGAGACCTACTATATGTATAATGGTTATGCCTATTGGATGTATCTGACTCTAACACATCGAATTTGATAGTTCTTAGTACCCATCGCATGCTTGGTGACTACTAGTGGTTCATATGTACCCCACTTCTTGTAGGATATACCTAGAAGTTACATATTGGATTCTATCAGTTGATTGCTCCCACTTGGTCTTGGATTTACTATTGTCACTATTTTCAACTTGGTATAATTGTAGGTTTATGCATCATCTATGAGGGCAAATACTTTGACTTGACCATCATTTACTAATAGTTAGTAGACAACCCTATCCTTTGTCAATTTCATATATTTAGACACTATCTTGGTCTTGATTTTGGCATGGTTTGCTATTATTTACAAAAACACGTTTGTCTTGGTATGTGATTCCATTCATTGCATTATGGTTGATGGTTTGAATGACAATGCTATCTTCAGTATTGACAAGTTGGATGGCACCAATTATAGGTATTGGAAGGCATAGATCTAGTGGGTTCTAGTACAAAAATTGCAAATTAAGCCATTGAAACATGAGGGTATAAAACCCAAATGCTTTGATACAAAGGATTGGGATGAATTAGATAAGTTATGTAAATCTACGATCATTTTGTCACTCTCTAAGTAGGTTTTCTATAATGTTGTCTCTAAAGGACAGACTGCCTTACAATTATGGGAGAAGATTCATGATATCTATGATAAACAAAGTCTTGGTTCACAAATATATTGGCTAAAGCAACTCATGGATCTTTGTATGAATGAGAGGACTTCCATATCCGCCTACTTAAATGAGTTTTATTCTATTTTTAGTCACTTGTCTTCACAAGGGATTGACTTTGAGGAGAATCTTTCTCGTTCCTGTTGGTTGCATTATTGAGTCATGGGACATATTCCATACTGCTATGTATACACATATGCATGCTAATGGATTGAAATTGTAGGATGTAGGGGTGCACTCTTGAATGAAGAAGTTAACAAAAAGAATATTGATGCTTCCTATAGTTCTCATGCTTTGATAGTCACAGACTCGTTCTTAGTCATGTGGAAAGTCTCACAGTAAGTCTCATGGCCATAAGTCCACATTGACTTCTCATTATTGTGGGAAGCAGAGTCATATTTGGCCATAGTTCCATAAAATGCATTATGTTGAGTGCAAGAAAAAGGGAAAGAGCAAAGTGAAGGAAAAGAATGATGTTTGCAACATTGTGCTTCCTAACACCATGTTAGAGAATTTGGGAATTCCCCAAGTCCCAATTTCAAATAAGTGATAAATATTTGACTGTGTGGCTAAATAAGATCCATATTTGAAAGTGAGATTTGGAAAGATAGATTATATAGCATTTAGGATAGACTCCATCTTTAAGTAAAACAATAAGATTTGAGCATGTGGTCAAATAATAAAGATATTGGGGGTTTCCAAAGTACATGGAAATTTCCAAAATCCCTAATAGATTGTTTCCTAGCAAGTCCACCATGAAGATTGAGGAGATTAACATCATGAAAATAGATTCTGATGATGATTATATACTTGTAGCTCCTTCTCTCGATATTCCATAGTTGATTGATGCCTCATCCACCTATACTTAGTATTCATTGCTTGATTTAGGGGCTTCATTTCATGTTACACCTCATTGTCTCACGAGTGTTTCTTGTCCTACTATACGATGATAGAATCTATGAGATTGGCATTGAATATTGTTGGTATTTTGAGATATCCAATCTACTCTAAATGATGTACACCATCTTTCAGCTTTGACTAAAAGCCTAATTTCTATTGGAAAATTGGATAATAGAAGTTATGTTGTATCTTTTGGTGATTCCTTATGGAAGATTACCCATGGGAATCTTATCTTGGCATGAGGTTCCATGTCTAGCACTCTTTATCCCTTACTTGTATTTGGGTCTATCAACCATGTTTTGGCAATGGTTGCAATACCACATGTATCGTTATGGAATTATCGCCTTATACACATGTCATTGAAGAAAATGAAAATACTTACTCGTTTGCAATATCTTTTGTCCCTTGACTGCATGGGTGAAAGCCTCTAGCTCTTATTCATTCAAATGTTTGTGGATCATTGCTCTACAAGTCGTTAGGTGGTGCAAAGTATTTCATTGCTTTCCGTGATGATTACTTTTACAAGGTCTAGATATATCCCACAATGCAAAAGTCAAAAGTCTTCTCTATGTTTCAACATTGTCTTGCTTTTGTTGAGAACTAGTTTGGATATAGGCTGAAATGCCTACTATCTAACAATAGGGATGAGTATGTATCTAAAGCCTTTGAGCAATTTTGTGATGAGAGAGAATTGAGTGTTAGTTGATTGCCCCATATACTCCACCCTAGAATGGAATGGCTGAGCACATGAACAAGGTGATCCAGGAGAGAGCCTATAGTATGCTTAACCAAGCAGGATTAACACAACATTGGGTTGAGGACATAGTTATTGTTGCCATACATGTGATTAATTGATCCAAGCGTAGGGTAGTCATCTTGATTACATGAGGAAGTCATTGAAGTCAAAATCATGCTTCTACTTAAAACCATTAGCAATCAATCTGGCCTTATAGGCTAGCTTGGGATATCCAAGGGTACACTTCAGCTTTCATAACCACTTGCATGGCAAAGAATGCTTTTCATTAGGCAAAGTAATAAAATCCCATGTATAATTTTTGTGTAGTGAATCATACTCTAATTGCATGGCCCTCTCCCAAGAGTGACTACCACATTTGTGCATGGCCTCATCATAGATAAGAGGGTTACCAACGTCATCTGTCACTATAACATAATCCATGGAGAGCTCAACTACTTAGGTTGACATCTATCTCTAGTAGCAGCATGTAGGGTCTATACATCTAGTTTAACATAATGGTCTTGGGCCACTAGAGCATTAGTTGCGATGACAAGCTGTCTAGCTAGTTATACAATAATAGAAGACTCCCCCTGCAATATCATCCTATAGACCTTAACAACCTACTCAAGTTTCTAACATACTTTCTCCTTATGAGAATTAACATCATGGTTACAAATAACCTTTTGAGCATACAGATTCCATAGGTGATAGCCCATCTCACTTGCATCCCCATAACCAATAAAGATGCATTTTACAGATTGGCTTTGGTTGTGCCATTAGATCTAGACCATTATTAGATGGATATCTGTCAAGAATCGCGTGGTGGGGGGACTTGCTCAAGATGCTGCGCCGAACACACACAGAATGCACAAGGAGAAGCTCACTCAAGAGACAAGAAGAGAGATGGAGGCCAAAACGTTTTCTTGCTGGTTTCTTCTTCTTCTTCCACACTCTTTACAATGTACACAAAGTATAGATAAGGTACAATATAAAGGAAAGTGGCCTACTAAGTCAAACAATGCATAACCGACTACACTAGTCGACTGGCGCTATAACTATGCCAGCTGTAAATAGGTGTAACAACCTGAATATAATAAGTAATGAGTCAGTGGCCATGTGAGAGTCATAATGACCACCGACGTGCTAAGTGTAGACGTGTGGACCCATCTAACCAGGCGATCCATCATCAATGTCCGCATGTGTTGAGCTTGTCATCTCAACACTCCCCCTCAAGCTCAACTACATCTCTGCAACTCCAAGTAAGCTTCCAAACTTTTGAAGCTTCTCTGTACCCAATGCCTTCGTGAAGATGTCAGCTATCTGATCCTGTGTGCTGACAGACACCAAGTCAATCTCGCCTGCTAGTACCTTCTCTCTCACAAAGTGGTAGTGTACCTCAATATGTTTTGTCCTGGCATGGAACACAGGGATCCTAGCCAACTATATACTGCTCATGTTGTCATAATAAATGACAACTAGACCTTCCACCTGCACATCCAAATCAGCCATTAACTTTTGTAGCCATACTACCTCACATGCTGCAACAGCAGCACCTCTATACTCAGCCTCTATACTCGACAAAGCAACTGTAGATTGCTTTTTGCTGCTCCAAGCAACTACTGCACTACCAAGAGAGAACATGTATCCGCTGGTAGATCTTCTATCAGACATACTACCAGCCCAATCTGCATCTGTATATCCAAACACATGTACATCTATACCTGCCTCATAGAAAAGTCCATAATGTAATGTGGACTTCACATATCTCAATATGCGTCTGACTGCATCCAAATGTGGCTTTCTAGGTACTTGCATAAACTGACTCACAAGACCAACAGCATAGCTCAAGTCTGGCCTTGTAATGGTCATGTAGATCAAACTCCCCACTATCCTCCTGAACATAGTAGGGTCTTCTATCTCATCCCCAACATCAGCACTCAACTTTACATTCTGCTCCAACGGGACTGAAAGTGGTTTGCATGCTGTCATACCATACTTGGACAACATATCCAAGCCATACTATCTTTGGGACAGCCATATACCATCATCACATCTTATCACCTCAATGCCAAGGAAGTACCTTAGCTCACCTAGATCCTTCATCTCAAACTTCTTCTTCAAAAAGTCCTTGACTTCAGTAATCCCACTATCACTATCACATGTAATAATCAAGTCATCCACATAGATGACTATGATGACCAAACCTGCATCTCCCTTTCTCACATAAAGTGAGTGATCAGCATCAGAAACATAAAAGCCAATATTGACAAGATACTCTCTGATCTTGTCAGACCATGCTCTAGGTGCTTGCTTGAGCCCATTGAGTGCATTCTTCAACCTACACACATATGTGGGATGCTCTAAATCTTCATAACCTGCTGGTTGATCCATATAGACTTCTTCTTGCAAATCACCATGTAAGAAGGCATTCTTCACATCCATTTGCTGCAACCTCCAACCTTTGGCTGCTACCAAAGCAATCACACATCTGACAGTTGCCATCCTAGCAACTGGACTGAAGGTTTCTTCATAATCTATGCCATATGTCTGGGCATAGCCTTTTGCAACCAGCCTAGCTTTGTACCTACTAATAGAACCATCTGCATTGTGCTTGATCTTATAAACCCACTTACATCCAATAGCTTTCTTGCCCTTCTGCAATGATACTAGATCCCAAGTCTTATTGGCCTCTAATGCAGCCATCTCCTTGTCAAGATTATGGGAGAGAAGGAAGGAGTCTCACTTGTAGCTTTCTTGCTTGCATAATGGGGGAATACACACACAGGTGGAGACTGAAAACAGTTTTTCTCTTCTTAGTTGTGTAAGCCAAAAGAACTCAAGTACAAAAGAACTCAACTAACTAAGGTGGCATACTAACTGAGCCACGAACTAGAGTAGATAAGGATAGCTGTCATCTAGCTATTATTCATGGGCAGTGTACCAACCGCATCTACAGCTAACAAGTCGGTGACATAAATGCACAACGATCACCCTGGCATATCACGAGTGGAGCTCAATATCTCAACACTCCCCCTCGAGCTCAATCCCAATTCCTGCACACCAAGCAGGTCTCTGAACTTGCGCAGCTTCTCTGCGTCCAATGCCTTCGTGAATATGTCAGCTACCTGATCCTCTGTGCTGATATAAACTAGATCAATAAGACCTAGTAAAACCCTCTCCCGCACATAGTGATAATGCACCTCAATGTGCTTTGTTCTAGCATGATAGACTGGGTTATTTGCCAAGTGTATACTGCTCATGTTGTCACAATAAATGACAACTGGCCCATGTGTAGGCTGATGCATATCATAAAGTAGCTTATGCAACCAAGCTACCTCACATGCAGCCATTGTTGCACCCCTGTACTCAGCCTCTGTGCTTGACAAGGCAACTATAGGCTATTTCTTGCTGCTCCAAGTGACTGCAGCACTCCCAAAAGAGAACACATATCCACTGGTAGATCGTCTATCAGAAATACTACCAGCCCAATCAGCATCAGTGTATCCATGCAACTGTATCTGAACCCTAGTCTCATAAAATAGTCCATACTGCAATGTGAACTTCACATACCTGAGTATGCGTCTAGCCGCATCCAAATGCGGTTTCCTTGGAGCCTGCATAAACTGACTTACCAATCCAACAGCATAGCTCAAATCTAGCCTGGTAATAGTCATATAAATCAAACTTCCTACTATGCGTACGTACATAGTAGGGTCTTCGAGAAGCTCACCTGCATTTGCGCTCAGCTTCACATTCTGCTCCAAAGGAACTGAAATAGGCTTACAGCCTGTCATCCCATATTTGGACAGCATGTCCAATCCATACTGCCTCTGCAAGAGTCGTATCCCACTTGGTGATCTAATCACCTCAATGCCCAAGAAATAACGCAGCTCTCCCAAATCCTTCATCTCAAACTTCTGCTTCAATAGCATTTTCACATGAAGGATATCTTCATCACTATCACCTGTCATAATCAAATCATCAATATAAATGACAAGTAGCATAATACCTTTCTCTGTTTTTCTCACATAAAGTGAGAAATCTGCCTTGGAAATCTGAAAGCCAATAGTGACAAGATATTGTCATATCTTGTCAGACCATGCTCTAGGTGCTTGCTTCAAGCCATACAAGGCTTTCTTCAACCTGCAAACAAACTCAGGATGAACAGCATGCACATAACCTGGTGGTTGCTCCATATATACCTCTTCTTGCAAATCACCATGCAAGAAAGCATTCTTTACATCCATCTAATGTAAAGACCATTCCTTTGATGCAGCCATAGCAATGACTGCTCTTACGGTTGCCATCCTTGCAACCGAACTGAATGTTTCTTCATAATCAATGCCATATGTTTGAACATACCCCTTGACTACTAATCTTGCCTTGTATCTGTTCACAGAACCATCTGCATTGTGCTTCACCTTATAAACCCACTACAACCAATTGCATTCTTATTTTCTGTCGATGTTCCTTTTGCAACCTCATTGGAAGATTCAAAGGAAATCTCTATAGAGGTGGATCCATATCCTTTTTGAGCACCATACAATTTCAACACCATTTTATTTGGTCCCCTACCTAGGGTTAAGGTTCCTTTAAACCAATCACTCCTCCCTGCTCTTGCTTCAAATAGCCACAATCTTCCCAACAACAGAGGATAAGATGTAACATAAGAGTTTGACTTTACCACCAAGTATGTCATATAGTAATCCTCTGCCAATAATTGTGGTATTAATGTGTGGAAGGATGCCTAAGGGCTTAATTCAGCTCAGGCCTACATGTTTGATGAGCCACTAGGTGGGTTGTATGCCTTGTAGGCCTAAATCTTTCATCATCACATTCGTCATGGTGTTCACTGAAGAATCTCCATCTATTAATGCACTTGCAATGGAGTAGCCTTCTATCCACATGCTAGTCTCTAGTGTGCCAGGATCCAAGAAGGCATTGGCCACCTCTACTTCTTTCATAGGCTCTGGAGCTTTGTTGATTTTTGTACCCATTGCAGGGTTGGCAATCCTTAGACTACATCATCGCATGAGAATACTTTTAAATATTTTTTGACAACCAGGGGATATCATTAGCAATTAATGGAATGTCAAGCTAGGATAGAAGGTGTCTAGGTCCTTGACCAAGTCATATTCCTTTATTGGATCTATTGGCTTTTAAACTAACTAGGAAATGGTGCAATACCCACATTCATCTTTCCTCTTTCTTCAAGCAAGAGTTATATCACCACTTCTTCTATCATGGGAGGTACATCCACCTCTTCTATCTCTTGGACCTTTGGTTCTGCTTCTAGAACCATCTCTGTATCCTTCTATGGCACTGGACTACTTTGTACAATACTGCTTTGTGGCTCTGTTGGAAGCTTGAACTTCACAGCTTTGGTAGGGAAAATATTCTCTTTTGGAATTTTTGGTTCTCTTTTCGTGGCATGCATTACTATGGCAACTTCTAGTTCTACTAGATTGGAGGCAAGTTCTTGGGTCTTCTGTTGGTTGTTAGTGGTGTTAACCTTCACAAGGGCTAGACTAGGACAATCTTTGGTAGTGGGTGCTTCTCCTTTGCATCGACTGCATAAGGGCTTTTAGTCCATTGACCTTCTAGGGTTTTGACAATTTGGAGAGATATGGCCCTTCTCTCCACAGTTGTAGCATTCCACTTCTGATCTCTATCCACCACCAAATTGTCTTTCTTTGTAACTTTGGGCAGGGAAACTCTTTGGACCAAAATCTCTGGGCTTTGGGTTGATATCTTGGATTATCATCTTGAATTCCAATAGGTTGAAGCTTGCTTCCTCATCTTTCTTCCTTCTTTCAAGCATCTTCTTCCAAAGAGTAGATATCCCTTATGTCGTTCTTCCTTAAATAGTACGAACAAAAGGCTCCAAGGATATTTGTTTTTGGGTACATTCGGTGGCTAAATGTCCCGCCTAATGGCACTTTTTGTATCATGTATTCAATCATATCTCTTCCATCTCCTGCAGTACTAGGTATGTTGGCAGTATTCACTTTTAGTGTCTGCAGCTATTCTGTAATCACATCCATAAGCTCTTTCTTGATGCTTGCAACTAAATTCAAAAAATAGTCCTTTAAATTTTCTCCTCTTGGAGTACTCATAGTAGGATTTTGGGAAGTCTTTGTAATCATTTCATAGATTGGTTGGGTTGGGTTTAGAGGGTCCTCTATTATTTTGATTTTGATTCAAAGCTCATGTTGAGATTGTTACTTATTGGTTCTTGTTGATAACATTCCACTGTTGTTGTTGAGTTGCCATTAGGGACTGCATTTGGTGGGCATACCATTCCTGGCATGGGAAGAGGTAAGAGTCCTCTTCCTGAGGTCATGGATAGCCTTACTTTAACTTCATCATATAGTCTTGTGCCTTCCTCTGTAGCTTATAGATTGATTGGTCTTCTCAACTCCACAAACTTACGAACTTTTGGTTGTAGGCCTCTAAGAGAAACTCAATTTTAGATGCCTTCATCCAAGTTATGGTTGGTCCATCTCTTTAGTATGGATTCCATTCAAGAAACATATTCTTCCACCTGTTCTCCATAGGACCATGAACTCCTCTCGCATCTATTTTTCAAAACCTTTGCACCTAAATTTGGTGAGAAATATCACCTTCAAGTCATCCCATGTGCCAAAAGTTCTTGTTGTCTGTCTCTCATACCACTGAGACATCGCACCTTTGAAAGTAGCAAGGAATATCACCAACCAATTCTTTGGGGTTCTAGCATTGTTGGCTACACACATTACCATATAAACTTGGATACGTGAAGATTGGGATCTTGTACTCTCCCTTAAATATTGGCAATAGGACTACATTTGCTAGCCTATTATCAACATTTCCAGGATGGATCTAGCTTGGAAAAGGACCTTGGGTTGCCATTGGGACTTCTGTAAAGAGTATCGCAAGGGTGTCAAAGGAGGCTTCTGCTGCTAGCTTATTCTCGGTTTTGATTTTTGCCTCTGTCTTCTCACATACCTCTAGATTCATTCTAGTGCTTGCCTCTTGATCACGTCATTCATCAGGAAGTTGGCTCCACCCAGTTTTTGTACTCAACAAAAGGGAACTAGAGGGGCTTCAATCTCAAGAGGCGGACTCTCTTGCAAACATTTCTTCTACTTCCTTATTTTCCACATATATGAATTTGGCATTTATTCCACTGTAGAGAGGAAGATATTTTTTATTTTTTTCTTTAGTTTTGCGGGCAACAATTGGCTATAGTGATAGAACTTTTTGTAGCTTCAGAAGACAGTGGGATCAATCTGTCACATAGAGCCCATATCAAGGTAGTGACATGTCTCTACCATTGAGGAATGCACTTCTTGTAGAAAGTAACTTTAGTAATGAAGATATCCAATTCTTCAATAGTACCAAGTTTCTACAATCTTTCAAATAGTGCCATTACTTCCATTTTTTGCCTCTATTGGTGCTTGTTGATGGCAAATTTTCCCATTCTGCACACCAAAAACATGGAGTCCCAAGAGAAACACCAAGAAAATGGGAAAAGTACTACAAGGAAATCTATCTTGTCACACCAACAAGCATGTTCTTCATACTTTAATCAACCACAAGAAGAAAAAGAACGCTAAGAATCACAAATCTTTACGTTGCATCATATAACAAATCTCCCATAGATTCATCACAACAAATCTTCAATATATTCTTCATATTCTTCATAGAAATCATCCAAGAACCAAAATAACACAATGAATTATCAATTTTGAATGGAATTCATCATTTAGTCTGCATATTTAATCATCTTCATAGTCTTCAGAGTCTTTCTCTCTTGTAGATACAACATTTTTCATAGAAATTTGGCTATCTCTCATACATTATCTCTCTCACATTTGCTCTCTCTCAATAGTACGTTATAATAACCAATAATAACACTCAATAATCCTCTCTTGGTCATGGATACCCCTCCCAAAAGGTATGCTTTACATGAAAAGTCACTGGAGACACTATCGTGACCCTTGGTAGTTCACTATTGTCATTGTCACGGCAGTCTTCAATTCAAGTCTTCATAAGCTACTTCTTCTATTTCTTTGAGCTTAAAAGAGATTTCATTCATCTCTTTCCAAGATTACAAAACATTACCAAGGTAAACATTCATCTAGCAGAACACTCATTGAAGCATATAGAACAAAACAAAAGATTTATAGAAGCAAATCTCAATAAAAAACCATTATGAGCTTCTCAGTCCTACTCAGACCATCCCGAAACACTTCAAATCACTTCCAACACTTCCAAAAACCAATCAATCAAGCACAAAATCAACCGTTCAGCTCATAAAAACAACAAAATTTATCTTAAAAACAAGTTAATTCAGCCTTCAACAACATAATCATGGACATCTCCCTAAGTTCTGCAACAAAAGGCAATAGGCTTTACCTACATTTGGTAGTTGTTCTTATATGTGGCCTCTCCTCTCAATCTTTGATTGTGATGTTGTCCCTCTTTGTTGCCCAAGAAATCACATGTTAGCTATTGGAATGGCTATTGGAGCCTACAATGAGGTCATCTAACTACAACAATGTGGCCTACATTTTCACTTGTGGAGATCCTAGAAAAGCTACTCTCATCCTACATGTAAAGAAATAGCCTATGCACATGACGTCTCATTGACGGCAACCTAGTGGCACTGTGAGATGTGTATGCTTTTGCCAAAGACATTTACACCATCTTGAGCACAAATACCACAACTTGGTAAGCTGAAATCTCCCCTTTACACATGTAGGATTAATTTCTTCTAACTTGCTCTACACGTGTCCAATGAATGGTCATTGGATTCCAAGGATAGCAAAATGCCAATGCCGATTGGTAGGATTGCAAGTTGATCCATATGCAATTGTCAGAGTGTTAGAATGGTAGCTGACATTATTGCCACATAAGCTCCACGTAGGCAATCACCCCTATAGATGTCTTGACCTACATATCATGAGACCTCATTTGCACAATCTAAGAGTCAAACATTCTTGTACATACCAAAAAATATTTTGAGGGAATCCTTAATTAGTATCTCTCTCATGCACAAACTATAGTGTTTTTTGGTTGGGTACTCTTATTGGAGCACCTCCATCTCAGCCTACAATGTGTTCCTTTGTGCACATTATTATTGTAAGCATGTATAAATTGCATGTTCTACAAAGTCTTCTTTGTTCGGATCAATAATCACAACCAAGCACTTGTATGCATTCAATCACAAACTTGAGAATCTCACTACACTGTAGGAGCCTAGCATGCTTCAGAAACGCAAAAGTAAAATTGCAATATGGAAATGATTTGCTACTACTTAGATTAAGCACAATGTCTTTATTGAGTGTCATGAATGAGCTGATGCTATGAGACATGACATTTTATTGGGCTTCTTTCTAGGGACTCAAAATGACATGAAAATGCATCAGTGGATGGGAAGATAGAGAAGTCAATGCTGAGTAAATGTATATGTTGAAGATGAAAATGCTATTAAACAAAGAAGAATGTCGAATACATATATCTACCAATGATGAAAATGGTACCACAAGCTACAATTAATGTGCATGGGTGAGTCTCTCTATCAAACTGCAACTGAAATCCTCTTCTCAAACAAATCTTGCATGGTCCTTCTTTAATGCAATCGTTGGCCTTTTGCATAAGCTTCCTTTTGTGACGTTGCTATCATGTTCTTCCAAATCAGACATAGTTGATCAAGAACATAAAAATATAATGTCGTGCTACTAGAGAGAGATGTCAATGTTAGTAAAAGTACCTGTTGAAGATGAAAATGACACCACAAGCTACAATTATTGTGCATGGGTGAGGCTCTCTATCAAATTGTAATTGAAATCCTCATGTCTGATAATTCATGTGTGGTCCTACAATCAATGTGGATGCCCCTTCTCCTATAAAACCCACTCCTGCATTGTACATGATTGTATTAAACATGTATTGGAAAAACATTTAATCAATTTGCGTTATGGTGAAGGAGAAGACTTCAATGTGAAGGTCCATGATAGTAATTCCTCACAATGTTGCTTGTTGCTACATGGACTACAATCTTGTGTATGCATGTGTCTTTCTTATAGTGAAGGCAATATAGGGTATAGTCATTCAAAGACATGAAAAATTTCCATTCTCCAATTTCTATGTCAAGCATCAATCCCTCGATTGGTGGAATGTTTATGTTTGGGCCACAAGAGGGGACAATTCGCTTTTTTGAGAGGTCTTCCATTCTTGATTTCCTTATTCACGCAACTCGTAGAGTTGATGCATGTTCACCTAAAGCAAATAAATATTCCCTCCTCATTCATTGTTATTTTTGAAAGACTTATTTTGGTTGAGAAGATGGTCATGATACTTGCACTATGCATGGCTAGCAAAACATGCTACATCGAAATCGGAGAATAATGGTGTCAAAAAGTCCATTATTTCCAAGATTATGCATAGTTTCATTGACCTAGTCTTAAAGCACAAGTCATGCTTTGTGCATTGGCTTCAGGATGCGAAGATCTTAACAAGGGTTAAAGATGGCTTTATGCTTTTCAAGGGATTGCTTAATTGTTGTGATGCAGTGGATGTTATCCATGTGTACATGGACAAACCTAGAGGTGTCAAAATATCTAATCGATTTGACAAAAATAAAAACTACTTAATGAATGCTCAATGTGTTGATGACATGGATTATCACTTCTTGGATGTATATGTAGGATGGTTAGGGGCAACACATGATAGTCGTATATTTCCTAGCTCGAGATTCAACATGTGTTCTTAATGAATAGTGTTTCTAGGCTACGCTACACTCACAGGGATTTTACCACTAGGGAACACATAATTGAGGATGAATGATTTGTTTTCACAACTTTTGATGACACCCTACCGACTAGCACAAATATTTTTTAAAAAAATAATTATGTATTTGCTTCCATGCGAATGATAGTGAAGTGAGGATGTGGTTGACTAGCTAAAGGAAAGGAAAACAATCGAGACTCCATTAGTAGCAGCAAGAGTGTGAACATGGAGTAGGCAAAGAAAAGGAAAAAAAATATTTTCTCAAACCCCTTAAACTTGCGAGGCCAAAGTTGGAGATATTTAAATGGGAAAATATCTAGACCATTGCCAAAGTTTTTGGCAAAATGCATAAGCACACGTTATGCATTTACATAATATTTTCATTGAGGGAGATGAGACAATAGAATAATGTGTGTGCAAATCATATAGCTCTGGGTCTCACATTACATTTGGCTTACAAACCTTGTCAGACTTATAGCTATTGTGTCCTATAGGCCTGCATATGTCGCAATCCATCGACCTTGTACCTATAGATGCTCTAGGCTTTTTCTCTCATGCAATGCTTTCTTTGCATTCTATTGGGCTAGCTGGAGGGTGATCTCAGTTATTTTGGTGATTTGTGTCTAAAAGTTGTTTGCATAGCTTATCCACCTTCTCCTCCCTAGCTTTGAGTGGTAAATTTATTTCTCTTAGTTCAAATGCCTTTTCTTGAAGTTTTGAGTCTTTTCTTCAGAGTTCTATTTGGAGCTCCTATACCTAGTCATCAAATTCCAAAAGAATTCTTGTAGGCTTCTTGAGCTTCATCAAGTCTTTCTTATAGTTTTTTCCTATCCTTTATTTATTTTGCTTTATTCCTCTTGAGTTTTGCACACATCCCCTCCAAAGCTCCTATTTTACATGTTGTTCCTACACTATGGGAGGTTCATATGTACTCTTAGATGATTCATCAAGACACAATTTGTTTGATTCATTTCTTGGCTTATAGTCGTTCACGGTTTATTTTGCCCTCATTTTGCCCTTAGTGAGCTCATTGATATTTGCTTTCATGCTTCCCATTAGTGTCATCAATTCATGAAGGGTTGTTGAGTCAAAAGATTGCGATTGCTCTGTCACATTCTCTTTTCCTTTAGAGTACGCTTAAGTGTTCCCTTCCAAAAAACCCCCTCCCTTACACTCACTTGATACCATACAACATCTATAGTGAACCCCCCGGGGGCAAAACTTGGTGTGCAATATCCATGGGCAGTGCGTATTTTAGTAGGGTTACAAACTTTGAGTAGTAGGCTTCCAAGGTTAATTCCAGTTGCTTTAATTTGAAGAATTCATTCATCTTCAAAGTCTGGTAGGTTGATGGAAGGTATTGTTCGCGTACAATATCTTTGAGCTATGCCCAAGTGATAGCGGCTTCAAAAACACCTTGATCTTTGCACCATTGCTTCCACCATAGCCGAGCCTGGCCAACTAGCTTAAGTTTGGCTATCATTGCTTGATTGGTAGCAGCAATTTCTAAAGCAGAGAAATAATAATCCATCGACTCAATCCATATCTCCGCCTCTGCTGTGACATCTATCCCTTCTCCATTAAACTCGGGTGCCTTAATTTGCTTGTGAAGGAATTTCTTCTCTTGCATGTCAGTATCATGACTTAGAAGCTGGTACCATAACCACAATTGGTTTATTCTTTGTAGCCTTTTGAAGGGGATTTTCCCTTGAAAGAGGTGGAAAATATTGGCTATGTGTGCTAAATGTGACATGTCAGCCCATGAAAATATCGAAGCATGTGCTAAGAAGATGAAAGAGGTCTTTCGCAAACTGCAAGCCTCTATCCCTATCCCATTTGTTGCCCAACTACAATATTTCTTACATGGATTGGATTTCAATATCCAAGTGCAGTTGAGTAGTGCCCCTGTAGAGATAAAGATATTGCTATAATCCGAGTAGAGGAAGTAGAGTCATTACTACATTTTTCATGCAAAGAGAGAACAAGCAAAAGAAATTGATTGTTGGTAACATGAACTTGTAAATGATGTTAAACAACCATTCTCAATATAAGAATTCCCTCCAAATCCCACTCTCAAATATGGGGTTAAGCTTTAGCCATTTGTCAAATCTTTACTCTTTATTTGAAAGTGGAACTTGGGAGATTCCCAAATTCTCTAATATTGTATTGCTTCTTGAAAAAAAAACCCTAAAATCTTTATTAAATTCGACTGCATATGCTCTCAATTTTTATCAAGTGAATGCAAACAAACAAATGTCACATGATATGCTTAAAGTAGCAACAATCGATCCAATGTAAGCTTGTGGCCTGCAAGCTCTCTTTCTCTCTCTCTCTCTCTCTCTCTCTCTCTCTCTCTCTCTCTCTCTCTCTCTCTCTCTCTCTCTCTCTCTCTCTCTCTCTCTCTCTCTCTCTCTCTCTCTCTCACACACACACACACACACACACACACACACACACACACACACACACACACACACACACACACACACACACACAAAGCTAAGACTGCAAATGAGGCTTTCCCTTGCCTCTCAGGGTCTTAAATCCTTGTTGGGCACAACCTTAATCCTCATGATCATCCCCTTGCGATTCCAACACATCTAAGCACTCATTTTTTCCTTTTTTTTTGGTGTACATTAGGTTAGTGGGGCTACACAAGTTTGGCTTGGTGGTTAAGGTTTCCTTGACCTTAGCAATGGTGGTGAGCACAATCTCAAGCTCTTAGAAATAATGATGTGGAGGGAGGGCCTTCTTTAGCCTAAGCATTTGTGTGATGACCTTATTGAGGAAATGGAGTGGAGCACTCATGATGGTAGGAATAATCTTTGAGAAAATGTTGGGAGGATCACGAGATAAAGAGTCTCAACTTATCCTCTTTTTGCATTCAATTTTTGGACGGACTTTTACTCTTTCAGAAGTTGCAACTCACTTTGGTGACAATCTCTCACCTTGTCTCTCAACACTCCACTCTAACTAACCATGCATCCTTCTCTCCAAACCAACAAAGCAAGAACACAAGACTAGCTTCGAGGTGTAGTAAACTCACCAAATTACCTTCCCACATCGTAGTCCAAAAGCTTCAAGGCTCGAAGATGGTTCCACAAGCCAAGAAACACAATCCAATGTTGTCACTCATTCGCATCCACCACCAAGCACACCAACAAGTTGAGAAGCTAGTAGAGAAGAAGAAGAAGAAGAAGAGAAAGAAGACAACGAGGAGCTTCAACTTCCCTTAGTCCCTTGCTCAACATACCTCTCACTCTCTCTCTCTCTCTCTCTCATTCACTTTCAACAATGGAGGCAAGATGATAGAATAGAAGGATAAAATAGAAAGCTTCAATAGTTGCACTAATAGAGCTTCCGTAGCATGGATGTACCAAAAGGGTAAATACAACTAAGACCTCCCACCTTTATATAGATACAAATTAGGGTTAGGGTTAGGTCACCTCTCTAGGAGCACATCGCTTTAGGGTTGGGGTTTATGCCCACTTTGCATTTTAGGGTTTGTGCCCCTTTTGCATTTTAGGGTTTTCACCACTGTGAATTAGAATTTGCACCCTCTTTTGGGTGTCTTACCCACTTTGTGGGATCTAGGCCGGTCAATCCTCATAGCATGCTTGTACCTTAGTTTAAATGGACCAAGCATATGCTAATCTAATCACAAATACATATATGTAACCCATGCAATAGTTGTGGGTGTGACAAATACAACTCTGGATTATAAATACAATGTGCACGGGCTGGCTCTCACAAAATAATATACCCATGATAATATGGTGTCCATGAGTGCAATATAAGTGCCAAAAAATAATACAAAACTATAATCCTTTCAAAAATAATACATTGAAGCTCCACAAAAGTATAATCTCTTCAAAAAATAGTAGCCAGTACTTGCACTTTGGAGCCTTCTCAAAATACCGTTAACATTATTTCCCCCCTAGATGAGTGCTAGCCCCATGGCACTCATGTCATAGGTAGCATGCTTTAGCTTGCACCGAAGATGCGGAATGCTAGAAATAGTTGATGAAGAAGTAGCCCTCATGGAGAAATAAGTATTGCAGATGAAGAATGGTGTGCAAGCTGATGAAGACCTGGTATGGAAGAAAATGATGCTCCTATTGATGTTGTAGATTATGTCCAAAATATGAGGCTCAATGATGGAAAATGATGGTAATATGAAGGATCAATGATGGTTTTGCTGAAGAAGAAATCATGGAATGCCGAGGATGTAGATGCCACCGATATTGATGGTTCTTTAGTTCTTTGAATGGTCCTTCACAAGAACCTATAACAACCTAGCTTGGGCCCGCCCTCCCTAAAATCACATGCAAATGCAACTAGGAGATGGGTCGAAGACTGAAGTGTTGTCTCATACTTGAGGACCCAATTGGTGAATTGCTATTGTGCAGTACAAAACTCGGGGTGATAGGTCATCTAAGCAAAGCCAAGATATCTTGCCCTTGATGTGCCTTGAGATTGTATAGTGAGGAAAGGGCTAGGGGGTTACAGGCAGAGCTAGCCGTCCAAAGCCATTGGATGCACCTAACTTGAGGACCCCTAGGTGCAACGAAAATGTGAGTGCACCTAACTAATCATGGAGTTGTTTCTCTCTTTTCTTTTCTTTTCCTTTTCTCATTTTTTCCTTTTTTTCCTTTTCTTTTTTTCCCTTTTCTCTCTTATTTCTCTTTTTCTTATTGTCCCAGTCTTTCCCTAGTTCAAAGCAAGGAGTTGTATACTAGATTATATCCATGAATATTGAAGATCGTGCCTAGAATTGTGAAGCCATTAGCCTTGTTGTTGTAGAAGAATCCATATCCTCATCTCAAAGCTATTCTTGAGTTGAGTTTTCAAAACATCCAGCTCATCTCATTAGCACTCCAGTAAGAAGCATATCATCCACATAGAGTACCAAAATCATAAGGCTGCCATCACGAGCCTTCTTCATGTATAAATATGGATCCATAGCACTACGGCTATATCCTTGTGAATGCATAAAAGCATCAAACGTATGGTACCATTCCGTAGGTGCTTTCTCGAGGCCATAAAGGCTTGTTCTCAACTTTCACACTATCTCTTAGACTGATGCATATAGATTTCATCATACAAATCCCCATGTAAAAAAGATGTCTTTACATCCATCTCATAAAGGTCCACATCTAGTTGAGCAACCAATGCTAGTACCAAGCGTAGAATTGTCATTTTGACCACATGAGAAAAGATTTTATCGAAGTCAATACCACATTCTTACTCAAAACCCTTAACTACCAATCTAGCCTTATAAGAACGGACTTGGAGCATCCAAGGATACTTTTCAACTCGTATACCCACTTGCATGGCAACGCCTTATTGACATTAGGCAAAGGAACCAAATCCCACGTATAGTTAGATTGTAAGGAGTCGAACTCCGACTGCTTAGCCATGTCCCATGAGTGACCATCGTCTCTGTGCATGGCCTCATCAACATAAGAGAGAGGCTCACATGCATCTATCACCATAACATAATCCATGGAGGGCATAAAGCACTCAGCAAGCTAATGTCTAGCTCTAGTAGAGCGTCTCAAAGCAAGCTGATCCTACACAATAGGTGGGGCCTGGGCCATTAGAGCATCAATTGCTCCAGGCTATCTAGCTGGCTATGCAAGAGCAAGAGGCTTCTCCTAAAACATCACCTTACATATCTCAACCACCTTTTCAGGCTGCTTATGCATTTTTTCCTTATGAAAAACAACATCATGGCTATGGATAACCTTGCGATCTTGCGGATCCCATAGATGATAGCCCATCTCACTTGCATCCCCATAGCCAATAAAGATGCATTTCACAAACTTAGGATCCAACTTATTGCACTTGTCCTTGGGAACAAGGTAGAATGTCTCACAACCAAAGATGCGCAAATGAGCATATGATGGAGGTTTTCCAATCCATATCCCCTCTACAACCTAACAATCAATAGTAGTGAAAGGGGACTAATTAGTCAAATGTATAGTAGTAGTAACTACCTCATCCCAAAAGTGAGATGGTAAGTATGCTTGGATAAGCATATTGCAAAATCTTTCTTGAATCATCCTATTCATGTGTTTGGAAATACCATTCTGGGGAGGGATGTAAGGGAGGGTTAACTCTAGCGCTGCTTAATACCCCACTCATCGCAAAACTGCTCAAAAGGTTTCGAGACATACTTACCCCCATTATCTAACCTTAGGCATTTTAGTCTATAACCAAACTGGTTCTCAACAAGAGTAAGCCAATGTTGAAAGGTAGACAAGACATCCAATTTTTGCTTAATAGGGAAAGCCCAGCCCTTATGTGAGTCAAATCATCAATGAATGTGACAAAGTCTTCGCACCACCTAGCGACTAACAGGGCATCAGACCACATGCATCCAAATGAACAAGATCCAAAGACTTACCCATATGTTTCATGCCAGACTTCTTATGTGTACTACGTGTCTACTACCATATAAATAATGATCACAAGACTCAAAACACTTATAGTTTAGGGGCAAAAGATACTACAAATTGGTAAGCATTTTCATTCGTTTAAAGACATGTGCCAAAGGCAACGATGCCAAAGAGATACATGTGAAATTTTAGCCACAACCAAAATATGGTCAACTAACCCAGATAAAAGCAAAGGAAATAGGGTACTAGTCTTGCACCACATGCAAGAGCAAGATTTCCACGAGTAATCTTCCATGAGGAATCACCAAAAGAGACAACATAGCCTGCATCGTCCAAGGTGCCAACAAAGATAACGCTCTTCCTAAGAGCCGATACATGATGTACATCATGAAGAGTGAACATTCTGCTTGAACCAAAACACAACTAGACATCACCAATACTAGATCATTACCTAAATGGATAGATCCAGACATACAACGATAGGAGTGAAACCACTCTCTATGAGAGGTCACATGAAACAAAGTCCCTGAATCTATCAACCAAGACTAAGTATAGCCTAACAAATCATCAATCAACTACTGTGAAGCATCCAAAGAAAAAGGTACCAAGATAAGATCATCAGATATGTCAGGTCCTGCACTATATTAATCTCCTCAATCTTGAGAGTAGACTTGCTATGGCACAATGGCCAAATATGACTTCTTTCCCACAATTATGACAAGTAAGACCAGACTTATGGCCACATGACTTACTGCAAGACTATCCACATGACTTACTGCATGACTTACTACAAGACTATCCACATATCCTAGACTGAGACTTGTTAGAGTCTCTACCACGGCCATTTCCATCCACGGCCTCTCACAGTCAATGCATGTGACATAGAGAAGTATTCACATTCTTTTTGTTCACCTATTCTATCAAGAGGGCACTCTCAACATCTTGCAATTTCAACCCACCTTTACCGCAAAAGAGTTGTATGGGAAGTATCCCATGACTCAAGTAGAGTACCAAGTAGAAATAAAGGATGCAAAGTATCTTTGAACTCAATCTCTTGCAAAGCTAAATGGTTGACGATAGAGTGAAACTCATTCAAGTGTGCTGGCATAGAAGTCCCTTCCTTCATGCAAAGGTCCACCAACTGGTTTAGCCAAGACATTTGAGATGTAAAACTCTACTTGTCATAAAGATTCTTAATCTGTATCCAAAGCTCATGTGTAGTCTAATTTCTGGTTATAACATTGTAGTGAACTTGCTTAGAGAGTGATAAAATGATTGTGGACCTACATAATTCATCTAGTTCATCCCAATCCTCAACCACAATGTTTTCAAGTTTGACACTCCATTTTTTAGTAGTCTAACTTGCAATTTTGCACTAAAACCTGTCATATTTGGGTGTTCCAATAATTGTAATTGGTCCCATCCAATTCTCAATATTGAAGATAGCATTGTTGCAAGAACCACTAGCCATAATGAGACCAAGAAAGTACATAGAAGATAAGATGGGCTACTATATTACCCTACAAATTAGCCCCAAAATTGTTGTTAAATCAGGTAAGAGATAGGAGATACTGCCAAAGTAATGAGATGTCCACAACTTTAATCAAAAGATTGTCAAGTCCATGCACCTACCCTCAAATAGAATGCATAAAAATGAAATGACAGGTTGCTGTAAGAAGCTACAATAATATACCAACAATCGACTGTGAGCAACCAAGAGGAAAGAATCCAAGATAATCGGCACTAAAGACTCACAATTGTAGTGTGTCAGAAACCATATGTGCAATAGGCATAGACATCATGCATAGGGTAGGTCTCAAGGGTAAATGAAGAGAACTGTCATATGCATAACCCACTAAGCAAAAGCTCAATATGTAACACTTGGAAGCATATAAATACCATTGACAACACCCTGACAATCATAGGTACCAGGTCCAAGCCAAAAGATCAAATCAGCCCACGATCGGATAACTGCAGCCAATAAATATCAAGAGAGCATGTACATGTCACAATGAGTTCCACTGTCTCATTATGATAAGCTTAATCTCAACTGTATAAACCAAATGCTCTATAGTGCATCCAATTGTCAAAGTGGCCCAGTACATAAAGCCAAATAACTCCCATTGAAGCAAAAGTCGAATACCAAATGAGGTGTCAAAGTGGCTCAATACATAAAGCTAAATAGCTCCCACTAAAACAAAAATTAAATACCAAATGATAAAGCAAAGCTCAAAACATCATGTGAATGGCATCCAAACATCCAAGATCCATGGAACATACATCTGGAAGCATAAAACCCAATATGTACTTCAAGCCCGTAACTACATAAGTCATTGAAGCAACTAGGACTTGAACCACAATCAGGATGAATATTGCCAAGCTCAAAATCGAAGTTCAAGAGTATCCAAGAGTATATTCAAGTGCATAGAGCAATGCTAAGTTATCAATACATTTGTATGAAGCACCCGAATGACATCCAGGAGCAATAGGCATTTTGTGTTCCCTGAGAAAAGTTTATTGTCCATTGTATTATAGCAGTGAAATCTCTATTTAAACTGAGCCAATGCAAGCTCAATCGAAGGCCACAAGCATTCCAAGATATGTGTCAAGCATCCCCAAGTGTCAAGCTAACATTTGGGCATCAATACAAAGCCCCGGAAGCATCAAATGACAAGAGGCATATGCTTTTCCCATATAAATGACATTCAACCCTATTATTACAACAATGAAATCTCTAAGAAAACTAAGTCAAAAGTGTGCTCAAATCAACCCAATAGCATTCCAAGACATTGACATAGCATCCCCAAGTGATCTGTTGGCATGAAATAGACAGCCCAAGAAGCATAAGTGACCTCTAGACAATGTGGTAACACTTGTCCTTATGTGTATTACAGCATGTTGCCCGTAATATACAGCCAACATCAAATATCTTTCAACTCAATAGGAGTATCCAAACTCACAATGCCAATGATAGAGGGTTTCCATCAATGCCCAATGATCATGGAAGTGTCCCAACAAACACTGAGCTACCACACGTGTGTTGTCCAAGCAGCTTGAAGATTAGGTGCAAATCATGCTAGTTGTTATCTTGTTGTTGATGCCCATAGTAGGGTCCCAAAACAAAGCTCAATATGGCCAGGGAAAGGTATTTAAATGGAAGCTAAAGCAACGTAGGGTCGGGCTTGAGCTCTTGGGGAAGATGGCTTTGATATTGATCTTGGAGTGGAAGGTCACAAGCAAAAGTAAGAGCTATGATGGAAGGAGAGAGAGAGAGAGAGAAAGAGAGAGAGAGAGAGAGAGAGAGAGAGAGAGAGAGAGAGAGAGAGAGAGTGTGTGTGT
Source organism: Lygodium microphyllum (assembly GCF_053477565.2). Lineage (NCBI taxonomy): Eukaryota > Viridiplantae > Streptophyta > Polypodiopsida > Schizaeales > Lygodiaceae > Lygodium > Lygodium microphyllum. Next base: position 30,222,431 of record NC_141135.1, read on the forward strand.
GTGTGTGTGTGTGTGTGTGTGTGTGGGGGAACTCCAAACGTCATAATGTGTGATTGGCCTTCCCTTTATTCAAATGTCATTGAAAGAATAAAGAATGAAGTGATAGTAATAGGCATGCGTGTACTGTCAGTATAATAATATAAGGGTGGGTAGGCTCATGTGCCTTTACCCCTAACATCTTCCTCAATTTGCACACTAGGTGTTCCGTATCCTTTTTCTTAAAGCCCTTAAGTTGCTTCATATAAATATCCTCATGCAAGTCCCCATGAAGAAAAGTTATTTTTACATCCATCTAGTACAAGTCTAGATCCATCTATGCAACCAAGGCCAATACTAAGCGTAAGATAGTTATCAACCATAGAAGAGAATATCTCATCAAAATCAACTCCCTTCTCCTTGTTAAAACCCTTAGTGACCAATCTGGGCTTATGTACTGCTTATGGTGACTAGAGGTACTCTTCAACTTGTATAACCACTTTTGTGGCAATAATTGTTTCCTATTGGGCAAAGGAACCAAATCCCATATATGGTTTTTCTATAGTGAATCATACTTAGACTACATGGACCCTCTCCCAAGAGTAACTATCACCTCTACACATATCATCATCATCATAAGTGACATACAAACCAACATCTATCATGACGATATAATGCATAGAGGGCTAAAAGTGATTAGGAGGATGTGAGGCTCTAGTTGAGCATCTCAAGACTAGTTGTGGGGCCTATATGGACTATTCTCTCTATCCAACATCATGATTTTGCACAATAGGCAAATCCTTGAAAAAGGCAATCAAATCTCCCTTTGTTCTCATAGTATACAATAAAGTGCACATGAGACTCAACCTCCTAGCGTATTTTTGTCAAACATGTGCATCCTCAAACACATACACACATACCATTATATCTCAAATCCAAGCTAGTGTGATGATGCCTATATCTATCCAATAGCACTACATACCCCATGGAAGAGGTGTACATCCATATACATCAGTATGACAACAAATCCCTCTAGTGACATCTTTGAGGCTTGTCAATAATACTACGCCATCTTCATGTCGAGGTTCTTTAGAGGGTGTCCTCATCTATGATATGCATCATTCTTGACAATGTCAAACCTAATAACTCAATCTCATACTACACTAGTGAGATCTAAGCATGGGCAATCCAAACTAAATTGTACATAAAAGTGCACCCATATGTGACCCATGCATCCCAAACTATGACTACATCTCTACATATCAATAATTTGCCTCTCCACTCTTTGCTAATATTTAGAGAAAGCCAATGCTAATTGTGGATATTTGTGCTTAGGAAGCTCTCATATCCTTTGTAAGCAAGTCATCTTTTAGAGACTTGTGGTGGAGGTTACACCAGTGCATTCCATTTTTAGCATGGTGGTCATTTGCTTAGATTGACATGGTGCCCATATTTTAGTCTTCACTACTTTGTATGCTAGTTGTGGACTCAGTTTGCTATTTATAGGGAGCATGCCCCCTACTATATTCAATCATCATTCAACCCTTCTAATTCTTTTCTCATCTAGTTACCTATGTTTGGCACCGATACACAGGTACTCTGAGTTGCATCTTGGACTTGATTGTTATACCCTTGCACCATATAGTCTTTTGTTAATAAGTAAGGCCTCCATAACCATACATGCCATTCCCATCTTTGCTTTAACAATCTCATGGTGTACCAATAGTTTGCTCCAAATCATGTGAGTGATAATCATTGCTAAAGGCATCTCAATACTCTTCTAAGCCTTTTTAAAAATACATGGATGCCATATCTATTGCGAAGCAAACCATGTGACAAATCTAGCATACAAATGTTAGATATAAACAACTTGATTAAACATAATTTTTTTGAATTAGTTAACAAAATCACCAAGAACCAAGAGAAAAACACATGATAGGGCCCAACCTCCCCCATGACAAAAGCCATGGTTTACAATTCTCTATTATAAAATATTGATTAACATAGATATTTACATTCATATCATATATCTAATTACAAAGAAATACTAATAGCAATCAAACTACAAAGTTTTATATATTAAGAAGTTTCTTGTAGTTTGTTGTACTGCAGATAATTCTCTATGTCGAATCACATCATTTTGATACCATCATCACATCCTAATATACCAAAACCTCTAAAACAACTCTAAAAGCTCAAAAATCTAACTTGAATGAGGAAGAAACAACAAAACTAAGTTTCACCTTGTTCTCATATTTTATGCACAATCCTATTGCTTTTGTAAAGAAAGATAGGAAAGCTTTCTAAAAATGAACCACATAAAGAAAATAGCAAATCATTTCATAAAAGCGTATATTAAAATTTGACACTTTAATCTTATTTAATCTAATAAATTAATCACATTAGTTTGATGAGTTTCTAATTGAGAAGATATGGGTGAAAAGTATTGATCCCAAAGTTTTTCGAAATATAAATTTTTGCTTATTGCTATAAAATAAGGGTTTAAGGTTACCTTATGATTGAACTATCTCACAAAATATTCAGAATTTATAAAACTTGGCTCTAATAAGAATGATAGATCTTTTAATCTCTAAGACTTATGTTTTTACATCATCCTCAAATTTTGAATGGATAGAAAGTCACAATGCTTGGAAAATAGCTCCATAGGAGGATTTAGAAATGAAGTATAGGAGATACTGGAGTTTGGGTAATCCGTATGATCATTCAATGTTCAATAATGTAGCTTTTGTTTGTAATAGTTTATCTTGTAGATCTTGATTATGCTACATTACTTGCCTTCCTATAAGACACCAAACAATTGAAAGTAAAGCATAGCCAAGCTCTGATACTACTATTGCAAAGCAAATTATGTGGTGAATCAAGCATCTCAAATGTAAAATATAAGAAACTTAATTAAATATAAAAGAATCTGAATATATTAACAAATTCACAAAGAACAACATAAAAATACACGATAGAGCCCAACCTCTTCAATGACAAAAACCATGGTTTACTATTCTCTATTATGAAATATTGATTTACATAGTTATTTATATTCAAACCATATATCTTATTGCAAAGAAAATACTACTATTAATCAACCTACAAAGTTTTGTATATTAAGAAGTTTCCTCTACTTTGCTATACTTGATGCAAAAAATTTATATGCCAAATAATGTCGTTTTGACATCACCATTATGTCCGAAACGTACCAAAGCCTCTTAAAGAAGCTTAAACTTACAAATCATGAATAAAATAATAATCTAAATAATACAAAATATTATGTGAATACATATCATTATACATTATGCTTACTATATAGATTTATCTAAAGATTGTTTACATAATAATATGCTTGCGATATCACAAAGTACATTAGTATCCTTCCATCTATCTACTAGGTATATTGCAATCAATGTCACATGTGTTGTGCACTCATGCAACAAGTCACATATCATGTAGTAAATACACAAAATCCACAATAAATAAAATAAAAATCATCTCACTTTCATAGTCAGGTTTGACAAAATACAATGGATATCACAATTCCATAGCATTTACTTGGGGTTAAAAGGCAACTATTCCCAATTGATAAAACAAAGAAAGCTGCAAGGGTGGGCAACCACATGCTAGTGCTGTCTCATGTGGCGAAACTACACTTTCCTATGAAAATAGGGCTCCATGGGGTTTACAGAAAATATTGCCCCTTGCGACAAATTTTGTGCTTGTGGGATATTAATGTAATTGTGGATGGTAGATAGTTATTAGATAAGAATATCATGGGAATTTACTTTTTTATGATGCTAAGATAAAATAAAAAGATATTAAACTAAATAATAGTCATGCAATATAGATGAGATATAAATAGATTAAATAAATAATAGTTACTTAATACACATATATAAACCTAAATTTATTTTGGTTACTGAAGTAAAATTTGACTTATGGGCATCTCAAGATTGAAATACCTTCAAAAATCATTAATAAGTAGAATATTGCATCAAATAAAACTTTATATTTTTCAATGATCTAAAAATGTATCCAACTAGGTAAGATCTTAAAAGAAGGAACAATTGACCAAACTAATACTTTAAAATAACAAGAGAGTATATTTTAAGATAAAATTATAAAATTCAGTTAAGAGGTTGATTTTGACAAATATTAATTTGAAAATTATGCATATTTTGTCAAAATCATCTCTCATACAAGCTATAATACTTTGTATAAGCTAGAATTTTACTTTTTGCAGTACAGCTAAATTATAAATAAATCAAAGATTATCCTAAGGAGAAACTAGGTGACTATAGAGGTTTGAGCTAGAAAATTTAGTTAAGTCTAGGTCAGTTTGGAGGTCCATTTTACAGGTGATTAACTTTTTAAGTATTTTAAGAAGGTAAAGGTGAAAAAGATTGACCCCAAAGTTTGCCACAGAACATAAATTTTTGCTTGATGTTATGAAATATTGGTTCAAGGTTACCTTAGAATTGAATTATCTCACGAAATATCGAGAATTTGTAGAACTAGGCTATAATAACAATTATAGATATTTTAATCTCTAAAACTTATGTTTTTACATTACCCTCAAATTTTGAATGGATAGAAAGTCATAATACCTAGAAAATAGCTCCAGAAAAGAATTTGTGAATGAAGTATAGTCAGGATGATGGCTTTGAGATATTGGAGTTTGGGTAATACATATGATCATTTGAAGTTTAATAATGTAGCTTCGTGACCATAGCTTTTGTTTGTGATAGTTTGCCTTGTAGGTCTTGATTGTGAAACAATAGTTGCCTTCGCATAAGGCACCAAACGATCAAGAATTGGAGCGTAGCCAAGCTCGGATACTACTATTGCTAAGCGAATTACCATGTGGCAAATCTAGCATCTCAAATGTTAGATACAAGAAACTTAATTATATATAAAACAATTTGAATACATTAACAAATTCACAAAGAAGAACCGAAAACACACGATAGGGCCCAATCTCCCCCATGACAAAAACCATGGTTTGATATCCTCTATTATGAAATATTCATTTACATAGCTATTTACATTCAAACCATATATCTAATTGCAAAGACAATACTACTATCAATCAAACTACAAAGTTTTGTACATTAAGAAGTTTCATTTACTTTACTATAGTTGTTGTAGAACTTTTTGTGTACCGAATAATGTCGTTTTGACATTATCGTTATGTCTGAAACATATTAAAGCCTTCAAAATGACCCTAAAAGCTCTCAATTCTAACTCCGAATGAGGAAAAACAATAAAACTAAGTTTTCAGCCTATTTTCATGTTTTGTACACAATTATGCTACTTTTTTAAATAAAGCTAGGAAAGCTTTCTAAAAATGACCCACATAAAGAAAATAGTAATGGCTTCCATAAAGAAAGTTTATTATAATAAAAGCATATCTTAAATATAGTACTCTAATATTATTTATATCAAAATGATTAAATCAAATAGTTTGAAAACACTAAAGACTAATGATTTAGTTCAAATTACTATTAAAGAAGCTTAAACTTACAAATCAAGAATAAACTAATAATTTAAATAATACACAATATCATATGAACACATATCATTATAAATTATGCTTACTATATAGATTTATCTAAAGATTATTTACATAATAATCTACTCATTGCATCACAAAGCACACCCAAAGCATATTAGCACCCTCTCATCTATCTACATGGCATAATGTGATCAATGGCACACATGTTTGCTCTTGCAACAAGTCACAGATCATGGAGCAAATAGACACAATCCATAATAAATAAAATAAAAATGATCTCACTTTCATAATAAGGTCAGACAAAATACAATGGATATCATGATTTCACAACATTTACTTGGGGTTAAAAAACAACTATCTCCAATTGATAAAACAAAGAAAGTTGCAAGAGTGGCTAACCACATGCTAGTGCTGCCTCATGCGATGGATCTACCCTTTCCTATGAAAATAAGGCTCCATGGATTTTATTTGGTCAATTGTTCCTTGTTTTAAGACCATACTTAGTTGGATACACTTTTTAGATATTTGGAAAATCTAAAGCTTTATTTGATGCATAATATTCTACTTATGATTTTTAAAGGAATTTCAATCTTGAGATGCCCATAAGTGGAGAAACTATGTGACTATACAAGGTTGAGTTGGAAAATTTAGCTAATTTTGGGTTAGTTTGGAGGTCTACTTCAGAGGTGATCAACTTTTTAAGTATTCAGATTCAATTTAAAATAATCATTAGAGAGTTGTAGATAACAAAAATTTGTATAAATAATCTCCTTTTGATGACTTGCTAATTTAGAAGGTAAGGGTGAAAAAAATGAGCCCAAAGTTTGCAAAAACATAACTTTTTGCGTATTGCTGTGAAATACGAGTTCAAGGTTACCTTATGATTGCATTATCTCACGAAATATTCAAAATTAGTATTGCTATGAAATACAAGTTCAAGGTTACCTTAGGATTGAATTATCTCATGAAATATTCAAAATTAGTAAAACTTACCGCTAATAAGAATTACAGATATTTTTAATCTATAAAACTTTTGCTTTTATATCACCCTCAAATTCTGAATAGATAGAAAGTTAGAGTGCTTGGAAAATGGCAACATTGAGATTTTGGAGTTTGGGCACTCCATATGATAATTTTGGAATTCAATAACGTAGCTTTGTGACCATAACTTTAATTTGTAATAGACTACCTTGTAGATTTTGAGTATGCTATAGTACTTGCCTTGGCAAAAAATACCAAATGATTGAAAGTTAGAGCACAACCAAGCTCTAATACCACTATTGCGAGGCAAACCACATGGCGAATCTAGCATCTTAAATGTTAGATATAAGCAATTTAATTAAGCATAGAAGAATTTGAATAAGTTAACCCTTCTTAGATCACCCAAACTTATGCATTATTGAACACCATCGCTTGGGCATTCTCAATGCTTATTCCCAATCCTCTATTTGTGGCAAAAGCCTTGCAATGCATCCATAAGTCTCTACAAGCCCTTAGGAGAATCTATGGTCATTACCACACACGTTATCTGCACTCAACAAGATGGGCAACATATCCTAGCCAAGCTCACATTGGATCTCGCTAACACATTTTTTGAGAGCTCATCAATGCAAACGCCAAATAAAGTAGGTGAAAGCGGGCAACCTTGAGATCATGCACATCATATTAAAAAACCTTCTTACAACTCAAACCATCATTGTCACTAACTCATCCCACAAAGCATAAGTCCTAGATAATGTCGAATGCTAATATCTTATAGTCACTACATGAGATTGGCTTGGGGTGTCATGTAAAATGCTTGCACAAATCCACATAGCTACATTGTGTCTATTTCATATGTTGACCTATATGCAAAAAAAAGGATAATGTTGGTTCCGAACGTCTTTTAAAGGGATCTAATTGCCACTAAAGGAGGGAGGGCACGTCTTTTTATTGGGCATTTTACTTTGCTATTCTATCACACAAGAGGCAATAAAGTAGTTAGTGCAATGTAACCTTTTAACCACTTCTTGAGAGGGAGGAAGGTAGTATGCTAATCATCCTGATATGGTAGAGGCAATAAAATAATAAGCGTAAGGAATACCTTTCATCACCTCTTGTACGTAAGCCATTGTAGCACAAAACACTTAGGGCAAGGTATCTTTTTAATCACCTATTGTATGCTAGTCATCCTAGCATGAGAGAGGCAACAAAATAGGCAAGTGCAAGGTATGCTTTTAAACACACACACACACACACACACATGAGTAGGGAGAAAAAAGAGGGAGAGAGAGAACTAGGAGAGAATAAAAAATAAATTAAAATAAAAGGCAAAGAGAGAGAGAGAGAGAGAGAGAGAGAGAGAGAGAGAGAGAGAGGAAAAAGAGGAGAGAAAAAGATGGATTGTTGAGTGAAGTTGCCATGCCGCTTCGAGGCAGCAAAGTTGTCGCAAAGCGGCCTAGCATTCTGTGCGCGCAAAGCACGTGCGGAACGCTAGTGTGTGTGTGTGTATATATATATATATATATATAGAGAGAGAGAGAGAGAGAGAGAGAGAGAGAGAGAGAGAGAAGGCACTTAAGATAGTCATCTTGAAGACACTTAATATACTCATCCTATCGCGATAATGGAGGTATTAAAAATAGTTAGTGCAAGGTATCCTTTTAACCACTACCTATGCAGAGACACTTGATATAGTCATCCTAACGCGATAATAGAGGCAATAAAAATAGTTAGTGCAAGGTATCCTTTTAAACTACCCACCTATAGAGCAAGAGGGACAAAGGGAGTTGCAGATTTGACATTTGCCCTGCTCCCCTCATAAACCGTCCACATATTCTATTGTATGGTATTTATGCACAAACTATAGCTGTTTTGTAGGCTTTAGAAGGATATAGAGTGGATGTAGAAGTGTGTGCTCGATGCTCACATACAAACGGATGGAGAATGCCTTTTTTTCCAGTAGATCAAAGATACGTCTTGCTTTCGTGGCTCGAGAGTCAGAGTGGAGCACGTTCTTCATACGGGCGAGCCACAGACACAGACAGAGAGAGAGAGAGAGAGAGTGTGTGTGTGTGTGACACAATTACAGAGGCTGAATCTAGCAACACAGAGAGAGAGAGAGAGAGAGAGAGAGAGAGAGAGAGAGCTTGAGCTCGACTGAAGAATATCCCCGGTTCTATTCCTGCTCCTTTTTGCCCCTCCTGTAGCACACTCTACTCCAGTATTTACCTCGCTGCCTTAGCTGCATCTCTAACACATTTCCACCATCCTCTTCCGAGATCCAGATTGAGAATTCGCATCAGAGGCCCTGAATTGCCTGCTCTATCCGACCTCCATCTGTACATAAGGTAGGAAGACAAGCAAAAAAGCAATCAGAGGGAGATGACAGACTTTGAAGAGACAAATGTGGCAGTGATCATGGTGGGAGGTCCTACCAAAGGTATAATTCGGAAGGTTATGGCCGATCGTAAAGCATTCAATATACACTCTTATTTGTTTCACACCGCCCCAGCTCCGTTTTTTTTTTCCCTTCAAGCATGCAATCTATCAATCCAGAGATCAGATTTCAGTCCGTCTCTCTGTAAGCCTGTTAAGGAGAGTTGCATTGCTTCAATTTGTAATTCTGGTTTTCAAATTACAAATTCTGCATCTTTTTTGTCCGCCAGGAACTCGATTTCGCCCTCTTTCGCTAAATCTTGCCAAGCCCCTCTTTCCCCTTGCTGGCCAGCCCATGGTTCATCACCCCATTCTTGCTTGCAAGAAGGTAAGATGATGTCAGGTCTTTCAGTACTGTTGCTTCCTGCAAGCTCACTTCTTATCAGCCTTCCTTGCATGTATGCACGTGTTTTAGATTCCCAATCTCGCACATATCTACCTCATTGGATTTTATGAAGAAAAGGAATTCACATTGTACGTCTCAGCTATATCAAACGAGCTCAAAGTCCCAGTGAGGTATGTGCAACTCAAGTTGAATGAACTTGCTAGTCCAAGACAGCCAGTGGTAGATCAGATCTCTAGTTTTTGACAAAGAATGCATGCACGATAGGAAATTTAACAGGTGCATTCTGTGATGCCTACAGAGAGACTCTACATGGGGGGCACAGTAGACAGAGCTGTGTGAGCTCTTCTATTACTTCACTGTGTTTATAGGCATATTGAGGTTGACAACCAAAAGCTAGGTGCAAATCAAACTTGACATAAATACTGCATTCATAGATGAAAAACTTTGGACCTTAGAAGGGAGAGCTTAATCCCCAAAATCTAGGTGCTCATTGATTCCTCCGAGATGCGTTTGATCGAAGCTTAAATGTCTTTTGGTAGGATACGCATTGTCCTTACAGCATACAGTTATAAAAGCGGACATGGCACAATAAGATCAAAAGACATTGCATATATCATAATGTCTCAACTTCTCATGCCTTGATGGTTTTTCATGTCAGCATGCATAATGGTTGTAGCTACCAGGATTATTAGCTTGACTTGGACCTGAGTACTAAGCATGATGAGGCTAATTATTTGTAACGAAAGCTATTATCTTAGAGCTTATAAAGTCCTGCAGCCTGCTTACAGAAAGTGTACAATACATTTAGAGTGTAAAAAGGATCTCAATGGATGATTTCGGTTCTTGGGGGGTTTGATTTTGATAGGCTGGTAACAAGAAAACAGTAAACCAACATCTGTGTGAATCTGTTGCTTTGTGCACCCTAAGCTTGGGTGGATCTAGGGCAAAGGCAAGCCTGGAAATCGACAGCATGTCGGGTGGCTCTGATTGCAAGGGTGGATGTCCCATACTATAAGCCCATGCCATCGCAGAGTCCTCATGTGAAAACTATTGCACAGCTTAGCCCATGGTCCTGTTTATAGAACCTAGTACCCAAGTCCTAAAGTGCCCTGAATCCATCCACACTACAAGACCCTTAAAGTAACCCTAAAGTGCCTTGGCTGTTTTCACACCTAATGACCTAGTGCGTGATGCTATGGTGCCCATCCATGATGTCCAAGGATGTAACAAATTGTGATGGCTGTCCTAAATCCGCAATACCCCTAGGTTTTCACAAGCCATGATGGCCACCCGACTTTTGGTGTTAGGAGTATATCCACCACTTTGCCTCCAATGGGTGGGGCTATCTGTATCAAGTGGGATACACACCGACTAGGGTTTAGACACCCAGTCACACTGACCGGGTTATATAAGGTGTAAGAGCCCCAGATTAGGGCAACCAGTTATTATCAAGATCATACTCTTCACCTTCATCTCCAGCTTCCATGGCTTCCTCATTCCTTCTCTCCTCTTTTCTCTCTTTCTCTCTCTTCTTCTAGTCTTCTTCCTTCTTCTTCTTGCTTTTTTTCTCTCTCCTCAGCTCTTCTTCTCTCTTCTCTCAGCTTCTTTCATTACAAGTGGTATCAGAGCTTCAGTTTTTGGTCCTTTTCCCCTTTTCCCTTTCTTCCTTCTTAAATCCCAAAAACCCTAGTTACTCAACTTAAAGGTACAGGCACAGCAATAAGGATTGTAGTTAACTTTAGCTTTTTGGAGCAAGCAGGAGCTATGGCTAGAGCTCATACATATGTGGATGTAAAATGGTTAAAATAGCAGATCGTCACTTCTTTTCATGCAAATTTTAAGGGTTCCAGGCCAAGTTTGGAGTTTTAGGAGTTGGAAGAGGGCAAAAATCCTAGTTACTTTTTGCCTCAATCCCCCCTTCTCTCTCCTTCTTGCAAGTTGCCATGGTTGCCAACTAACACAAACCTTCCCAGCTTGCTCTAGCCATCTCCAAACCATCAGCCAACCTTGGAATCCGATCCCCACCATCTTCAGCTCCAGTTTGAACCCCTGGGTAGCTAGGGAATCCCTGCCAAAGACAGCAGGCAGCAGCCCGCAATTTGTGGCGCAAATTGCGTTGCTGCCCATGGCTGCCTCTTGCCTCTTGCTTCCTGCTCCTACTCCTGGCCTTCCCCTTGGCACTCTTGGCCTCCTGGGGTAAGGGCTGAACTCCCTCAGCAACATTTGACCTCTCCCCTTCCTCCGACATTGATACTCCGCTTGAACCTCTTGCCGAACACCTTGTGGACAGCCATTACTGATTAGTCCAAGCTCTTGATCCAGCCCATAACCCTGGAGCTCAGCCATTAAGAGATATCTCAACCCCTCTTGACCTTTCCTACTCCGAAGGAAGACATGAAGTTCACCATGTGCCATGCATGGGAGCTTGTGGGCAGCCATGAAAGCTTCACTTGAAGCTTCCCATCTTTGAAGCTTAAGCTCAGGGACAAGCACGAGAGCCTTCCTCATCAGTAGGAGCATTCGAATGCTGAAGTATTCTTCCACAGATGTCCCAACCAGCTGGACTTGATCGATGATTTATGCTTGAACGATCCTTCCAAGTATTCAAGAGGTATGCCAATCTGATCTTAATCTCTCAATTTAGCCACTTGCTGAGCTTAATCCATTGTTGGAGAGATTCAAGATTGCACAGGTTTAATAGATAATCCTCTTCGTGTGCATACATAATACCTCTTGCTGAAATTTATTGTAATGGTTGACATTAACCCCCATTTGATCTTGTGATCTCGAATGAGCCCAAAATGAATAATAGCCATTGTAAATTGGGTAAGTAGCAGCCAGTGAGTCACTGGACTGCCAAGGTAACCCCTACCCCTAACCTTTGTCATTCCTTGCATCTCATGAAAAGACCCAATGTCTCCTTTCCAATGCATCTCATGTTGATTGCTTAATAAAAATCATGAGATGCTTTCCATTGATACTCTGGTTGAGGAAAAAGGCCAATGCCAGGTGAGGTGGTAAGACAAAAGAGAGGTAACCCTCCCTTACCACTTAAGACCCTGAAGGGGTGTACAACCCGGCCCGGGGGGAACTTTGCTCACCTCCTGGTGATCTGGAGCCCGATACTTGTATGTAGGAGCAGGTACTTCCATGAGCTCCACTCCCCCTGACCCAGTGATTTCCCTTGGACACCCCACAATGCTAATGGCACCCATGTATGACACTTGAAGTGCATGCAGTCGCTATTGATGTTGCTGATGCAAGACGATGGTACACTCTTAACCAACGTAACCTCACTGTACGTGAATACATAAATCAGTTCATGAACGTGACTATGTATATGGAGAGCATTAGCGATGATGCTAAATTGCACAAGTATATCTATGGGTTGGAACCGAGCCTATCAGCAGATGTCATGGCCCAAAAACCTACCACACTATTTGATGCAATTGAACTAGCTGAGAGATATGGAAGAAAGTATCGTAAGAATGAACATTTTTAGCAATGTGTTGGACAGCCCCGCATTCCTTTACGATCAGCCCCACAGGGAGCTGGTCTTCGAGGCACTTCTATGCTCAATAACAACCCCAAGATACCCATTTACCCGCCTTCCATGCTGAAAGAAAAATGAGCACTTTTGGGACAGCATTGGGCTCTAATGTTGAGAATAAGTATGCTGAAAATAAACAGTCCACTGCATCACCTTCCCATGGATTCAGTAGCCAATGGTTCATCTCTCCATATGTTGTGAAGGAACGAAAGGAAAATGGGCTATGCTTTAAGTGTGGAGATAAGTACACTGTTGATCATGCCTCCAAATGCCCGTACAAGACAGCTAAGGTCAAAGTTCATAGCATGTATGTCATGGAAGATTGGCGCACTGAGGAGGATGACCTACCCATTGACCAGTCTGAGCCTACAAAGGATGTTGATCACGAGCAGTTCTATGATCCCGAGGATGGGTTTCCCTTTGACCCGGGCGGTGCTCCATCACAGATACTTGATTTAACATCCCATCCACCTCCCACTTCCCTTTGCTCGATCTCCTTGGACGCTTGGACGGGTTCCCGCAGCCCAACACCCTTTGCATTCAAGGCAGTATCAATGGAAAGCATGTTTTTATCCTTGTGGATAGTGGAAGCACTCACAGTTTTGTCAATAAATCAGCCATTGATCGGTTGAAATGCACCCCTATGGCATTATACCACCCCTTGAAGGTCCAAGTAGCAAATGGAGAAGAAGAAATTAGCACACATGTATGTCTTGCAATTCCCTTATGCTTGGCTGAAAATTATGTGACACTGGTTGATCTGATTGCCCTAGATATGGGCCCCATTGACGTTGTCTTGGGCTGTGATTGGCTGAAACAATTGGGAAAGATTGCTATGGATTTCTCTTAGCTTTACATGGAGTTTATGATGCATGGATAGTCTATCCACCTAGAGGGAGTTCAAGATCATGCTGATTTTCAGCTCATTACAGCAAAGTAACTCAAATGGGAGTTTAAGAAATGCTCACAAATCTTTGTTTTTCAATTAAATAAGGACAATTCTGATCAGCCCTTTGCAGGTTCTAATGATTCAGCCTTGGAGGCCTTACTTGAGGAATACAATGACCTATTTCAGATGCTTACATCCCTGCCTCCCAAGAGACAAGCGGACCACCCACTTGACCTAGAGTCCCATTCCAAGCTAGTGAATAAATCCCCTTACAGACTCTCCAAGTGTAAGCATGAAGAGGTTGCAAAGCAAATCAAGGAGTTGTTAGAGATGGGTTTCATTGAACCGAGTTCTTTCCCCTATACATCCCCCGTCCTCTTAGTCAAAAAGAAAAATGGCTCCTTTTGCATGTGTATTGACTACAGAGACTTGAACAATATTACAGTGAAGAACCGCTACCCCATCCCACGGATTGATGATTTGCTGGATGAGTTGAAAGGGGCATGCTTTTTCACTAAGATTGACTTGCACTCTGGCTACCATCAGATTCGTATGCGGGTAGGAGATGAGGTCAAAATGGCCTTCAGGGTTGATTGTGAACTTTATCATTTTCTAGTGATGCCTTTTGGGTTGACTAATGCCCCTGCCACCTTTCAAAGCCTCATGAACAAAATCCTACAGCTCTTTCTGTTCATGTTTGTGCTTGTTTTCTTTGATGACATCCTCATTTACAGCAAGTCATCTACGGAGCACTTGACACACGTTTGGAGGGTGTTTGATATATTGAGAGTATCGACTCTTTGCTAAGGAGAGCAAATGCATATTCATGTAGACATCTGTGGAGTGCTTGGGACACATTGTGAGCAAAAATGGTAACAGGCTGACCCAAAGAAGGTGCAATGTGTTAGAGACTGGTCCGCTTCCTCCACCACCACTTCTTTGCGTGGCTTCCTTGGTCTCTCTTCATTCTACAAATGCTTCATTAAGCACTATGCCACTATTGCAACATCTTTGACCGATTGTTTGAAAAAGGAGTCATTCTTTTGGGATGCCACTGCGGATCATAGCTTCAAACAGTTAAAGGACGCACTTACTTCAGCCCCCATCCTTGTGTTTGCCTTGACTTCTCTAAGCTGTTTACCATTCATTGTGATGCCAGTGGTCGGAGTATTGGTGTAGTTTTGTTGCAAGAGCATGGTGTGATTGCATTTGAGAGCCACAAGCTTGATGAGAAGGAGATGCAAATGAATGTATATGACCAGGAGATGTTGGCCATCCTCCATGCCATCAAGAAATAGCACCATTATTTGTATGGCAGCTGCTTCCAAGTAAAAAGCGACCACCGAGTCCTCCAGTACTTCTTGACTCAGTCTACTTTGACTCATAAGCAAAGGCAATGGGTGGCAACCTTACAGAACTATGAATTTGATATTTCACACACTCGGGGTAAGGATAATATTGTGGCTGATTCACTCTCTCGAATGTGGGCATGCAGGGTGTCCTCTATCTCAGAATTGCAGAGTGATTGGGCTGAAGAGCTTCAAGAGGCTTACTTGTTAGATGATCACTTCAGCCACATATTTCAGAAATTACAGCATGGAGTCATGGCTGAAAACTCCCAATATCAGCTCAAGCATGGCCTTATTTGGTCCCATGGCAAGATTGTTATCCCCCACACTTCCCCCTTCATGCAGAAGATTATGGAAGAGATGCATTCTTGCCCCACTGCTGGTCACTTGGGTGTTTTCAAAACATATGACAGGATTGCCAAGAGCTTTCATTGGAAAGGCGTATGGAGGGATATCAAGGACTTTGTGACCAAATGTGTTCCATGCCAATAGAACAAGGATAGTACACTCAGGCCCGCTGGCCTCTTGCAGCCTCTCCCTATCCCTGAAGGGAAATGGACTCACATCACAATGGACTTTATCACTGGCCTTCCTGTGACTAAGAAAGGGTGGAATAGTATCTATGTGGTCGTTGATCGCCTTACCAAAGCTGCCCACTTTATCCCCACTAAGATCCAATACACTGCCTCTCAGGTGGCCACTCAGTTTATGGAAAATGTCTTCAAGTTGCATGGCTTGTCAGAGGTCATAGTACATGATCGGGATGCAAAGTTCATGAGTAACTTCTGGCAGACAGTTTTCACCTCCATGGGAACCAAGCTTGCTCTATCCACTACATACTACCCTCAGACTGATGGCCAGACTGAAAGAGTGAACAAATGGCTTGAGACATATTTGAGGCACTTTTGCCTTGATATACAACATGGTTGGGATACGTGGCTTCACTTGGCTGAGTTTGCATATAATAACTCCGCGCACTCTAGCATTGGAGTTTTCCCTTTTAAGGCCTTATATGGGTATAAGGTTCCCCTCCCCACAGTCTTATTTAATGATAAGATTAATCCTCAGAGTCAGGCTGAGTTGGATTGCATACAAGCTTTACTTCAGTAATGCAAAATGAACCTTCAAAAGGCCCAAACACACATGAAACTCTATGCTGATGAGAAACGAAGGCATTTGGAATTCCAAGAAGGAGAATTGGTCCTTTTGAAAGTGCCTAAGTCCCGCTACTCGACTTTCAAAGAGGGCAACAACAACAAGCTGGTCTACCGCTTCTATGGCCCATACTGGATCCTGAAGAGAGTTGGTGACTTGGCCTACCGCTTAGAACTCCCCCCTACCACCAAAATCCACAATGTGTTTCATGTCAGCCAGCTGAAACCTTTTGTAGGCTCCTCAGTGGACTATGTGGAAGAACTTCCCTCCATAGATGAAGAAGGTATCACTCAATATATCCCTGAAGCAATAATTGGGCAGCGAGATAAGCACTTACGGTCCCGATTCATTGAAGAATACCTCATCAAATGGCAAGGCCTACCTTTGGAAGAAGCCTCTTGGCGCCTAGAAACCATCATCAATGAGTTTCCCTACCTCCGTGAGGCCCAATGGCTAGAAGACTAGCTGGTCATGCCCTAATTGACCACCCTCTGCCTGCAGATTGCACATTGTTTTAGAACAGTTTTGTATTTATTCAAATCTCAGGCATGTGCATTCTACATAAGCTGAATTTACTCGTCATAAGCTCCGTTTAGACATGTGGTATGCCCTATTTGGAGCAGCCTATCAAAAGTTATGACCTGTTTACTTCAGCAGGCCAATCCTGGACTGCATGCTGTCCCTAGTCTCTACCCACCCAATTTTCATTGTCAAAGGGCTCAGAGTAGTACTCTGCAACCCTCCCTTAGCTCACCCATCACTTCCCTCTATTTCTCCTTGTTTTTGAGGGCAAAAACCTTCAGAGTGGGGATGGATTGTAACAAGTGGGATACACACTGACTAGGGTTTAGACACCTAGTTACACTGACCGGGGTATATAAAGTGTAAGAGCCCCAAATTATGGCAACCAGTTATTATCAAGATCATACTCTTCACCTTCATCTCCAGCTTCCATGGCTTCCTCCTTTATTCTCTCCTCTTTTCTCTCTTTCTCTCTCTCTCTTCTTCTAGTCTTCTTCCTTCTTCTTCTTGCTCTCTTTCTCTCTCCTCAGCTCTTCTTCTCTCTCCTCTCAGCTTCTATCATTACATTATCATCACCAAATGAGATGGAGATCCGAGTAGGGGATTTGGCTGTGTGCCCTTGGCCGTTGAGTTACACTTGTCATCAAAAGAGCCTACATTTTGGCAATGCTAGCAAAACCTATTACCAAGACCTTCATTCAATAATCAAAACAATCCCACACACTACTAGGATAAGTGCTTAGAGATTTCTAAGTGTGTGTGTGTGCGTGCCAATCATACAGAGAGTATGTGGAGAGAGGCAAGACGGGAAAGCAAGCACGACAAGCAAAGCTAACATGCAAGTATAGGGAAAGAGTGCCTTCAAAGATTGCCATGTGCAATGCCACGATTATGGTGGATCTAGAGTTGACCACTCCAAGGGTGACCAAAAAGAGATAAATGTGCATAGATGCATGTTTACATGAATAGAATGTCAATGCATGGGGTAATGCAAAGGAGGATGCAAATATTGATGCTCATGTAGAATGCGAGGCAACGGTGCCACTTGGACAGTGTCCTTGCAGGGAAATTGTTCACTTACCCAAGCGTCCTTTTATAATCATGTCATCTTGACAGTACGAATGAAGTTATAAATGCTGATAATATATAATATATAATAAATAAATGTCTAAAAGTGAAAAAGTGTAAACATAATCACTATCACTATCAAGAGAAGGAAACCGCGCCCTCTTAAAATTAGAAGGAGAATTAAGAGGGAAGCACCCAATCCCTGTTAATTTGAAATAGATGAGGGTGTACCCAAGCCGATCCGCGGTAGAAGATACTGAAGAACTGGCCGAATGGTGCCTAACTCAACTTGCTCTTGGATGAAGTGGTAGTGAACCGCCATGTATCGTGTTTGAGGGGATATGATAGGAATGCCCGCAAGGGCAATGGCACTCTGGTTATCGTAGTAGACAATTATAGGCAATTTGCAAGGGAATTGAAGCGCAGCTAGCAAGTTCCTTACATAGATGGCCTCTATAGTGCCATCGAAGAGAGCCTAATACTTGGCCTCAGTTGTGTGGAAGCTGCCACCATCACCTTCGTATGGCTAGCCCTAGAGATGGGTGCCGCGCCCAAGGTGTAGAGGTAAGCCCCATAAGAATGCCGGGTGTCAAGTTCTCTTGCCCAGTTAGAATTAGTGTATCCTTGCAAACATAAACCATAACTATAAGTTAGTCCAAAATTATAGGTACACCTTAAATATCTTAATATATGAAGACAAGCAACCCAATGGGACATTCTAGGTGCATTAAATATTGACTAAGAAAACTAATTGAGAATGCAAGATCTTGCCTAGTATGAATCAACCAAAGTAATTTCCCTACAACAGAACGATATGTATGAGTATCAAAAGGCGGACCTGAGGTATCCTTGTATAGATGGACATTGGGATCTAGAGACGTGGCTACTGGCCGTGTTTGATCAATGCAATATTGTTCCACCAGTTGTAGGGCATATTTCTACTGTGACAGAAAGACACTTCCCTTGGATCTAACAATCTCCATTTCTAAGAAATAAGACAACAATCCAAAGTCTGTCATCTCAAAGGTAGCGCAAAGCTATGCCTTAATTTTTGCGAGAGTTGTAGAATTTGAGCCAGTGAGGAGTATATCATCAATATATAGCAGGATATAATTGACCTTCGTGCCAGTGATGGGTATATATACATTAGGATTATAGGGGGGGAGAATGGTATCCATGAGTCTGTAAGAACTCGTCCATCCTGTGTGGTACCAAGACCTCGACACTTGCTTCAGTCCATAAAGAGCTTTCTGCAAGTGAAATACCTTGTCAGTTTGGTCAGCGGAAGAAAAGCCAGGAGGCCACTCCTTATAGACTTCCTCCTCCAAATAACCATTTAGAAAGGCACTTTTGACGTCCATATGATAGATCGGCCAATTGTAGTGAGCAGCAAGTACAACCAATGGATGAAATGATGTCAACCAAGTAGTAGGTGTGAAGGTTTCTTCATAGTCAATGCCATGCTTTTGCTTGAAACCTTGCACTACAACGTGAGCCTTGTATTTGTCTAATGTACAATTAGCCTTTCGCTTGGTCCTAAAGATCTACTTTGTCTTGATGACCTTCTTGTGATTAGGACAATCCACTAGGGTCCAAGTCTCATTCCGATCAATACTGTCTAGTTCCTTTTCCATGGCCTTACGCCATAGAGGGTCTTGGAGAGCCTCTTGCTAATTGTCCGGCTCAGAATGTGCAATATAATCAGCTGTAAATAGTGATGCATATGAATCATAAGGGACGAGCCAAGCAGACCTTCTAGGGTCCTCCAAAGGGAGATCTGGTGGAAGAGAGCAATGGGCTGCATGCCTATTTATAGAAAGTTTGGCACCCAAGTTAGGGTTTTGCAAGAGGGACACAGTAATAGTAACGCTCTAGAATCACGTTTCTTTTTAAAATAAGATGGTTTCTTCAATAATTAATTGTGTTTTGAGGCTGTCTAAGTCAGGCTAATGCATTTTTAGCTCAATAGGGACGACATGAACCAATTGACCATCTTAAAATAAAGGGATACACTGCATTATGCATGCCCAAGCATTTGAAGAATGAAAGAGAATCTGAAAAAACCCTTTAGGACCATCATAAATATCCTCTACCAAAGGGGCTTGCAGTTGCCGCAAAGCATTAGTTTGACTTGCATCACCAGTCAAAAGCATGGACTGCAACCATGCTTTGATACGGGGAATCAAAGGAACCCTTACTGTAAAGTAAAAGATAGCTGCCCTCTTATGGAGGCAGCAATCTGCTGTAATACAATATCTGTCCCCATGACTGCTACCAAAGGATCACCATCTGGCATAGAGCTTGCTTTTTTGTTATTTGCATGTGCATAATCATGCATGAGAGTATTTGTGCTAGCAAGCATATACTGAAGAGTCTGATTAGTTTATGAGGAAGGGGTACATGCGGCCTGTTGAGATGTGTCACCTTGGTACTTGTCCTGTGGCTCCTGCAAAGGAGGGCAACTGCCTTGTTGTGGGGGTTCCAAAACAATCATATTTGTAGGTTCATTCACTATCTTACGACGTTTACCCACTTCATCAGCTTCAACATCTTGAGGGATGTCCTCAGCCCAAGACTCCTCATCTGAATCCAAACCATCTTTACCTTCTACCCTCAGCCAAGTGTTGGTCCAGAAAATCCATATTGATGCCACAGGAGGTCTCCATCAGTCTTTGTCTCTCTCTTTCTCTTACAGAAGCTTGGTCACACGTTTGCAGGTCTGTAATTCACACAGGCTGGACTGAAGTACTGACTCTGCTCTGCCTGTCTGATTTTCCAGCTGCCTGCCTCTCTCTCCCCCTCAGATCTGTGCCCTGCAGACTGATCGTCACTGTGCTGCAGATGTATTTCTTTCTGCCTGCTGGTTTGGGCGTGCACAAGGCTGATAACCTGTGTGAACTGAACGCGAAGGAAGGTAGGGATAGCGTGCTGCAGGTGCACGCCTGCACAGGACTGCATGCCTGGCAGACCTGAAGGCGATGGAACACAGGACCGCACGCCTGTATGAACCCTTCTTAGTACACACAGGCTAGAAAAAGAACCCCTGCAGGCTGGTGCAGGACAGGTAAGGTGCAGGGCAGGTTGCAGGCTGGGGTGCAGGCCCCCAAACCAGTGCAGGGCTGCAAAGCAGGGCCCCAGGAACAGGGCGAGATGAAGAACAGGCAGCATGAAGGGCAGGCGTGCAGCACAGCCGCCCTCTCTCTCTTTCTCACACAGAAAATCTGAAGATATTCATCACAATTTTGCCGAATCGAGACCTAATTATTGCTGTAATTAGTCTTTCTCAGCTACCTTGAAATGTGCCCATTAACTGGAAACCAAATACCAGAGCAGTCATTGGAATTGAAGTAATTACAGCAGATCTGATAGAAATTGTACATCCTTATTGAAGTTGACCCATACGTAAGTGTTTTCGATTCAATTTGTGCCTGAATTGTGTCAGAATCAAGGGGCAAATCCTATTGCTGCTGGTCTGGGACTCTGGTGACAGCCCAAAATGTTGAAATTTGTAGAGAAATTAGCTTATACCTCCTTGTACTATAAATTCAAGCAATATAAGTTAAAGAAATATCACAAGGGGCGCTAGTTTTGGTGATTGGGTATCAACTATCCAAGATGAATGTGGTAATGTATTTATTTCAGATTTGTGAATTTTATGCTTGTTGTAATATGTGTTAAATCAAGTAATTTATCACCCTATTTATGAAGGAAGGTTGGTTTTAGGTATCCTCCCATGCGACCTTTGCCAATGTATCCGACTATCCAAGATGAGATTATTTATCATTGTGACACACACATCTAACTTAATCTCATGTGCACAGCTAAGTGTCCAAAGAGCATTAAGTTAAAAATTTTACGTTCTTGTTGTACATGTCCACCCATGGTTGTTTAGTGGTTCATTGATTTCGATAGCTTCTTGCTATTATCTTGCAGTTGGGCTAGTGATTTGGTGCGTCCATTCCCAACTAGATACCATCTTTTGTCTGACCCTTCAGAGGCCTCTCTATCCCCTTTATATCAATAGGCCACCCATTTCTTTGGGCTTTCTTTGGGAGAGGGGTTATACTCCTTGTCTAGATCTCTTCTTCATTGATGGACCACATCAACATTGCTTTCTTTGCCACTGTTGGATCTATTGTAGTCTTTTGGAGCTTCCCTTGGAGCTTGTGTGCAGTGTTCAATCTAAAAGATGGTTTGAAGTGGACTGTAAGGGTAAAATGTGTTGCTCCTCTTCTACATGCTCTTCCCCTTTGGGCTCCTACCTCTTTGCTTCTTTGGCCTTTGGCTATGCAAGATTAGAGAGGGGTGCTAGTAGTCATTTCATTTCTTGTCTCTTTACGTGTCCATCTCCTAGTTATGAGACAGTGTGTGAGTGAGATGAGGACATTCAAAGCTCTAGCACCGAACATGATGTCATCTTTTCATCCTTCTCATTTCCATCTCAAGCAGCATAGTCACATGCGATGGGAAACGGGGATGGGGGATGAGGACGTTGATGGCCATGGATTGCTATTCCCTGTGCCTATATGGTTATGTGGAATAGGCATGGGTTGTCAAAATGACCGACTGACCAGAGAGACAGTAGGGTTTGCGGGGGAAAACACATAGTATGCTCAGCAAACAGTGAGAGAGAAAAGAAACTCAACAAGAAGATGAAAGATGAATCATGCTGATGAAGTGAGTTTGATACAAGTGTGCCATAGCACGAAGGATGACCTAAAGTGCAGGAAGACTGCCAAAGAAGCCTCTGAGTCTGCAAATGCAGGATAAGGAGGTGTCGCATGGAACAGGGAGACTGCCTTCGAAGAGTGAGGAGCCTTTGAATCTACAAACATAGGGATAAAGAGTGGTACCTACAAGCAGGGAGACAACCGATGAAGCCTCCATTTGCAAACGCAAGCTTGAATTGACGCTAACTGTTGCTGGGAGTGACGCTAGGTGGTGTAGGATGAGCCAGATGCTGAAAACGTAGATGAAGACATTCTCTAGGAGTGAAAACACTAGGTATAGAGTGGCACTTGATGAGTGGAGAAGCAACCAAGAACTAAAACGCAAGGTGCAATTGCCTTTGATGATGATAGATGCTAACCACTATGATGGAGGAAGGCCGCCCGTTGCAGAAGAACTCCACCAAGTTGCCAAACGCAATGTGATGGTTGACGCCTGATGGGTGGATGAGGTTGCTAGTTGGAGAAGACTAATGCCAAGATAATGGAGCTGCCACCAAATGTGGAGGTGAAGTGTCAGTAGAAGATGGGGTAGGCTGCCACCAAAACGCAGCTCCAAAGATGGAGGTTGGTGCCTAATGGTATGAGGTGAAGGTGACAGGAGAGAGTGTCAAAAGACTAAGGAGAGAGAGTGGGAATGACATATTGAAGGATCAACCATATAGAATGAGTGACCAAGGCAGCCTATAAATAGGCAAGAGACTGCCTTCGGGCGCCAATTGTCTAGGGTGGTGCCCCATTGTGGGCGCCTAGCCCCTTTTTGGGGTTGTCTAGTGTGAAACCCTAAACGTAGAACACAAACTGTGTGAAGGGTTTCTCAACATGGGGATGGGAAATGGAAATCGGGATGGGGGATAGAAAAGTGGCTATATAAACTTGCACTGTCATCTACACCATTCAGGCCCCTTGTGTTGGGTTTTACTCATGCCTACGCTCACACGATTGTCAGTGAACCGCACATAGGACTCTGGGGCACTGTTTACTCTCCATAAGAGAGGTTTTTTCCCCCTAGTCACGTTATTTTTCATTTGTGTATTTGTGTTACACATTTTGGTCAATTACTGCACATTACACACATCTGTGTGTGAACGCACTTTAAGTCACTTACACAACCCTAAAGTCTTAAGGGTTGTACTTTGTACTTGGCATCTCACTTTTCAATCAATCAAGTGTCGAGCTGCAACTACACTCTCTCTACTATCATGCACACTCTCTCTATTGTTGTGCACTCTCTCTCAAGCTGAGATGCTGTCCATCATCTCCAACAAGTGGTATCAGAGATGGTTCGTGACCTTGTCAGCCACCTTGTCACAGCTGCCGCCACCCTGCAATCAGCCGTCGTCGCCCTGCAATCAGCCGCTGCCCTGTGCTTGGTGCCGCCAGCAGTTCTGCTTGCCAGTCCTATCTGTGACAGCTCTGCCAGCTGTTTTCCCAGCTCCACCCTGCCGTTCCTATGCAGTCTCTGCAGTTTGCAGTCGATTGCCACATCAGCATCCTTCTGGCTTTGTAGTCATTGCCTGTAAATCTGCTGAACAGTCCCAGAATGCCACGTTTTCAGTTGCCACAGTTATATTTTATTATTTTATTCAGAATTTCAGTGCCAAAGCAAAGGGGTTTTGCATGAAAAATGCCAATTTCTGCTTCAGCGAGTGTCTCAGTGCACAAATTGCAGAAATTTGCAGGCATTTGGGTCAGCAAATTTGGGCTTTTTATATCTTTGGTAGACAATGGCACATTACTGTGGTTTCAGTCTGAAATTGACTGAAATTACGCACATTGGACGGCCAAATTTTGGGGCTTTTGTATTTTTAGTGCTGTTGAGCACTCTTATTGCATTGACAGTGTGTTGCTTGCTGAAATCTAAAAAAACTTCAGCACATTGAGGCAGTAGTAGTCAACTGTGACACAATTTAGTTGATTATAGCTTGACATTTTCTGTTATTTCTGGAAATTTGAAGATTTCCAGGCTAGAACAGCTTTTGTTATCACTTTTGTGCATTTGAAAGAGTGACATTTATCATGGCAAATCAAGGACAGAGTGATATCTTCACTTATGTATCAAAAGAGGATAGATTGGATGGCAACAACTATTCTCTGTGGTCCTTCGTGATAAAGAATATGCTTGTTGCAAAAGGTATTTGGGATTCTATCAGTGGGGGAGAAGTACGTCTTGGTGATTTGGCTCCTGCAACTCTTTCACAAGGAAGTTGTGGTCAAAGGCAAGTTGCTGTTCAGCCACCACCCCAAAGAACAACTGCACATGCTTGGGACACTAGGCATTCCCAAGCATTATCACTTATTACATTGGTAGTTCAGCAATCAATAATCCCACATATCCGTATTGCTACTACTTCATGAGTAGCATGGGTTACACTTGAGCATATGTTTGTTGGAAAAAATGATACTCGTATTTCTTTTTTGAAGGAGGAGCTTGAAAATGTGAAGATGGAAAAAGGTGATGCTATGCAAGATTACCTTAATAATATTTGAGACTTGCATGAGTAGCTGATGAATGTAGATTAATATTATTCTGATTCTACTCAGATGATTTCTACGACTTTGAACTCTTTTGCCACCTTCTTGTTTGGCCTTTCATACGGCGTTGAATCTTACAATGTGGGTTTCTACACAGCCACTTAATTTTCTTCAGTTGATTAGCTTATTGCTATAAGAAGAACAAACAAGGAAGAATAGTGGGGTGGATGTTGTAGCTTTTGAACAAGCTTTTGTGGCAAGATAGAAGGGGAAGGGCAATCGGTCCAAGAATGCTTCGCAGAAATCTGGAAGTTCTAGAACTTCACAGAACAACAAGAAGCAAGGGGACACACAAGCCAAGAAGGGCAAGTGCCATTACTGTAAAAAGCCAGGTCATTATATCACAGAATGCAAGAAAGGCATTGCCAAGGAGAAAAAGGAGTCTGGGTTCTACTGTTGTTGCTATAGAGTTTGCGGCGTTTGTCATTGACTGTGACTACTGTTTTTATACTTGCAGTTATGATTCTTCTTGGGAAAATAGAGTATTTAGCTCCACAGAGGATGCTAGCACTTGGTTCTTTGACAGTGGTACTTCTAAGCACATTACACTCCACAGGGATTTGTTTACTTCTGTTGTTGCAGCTCTTCTAGGCAAATCAGGGTAATGTGCTAACAATGCATCTCATCCTATTAGAGGTGTTGGAGAGATTGCTTTGAAAGCCATTGATGGCTCTACTCTCCGTTTGCAAGATGCTTTATATGTGCTAGGGATAAAGAAGAATTTGTTGTCCATTTCTTCTTTAGCAAGATGTGGAATGCAAGTCACTTTTGATGATGATACATGCATGGCTAGGGATAAGGAGTTCTTAACTTTGGTACTCATTGGCACATTATGTCATGGACTTTATGAGTTAGATACCCACTCGGTTGATTAGTTAATTTATTTGGCATCTACTCTTACTTTTGCTATGTCATAGTTAGAGTTATGGCATGCTCATATGTGGCATTTGAACTATGGTAGTTTGATACTTATGCAACGTACTCATATGTTGGAAGGCTTATCTCTCTTGGAGAGACCTCTTGAGCACATTTGTGAGGGATGCATTTTGTAAAAAATGCATCAGTTTCTTTTCCTTGTGATGTTGTCTTTAGAGCTACAGCCAGGTGGCAAATTATGCATTCAGATGTGGATCCATGCAAACAAAGTCATTGGGTGGGTGTTATTACTTTGTCACCTTCATTGATGACTTTACATGTTTTTGTTGGATTTATTCATTGGTTAAAAAGTCAGAAGTGTATGATGCTTTTTTGGCTTTTACTGCACTTGTGGAAAATCAATCTGGTTGTTAGATTAAGACTCTCTATTTAGATCGAGGGGGGGAATATGTGTCTTCCTTACTAAATAATTTTTGAAGCAAAAAGGCGTTGCACATTAATATACTACTGCATATACTCCATAGTAGAGTGGGGTTGCAGAAAGGAAGAATTGGTCACTCATGGAGATCGCCAGATGTATGTTGAAAGCTAAAAAATTGCCATATGGATTTTGGATAAAGCAGTTATGTGTGCTTGTCAGGTTTTGAATAGGTGCCCTACTAAGGCATTGAAAAATATAATGCCTTTTGAGACTTGAAACAGCCCTAAACCTTCAGTTGGTCACTTTCATACTTTTGGGCGTCTTGCATATGCTCATATTCCCAAAGTTTTGAGAAAAAAGTTGGACAATAATGTTGTCAAGTGCATATTTGTGGGGTACAATAGTGAAAGCAAAGGATATAGATTGTACGATTCTGTTTCCAAGAAAGTTATTGTTAGTAGAGATATGATTTTTGATGAAAAATCAGAATTATCTCTAGCTGGTTATGACACATAATAGGTTGCAAAAGATGTGTTTGAAGGGCTACTGCCTATTTCTTTTGATGATACAGTTGGAGCTTCATTAAATGGACAAAATGTTTAGTAAGCTGCTCCATTAAATAATGCGGAAATTCAGCCTATGCTGATTTGAATATTTAGTAAGATGTTGAACATCTAGTTCATCAAGAGCATGTACGTAATCAGGAGGCTAGTCATATACCTAGATGGTACTTGTAGACTCTACAAGATAGTCATTTGGATGCTCCTCTTGCTGGTTGTGCTTGAAGACAAACATGTCTGCATGGTCATGCTAATGCTATGGAGTTTGTTATGGCAATAAACACACTTGATGATGATGAGTGTGATTCTTTTGAGGATGCACAATAGAGTGTGCAGTGGATGGCAGCAATGCAAGCTGAATATGATTCTATCATGAAAAATCAAACATGGGATTTAGTTACATTGCTTGTTGGAAAGAAAGCCATTGGTACTAAATGGGTCTATAAGCTGAAACAAAAAGCGGATGGATCCATTGATAAGTTATGCACAAAAGAAAGGCATTGATTATGAGGAGACATTTGCTCCTACGTCCCATATGACCAGTATCGGGTGTATGGTTTCATTGGCTGCTCATTTTGGTTGGATTTTGCACCAGTTTGACATTAAAACTGCATTTTTACATGGGGAACTTTAGGAAGAAGTGTATGTTCAGTAGCCCATGGGTTTTGTAGTTAAAGGATCCAAACGCTTGGTATGCAAGCTGAAAAAGGCTTTGTATGGTTTGAAACAAGCTCCACAAGCTTGGTATGCTAAAATTGATGCCTTTCTACTCAACCAAGGGTTCATTAACAGCTCATCAGAGTCTACTCTTTACGTATGCAAAGAGGGGGGGATCCTTGCTGGTCATTTGTCTTTATGTGGATGATCTCTTGCTCACAGTGCCACATGCTAGTCAAATTTCAGCATTCAAGAAAAATTTGCAGCAAACTTTTGATATGTCAGATTTGGGGCCTTTGCATTACTCTTTGGACATTCAATTTATTCATGATACTAGAGGCATTGGATTGTCATAGTCGAGATATATTGGTAAACTCCTTGAGAGATTTGGCTTCTAGAATTGCAAGCTAGTAAGCACACCGATGGAGATTGGCTAAGATGTCTTTGCATGATGACAGTGATATGTTTGACATTCATACTTATGCTTCAGTAGTTGGATACCTTATTTATTTATATAACACAAGGCAAGATATTTAATTTGTAGTTTCAGCATTGAGTATATGCACAGCCCATGCATGTCACAGTAGCAAGCTGTGAAGTGTATTTTTTGTTACTTGCAGGGCACTAGGACTCTTGGATTGCTTTTTACTAAGGGGGTGTCTCTGCTATTACATGCTTATAGTGATTCCAATTGGGCTGGAGATTTTGATTCTCGTCACTCTACAAGTGGAAATTGTTTCTTTCTTGGCTCTTCTTGCATTTCTTGGCTTAGCAAGAAACAATCCATTGTTGCCACATCATCTTGTGAAGCTGAATGCAAGGCATGTTTCACTACTACAGTTGAATGTGTATGGCTGAGACGTTTGTTGGCTGATCTTGATGTATCTGTCATGGAGCCTACTCCTTTGTTTACCGACAGTGAGAGTGCCATTGTAGTGAGATGAGGACAAACCTTTGTGGCTAAGTAGTTATGTAGATATCTTCCTTGAGAAATTGACTAAGCTACTACTCTAATGAAAAGTAGATCATAAGATTGAGTTTACACCTAGAGTAGATACGGTCAAAAAAAGATAGTACAAGATGTCTATTCCTAAATCAATTGAACTTAAGAAGTAGCTGAAGGAACTATTGGACTTGGGATTCATACATTCTAGCAACTCACCCTAGGGAACTCCTATTTTTTTCCAAAAAGAAGGGATGGAACCCTCAGTTTTTGCATCAATCACAAGGGATGGAATCAAGTGACTATCAATAACACTGTATATTTATTATTTATTCACTTTATTATTCATTGTGTTTATTGTCTTTGAGTTACTCTAACCCCAACCCTAACTGTGTTTTGAGTTTATCACTCTGTGCTTTGTCGTATAATTGGTTTTGTGCTTTTTGTGTTTAGAGCATTTCCTCACATGGTATCAGAGCTAGGTACTCTCTGAGAAACCTTGGCATTTTTTCACATGGTATTAGAGCTTTTTGCATTCAGAGCATTTCCTCACATGGTATTAGAGCTAGGTACTCTCTAAGAAACCTTGGCCTTTGATCGGAAAGCTCATTCTCGCGAAAGTAGGAACAACAGAAGGAACAGATGACATCGAACACATTTACAACACCACTTCAATCTCCACAGCCAAACATGGACATAAATGATCAAGACGGGGCCTCTCAGCTTACTACTGCCCGATCTGACATGGGGGGGAGAACCATCGGACTACCATGGAGTCCACAGACCATATCAAAGTTTTGTCATTGAGTATGATCTTATCCTTATGTATAGGGCTCAGGAAGAGGTTGAAGATAAGCCTAAGTTTTCTCCTTAGATTCGGTGCACAAAACTAATGATCTTGTAGGATCTTCAGAATCTCCACTACGGACCGGCCATCCGTAAGTGGAACCAGGCTTGGATTAACATATCACTTCCATAGTACTTCTTTTCTCCAGCAAGAGAGAAAAAATAGGGAGAAGATAAGAGAATATGTAATGAAGTGAAAAAGACATAAATATTTTAGAGAGATTAGGTGAAAAATACTCTAGCCATACTAGCATGAGTATATAAGATGTAAGATTATTTTTTCTATCATCATTGAGTAATAAACAATCCTCTTCATCTTCTAACTTCTTGTCTACAGCTTTAATGGCTTCCCTGTCTTTCTCTCTCTTCTTACTATCATTCTCTCTCCTCATGAGTGAGCCTCCTAGTTATTTTACTGTTCCTGTGTGCATATTCCATTGTTGATACTTTATTCCTATGTGCCTTTTCCATTGTTGATACTATATATTTATCCAAAAACTTCAGTATGTCATGGATATCCATATGTAAAATTTTTTAGCCTTATGCAAGCTTCCCTGCATAAAATTTTGTGAATATATTTTAACATTCAAAAATCTATATGGGAAAATGGTTCAATCATAGGGAAAGTTGGATAAACCTTGAATCCAACTAGCTAAGGCAAACGAGATCTTGAAAGGATTGAGAAAGGGCTTCTTATTTATCTAATCAATATCAATAATATGGAGCACACTAAGCAAGGGATATCAGCCTTGTCTATTGTCCTACCAACAACAATGTGGCAGACATCTTCACTAAAGCTCTTCCTCACGACAAATTTGAAGCATTTGACAATGCTTTAAATTTGATCTCCTTTGGTGGATGATCCTTGTATGCTGATCACTTATCACTCCAAGGGGGTTTGTACAAAAATAATAATTATGGTTTTAATTTAAATATATTATTGTGGGCCATTTGTTAAGGCCAATTAACTCATGAGAACTTGGTGTAGGTTCAAGGCCTTCATTTTGCATATGTATTTGTTTTCTTGTTGTACTAACGAACAAGATTCATATTCATCCACTTTTTACAATCAAACTTGATAGATGCTCCTCCCATGGAGCGCTTGTCTAGACGTGTGTGAACCCCCTCTTAGCTGTTAGAGCATAAACAAAGAAATTCAAAAGATAAATTGCATGAAAAACAGTGTAATATTTTAACATCAATAATACAATAATATCAATATGCCTAATAATTGCTAACAACATCAGCCCCATAGAGTGGATACACAATAGACATATGCCAAGTGTAAAGGGGTGGTTGGGATGATGGAGGATGTAGAGGGACAGTAGAGGTGGTTGTACAGGGGCCATAAAGTCTATCATAGAGGGGTACAATGAGGCTATCATGATGAAGGCTAGCACAACTACAACCTTGTAGGACCTATTCACACTAGCCTTAAGTCACAATCAGGCATCAAGCCCAAAATTATATTTAGGTCACATGCCTTTTAGATTGTGACATCTGTGTGTGAATGCACTTTAAGTCACTTACATAACCCTGAAGTCTAAGGGTTGTACTTTGTACTTGGCATCTCACTTTTCAATCAATCAAGTGTCAAGCTGTGACCACACTCTCTCTCTACTGTCATGCACACTCTCTCAAGCTGAGATGGTGTCCATCATCTCCAACACCTTCCCATCCTGGTGGTTGTCATCATCGTGCTCCAGCATTCTACTGCAGTCCATCACCCAGCCTGCTTTCGTCCTCATTGTCAGCATCCTCTTCACCATGTGCTTCTCCATCTTGGTGCGCTCACTGCCCTGCCATCATCCGGCACTCATGCAGGGGTCTTCATCATAGCAGCCTTGTATGCAGTCCCCTTTCATTCAGCATCATACAGCTTACTGCGTTCTTTTCTCTGCGTTCATTTTCTTTCGTCTGTAAGTGCTCTTTCTGCTTCTGCATGTGTGCTCAGAGTATTCTGTCAATAGCCTTCTTTTGTCTCCCGCTATCATTCTCCCAGTGCCCTCACTACAGCTACACACTGTAACACATGCAGGGGCTGTTCTTGTATCAGCCTTCTTTTGCATCAGTCTGAGTTCTTCATTGGCTGCATCTTGATCTTCTGTGTTGTTGTCTCCTGTTTGGTTTTTCCTCGTCTGCTCCATTTAGACAAGTACCCATGTATTAGTAGGTGGGATTATTTTATGCTACACACAAAAGATTAGACTATGATGGTGATATTCTTTTAAAGATTCTGCCAAAAATGTTACTAACTTCCATTTGATAGAACCAAGCCTTTCTTTGAAGTTCATCTTATCAAGTTTTCTTCTCTAGGGATAGTTTGTGGGTGCAAACCATATTTTTCTTTGGGATTCCTTGCAGGGTGTTTTAGGAGTTTAGGAAAAGGTTCAAGTCTGTGTGCTATCAGCAGGCAGGATTAAATTATGCAACACAAGAGATGCTGTTCTGATTGGGAGACCTGTAGAACTAAAGCAGGAACACTTTCTCAGCTAGTCTCACTCCAATATTTTATTGATTATTGGACAGTAGAGCCCTGCTTGGATATGCTTTCATTTGGTGGACGAAGGATTATTTTTAAGTCACTCATTGATTGTATGAATCATTTAATTCTTTGAGGACAGATGGCTGGTCAAACCTTGTCGTGGAGTCATATTTGAGGTTCAAGAGAATTTTGATGTCAATATTCTGTTTGATGATGCTTTCAGCAGCGATGAAACAAGTTTAGAGTTGTCTACAGATTAGTAATGAGCTAAATAAGTTTGCCTTAGTTAAGGTATGTACAGTAAGGATAAGAGCTGAAGTGTACTTGAGGTTCTGGAACAGGGATGCCATTAGTGTACTCTATGATAGTAGTAGGTTCAGAGTTGTCTACTTATGATGAGGAGATTGAAAACATTGCTTCTAACGATGTGCTATTCAGAGATGTTTCCTTTGTGTTGGAGCTCACAACAGAGACACTTTAAGGGACATGGCTTGTCTTTTCCTCTTAGAAGGATCTAGATGTGCAGAGAATGTGCTTTGAAATGCATAAAGCAACTTGGGAATTATTAGGTATTGGACAGCAGAACTCTGCTTGGACATTCTACCATTTGGTGGACAAAGTATCAATTTTAAGTCAGTCATTGATTGATGGATTGAGGAAAGAAGGCTTGTCAAAGCCTGCCATGGAAGCATATTTTGAGGTTTCAGAGAATAGCGATGTCATTATTTTGTCTGATGATGCTTTCAGTA
Organism: Lygodium microphyllum; assembly: GCF_053477565.2. Lineage (NCBI taxonomy): Eukaryota > Viridiplantae > Streptophyta > Polypodiopsida > Schizaeales > Lygodiaceae > Lygodium > Lygodium microphyllum. Next base: position 30,255,023 of record NC_141135.1, read on the forward strand.
GGGATGAAACAGGTCTAGAGTTGCCTAAAGTTGAGAACCTGTTATTCAGATTAGTGATGAGTTGAACCAGCTTGCTTTAGTTAAGGTATGTAGAGAAAGGATAGGAGATGGAACTACTTAAGGTTCTAGGGTGTTGGGTTTCACTCACGCCTACGCTCACAGAGAAGTGTCAGTGATCCTCAGTTGGACATTGGGGCACTTTTTACTCTCCATACGAGAGGTTTTTTACCCTAGATTTATTCCCTTTATTTCATATGCCTATATTACACAGTTTTGGGCACTTATTGTGTTTCACACACTTCGGGTGTGAACACCCTCTTACAACCCTAAGGTTTGAGGCTTGTACTTTGTACTTGCACCTTACAGTTCAGTTTATTGCATTGGGTGTCGTGCTCTCACACTCTACACTGTCTACTCCACTCTCAGCTGAGCTTCGATCCATTCCTGTTCTCACAGTTGGTATCAGAGCTGTGTTCAGCTTAGACTTCTCTCTCTGTTCTGGCCTGAACATGGTCAGCTGCTCGTTAGCAACACCAGCTGACACGTGCATCACAAGTCTTCACCTTAGCAGAAGTCGCCCTGCTCCAGCAGTCCCTGTCAGAGCCGCCTTGCTCCAGCAGTCCCTGTCTGTTGCCCGGCGCCTGCCTGCACTAGAAACACCGCCCCAGCTAGGGCCGCCTCCACAGGCACTCAATAAGCCAGCGCCCGCCCGTCAGCCACCACCAACGCAGCTTCACCCTATCCCTGTTGCTGCCCTGTCCTTGTGCCTTGCGTCTGCGCCACCAGTGTGCCAGTGCCTGCCTGTCCGGCTGCGCCCGCCTGCCAGGTGTGCTCCTGCCACCAGCGCCACTTGTCTCGTGCGCCACAAGCCTTCAGCACAGGCCGTCGCTACCACCATAGGTGAAACCGGTCTATGACTCACATAAAGTGGTAGTTCCTTCAATTAATACTTGGTCTTTTCACACACACACACACACACACACACACACACACACACACACAAATAGAGACCTCACTCCCTCGCTCAACACCAGATTGGCCCCAAAGACTGGCGCCCCTCTCGGTATTTCTTTATCAATTAAAAGATGGAAAGTTACAAAAAATGAAATGTTCCAAAATACATAACCTATGAATAGTTGGTTTTCATCTTTTCTGAGTAAATCCAAGCTGCATAAGGACAACACAACATCCTTTTTAGGAAAGCATTTTCTGTGACCATAACTCAATAATTCATGTGTAGAATTGCAATCTGCAGAACTCTGTATTCACTGTTTTTACTGTTCAACGTATCCAGAACAACATCCCTTTTAGGAAAACACTTTTTGTGACCATAACTCAATGATTCACGTGCAGAATTGCAGTTTGCAGAACTCTGTATTTATTATTTTTTACTGTCCAGCATATCCAGAACAACATTTCTTTTAGGAAAACACTTTCTGTGACCATAACTCAATGATTCACGTGCAGAATTGTAGTTTGCAGAATTCTGTATTTACTATTTTTACTGTCCAGCATGTCTAGAACAACATCCCTTTTACCTTGGCATCATTCCAGCAGTAAAACAATCCCACAAACAACACTAAATCAGAGCTGAAAAACCCTATTCCTGTGTGGTATGGTCATCACTTTCTTTAGTTCTTACATTGGAGAAGCTATCAGCTGCTCCTGAACCTGGACAGTGAGGCTCGTGCCTCAGTAGAAGTGCAAAGAAAACATAAACCTCTACATTCGATGGAATCAGCCATCATGCATAGCATTTCCTCTTAGAATAGAGAGAGAGTTGACTAGAGGGAGCAAGCTCTATCTCCATACATGAGTCAGAGACGAAGAAGTACTCTCCATAGCTGATGTACTTGCAGTAATCTGCCCTCAGCTTCTCAAAACTTCACTCTCAAATCTGCCCCTCATGCCTATTACGTTTTTTTAAAATGCTCTCTCTCTCTCTCTCTCTCTCTCTCTCTCTCTTGGGAATTTGTGCCACATGGCATATATGTAACAATTTTCCCGTTTAAATCTTCTGGTCTAAAATTCTCCATGATTGGTGCAAAATTTGACCTCGGCACAAACTAGAGAACTAATCCTTGTGCAAAAACGAAGATAATGACGTGAACAGATTATTGGGGTCCAAAAATAGTAACTCCCTAAATCTTAGGGATGGTGACCCTTGCATTCCTCAAGTTGTTGTGAGCAACTTTTATCATTGCAACTACATCAAAAAGTGTAATGTAGCTCAGTGATAGTGACTTTTATTCCATGGGCATTCTCACATGTGCGTCTTTTGTCTTGGCCAGGCTCATTGTCCTGCACCATCTCCAGTGGCTAAGCACACAGTTCCAAACCACTGGCATTCTATCCTTCAATGCCCATTTAATCTGGTCCCAAGGCTCAGACAAACCATTAGTCCAATTTGTCCCAATGGCTGCCTCTTCTTGCCATGCAAAGATCTTGACTTAATCCAAGAGAACTCTGGGGGTAAAAAGCAACTGCAACTAAAGAAAAGAAAAATAAAATATTTATATAAGTAAATAAGGAAAGCAACTGCAAAAAGTATCACCACTTGGTGACAACAGGCCTTCACATTGGCCTCCAGTTTGGTGCCTGTCAGCTCAGAATTGGAGGTACGAGTCTTTTTATTATTGTTAAATTCAGATTCACTTCTGGGGAAGGGGCTTTTGCTCAAGCAGGCACTATCAGCTTTAATACGTGTATGGGGCATGATTATTGCAAAGATTTCTTGGTAAATCAGTTAGGAATTTTGGGGCTTTTGGGTATGGAGCAGACTGATTTTGAGCATTTTGGGCTTTTGCTTCTACAGTGCTGCTAAGCATTTATTGCACCTTGGACTGTGTGCATTACAGACAGTATTGACAGAGTGTGCTTCAATTCTCTAATTATAGCAAATTACTTGCTGTAGTTTCTGAAAATTCTAAGATTTCCAAGTTAGTCCAGCTTGGGACATTTCTCTTTTTCTCTCTGATCAGCATTCTTTATCATGGCAAATCAGGGAGGTGATATATTTACTTATGTATCCAAAGAGGATCGGTTGGATGGTAATAACTATTCACTCTGGTCCTTCATGATGAAAAATGTGCTGATAGCGAAGAATCTTTGGGATTATATCAACGGTAAAGAAGTTAGGCTCGGAGTTGTGGCTCCAGCTACTCCTCCTCTAGGAGGACGTGGACAACGGGCAACTCAGCCTGTTCAGCTTGCTCTAGCTTAGCCACTTCCCCAGAGATCAACAACACAAAAGGCATGGGATACACGGGATGCATAGGCTTTGTTGCTGATTGCATTGGCAGTTCAACGGTCTATTATCCCTCACATTTGGTTTGCAGCTTCTTCACAAGAAGCTTGGCTGACCTTGGAGTAGATGTTTGCTGGAAAGAATGAGACCCGAATCTCTTTCTTGAAGCTCTTTCTTGAAGAAAGAGCTTGAGACAGTGAAGATGGATGAGGATGATTCTATGCAAGATCACCTAAATAAAATTCAGGACTTGCGTGAGCAACTTATGAATGTTGATGAGTATTACTCAAATGCATAGTTAAAATCTACTACCTTGAATTCATCAGCGTACTTGACATCCGCTCTTAGTCCTGCTATGATACAGGCAAAGTTATGGCATGCTCGCATGGGGCATGTGAACTTTGGTAGCTTGATGCTCTTACAACGTACACAGATGCTAGATGGATTACCTCTTCTGGAGAGACCTCCTGAGCACTTGTGCGAAGGATGTATTTTGGGGAAAATGCATCGGTTTTTGTTGCCCCGTGATGTTGCTTTTAGAGGCATAGCCAGTTAGTGCATTCAGATATATGTGGGCCTATGCAAACAAAGTCATTGGGAGGAACTATTTTGTGGCTTTTATTGATGATTTTACTCGATTCTGCTAGGTCTACTCTTTGGTGAAAAAGTCAAAAGTGTATGATGCATTCTTGTCTTTTGTTGCACTTGTTGAGAACCAATCTAGTTATAAAATTAAGACTCTCCGTTCGGACCGAGGGGGGAATATGTCTTCTATGCTGAATTTTTTTTTTGAAGCAGAAGGGCATTATTCATCAGTTCACTACTGCTTATACTCCACATCAGAATGGGGTTGCAGAGAGAAAGAATCGGTCACTCATGGAGATGGCCAGATGTATGCTGAAAGCAAAGAGCTTGCCATACAGTTTTTGGATGGAAGCCATTATGTGTACTTGCCATGTTTTGAACAGATGCTCCACCAAAGCATTAAAGAAAATTACACCTTTTGAGGCTTGGAACTGCGGGAAACCTTCTATTGGACACTTTCGTACCTTTGGGTGTCTTACATATGCACACATTCCCCAGGTACTCAGAAAAAAGTTGGATAACAAGGGTGTCAAATGCATTTTTGTGGGATATAGTACTGAGAGCAAAGGCTACAGACTCTATGATCTTGTCTCTAAAAAGGTGTTTGTCAGTAGGGATGTACTCTTTGATGAAAAGTCAAAATTATCCCTTGTTGGTTTAGACACATATCAGGTAGCCCATGATGTATTTGAAGGGCTGCTGCCCATTACATTTGGTGATTCAGCTGGAGTTTCAGCAAGTGAACTTAATGTTCAGCTAGCTGGTCCATTGGAAAATGCAAAAAATCAGCCGTTGGCTGATCTGAATAATCAGCAATGTGCTGAAATTGAAATTCAGCAAGAGCTTATGCACAGTTAGGAGGCAAGACAAATGCCTAGATGGTATTTACAGACTATGAAAGATAGTCATCTGGATGCACCCATGGCTGGTTATACTAGAAGGCAAGCTCGTATGCATGATATTGCACATACTATGGAGTTTGTTATGGTAGCAGTCTGAATGTTTTGAGGATGCACAACAAAGTATGCATTGGATGGCAGCAATGCAAGCTGAATCAGATTCTATCACTAAGAATCAAACATGGGATTTAGTGTCTTTGCCCTTTGGGAAGAAAGCCATTGGAACAAAATGGGTTTACAAGCTGAAACGAAATGCAGATGGATCCATTGACAAATATAAGGCAAGGCTTGTAGCTAAAGGCTATGCACAGAAGGAAGGCATTGACCATGAGGAGACATTTGCTCCTACCTCCCGAATGATGACCATCAGGTCTATGGTTGCTTTGGTTGCCCATTATGGATGGACTGTGCATCAATTGGATATTAAAACTACATTTTTACATGGGGAACTTCATGAGGAAGTATATGTACAGCAGCCCATTGGTTTTGCAGTTGAGGGATCCGAACACTTGGTTTGCAAGCTGAAAAAGGTTTATATGATTTAAAACAAGCTCCTAGAGCTTGGTATGCAAAGATAGATGCCTTTTGGCTCAGCCAAGGGTTTATAAACAGCTTTACGTATGTAAAGAAGGGGGATCCATGCTGACCATTTGTCTATACGTTGATAATCTTTTGCTTACAGGGACACATGCTGATCAGATTTCAGCATTCAAACAAAATTTGCAGCAAACTTTTGAGATGTCAGACTTGGGGTCTTTGCATTATTACTTGGGCATTCAGTTCATACATGATGCTAGAGGTATTGGTTTATCATAGTCAAGATACATTGATAAACTTCTTGAGAAGTTTGGCTTACAGGATTGCAAGCCAGTCTGTATACCAATGGAACCTGGACTAAAGCCGTCATTACATGATGATAGTGATTTGTTTGATATGCACACATATGCTCCAACAATTGGATGTCTTATTTACCTATGCAACACTAGGCTGGACATACAGTTTGCAGTTTCAGCCCTGAGCAAATATATGCATCAGCCACGCATGTCACATTGGCAAGTTGTTTAGTATGTCTTTCGTTACTTGCAGGGTACTAGATCTCTTGGATTGCTTTATGCCAAGGGGGGACCTCTGCAGTTACATGCTTATAGTGATTTTGATTGGGTTGGTGATTATGATTCACATCACTCCACTAGTGGCAATTGTTTCTTTCTTGGTTCACCTTGCATATCTTGGCTTAGCAAGAAATAATTCACTATTGCCACATCGTCATGTGAAGTTGAATACAAGGCAACTTTCACTACCACAGTTGAATGCGTATGGATTAGACGCTTGCTAGCTGATCTGAATGTATCTATTACGGAGCCTACTCCTTTGTTCATTGATAGTCAAGAGTGTCATTGCAGTGGCACAGAACTCAATGTTTCATGCACGCACGAAACACATTGAGATACATTATTACTTTTCAGAGAGAAGCTACATGCAGTGGCACAGAACCCAGTGTTTCATGCACGCACGAAACACATTGAGATACATTATCACTTTTCAGAGAGAAGCTACATGCAGGTGATATCAGCCTTGTCTATTGTCCTACCACGAGTAATGTAGTAGACATTTTCACCAAAGCTCTTTCTCGTGACAAATTTGAAGCATTTCATAATACTTTAAATTTGATCTCCTTTGGTGATGGATGATCCTTGTACTTTTGATCACTCTTCACTCCAGGGGGTTTGTTGGGTTTTCACTTACGCTTATGCTCACATAGGAGTGTAAGTGATCAGTAGGACACTGGGACACTTTTTACTCTCGGTATGACAAGCTTTTTTCCCCAGACTTATTGTCTTATTTCGTATGTGCTTATGTCACACACTTACGGGCACTTATTGTATTCGGGTGTGAATACCCCCTACAACCCTAAGGTTTAAGGGTTGTATCCTGTACTTTCAGATTACTTTCTTTCAGTCTTTTGTTTTGGGTATCGTGCTTCACTCTCACACTGTCTACTGCACTCTGAGCTGAGCTTCGATCCTCCCTCCATCTCACAAGAGCAGACACGAAAGAACAGTGGTGTGGATGTTATAGCCTCTGAGCAAGCTTTTATGGCACGACAAAAGGGTAAGGGTAGCCAAGCAAAGAATGCTCTGTAGAGCTCCGCGACTTCAAGTACTTCATAGGGCAATAAGAAACAAGGGGACACGCAAACCAAGAAGGGTAAGTGCCACTATTGCAAAAAGCCAGGCCACTACATCACTGAATGTAGAAAGCTCATAGCCAAGGAAAAGAAGAAGAAATCATGGATGTCTATTTCTGATGCACCTTCCACTGTTACTGAGTTAGCGTTCTTTGTTGTAGATAGGAACTATTGTTTTTATACATGCAGTTATGACTCTTCTTGGGCTGATAGAGCATTTAGCTCTATTGAGGATACATGCACATGGTTTTTTGACAGTGGTGCATCTAGGCACATTACATCTCACACATAGATTTGTTTGCTTTTGTTGTTGTAGCCCCGGTTGGCAAGTCTGTACAGTGCGCCAACAATGCATCATACCCTGTTAGAGGTATTGGGGAGCTTGTGCTCACAACCATTGATGGATCTATTCTCCGCCTACAGGATGCCTTGTTTGTGTCAGGTATAAAAAAGAATTTGTTATCTATTTCTTCTTTGGCACGGTGTGGTTTGCAGGTCACCTTTGATGATGACAGATGCATGGTGAGAGATAAGGAACACATGACTTTGGTTTTGACTGGCACTCTATGTAATGGGTTATTTGAGTTGGATGCTCTTTCAGTTGATCAGTTGGCCTATTTAGCGTCCACTCTTACTCTTGCTATGTTATAGATGGAGTTATGGCATACTCGCATGGGGCATGTAAACTATGGTAGCTTAATGCTTTTGCATCGTACACAAATGCTTGATGGATTACCTCTCTTGGAGAGACCTTTTGAGCACTTATGCGAATGATTATTTTGGGGAAAATGCAATGATTTTCGTTTCCTCATGATGTTGCTTTTAGAGCCACTGTTAGGTTACAGATTGTGCACTTCGATGTATGTGGCTCTATGCAGACAAAGTCATTGGGTGGCTGTTACTATTTTGTTGCTTTTATTGATGACTTTACTTGCTTCTGCTGGGTCTACTCTTTAATGAAAAAGTCAGAAGTGTATGATGCATTTTTGGCTTTCCTAGCATTTGTTGAAAACCAATCTGACTATAGGGTGAAGACTCTCCATTCAGACCGAGGTGGGGAATACATGTCCGCTATGTTGAATTCTTTCTTGAAGCAGAAGGGCATTGTTCATCAATACACTACTGCTTATACTCTAGAGCAGAATGGGGTTGCAGAGAGGAAGAATCGGTCACTAATGGAGATGGCCAGATGTATTCTAAAAGCAAAGAGCTTGCCACACAATTTTTGGATGGAAGCAATTATGTGTGTTTGCCATGTTTTGAATAGATGCCCCACCAAAGCATTAAAGAATGTCATGCCTTTTAAGGCTTAGAATAGCCGAAAACCTTATGTTGGGCACTTTCGTACTTTTGGGTGTCTTGCATATGTACACATTCCCAAGGTACTTAGAAGAAAGTTGGATAACAAGACTGTCAAATGCATTTTTGTGGGATACAGTAGTGAGAACAAAGGATATAGATTATATAATCCTCTCTCTAAAAAGGTATTTGTCTGTAGGGATGTGGTTTTCGATGAAAAATCAGAATTATCCCTTGCTAGTTTTGACACATATCAGGCTGCTAGTGATGTATTGGAAGGGCTGTTGCCCATTTCATTTGGTGATACAACTGGAGTTTCAGTAAGTGAACATAATGTTCAATGAGTTGCTCTATTGGATAATGCAGTAAATCAGTCCACGGCTGATCTGAATATTCAGCAAGGTGCTGAATCTGAAATTCAGCAAGAGCTTATACATAGTCAAGAGGCTAAACAAATGCCTAGATGGTATTTACAGACTATGAAAGATAGTCATTTGGATACTCCCATGGCTGGTCGTACTAGAAGGCAAGCTTGTATGCATGATGTGCACATACTATGGAGTTTGTTATGGCAGGATATACAATTGATGATGAGGAGCCTAAATGTTTTGAGGATGCATAACATAGTGTGCATTGGATGGCAGTAATGCAAGCTAAGTTTGATTCCATCATAAAGAATCAAACATGGGATTTAGTGTCTTTGCTTATTGGGAAGAAAGCCATTGGAACAAAATGGGTCTAAAAGCTAAAGAGGAATGCATATGGATCCATTGACAAATATAAAGCCATGCTTGTAGCCCAGGGCTATGCACAGAAGAAAGGCATTGACTATGAGGAGACATTTGCTCCTATCTTTGGTATGACTACCATTAGGTTTATGGTTGCTTTGGCTACCCATTATGGATGGACTGTGCATCAACTAGATATAAAGATTGCATTTTTACATGGGGAACTTCATGAAGAAATGTATGTACAACAGCCCATTGGTTTTGTAGTTGAGGGATCCGAACACTTGGTCTGTAAGCTGAAAAAGGCTTTATATGGCTTGAAACAAGCTCCTTGAGCTTGGTATGCAAAGATTGATGCCTTTTTACTCAGCCGAGGGTTCATAAACAGCTCATCAGAGTTTACCCTTTACCTATGTAAAGAGGGGGGATCCATGCTGATCATTTGTCTATATGTTGATGACCTTTTGCTTACAGGGACACATGCTGATCAAATTTCAAGATTCAAACAAAATTTACAGCAAACTTTTGAGATGTTAGATTTGGGGTCTTTGCACTATTACTTGGGCATTCAGTTCATTCATGATGCTAAGGGCATCGGTTTATCACAGTTGAGATTCATTGGTAAATTTCTTGAGAGGTTTGGCTTACAGGATTGCAAGTCAGTCTGTACACCAATAGAACTTGTACTGAAGTTGTCATTGTATGATGACAGTGACTTGTTTGATATCCACACATATGCTCCAGCAGTTGGATGCCTTATCTACCTATGCAACACTAGGCCAGACATACAGTTTGCAGTTTCAGCCCTGAGCAGATATATGCATCAGCCACGCATGTCACATTGATAAGCTGTCAAGCATGTTTTCTGTTAATTGGAGGGTACTAGGACTCTTGGATTGCTTTATGCCAAGGGGGGACCACTGCACTTACATGCTTACAATGATTTTGATTGGGCTGGTGATTATGATTCTTGTCACTCCACTAGTGGCATTTGTTTCTTTCTTGACTCATCTTGCATTTCTTGGCTTAGCAAGAAACAATCCACTGTTGCCACATTGTCGTGTGAAGTTGAATACAAGGTAGCTTTCACTACCACTGTTGCCACATCGTCGTGTGAAGCTGAATACAAGGCAACTTTCACTACCACAGTTGAATGCGTATGGCTTAGACGCTTGCTAGCTGATTTGGTTGTATCTATCACGGAGTCTAGTCCTTTGTTCATTGATAGTAAGAGTGCCATTGCAGTGGCATGGAACCCAGTATTTCATGCACGCACGAAACACATTGAGATCCATTATCACTTTGTCAGAGAGTGGCTACATGCCGGAGATAGCAACCTTGTCTATTGTCCTACCACCAATAATGTGGCAAACATCTTTGCCAAAGCTCTTCCTCGTGACAAATTTGAAGCATTTCACAATGCTTTAAATTTGATCTCCTCTGGTGGATACCCTTGTATTTTGATCACTCTTCACTCTAGGGGGGTTTGTTGGGTTTCACTCACACTTACGCTCACAGAGCACTGCTAGTGATCCTCAGTAGGACACTGGGGCACTTTTTACTCTCCGTATGAGAGGTTTTTTCTCCCAGATTTATTCACTTTATTTTATGTGCCTATGTTACACAGTTTTGGGCACTTGTCGTGTTTCACACACTTCGGGTGTGAACACCCTCTTACAACCCTAAGGTTTAAGGGTTGTACTTAGTACTTGCACCTTACACTTCAGTTTATTGCATTGGGTGCCGTGCTCTCACATCTACATTGTCTACTCCACTCTCAACTGAGCTTCAATCCATTCCTGTTCTCACATAGGGAACATAGGGATGCATTAGAATTTAGTGTGCTTGATGAATCGCAATGCTTCAGCAGCAAGGATAAAAATAGGTTTAGAGTTTCCTACATATGACAAGGACTTTTGATCGAAGAGGATCTCTACTCTTTTAATTCGCTTTGGTTCTCAGACATTTTGGATTGCAGAGCAGTAGCATGGGGCCTCTATTTTGGATGCGATAGTTTTGGTATAGATATGTATACCTATCTATGGGTTTTGGATCTCATATATACATGGAGAGTAGCATATTTTTATGGCATATGTTGTAGATGAACAAACATATTGAAGCCCTTTAAGATAGATGCCAATGTATGGAGACATGCTCTGATGCTTCTCAATGTTATCAGCTCTGATTTTTTCTGTCGGGAGAGTTCCATATGTACATGCCAACTTGGGTTTGTGATAATAATTGATTTGTAGTATAGGTACCTGCGGGAAGACAAACCACACGGTTCTGCAGGTGGCTTGTACAACTTTCGGGACTTGCTTATGGAAGATGATCCAGTAAGTGTTTCAATTATTTACATTTGATGATATGCATACTCGAGAAATCCAGATTCCATCTGATTAAACTTCTACTGTACTCAGAACAATATCTTTGTAATGAACTGTGACGTATGCTGCAGTTTCCCATTATCTGATATGCTTGGTAAGATTTTGGCTCTCACGTGCTTGATGTATTATGCTGTTGCCAGCTTATGAAGCTTGACACTGCTCTCAGTCAGATAAATTTGAAAGTTTTCTGACTCTGTTCTTGTGCACTTGGTTTTGCAGCTGCTCATTCAAATTATAAAGGCATTGGTACATTGCTTGTCAAGAAAGCAAGTCCTTCCTGACTTTCCAAACACTTGCACTATTGTGATGTTTTGACTTTTGGTTTTATATGATAAAATTTAACTGAAGTGAGTAAGCAATGTATGTGTTTATTTGGATGTTGAACAGGTTTCAGCTGAGTCAGCCAGTGAATTTGGCGAGCTTGTGGCAGATCAAGAGACAGGGGAGTTGCTCCATTATGCAGAGAAGCCTGAAACATTTGTAAGTTGGCAAAAGCAGCTGCCTGATTGCCTGCATATGAAAGAAAATATCTCAAAATACTGAAAATGCTGGGAATATCAGATGGGCAGTTTCTCAAAACACAGGTCTTGCCCATTGACAATAGAATAAGTTTTGAACTTGTGCCAGAACGCATAATTTTTAGCCATCATGTTGTCTTGATTTGAAGATGGCCTTCATGTTGCCTGGGCTTACAGAGTAGACACCAGCTTGGGTAGCTCCATAAGTGGTATTTTTCGTTATCTTCACTTATATGTGATTGTATAGTGTATACTAGTACAAGGGGTGCCCGGTCGCCTTTGGCCATTGGCTTTTACCCCAACCACCTCCCACTTAAAGGCCAATGTGCTTTCAAAGGAGATAAATAGTGATTATACTATCCAATGCCCATTAGCATTCTATAGTGTGCAAAGTGATAAACTCTTCGTGACAAGATGGTGTTGTCAATGAATCTTGAAAAGCTCAATCCACTTGTCCTCAAGCTTCTCGCTGATGAAGTGATACTTCACCTCAATGTGCTTTGTCTTTGAATGAAAGACATGATTTCGTGCTAATTGGATGGTACTCAGACTATCACAATGTAAAACAGGCACCTCTCTAACGATGTGTAGATCTTCCACTAAATGAGTAAGCCATATGGCTTTCTTGCATGCCTAAATGGCTGCAACATATTCGGCCTTAGTGGTAGATAAGGCTCTACATGGTTGCAATCAAGAGACCCATGAGAATGCACCTCTTGTGAATGTGAAGACAAAACCTATCATAGACTTTCTAGAGTCCACATTGTGTGCAAAATCAGCATTTGTATAGCCAAGAGCCTGCATCCTTCTAGGGATGGGAAGGGCGTGCACTTGTTGAATCTCTGTTAAGATGTTCTTTGAAAATGGCCCAAGCCTTTGGAGAACTTGAGAGGCATATGAATGCAGGGTGGATGATGGCTTCAAAGGGCTTTTGCCATGCTTTTGGTCAGCTTTCATGTTGTCACATGGTTGGTATCTCATGGATCTCACTTTGATTATGCTATACGGATACGAGGTGTGGATCGGAGGCCAAGATGGTCTGTTTTATTGTCATCTTTTGTCCTCTTATTTAGGAATATATTTTATGTTGCATTTAACAAGCTCCCATGACATAGCTATTGTGGTTGATAAATTGTAGAATATATTTTGAATTTAATTGCCATCTAAGGGTCTAGATTCTAGAGCCTATATTGATCTTTGTAAAGCCAAATATATGAATTCTTTGTCGATCTCACTTTAAACGTCGCTTACTTGTTGTTTGTAGGTTAGTGAACTAATCAACTGTGGTGTGTATATCTTCACCTCTGACATATTCTTGGCTATTCAAGATGTGGCATATCAGCGCAAAGACCACGGTATGCTGAGCAGCAACATATTTCAGCTTGCCAGTTTTATCCTTTGTTCATAGTTTCTGGCTTGTAATTCTCTATTTAACAAGTCAACTATGGTGCTTGGCTTTTTTTGCCTTTGGTTCTTTCTCCGGACAGCAACACTTCGACGCGTCTCTAGCTTTGAAGCACTTCAACTAACAACCAAGTGAGTGTTTTGTTGAAAACTTGTCAAGCTGAAAGGCATAAACTTGCTTGTGCATATAGATTATTTATAAAAGGCTAGTGTGGTGTGTACATCATTCAATATGGACCTAAGTTTGAAAATATGTCTGTATGTGACTTTGTATGTGTGTAAAATCAAAATCATTCATGTTTGATAATTCAGTTATTTCAGCTTTTGAGTTACTTTCACTACTCGCTGAAGCAATCTTTAAAAAATAGCTGTCAGCTTGGTGATATTGATGCTTATAATTTGATGCATTTTACCACTCTTTCTAATTTTTGGAATCAACTTTGCTATGATGTCTATTCCCGTTGCACATTATAGTTTAATGAATAGTGGTTTCCAAAAAGAAAAAAATTGTGTTAAAAACAATTTAGAATCTATGTTGGGAATGATCAGGCTGTTCAGGGGAAAATCTACAATTTCAAAGATATTGTTGGCTGACACAATTGAGCCAAAATAAAATTAAGTGCATAATCATCACCTGTTTAGATAAAGAAAAGTTGGATTTATATCCCCCATTTCCAACGGAAATGTACCATTAAATTGTTGATAGTCTATTTTGCTAGAATGGATGAGGTAATGAGTATGGTTTTTCATCAATATATTGTGTGTCAAGGGATTGGCCTCCAATAATGCGGTAACCTCTACTTGCTGAGGTGACTGCCAATGCTATAGAATCACCCATTGGCTGAGATACACTATCTTTCCTGAAATCCTTTTCCAATTTTTCATCATTTGAGGGTATTAAATGCATCATTAAATTGTTGATAGTCCATTTTGCTAGAATGGATGAGGTAATGAGAATGATTTTTTGTGAATATATTGTGTGTCAATGGATTGGGCTCCAATAATGTGGTAACCTCTACTAGCTGAGGTGACCATTTTTAAATTGTTGATAGTCCATTTGCTAGAATGGATGAGGTAATGAGTATGATTTTTTGTGATTATATTGTGTGTCAATGGATTGGGCTCCAATAATGCGGTAACCTCTACTAGCTGAGGTGACTGCCAATGCTATAGAATCACCCATTGACTGAGATACACACTCTTTCCCGAAATCCGTTTCCAAATTGTCATCATGTGAGGGTAACAAAATGATTTTAGATTCTGACCATCTTGTGCTGATGGAGGATTGGGCTCCAATATTGTGGTAACCTCTACTAGTTGAGGTACCACCAAGGGCAAATAATCAGCCTTTGGCTGAGATACACTGGTCAATCATCCTGCATTGTGAGAGCAGCAAAATGATCTGAAAATGTGACCATATCTCTATTGCGCGTTTCATGTGTCTTTCTGTAACTGATTCCTTAGCCTTTTCCATACACCTTTCAGGCCTAACTACAGATGACAAAGTCCTTTTAATGCAAGGCTTTGTTCTCCTTTTTGAAAGTTTCTTTCTTTTTCAGCCTGCAATCCCCTTTGCATTGTTGAACGAGGGGACCAATCTATTTGCATTTGTAACAGACATTGGGAAATGATACAAAGACAGTGGGGAATGATACAAAAAGGACTAGTATTGTTGTCCAACCTTTTCACTCTTTCATTAGTTCATCCTTCTGCATCTATAAATAGACAAGCTACCCACCATCCAACCCCATCCTTCTGTGCAGGTTTCTCACTCCTATGTGCAGGTTTTAGCCATCCGTCATCACTTAGTGGCTGTCCAGCCTTCGCAACTGCTGCCATGTCATCATCAGCCTATCCATTGCTGCCTAGTGGCTGCTCTTGCTGCTGGCGACTGCATCAAACGCCCCAGATAGCTTGCGTTTGCAGCTCCAACTGGTCGCCTTGCTGATTTGCTCCTGCATGGACATCAGATTGCTGCTGTTTTTGACAGTGCAGGCTCGTATTGCATTCGACACACCTCCTCCAGCTATCGCTTGACTGTTTGCAGCTCATCTGCACAATTTTTAGCTTCTGGTCTATGGTATACTGCTGTGTTTACCAATTTGCAGCCTCCAAACTGTTGTGTTTTGGTGACCAGCTTGCTGCCATACACTTTCCCACTCCCCCATAGCTCCGACTAGTGGTGATAGCACTAGGGATCGGTCTCTAGTGGACGTCACCCTCCAACATTCTTCAGCTTTGCCCTTGAGCGTTCTGTACACTCTTACATTCATTTATTGCATCAATTCATTCACTTCAGAGTTCTCTTCTCTCTTTGTTGTGTGTGTTTTTGTGTTTGAGTTTTTACTTTTGCATTTATGATTTGCGTTAATTACATTATTGTTTGAGTTATTGTGTTTTAGTGATGTTTGTATATTCTATGTTTTCTATGCGCAAACCCTAGCATATCTTCATATGATATTAGAGTTGGTGCTCTTTTGAAGAGTATACATGGACGACACATAATCATTTCATCAGACTCCTTGGAATCTCATAGTGTCTTTTCAAGCTTCTCCATCCCTGGAGACCTTGAGGAGGCATTATGGACTTGATGAGGAAGATGACGCTTCACCTTCATCTTCACTTTCTTCTCTTGTTCCTAGCTTCATGAAAAATGAGGAGTATCAAGAATTCATGTGTATCAAGTATGGTACCAAACTACCTCTCTCCTACTAGCTTTCCTATGGCATCCAGACCGGTTGCTGAGGCTAGCCACCTCTTTGATCAAGGAGGACATACGGCGTTTGGGACGACTAGTGAGCCATCTTCTTCATATTTGCTAGGCCCAATGTTAGCTTCATATAACCCCTTGGAGTCATATGAATTAAAACCCTCCCTTGTTTCGCCTTTTGATAGGTAGGATCCGGATGATTTTCAATATGTCAATTTTAATTGAGAAGGCTCTAGATGTAGATATACATCTACAGTATACTTGGAATTGTAATTGTATCTTCTGTTCCTTTTGAGTAGGAAGTTGGTATTTCTCTTTCACACTCTCCTCCCATCCCATCCACATCTCTTGAATCTCTTTCTTTTGCATTCAGTAATTTAGGATTGCACTCCATTTTTGCATCCAACACATTCGGGGTTAGGTCTTCTATCTCTGCTCTTAGTTCCTTCTCTTTCTCTACATCCCATGTCACCTATCCTTTGGTGAATGCCACTTTGTACCCTAGTATATCGTTAGAGGAAATAATGAACTGTTTTCCTAGAATCCAATCTGCACACGAGACACGATATATGTTATACTCACAATGAAAGGAAGTGGACATCAGACTCATCTCCCAGCCATAGAGCCGAACGGGCTCACCCTTGAGCCTAGGAGCTAGCAACACTCTAGGTCACAACCACATCCCAAGGGTTGGTGTCCCATATCACTACCCCACACCATCCCAATGTATAGATGCATCGGTCAATGGGCCAAGAGTGGTGATCACGTTATGAATGAACACAATAGGGCCTTGAATCCTATAAGTAGGACTCATTTGTTCTAACCTCGAAGTGCCCTTAATACATTCACACCCGGTCACTTCATGAATGATTGTGACGAATGCTACTAGTATCCATCCGGATGTCTAGGGGTGGAACACTTTCCTTCTTATGAGTTGTTGCCGTCCTTGGCAATATCCTTAGGCATGAAGTGATAAAAATGACCCTTCAATGAACTTACCGACTCCTAAGTAGCCTCTACCTTCAGGTGGTTTTTCCACTTGACTAAATACTTAGGATAAACGGTTTGATGGGATCATTTAGTCCTAAGGTCAAGAACCAATTCGGTTTTAAGTGGAATATAACAAGCCATATCCTCAAATTGTGGGACTTCCTCAATTAGAACAATCAATTCACCTTGTCCCAATCATTCTTTCAAATGACTCATATGGAACATAGGGTGAACTCGGATTTCGGAAGTTGAATCTAGCTCATAGGATACACTACTTTTCTTCTTGGTAATCTAGAAAGGACCACAATATCTTGATGATAGTTTATAGAACTTGCTAGTAGTCATTGATATGGAATCCTTTGGGACTTTAGGCTAAAACCACATGCCTTCTTGGAGCTCCGGAGGAGTACCTTGTTGATTAGCATAAAACATGGCATGATCTTGGGCTGTTTTAATGCTTTCCCTAGAAATTGCTAATATCTCTTGCATATTGTGCAGGATTTTCACCCCCCTTAGCTATGTGATAATGGGTGGTTTTGGCTCATAACCGTACATAAGTATAAACGAGCTATAAATAGTAGCCAAATGCTTAGCATTGTTATAAGCAAACTGAATCTGAGGATGATAATGCTTCCAATCAGATTGCCTACGGGGGAGAGATACACATAGCATATTCTCCATGGTTTGATTCGTCCGTTTTGTCTATCCATCGGTTTTAGGATGTTTCAAGTACGACATGAACAATCAAGTTTCTAGTTTTTGGAAAACTATTTGTCGGAAATGGCCAGTGAACTTAGGATCCTAGTCATTGACTATTTTATCGGGCAACCATAAAGTTGACAAAGATGTTTGCAAAGAGGCTGGCCAACTTGTGGCTTTTCATGGTGGTCTTTGTAGGAACGAATTGAGCCATTTTCATCAATTAGTTGACCCCAACCCGGATTTCATCATGACCTTGACTCGTACAGGACAATCCTACTATAAAATCCATAGAAATGCTACTCCACTTTCTATCGGGAATTTGTAAAGAATGCAACATCCTCACTTGCCTATGACATGCACATAAGACTCAACCATAGTTTTTATATGTAGCCAATAAGCTGACAGTATGGGCACTCTTGCACATAAGACTTAACCATAGTTTTAATAGTTTTAATGTGCGCACAATGAAAGTAGCGAGTAAGCAAGGCCAAAGTCGGTGTATGCTAGGTTTATGTCTTTGGACATTTTATGTGCACTAATAGCATTGGTCATAGTGGTTATAAAGTAACTTAGTGCGAATGTACTGAGAGCACTTCGAGTTTAGGACAACTGAGTTCTATTTATAGGACTCAAGGCCCTATTGTGCACATTCATTGTGTGATCACTACTCTTAGACTCTTGGCTCGTTGGTCGATGCATCTGTGTATCGGGATGGTATGGGGCTAGTGGTATGGGATGCCAAGCCTTAGGAGGCTGACCTAGAGTGTTGCTAACTTCCAGTCTTGGGGGTGAGCCCATTTGGCTCTATGGCTAGGAGACAAGTTTGATGTACAGTCCCTTTCATTGTGAGTATGGTTTGTGTCATGTCTTGTGTGTTAGTTGGACCCTAGGGGGATGTTTCATTGATATCTTGGACATTTGGATGGATGCTAGTAGCATTGGTTACAGTGATTATGAATCAACTTAGTGCAGATGCACTAAGGGCATTTTGGGGTTAGGGCAGGCAAGTCCTATATATAGGACTCAAGACCCTATCGTGCACATTCATTATGTGATCATTACTCTTGGACTCTCGGCCCGTTGGTTGACACATCCGTACATTGGGATGGTATGGGCTAGTTGTATGGGATGTAAGAAATGCCACCCTTTAACAATGTGCCTTACCCACATCTGCAAGTAAGCACATCTGTATACCTTGGGATGATAGTAACGGATATCCTCCTCACTTCCCCTAGACACTCATATCCTCATCTCTCGGTCTCTCAGACACAAGGATTTTCATCCTCTTCTTATGATGCATTGTCGCACATTCCATGGGTCACTCCCATGTAGGGATTCTATCTTCTACCTCGCATGTCCCTATCCTTTCTCCATGTGCTACTCATGTGGTCACCATGCCCATGCCTAGTCAGTCCATTCTCACTTTGGGATCCACTGTGCACACTTCACACATGCATGGTGGGCACTTTGGGATTGCACGATGGTGATACTTTGGGATTAATTCCCAAGTGTACTCCACTCCCCTACTCTATCTACCTTACCCACCTATAGCACTACTACTCTTGTTGCTATGGCTAAGAATGCCTTCACAGATAAGACTCATTTTAATGGGTTGAATTTCACCACTTGGTTGAACTTCATGCAACAAGTGCTTGAATCTTAGGGTCTTTGAAACCTAGTCATTGGTCTAAAGTCTACGCCAAATAACATCCATCAATGGAGAGCTTGCAATGCCCAACCAATGTTGAGTCAATGCAAGGGTTACTTCTTGAGTTCCACTCTCAATTACAGTATTTTCCCCTTGCATTTGAATGGAGTCATCTCGTTGATTGCTATGTGGTGTGGTGTGGTGTGGTGTGAGATCACATTTGATGTATCAATCTTGACTTTGAGCTTCAAGAGTTTTCTATTAAGGGGATGATTTGAAATTCAAGTTGATCGAATATAGGCAATTACTCGCTGAGTTTGCCACTATTGACTCACCAAAGTCAGATGATGATTAGGTTATATTCTTTTTACATAAGCTTCTTGAAAAGTATTTCCATTTCATCCAACACATTATCTTGTTGCCTTGATTGCCAATCTTCTATGAGTTCGAATGTCAGTTCTTGCATTATGTGAGGTTGCACAATCAAGTCCACAAGAAGTCCTCACCACATTCTTATTTAGAGAGGGGTCTAGTCACCTCTTCTTTGCGAGGGAAAATTGGAGGTGGAAACAACTCAAAACACGGCCGATACCCCTTCCTCAGATGGAAACAAAGAAACTAAATTTGTCCAATGGCAACTCCCTTTAAAAAAAAGGCTTTTCACACATTGCAAAAGATTGGGACATGTGGACGAGGAGTGTCATACCAATGCCTAGGGTCTCCCACCTAAGAAACCATAGCAGACCCTTGTGATTGCCTCCACTCCTACTGGACAGTCTACTTAGGCTATGCCTCCCGCTTTTGCTCCTTCGCTTCTTCTGGCACAGGTGCTGCTAGACACGTGGCACAAACCCAAAATCCAGCAGCAGTTTGAAGGTGTTTGATGATGTCTGAGCAGTAGTGTAGTCAGCTGTCCAGGCTGAAAATGTAGATGTTGTCTCTAGGATTGGGGCAGAGGTGTCTGAAGGAGATGTTGGAGCACGTTGTATTTGAATAGATCCTGAAATGTAGTAGCAACAGTCTGAAGGTGTTTGATGATGTCTGAGCAGTAATGTAGGCAGCTGTCCAGGCTACTGCTGTGTTTGATAACATCAGCAGCTGGATGAACTCTAGAGGACAGGCCACCAGCAGGGTGGCCTATGTAGACCAGAAATGCAGGTACAGCAGCAATAAAAGTCCTCCAGTAGTGAAAATGCATGCTTGATGTGGAAGGCAATAGCTGCAACAGGTATCAAGGATACTGTTTGGCGTGGGACTCTAGTAAACCAAGGGCAATATGGTGTTGGAAGCTGCAGACTAAGCATCAAACAGGTGAGCAGCAACAGAGGAGTCAAAACAGTGAACACAGCTGTTTGGAGTGTGTTGAAATAGGTTGCCTTGCTGAAGAACAATAGTAGGAAGAACGATAGGAGAAAACTATGGATGGCAACAGAGGAGTCAAAACACAGCTGTTTGGAGTGTGTTGAAATAGGTTTTCTTGCTGGAGAACAATAGTAGTAAGCTGGGTGAGATGGTAAAGAAGATGCCAACAATGCAGAGGATTGGGGGTGCATTTATCCTACCGACAAAAATAAGCCATTTATTTTTATGATTTTGCATTAATTGCTTTTTAGAGCTGTTTTAAAAAGAGTAAATTAGAGGTTAATGCACCATAATTATGATAGTGTAAACACTCATATTAGTGGCTTAACAAACTGTGAATCTCTCATACAGTCCAGGAAAAGAAGATTTTTGGCAAAAGAAGAAAGAGGATCCTTCTAGCAGGTAGAGAGTGAATAAGAGACATTGAGTTGGAAAATGAGTCATGATGGTTTACTTGTGGTGAGATCGAGTGTACTAGGTTGATTAGACACGAATGGAATAAAAATTGGCTTGAAATCTCTAAAAAACTATATATACAACCTTTAGGGTGAGTTGTAAGATATCTTTACCTGGCCAAGCACCTTATAGGTGTTGTTGATTCTCAGCCTTAAGAGCCTCTTGAAACAAGAGCATGAGTACGAGATATGGAAGGCCAAGAAGAAAAGAAATCAAAGTTTCTGTTTCTCTTTTTCAGCTATCTTGCAGAAGCTCTACCGAAAATTTAGTGGAGTCTTCCCAAACGAGTTTGAGGCTATACATGGCTAACATGTTGTCACTCAAACACTATTGTGGCACGAGCAGCAATCAATGAGGATGTGGCAAACACCAACATGGAGGCTGCTAATACCACCTCTGAACAAAATGATCAACATGCAAAATAACCAAATTATCAAGGCCCAAGTCAAGAATGGTTGTTTAATTAAAGCAAGACTGAGTATTGTTTTGAGAAAAGAATGTTTTCATGTAGAAAGGGAAAGTACACTGTTAATTTCATTTTGTAGTATGCTAAGTTTGTGATGGATTTGTTTTTGCTTTATATTGGTGACTTCACCATATTGGTAAAGATGGTGTGGATTGTTATTAAGCATTGGTTGTGATGTACTTGGGGTGTCCCTCTAGCCTTGGAGTAGAACAGCCATTGACTGGACCGTGTAGCCACTAGTGAGTGAACCACATTGATCAAAAGCTGCTTAGCATTGTGAGAATGAGATAGGTGGTGAATAAAGCCCACCAACCCTAGCATGTGACATCCCTCATGTGCTGTGTTGCTGGAAGATAGGTGATGAATAAAGCCCAACCCTAGTGTGTGACGTCCCTCCTAGGCTGTGTTTGCAGGTTTCCAGCAGTCACCATCTCTCTAGGGGCAACAGACTGCTGCATTTGCAGTCTACATTTGTTGCTTTCATCTTCCTAGCACTTCTCTAGCTCATACTCTTTGCCCCGGTCCTTCAAAGACACGGGTGCTCGAGGTGGTGTTTATTGCATTGAGCATTTATCTATTCATTCTTCATTCATCTTCTGTGCTCATTGACTTCGAGTTATCCTAATCCTATTGAGTTCTATTGTGAGTTTGTGCTTTGTTGTATGATTGTGTTTGTTTTCTATGTTCAAGTATTTCTTTAAATAATGAACCCTCTATAACAGATTAATTAAGGGATCTGTTTGTATATGTCAAAAGCAATGCTATAGCATAAATTGCTTGCCATAGTTGCATTCATACTACGTACGAACTAGTTTGTTCTGTATGGTTTGTACCATACTGTATGATACATATCCATACCAATTTGTACCAAAAACAGGCTATTTTTGGCCTATCAAGACTAGACCACACAATATCTTCCAATTCCCAAGCCTTATGTTTATTATCATAATTTCAAGTTTCTCTCCCTCTCTCTCTCCCAACTTCCAAGATGAATATGCAATTCCAAGTGCATCCCCCCCCCCTCCTCTCTCTCCCTCTCTCCCTCTCCCTCTCTCTCTCTCTCTCCAAACTGCCAAGCCTCACACACACACACACACACACACAAAAGAATGAAGAGCCTCTTTGTCCATCCACCCTACACTTTGCTTTGTTGTATGATGTATTACATATACACTCCCATCTATCTTCTAGTAGCGTGTTGCGCATGTTGTGCATGAGGTTTTGCCTTGTTACCCTCATGTATTTATCCTATTAACTCAAGTGACATTGCTATTTTAGCTCTAAACATGTGTTCTATTATCTGTAATCCAAAATAACCTAGTTTTTTTTTTCATACTAATATCATACCATACCTTAAAAAATCCTAAGCTATCAATTAGTACCGTATTTTATCATATCGTACCTTTCATACCTGACAACCCTGTTGCTTGGGAGAATGGAGGTCTTGATGACCCCATCCTATGGACGGTTGGACCCACTTAGTCAGGTTGGCTTTCGACATTGTAATTTATCATCAGGATCTAGAGCCAAGCAATTGGTATCGCTTCCATAGAAGGATAGAACTTGAGCTATTACTATTTTAGCAGAACTGAGCATTACAGTATTGGTTCTTGAGGCCATGGAAGTATCTGTCACACTATCTGAACCGAGTGCAATGTTAGCTACTCCAATCTTTTATTGGTTGCGAAGTGGCTATCTAGATGGGCATTAGACTGATGTTAAGGTGACCTCTTGATGTTTCCCCAATGATGTAGAACCAGACTCCCAAGTTTAGCTATTTCGAGCATTTTTGGAAGGGGACTGGATGGTGTTTATCATGGAAGTAGGATTTTCAATTGAGTGCTCAAGGATCCCTCTAAGGTCTCAATGAGGAGGTAGCCCTCCTTCCTTTAAAAAGAAAAAACCCCAACCCCTCTTTGTGAAATCAACTTCAGTTATTCATTAGTGTCAAAGGGGATAGCCTGGAAGCAAGACTCATTCAAAAACATTATTAGAAAATACAATGTGACAATAGGCATTGAATGATTGGGATCCAAGAATGCATGATTCCTTGCTTTCATATGATCCAAAGTTTCAAATACCTAATCATCTGAAGAACTTGGAGTACTTTGATAATCTGGAAGAAATCTGCCAAACATTCAAAACTAAATTAGCAGACATGGCTGCCAACATAATTGACCAAAGCTGATCTCAAGTAATAAATTCAGCCAATAAAGTCTACTTTTTGGCTAGAACATGATATCACATTAATATGTTGAGGCCATGATACATCTTTAACGGACAATTCAGCTTTACCAAGTAATTGAATTGCCTTGCCATTGGAAGGTGATTTCTAGAAGAGTTCCATTCATAGATGAATACGCCAATATTCTTTTTCCTTCAAATCGAAAGAGATATCTGTATGTTGGAACCTTGAGTTGTTTTGATAAACTTCTTATGTAAACCCTAACCTAGATGTATCAGGGTATAGCCCCAATGTCTATTAGTGGTGGGGTTCAGAGAACACTAAGTGCACAGGATTATATGTGGACAATGTAGTTGAATCTTTTGGGGATTGATAAACTTGAGGAGTTGGGATTTCTAGCACAAAGGGAACTTATGCATAAAAAGGCCATAGCTGAAGACATTCCAATTCATTTGATTGTGAACATGGCAATGCTCCACCATAATGACGTGGTAGTACTGATGTAGCAAGGTGTGGCTTTGCTGATGTGGCCAATAGTTTATGTGACCAGGAATGTGTTACTTTTTAATGTTTACTCTTTAAGAAATTCATAGCTGTTGATAGAGCAGGCATGCTACAGAGATTCTTTTGTTTGGTCTGTTTTGGGAAAGCAGAATGCAACTTGAATCTCTGCACTAGTTGGGGGAGTGCTGCTGGACACTCTTTTGCGCACCCTGCTCAGAGATCTGCTAGCTTGTTGTGCTTGTTCTTGTTCTGGACTGGCTTTGGGCAATAGACTAAGATCTCTCTGCTACAGGGGGGAAGAGGTACTGGGTAGTTTTTTGGCTAACCTACTCGTGGATTGACTGGCTTGTGGTGTTCGTTCTTGAGAGGAAGCAAAGAGTCTATTTTAGTCATCTATGCAAGGGGCACCAAGGTTTGAGGCCAATCATCAGGACATGGGATTCTGACACCTTTTTCCTATTCCAGACCCACATGGTCTGGCATTATAGACCTCCCTGGCTATTCACTTGAGCTTTGTAATAGACTTCCCCTTGTTATGTAATTTTTGATATAGAAGTCCCTTACAGGGTTGGTTTGTACTTGGTTTTTTTTGCCTTGGGCCATTTTGTTTTGAGGTGTGTTAATAGAATTTTTACTTTTCTCTGGGAAAAAAAAAGGTTTGAGGCCAATCTGGCATTGATGCTTGAGTGGAATTGTTCTGTTGCATGGGAGTTATCTAGTTGTTCTGGCTTTTCTTTATTTGAACTGCTGGAGTAAAAGTGAAATTGTTAGCTTCTACTGCCCTTTGTTTCCTGAATTCCAGTTCTAGCAGGTGAATTGAATACATGCCATGATGGTGGACTGCAGAGTTTTGAGCCTCACGTGTGAAGACCATCTGGATAGCTTCCAATATGCAACATTGCTTGAATTTCTGCAATGCTGAACCTATCTCCTATTTTAAGCGATTTTTCAGTCTATGGGATACCATGAGTGTGACAATCTCATTTTGCTGTAGAATTGTGCTTGGTCAATTCAATTTATGCCAATCACATGATTTGAATGGAAGAAGCTTTGGCTTTATATGCATTTGTACATGAGTTATCGACAATACATTCGCACATGATTTACCCTTCTTTAGCAGTTACAGATGTCACTGAAACTGATCTTGAAGGTTTTTGTTTGTGTCCAGGTCAATGCAAAGTGATTTTGTTAGGTTGGACCAAGACATTCTTACTCCCTTGGCAGGGAAGAAAAAACTTTATACATTTGAAACACGAGACTTCTGGGAACAAATCAAAACCCCCGGGTGACTCTCAAACCTAAGCTTTCAGATTTGAGTGTAAGCTGTACACTAAAAAGTTACCTGGTGTTAGGCTGACATTAACTTGCTTAATCTGATATTCTGTTCCAATTTTGCTAAAGCTATGTTGATGATCTACGGAATATTTTAATTCCTGGGTTAACTTTTTCTCAATCTAACATTGTCATCTTGCTTGTTTTTCTTTTTCTTTGTTGTGGGGGGAGGTGTGGCTGGTATGGGGCAGCGAAAGAGTTTCTGACAAGTTCTGCTGATGTTATAACTTATAATATTTCTTTCAGGATGTCTCTGAGGTGTTCATCATTATATCTTTCACAATATCGGCAAACTGCTCCTGAGCTGTTAGCAAAAGGGGATGGCACTAAAACTGCAACCATTGTTGGAGATGTTTATGTTCATCCTTCTGCAAAGATTCACCCTACTGCAAAGGTTTTCAAAATTCTGGATTTTGATGAGTCTCTCAGACTTGGTCGCAAGTTAAAAGCATAACAATATATTTGCATGGGATGTTCTGTAGTGTCTCTTGTGTCATAATATGAAAGCTCAATGTCAATTCCATTTTGATGAAGGGAAGATTTCTGCAAAGAACCGTCTAATAGATGGTAGGAGAGTGTGATGCCATCCACATCCAATCTTTAAGATAAGCTGCTTCCAACCCCAGGGCTTTGGTTTGTACATTAGCCTGGCCCTTGAGTGATGTTGTCGTGAGTGCTGCTGCTCTGCCCTTGGACCTTGTTCAACTGGGAATGAAACTTTATGTTACTTGACCTCCAGGTAGGACTTGCAAAGGTCCTCATTGAATGGACTGAAGTAAACTTGAGAGCATGGACTTCTAGGAAAGACTTGCAAAGGTCCTCCACCTCCAGTAGACTTGAGGTAAACTTCAGAGCATGGACTTCCAGGAACTCTGAGATATGGGGAGTCAATAAGGATCCCCTTATTATACGCCCTTAAATGCATTCACAGGAGATAAGGGTAGAACAAAAGTGCCATGCATTTTCTAAGCGTGTTTGTTAGGGTTGCTGTTGGGGTAAATGCATGTGTTCTTTTCAAAGGATGCAACTGTTGGTGCATCTTGTAAGTAGCACAACCCATAGTCATGTGCATGGTTCATTGTGGACAGCATCTATTGGGGGATATTCTTATTTTGTCACTTTTATGGATTACTTGTGCTTATCGTTTGAAATCCAAGTCAGGTGTTTTTGTCCCTTTTCAGCATTTTCTTACATTGTCTGAAAATGAGAGCAGCCACAAGCTTATAACACTCTGCATTGGTAGGGGGGAATGAGTATATGTCTTGTGTATTTGCTGATATTTGAGCAGCATGTGGTTTCACACATCAATGTATAGTGCCATATTATCCACAGCAGAATGGACTTGCCAAGAGGAAGAACTGGACCTTGACAGATATGGTTAGGTGTATGCTTAAGGGGAAGTCTTTGCCCAATAATTTTTGGTTGGATCCAGTATAATATGCAAACTGCGTGTTAAATAGAGCATCCACCAGGGGCATTGAAGACCATAATACCCTATGAGGCATGAACAGTTGTAAGCAAGTGCTTTCTCACATGCAGATCTTTGGTTCTTTGGTGTATGCATGTCTCCTCTCAGTTGAGACGTAAGTTAGAGGACAAGGTGGTGAAATGTATATTCATGGCTTTAGTTCACAAAGTAAAGGCTACAGATTGTACTGGCCTAGAACATGAAAAATCATTGCCAATAGAGATGTTACTGTTGCTGAGCACACAGCTTTTTGGCTGTACTGTCCAAAATAGCCATATGTTGATGCCTCTGATGCCTTTGACTCATTTCTGCGCCTTTTTCAGTCAGCTGCAGATTCAGATCAGCAATCAGGGAGTGCAAATCCATCAGCTGGAAACATTTTTCAGCCTCAGATTGATGCCCATGCTCAAGCCCGATATGCCTTGAACTAATGACACTGCTATTGAGCAAGCAATTACTGAAGAAAGGAATATCATTAGATAGGAGAAAGGATCCCCATGCAGCTGTTAGATACACTTAGGGACAGTAATCGAGCTGGACCGTTGGGTGCAATGTCAAATGCACAACAATTTTTGGGATGTTGCATTCATTGCCACAGTTTGCAATGAACCATTAATCCATGTGATTTGCCTGCAGGGAAGCATGCAGTTGGGACTACCTGGGGGTATAAATCTGAAGTGTAAGGCTTATGGTAGTGTTGATTGTCACAAAGTGCATCTTGTTGGCAGAGGTTATGCTGAAAAGCAAGGCATTGACTTTGAGGAAGCATTTGTTCCCACATCTTGCATTACTACCATTTGGTGTGTCATAGCTATTGTTGTTGATATACATTGGGATATTGATCAGCTTGACATCAAGATTTCATTTCTTTCGGTGACCTGATTGAGCAGGTCTATGTCACTCCACCTCTAGGTTCTGAAAATAGGGTGTGCTGGCCATGTAAGGCCCTTTATGGCTGAAAGCAGGCACCCTATGCATGGTATGCAAAGAGGTTTCTCGATGTTGGGTTTTAAAACAGTCCTACAAAATTCGTGCTTTATGTCTGGAACTGTTGGGCAGATTTTCTTCTTTTGATTCTCTGCAACTGTGGTCAGTCTCAAATCCTTTTTCTGCCCTCACAATGCAGCATGAACCTGGAAATGGAGTAGAGGGTCAATATTTTGAAATAAGTTGCTTTCACAAAAGCTAGCATTTTCTTATTAGTCACTGGTATTTTGAAGCATACAACTTTTAACCACCCTTTTATCAAGTGTGAGATAGAGCTGTCTTATCTTGTAGGTCACTGCTGTTCTCTTTTGAAATTTTATGTCTTGAATAGTTAGCCATAAAATTTTATGTTCTCTGCATATGTGAGCAAGGGTATGCACATTATGCACCATCATGCCCTACATGTGCTTTAATCTCAGTGTTTTGATGGACAGATAGGACCTAATGTTTCCATTTCTGCAAATGCTCGTATTGGTCCTGGAGTACGATTAACTGGATGCATAATTCTTGACGATGTTGAAATAAAGGTAATGTTGGTGGCTATTCGTTGTTGCACCACATTGATTATCCTGCAATCCTTTCACTCATCACACTTCTTTCAGGAAAATGCAGTAGTTCTTCACTCCATAATTGGCTGGAAGTCTTCAATTGGCCGATGGGCAAGGGTGCAGGTCATCATCTCACTTAACTTGATTCAATTCGGAGCAGTTTCTTCGTGTTGACTAATGCCAATGCTTTAACTAACATGCAGGGTAGCGGTAACTATAGTGCCAAACTTGACATAACAATTCTTGGTAAGACTCATTATGTGAGCCTTTTTCTTTCAAATTCTTGTGTTGGTTTTATGCAAGTATTCCTTACGATGCAGTGTGGCCTTTTGCCTTGTGTCTCTTAATATGTAAGAACAATGTCCCAGCATGCAGTGACACTTGTCATTGATCCTGTAAATTGGCTTTTGCTAAGTGAAATTTAAGAGAGAGCTGAGGTGATTGTGTTGCTTGATGCAGTAAGAATAAGCAGAAGCAAATCTTTTGCTGTGATTGTGTAACATAAGCAGAGAGCTAAAGTACTTGTAAGACCATTCTAAGCCTAGAAGGATTTCATGCATTCTATGAGCCTAAAGGGAGTGCACACATTCTTTCCTATTACAAAGATTGAAGCTCATGCAATTTATGCCGTGAACTTGCATGGTTGTAAGTCTGATCCAAGTTTGAGATTAAGGTTCTGTTTAGGGCAATTTAGATGCCTTGGCTCCCAAGACCCTTGTATTTAGCTAGGTATACTTGCTGCTTTCATCCCATGTTTGTTTGACAGGTGAAGATGTTTTGGTGGAGGATGAAGTGGTGGTTACAAAATGTATAGTGCTTCCCCATAAAACACTCAATCTGAGTGTACAGGAAGAAATTATACTGTGATCATAGGCTTGGTATTTTGTTGAATGGCACATACCCAGAGAAATTTACCATATCAATACTAGATCAATGCAAAAGCCTAAGCCTCTCCAAGCAAGTCCCTGATTGTATGATTATTTATATTCATCATTCTTTGTACCTTTACAAGGGCGGACACAGATTTTGGGAGTGGTGCTCAATGTCAGTGTTAATTTTCCGAGTACATCTCTTTTTTTTTTTTTTTTCGTAATTCTGAGTACATCTCTCTCTCTCTCTCTCTCTCTCTCTCTCTCTCTCTCTCTCTCTAACAACACATGGAGCCAAAAGGCTACAAAAAACATAGGGCAACAATAACAGAAGGGGATTACAAAGTGTGCACAATTGGAGTAGAGTGGATGATATCTGTTCACTAAGCAACCCCCCCCCCCCCCCCCCACACACACACACACACACACTCTCTCTCTCTCTCTCTCTCTCAAACTCTCAAACACACACAAATACATACACACATAAAAATTGTTGAATTGAAGAATAATTAGGTGAACAAATTGGTTGTCTTGCCAACATTCAAAAGCCATATTTGTAGCCAAAAAAAAGAAGAAGTTATGATTAATAGGAGCAAATTGGAATTTTGTCAAAGCCCCATTTGGAACATTGAAAATAACATGCATTGTCACTCACAAAAAGTGATAGAAGGCATGTGAATATCCTCAAGCTATGGGGTGTTCATATGATGGATAACAATGGCTATTTGTATCATACAAGCCACTCGTGACGATAACAAGCCTTTAATGTGACCATAGTGACCATGAATTATAAAATCTAGTCCAAAAAAGGCATTTCTAATGTGGATGCAATACATTTGATCTTTTACGCTCAACTAGTAGTCCTTTGCAAAGTTATTGAAGTGCAAAGCATAGAATTGAAATCCTATGTTAGTCTTAGTCATATGGCAGTCATCCCCTTGAGATTCAAGTAGGTAAAGCAACACGAGTAGCCAAGGAGGTTAGGATTCGTAGGTTGTGCCATGGGGAGGTAAGAGTCAAAGGAGTACTATATTTAAAGATGCTCAAGATTAAGTATATAGGCAACTAGGAAGAGAGATTGAGGGTTTTGGTCCACTTAGTTGAGTGATAGACTACCTTGGTTATAGATGACTTAGCCTTAAGCCTATGAAAATACTATTTATTGCCATAATACATGTTTTTAAATAGGCCTATACATAGTACTATTATTATTATTATTACTATGTAATATTCATTATTGTTTAGGTATTATAATTATTTTTGTCTTACTAGTCATTTTGGCAATTCAATCATCAATCTTTAGCCGTATGTTTTTAATGTTTTTACGTTTATTTTCTTTTTCTTTACTCTAGTAGTTACTATGACTACTTTTGGTAATACAATAGTGGAGAGCTATAGACATTGAGGGGGGCTTCTACACATGCAAAGACCTAACTATAGGGTTCCAACTTCTTTAGGCCCATGAACATACCATACCTCCCCCTCCCATGTCATCCACTTCACAATAAGGCCTCATAGTATGAGTATCGGATATCATGGAAGCTAGGAGACCTAGATCACCATGATTCTATTTGATATAGGTTTTTCTTAGATCCCATCGTAATCGTCGGATGGAGATAGTGATAGATTATTCATTACTTAAGATGAATGTACACTTATAGTATGTTATGCAACTAGACATGGGATGCATTAGCACTTAACTTCTTTTTCATAATGCTTGAGACACGTTTTGTATATTGATTTGTCTCATAGGTTGATTTAGTCTAAGAAGATGTTAATATATCTTTCTTTTTATGTATGTGTGTTTGTGTGTGTGTACACATGTTGTAGACAAGTAGTCAAGATTGCTAGGTAAGTAGGAAAATGGGTGGCGTATTGAGAAGGTAAGTTTGTGAACGACATTTCATTTAAATGTTGACTTTCCTAGCATAGGTGTATTTGTGTTTCTTCATGAATTATTTATCACCTTAAAAGCACATTAAGAGTGGAATAGGATGATGAATCTTGGTGCTTTTATTATATGTGCCTTTGAGGCTTGTCTCCTTGATTGTTTGCTCACACACACACACACACACACACACACACAAAATCGTACATAGGAATAGTTCTATTTCTCAAATATCATCCAATCCATGTGCAAGTTTGAAAACAAGCTAAAGAGACTCTGTTAGTAGAAGAAAATTAAAATTATGAAGTACCACTTAATTACATGTAGGATTTAGTTTCATAAATGGTGTGGGAATAACCTTAATGTGAAGCTATGGAGTTGGAGTATGTGGATAACAACACATAATTTTATAGGTATTACTTATCACTTTGAGGAATTGCTAATGTGGTTGATAGATCCATGAACTTTGGATGATAATCTCAAATATATATATTTGTAGTATATTGATGTCCAAAATCCCAAAGCATCGCAATAAACAAATAAGTGTGAATGTTGTCAAAGTGTGTCAACTTGAGGTATTCTTCTTGCATGAGTAGGGTTTTCTATAGTTAGCTATAATGTAATGGATGTGAATGCCATGGAAACAAATTCTATGTATACTAGGAAATTGCCTAATTTTTTCTCATCATCATCATCCTTGCCAATAGCTTTAGTAATTGCCTAAATTCAATGATCTTTGATTTGACTTTCATCATAAAGTAGATTAGTTGTTTCTTGTTGATAAAGTTCTAAAAAGCTCAAGGAGTAAGAGACAAAAGTGTTAGGCTTCAAATGGTAAAATCCAAAAGGTCCATTTTTGGAATGGTGTCAAATGTATACAATATGAGGATGTTTGCAATGTATTGCATTTA
Source organism: Lygodium microphyllum (assembly GCF_053477565.2). Lineage (NCBI taxonomy): Eukaryota > Viridiplantae > Streptophyta > Polypodiopsida > Schizaeales > Lygodiaceae > Lygodium > Lygodium microphyllum. Next base: position 30,287,304 of record NC_141135.1, read on the forward strand.
TGAATTTGATATGAGATCCTAATATCTTAAAGATTTGAATTCCAAATTTTATCTTTGTTGCATTTTAATAATGAATTTGGCACTCCTTGGGAAATATGGACAAGAGCATCATAAAAATTAATTAGGAATCCTTAATGTTGGCTTAGTCCCTCTTCAATAGTCATCATTGCATGTCTTTTTGTCCCTTGGCCCCCCTACAATCTTAGGCTTCACCCACTTTTTATGGTGGACCCTACCTAGAAAGAAGGGGGGGTCTCTCTTTCTTTTCACCCTAGTAACTAGTCTTTTTCATCCTCCAAGATGGAACCACCACTCTTCTAAAAGTACCACATTAGCAACTCAGATTTATTTTTGTCTTAAAAAATAGTTGTCTTGAATTTTTCATTAAAATGTATTTTTTTTCTCAAAAAGTACTCACCCATATTGCAAGTTAAAATACTTATTTTATATATATATTTTTGCATTAAATGTACTCTAAATCAATTTATTCTCTACGATATGACCTTTACTCTTCTAAAAGTGCAACACCAATAACTCAGATTTATTTTTGTTCCAAAAATAACTTTTTAAAAATTCACAAAAATATATTTTTTTCTCAAAACATATCCAATCATATTGCAAATCAGTTTCTATGATTTGATACCTACATATGTGGTACTTGTGATCGTGCTTGCAAAGGTAGTTACATACCCACTTTATGCTTCACTACTCCTAAGTGCCACATTAGTAGGGCAAACTAATTATGATTCCAAAAAGTGATTTTTTCTCTCCCCTCTCAAAACATAGTATTTTTCATCTTTGGTACTATCTAACCATATTATATACGTATCTAAGCATTTTTCATGTTCTCTTTTGCCATCTTACCCTTCTAAACCAATATTATATTGAAAACTTAATCTATTTCATTTTCTCTCTTGCATTGCATTTCTAATGGAACCACTTATTGGGACATAAGCAATTGTGAGAGGAAGGTGGATCTTCATGTTCATGTAGGTGAAAAGTATGCTATTGCAAAGTCTCCTTAGAGTAAGCATAGCCTAGATACACCAATAATTTTCCAATATCACATAGAGGTAACTAAAAATATTGAGCTTTGGATAGATGGTTTCTTGTATCCTAATGACCCTAGCACAAGGCTAAATCCACCATTCAATTCCACTTCTTAGTTGCTTACTTTTGCTAGGGATGGTAAAAATGGTCTACTAGATTATTGCAAATGCTTAAGTGGAAACATTTATATGTATCAATATTATCATTAAATATTATATAATACTCATGAATCATTGTTACAATCCTAGGAGCCTTTAAATGTGTTACAAAAAGCCATGCAATACTAAGAAACCAAAGTACAGAAGCTTGAAGAAAAACTAAGGCAATGTAAAGACAAGGAATAAAAGATGACAGAGGACACACCAAGAAATTTAGTCTTTGAGGAGGACAATACTTTATTGAAATTGCTTTCGAAGCAAATGGAGAAGGATCAAAACATTGCAAAAGCAAAGTTGTAAAGGTGCAAGAAAAATCGCATGGGTATAAGGAAAGGAAACGTCAAGTACTACTAATACTATCACTATCCTTGAATGGTGGAGTGTGAAAAAGATATATATGAGCATTCAGGTCCGTCATTTTCTATTGAAAGACAATCTAAATTTACTACATTCCATAAAAATGTCTCTTGTTTTAAAGGAACTTTTTCAATGATGCTGGAGGCCAAGGTGCAGGTCAACAAATGGAGCTTCTAAATGTGTTCTTAAAATACAAGCATCTAGTTAGAATTTTGAGAAGCCCTTGACATCGAGCCCTCTAACTTGCTACTTTAAATGAGCCACTTATAGATGTTCTTAATAGTTTATCAGTAGAAAAAGTTCAAATTCCATGTGATATAACCAGGGTTAGTCGATAAGGCTATGAGGCCATGTACGATATGATATCAAATGCATTGGCTCATAGCAAAATAAAGCACATGATTTTGCCTTGTTCATTACAGATTAGAGCTATAAGGCAAGCAAAAAACATATCCATTGCTGATTCAATAGAAAAATATTTTTAAATCACTAACCAAATGGAAGTAGAGGGAACTAAAAATAGAAAGATTTCTTTTGTGACTATGATAAGTTCAATAACATTTTTGTTGACTCGGTTAAGTTGTAATGTGCCACGTCTAGCTTTTATAAGGTGCAATGCTGAGAAGGTATTGACTTGTCATAATATAACATTATAGCTTTAATATAGTATACTCTACTACTTACATGTTCTTTTATATTTGCATCATTGATGTTCCAAATTTGATATCAAAGCTCCATACATTGGTAGCATATATTATATGCTCATGGATCATATTTTTCGAAGAAGTATGAGTCTTTGGAAATGTGGAGCAAACAAGGTATGGAGAAGTCTCATTATTGGGCTTGTGGTGCATCTTTCAAGAACACTTGCCATGGATGTGGTCATGTCAAGAAAAACTACCTTGTAGAAATGTTCGATTGGTTTTATTGATGTATATTCTATCTCTCCATCACATTGGACAATGCTAAGGCTACTACATTGGCTGAATCTCTTAGGCAAGAAATCCAAGCCCGTAATAAGAAAATGCAACGAAACACATTTGCAATGAATACATATGCAACATGGTGCATAATAAGACAAAGGGAAGGGTCAAAATGGGCAGGTATGTAAAGTTGTGTGTGAATCCCCCCTTAAATCCTAATACTTATTGTACAGGATTGGCATAAGTATTTGCTTATGGATTTAAATGTCCAGGAAACGGAATACCTCTCCACAATAGAGACTTTGACTATGATATACAAGGATGCACTCCGATATGAGTAATCCATTTCTTCAAAGGAAGAGTTAGAGGCAACACAAAAAAAATTAAATGTTTCTCACTTGAGTAGATCAAACAAGGACCTGGACTCCTAAGTCCTTGCAAATCGATCAATCATCCATTCATATATGGAGTGAGGAGTTGCTCATTTCAAATGAAAATCAGAAGGTTTATTTCACAAACTATTTTCATTTGGATACCATGTTGATTTCCATAAAGGTATGTTTGCTAAGCTTGTCATGTACAAAGATGGTTTCATTGGCAATGGAGGTGGCAAATGGAAGAGAGGTTTAGGCAAGAACTCTACCTTGGGCCATTACATCAAAGACCTCACCTTTCCAAAGCTCATTGCATTCCACCACAAGTTCTTAAGGGACAATACATAGTTCCCTCTTTTTGCATTGAATACCCTATTAAGATATCTTGGAGGGTATCCTATTAGGTGGAACGTAGACAAGATAATGTTTTTGGAGAAATAGAAAGCTATGATAATTTTTTATTAAGGCCCTAGTTTCCAAAAACTACATGCCAAATACCACTTAGTGTATGCATAATTCAAGTTGATGAGTGGGATCAAGGATTCCATTATGCGTGCAGAATATGGAAAAGGGTGCTTTCTTAGAAGTAGATCAATTCCAAAAATTGATAAACAATCTTTAAATGAACTAGAGCAACAATTACAAGAAAAAGTTGGGCCATCTTCAAAGAGGCCAAGAGTAGAGGAATGAGCTTCATTATTGTATACTCAAGAATAGTGATTTTTTGGAAAAAGTGAGTTGTATATTTGTTATGTAAAATGTTTCCTCCAAAAATAAGTGCTCCACTGTATCAAAATTTCTATAAACACCTCAAGTATTTACGAGAAATTGTTGGTTATCGATATCCAAGTTTTTCCTTGCCTTTGTCTAGTTTGTCGCCACATAGTATGTTTGATTGATGCACCAAAATTCTCCCACGATTCTTTTCTTTTTTGTCTCTCCAAATGTTACATCACTTTGTTGATCTCAGATGTTCTTAGTGCTTCTTTTCTATTAGCTCTATGGAACAGCTTTCTGTATGTCCATTGATGTAATTCTTCTAAACTATTGGCTTTCTCTAGACCTGCACCATGTCTTGTATAGTTGAAATACCCGGTGCTTGATAATGGGTTTTCTCCATACCTTGAGTTGACCACACCAGTAAACTACTGCCATATTTCTTGGCAAATCAAGGGATGTGGTTATATATAATGTGCTATCAAATCATAAGAAATGATGCCAGATTAGTGCTTCATGTACCTATGATTAAGCAATTATACTTAATTAGATATTATGAAATAACGTACCATGTAGTGGGTAATATGTTGATCTATCCATTCACTAACCATTGACGTTTTAAATTCATCCAATACAAGGTTTCAAATTCCTCAAATATAACTTGGAATACACACATATTATAAGCATGTAACACAACAACAGTATTAGCATAAGTAAACTTTCGATTTAAAATATATATCTTACCTCAAAGGTTCCTAGAGAGAATATATTGTTCTCAAACTTGATTGTGTTTTGCAATTGTTGGATCGAGTGCCCTATTCATCATAGTGATGGTGATCCATTCTAGTTGTTTATCCTTCAAAATTTGGCACTCATTGAGCTTGAGTACAAAATTTAGGAGACCATCACATTCATTAGGAGTCACCTCAAATAATTGAACAAAGTATGACTATAGAGCCTCCAAGTTGCAAAATATATTGTTGTATTTGTTGTAAACCATCGCCTCCCTTGGTGTCAAATGATACATATCTTTGATCTAAAATGGAGCTCACAAGAGTTGTAGAACTTGATCATTCACTTGTTTTCATATTCTTTTGAGTGATGTTGGGTTTGGTAATATAGTTCCTTGCATCTTAGATTCCTTCATCTTCCAATAAAGAGATTTGTACATAGTTGTGTATCATCCCGTGCTAGATATACCTGCCTCATCCAACAAAGCTTTCATATCATTGAGCTAAGTTGACTCCCTCTAAGGAAATGTCAATCTCTTGTTTTGAAAGATTTCGATACTTTGGATCCTTCAAGATTGCTTTGGTAGCTTCCTTATTTAAAAGCATGTTAAAGTGTTCAATTGATGCTCCATGCTTGAAGTAATTTCTTCATTGGATTGTAGGATATCCATGTATTCATAATAAAAAATGTTTAATTATCATAAATTATTTTACAAATACTTTATGAGATGGTGAAAAAAGTAACAAAGAGCTTACTTCACTGCATCTATTCTTTTCTTAATACCACCGCTTTATAGCTTCATTTCTTGAATATTTCAAAGTTTCTTGCATCATTTGCAAACCCCCAATATTGTTTCTTTAAGCCACAATTGATCTCTTTGTTTCTCTAGCTCTAAAATAGTCTCATTGTTCTACACTAATTTGTGCTTACATTGCTCTAATGTTTGCCTCAAAGAAGCATTCTCATTCTCAAGAAATATCTTTCTAGCTTGTGTACATTGCTAATGGCATCCAAATATTGAGTGTATCCTAAGAGGCCATTATAACCATTTCCAACGAACCTTACTAAGGATGTAATATCCCTGAACGCAAGAACAAAGTTATGCAAAGGATCTTTTGGAGACAGTTTCCCATCAGTTTATAGATCTATATTCCTCTTTTCTTGCAACCTACAAAGTTCTTTGGATGTAGAAGACATGAGAGAGGATTTTTTTTCTTAATTAATGGCTCATACTTGCGATCAAGCTCGACATGGAGGTGATATGCCTCTCTCTTGTATCTCATTGCTGATGATTCAAACACCACCATCTCCCTTTGTGATGTTGATCCCACCCCAACTATCTCCATTCATGGCATTGATTCTGCCCCAGCTATCCCTACTGATTCCACCCCAGCCATCTCCATTTGTGATGTTGATTCGGCTTCATCCATCCTTTGTTGCTATGTTTGTGAAGTTGCTTTCAAAAAAATGATGGAGAATACATGGAAATATTCCGAATGTAATGTGTCGAGGGCACAACTCAAGGCCCAAACTTGAGTCTAAATAGCATTGGCACTAAGACTATCTGTGCTAGGTTCAGTAATGTACCTACAATGGTCTCTCTTTTTCCTATTTTGCTCATTTCTTGTGAGCCTCTTAATACTCCCCCTCATCTACTCATAAGCCTCTTGATACGCTCCCTCATTTGTGAATGGAAGGTTTATCATTACAAGAATGTGTATCTAACCTTGCATATCCTTAGAGCAAGAAATGTACTTAAAGTGGACTTGACATAGGAGAGCAACTCGACTCGCCTCTCAACATGTTGGAGACAACATCTAAATTAATATTTGGCATCTTCCATCTTTCCATTCCAAAGCAGACAGTGTCCTTATTACCTAAGAAAACTAGATTATTACCCTAGTCCTCAATCAATCTACAGAGAATTTCACACCTGTAATCTTAAGTAGCAAATTGTTTAATATGCCTACATGGGAAGATTTTGAACTTGTTGACTACAATCAAGTTGAAGTGCATGTTCTCTATGGGTGGGTTTCCCCAAGCTTCAAGGATCAATTGATTCACAATGTTGGCTCCTATTCTAATATCAATTATCTCTTTTTACATAGAGTCTCCTAGGGCTAAGTCACCTAGAGCTTTGACTAGAAGGATCTAATGATGCTCATATCTCTTCCAAAATATGTCAATGCCTAGTTCCCTAATGTTGGAATTGGAATTAGGCTAGGTTACTCCACTTCTCTCAAGCTCTTAAGGGGCTTATTTAGCTATTTATGTGTCCATGCCCTCAATCTAGACTTTAAAAGTTTTCTAAATGGTAGAAATTCCCTTTAATAATTTCTCTAATTGTATTGCTAATGTTAGTAGAGGTTCAAAAGTTACAATGATATTTGGGTTCACTTCACTAAATTGGAAGTTCTTGGTCCTCATAACTTGACTATGCCATGATGAAGGTATGCCTTGATTCCCCTCTTGACTAAAGGATCTAAGCTACTTCTCTTGAAGGTGTGAGGGCCTATGAGATTTGACAAGAATGCCAAGCTAGACAAGCCAATCACAATCATATCTCTTACTATCTCCTTTTCTTGTAGTTCATCTTGCACTCCTTCACCTAGTGCTAGACTTTATCAATCACCTCTAGTTGATGTTTCACATTAGGGTATTCTCCTATTTTGGTTGTAATGACATTTTATTCTATACACTCAAAATAGTTGTTTTTGCTGGTAGCATAGTGAATAAATAGGCAAATCAAATATCATGTCTCCTTCTTTTCTACTTTGAGATTTTGTGATAGCATTTATAGGATCTAGGATAATACTATCATCATTACCTCCTATTGATGAGACTCAAGGTATTGATGGCTTGGCTACCTTGCTTGTTCTTACTTTTTGCTTAAGGTAATTTGGGTACATATGAGTGATGCCACACTTAGCACACCATTGATCTACATGATTATCCTTAAGAGCTTCTAGCTTATATAGAAATTTTGTTAACATATGCCCCAATCTCCACAATTCTAGTATGCTATGGTTTTACAAAGTTGTATTATTCCTCTCCTAACATCATAACAAGCATTGGGTGGTAGTCAATAAGAACTTTGTTTCCTCTTCTTGATATGTGATGTAGGGAATTGTATACTCCACTTTCTCTATAGGTTTCTCAATGTAGCGCATGGGAGTATTACTAGGAGGGTGAGTCACAATCGGCCCTAGAAATCTAAGCATACATGAAGGGTTGATTTTTTCTCTTAGAGCTACTAACTTTTGAAGGAAGTGGACCTGGAGTAAAAGCACGCAAGTGGAAGCAAGAGCTATGGTGGAGAGAGAGAGAGAGAGAGAGAGAGAGAGAGAGAGAGAGAGAGAGAGAGAGAGAGAGAGAGAGAGAGAGAGAGAGAGAGAGAAGAGAAGAGAAGATGTGGGAACTCCAATAGTCACAATGTGTGATTCAAATGTCACTGAAAGAATAAAGAATGAAGTGACAGTGATGGGTGGCCGCCACACCTGTAGTGTATAGGTGTGCGAGTAATATCAGTGTAGCTAATACACGTATGGCTAGGCACAATTGCATGTAGCCCCAACAACCTCCCAGTTAAAGGAAAATGTGCCCCTAATGAGGAGAGATTGAGAAAAAAAAAGTAACAAAGTACAAATGTACATAAGTACAATAGGATGAGAAAAGACATCGCATGCCATCAACTTCCTAAGGAAGGCAAAACGCTCTAGTGAGAGACTTTTGGTGAGTAGATCTATAGGATTTTGGTTAGTTGAAATCTTAACAAAAATCAACAAACTTGTCCTCTTAATGACCTCTCTGAGTAAGTGGTAAGGCACCACAATGTGTTTTGTCTTTGCATGGAAGAGTGGGATTCTCAGCCAACTAAATCATACTCATAGAATCCAAATGCAATATAGGGACCACATCAACAATACCTAGGTTGGCCTAACCAGAGATCCTCCTTGTAGGCCTTAGTGGTTGCAACATACTCGGCCTCAATATTAGAGAGGGATAACTTCCACTGCAAATGCTATGTTAGGACGAGTGGCCATCATTTTGACCATAGGGATCATGGTACAAATTCATAAGGGATGTTGGCCATCTTGGCCTTTTTCTCATTATACTATGGACAATCATCATAACTAATCTTCACATGAGAAGGAAAAGAACAACCAATAGGCTTGATGTCCTGCATATGAAACCGCTCAAGGACTTTCTGGATATATTCCTTGTGTGATAGATAAAGGAGGCCCTTAGAGCGATTGTGTATGATTCTCATCCCAAGAATATGCGAGACATGTCCCATGTCTTTCATCTCAAAACTCTTCTTGAGCTAAGTTTTCAAGGTATATAGCTTATCATGAGCTCTCCCAGCAATAAGGATATCATCCACACAGTATCAAAATCATAAGCTTGCTATTACAAACCTTCTTTGTGTATAAACACGGATCCATAGCACTATGGCTATATCCCTGTGAATGTATAAAAGCATCAAACTTGTGGTACTATTCTCTGGGTGTCTACTTAAGGCCATAAAGGCTGTTTAGTAACTTGTACACTAGGTATTCCCTGCCTTTTTTCTCAAAGCCCTTGGGCTATTGCATGTAAAGCTCATCATGCAAGTCCCCATGTTGAAAAGTTATCTTTACATCCATCTAAGTAACCAACACTAGTACCAAGCATAGGGTCATCATTTTGACCATAGGAGAAAAGACTTCATCAAAGTCAACAGCATGTTCTTGCTTGAAACCCTTAGCTACTAATCTGGCCTTATAAGTGGGCTTGGGGCATCCAAGGATACTTTTCAACTTGTATACCCACTTACATGGCAATGCCTTCTTGCCACTAGGCAAAGGAACCAAATCCCACATATAGTTTGTCTCTAAGGAGCCAAACTCCGACTGCATAGCCCTATCCCTGAGTGACTATCATCTACGTACATGGCCTCATCATAAGAGAGAGGATCACTTGCATTTGTAACCACAATATAATCCATGGAGGGTGTGAAGCACTCAAGTTGATATCGAGCTCTAGTAGAGCGTCTCAAAATAAGCTAATTCTACACAATTGGGCCACTAGAGCATTAGCTGCTGCTACAAGCTATCCAACTAGCTGGACGGGAGCAGGAGGCTTCTCTTGAAAGATCACCTTGCGTACCTCAACTACCTGCTCAAGCTGAAAGATGGAGTTGACAGACTTAGGATCCAACTTATTGTTCTTGTCCTTGGGAACATGGCAGAATTCCTCATAGCCAAAGATGCGCAAATGAGCATATGATGTAGGTTTTCGAGTCTATATCTCCTCTACAACATGGTAATCAAGAGTAGTGCTAAGGGACTTGTTAAACAAGTATATGGCAGTAGTAACTACCTCAGTCCAAAAGTACTACGGTAAGCCCACTTGTCTAAGCATATTGTGGACTCCCTCTTAAATTGTCCTCTTCATTCATTTAGCAATACCATTCTGGGGAGGTATATAAGGGGTGGTTAACTGGTGCTTAATACCCCACTCGTCACAAAACTGCTCAAAAGCTTTCAAGGCATACTCATCTCCATTATCTGACCTTAAGCATTTCAGCCTATACCCAGATTGGTTCTCAACAAGAGCAAGCCAATGCTGAAGGGTAGACAAGACATCCAATTTCTACTTAATAGGGTAAGCTAGACCTTATATGAGTAATCATCAATGAAGGTGACAAAGTACTTCGCACAATCTATAGTGATTGACAAGGCATGGGACCACATATATCCGAATGAACAAGAGCCAAAGGCTCACCCATGGACTACATTTCAGACTTCTTATGCATACTATGTGTCTTCCTGCCATATAAACAATGATCACAAGACTCAAAATGCTTAAATAGTCTAGGGGCAGAAGATATTGCAAACTAGTAAGCATTTTCATTCCTTTCAAAGACATGTGCCCAAGGTGACAATGTTAAAGAGATACATGTGGGACTGTAGCCACAACCAAAATATGGTCAACTGACCTAGATACAAGCAAGGGATAGAGGGTACTAGACTTAGCACCATGTGCAATAATAAGATTCCTACGGGTAATACTCCATGAGGAATCACCAAAAGAGACAACATAGCCACCATCATCCAAGGTGCCAATAGAGATAAAAATCTTTGTGAGAGCCAGTACATGTCATACATCATGAAGGATGAACATGTTGCCAGAACCAAAACATAGCTAGACATCACCAATACCAACTATCACCACTGCTAGGTCATTACCCAAGCGGAGAGATCCAATCATATTGCAATAGGAGTGAAACTACTCTCTATGAAGGGTCACATGAAAGGAAGCCCTTGAATCGATCAACCAACATTGAATATAGCCTAACAAATCATTAGGCAACCATGTGAAGCATCCAGGGAAGAGGCTACCAATATAAAATCGTTAGATATATTAGGCTGCACCACATTAATATCCTCAATATGGACACTAGACTTGGTAGGCACAATGTTGTGATCATCATTCTTTTTCTGAACTTTACCCTTTCCCTTTTCCTTGTGCTTGCCTTCACACATTTTATGGCACTATGGCCGAATATGACTTGCTTTCCCATGATAATGGAAAATAAGATTGGATTTATGGCCACAGGACTTATTGCGAGATTGTCCACATATCCTAGACTAAGACCTTTGAGAGTTTCTACCATGGCCATTTCCATCATGCCAGCCTCTCACAGTCAATGCATGTGACATACATGAAGCATCTACATTCTTTTTGTTCACCTCTTTTGTCAAGAGGGCATTCTCAATATCTTGCAATTTCAACCCATCCTTAGTAAATAGAGTCGTACCGGAAAGTGTCCCATGACTTAGGTGGAGTACCAAGTAGAAATAAAGGATGCAAAGTATCCTTGAACTCAATCTTCTGCAAAGATAAATGATTGATGATAGAGTGCAAATCATTCAAGTGTGCAGACATAGAAGTGCCTTCCTTCATGTAAAGGTCCATCAATTGTCTTAGCTAATACATTTGAGATGCGTGACTCTACTTGTCATAAAGATTTGTAATCTATATCAAAATCTCACATGCAATCTGATTTTCAATCACAACATTATAGTGAACCTGCTTACAGAGTGATAAAATGATTGTGGACTTGCATAGCTCATCTAGTTCATCCCAATCCTCGATTGCAATGCTGTCAAGTTTTGCACTCCCAGTTTTGAGTTTTTAACCTACAATTTCTACACTAAAACTTGCAATATTTGGGTATTCCAATAGTTGTAGTTGGTCCCATCCAGTTTCTTGATATTAAAGATAGAACCATCATGAGAACCACCAACCATAATGAGATCAAGCAAGGGTACATGCTACTGTAATTTCCTACAAATAAACGCTAGAAACACTACAAAATCAAGCCAAAAAGAAGAGGTATTGACAAAATAATGAGTTATCCACAAAGTGTAGTCAAGAAACTGTCAAGACAAGGTAGCTGCTCTCATAAATAGTGTAGAGAACTACACTTACAACATGCTGAAAATAGAGCACAACAATAAGAAATCAAAGCCAAGTATGAGCTATCACTAATAAACTACAAACTGCAACTACCAAGGATATCCATGTTGCATAAGGTAACACATTTTGATTTTTACAATTTTTAGTATATAGAATGATTGTGCTATTGTTTTGCAAATAATATTCCTTTATTTTTACTATTAGTTGTAGGATGTTGATTGCTTATCTTAGCCAAGATATTTTTAAAAGTATATTTATTAATCCACTGTTATCAGTGAAATTATTTTCAAGATTTGATTCAAACATAGCAATGTTTTTAAAAAAAATTTATTTGATCACAAACTATAATATCTTTTTTTCTTACGTCAAAAGGTATGTAATTTTTTAGCATGGTTAGTATATACTTCGTTGTATTTATTTCTTACTAATGTTTTGCATTGCAGAGGATATTAGAGTCTTTAAATATATAACGGCATACTCACTCAAGAAATTATTCTCATAAACTCTCCAAGTAGCCAAGTAAAAATGTGCGTTGAATGGAATATTGCTTGCATGATGCTTACTTTTTAGTTAATTGTTTTTTCATTTGATTGTTTATTTTCGTTATATTTTTTATTTGTAGTGTTGGTAGGCTTGTGACTATATTTTGGAACACCACATATGAGAATATTGTTGATCTTAAAAAACCATATAATTTTATCTAATAAGAAGTACCATTACAAATTGATGTATATATTTATGAATGGAGAGTGATTTCAAATGTCTATAGGATAATAGATTCAAAGATAGTTAAGATAGATGGAGTGAATACAAGTCTCTTTCATACTATTTATTTTTTTAGGAACCCTTTTTTAGTTTACCAACTTGTTACATTTTTTCTCATAGTGTTGAGATTACCTTGACTCATATATGTAGTGGGTAAGGGAGCGATGTATTGAGTTGATTTTGGATATGACAATCATACCATTTGATCTTGACTCTCCTCTAGAGAAATCTTTGACTAAGGGTAAGGGAAAGGACAATGGTAAGTCATTTGCAAAGATTAGTAATGCAAACTTTAAAAAGAAAGGAATGTCAACACTTTCTCCTATGAAGTTTTATCCAACTCCTCTAAGCTTGAAGAGAAGAGAGTACCTATCAAAGTCAAATTCTTCTAGCAACCAAAGAAAAAAGGTCGTGTAAGGAGACTAGAGATCTTTGTAGTAAGTGATGAAAAATTTATAATTTCAAAGAATAAAAATGCGTCGAACACAAAAGAAGATAAATAGATGCAGACAAAAACTTGGAGTAATCTTCTTTATTGTTTTACATCCTTGTATATTTGCACTTCAATTTTGTAACTCTTGATTTAATGAAAAGATTTTTATCATATGCAAATGTAATAATTGTTTTCATATTTATGACTCAAAACTTATAATTATGGGAGCAAATAACTCATACAAGAAAAAGAGCATTCATGTCTTTTTTCCATTATTTTACCATTAACTTTGAACTTATATCTAGGGGATGTATTGTTTAGTAGCTCCGAGGTATCCATCTAATTTCTGAGGAGCAGAGAAATGGTGGTGCATCTTCTTCAGGAGGAACTTCAAAAGAAGCTATCTTCTACTCAAATGCTGGAAGAGGTAGAGGCAGAGGTAGAGGAGGCCAATTTGGAGGCCGTGGTAGAAATCAGAATATGCAGCAAACTCAAGAAAACCAGTCCTATGGAGGAGGACGTGGTAACTCTAGAGGCAGGGGAAGCCAAAGAGGTCGTGGTGGATGGCAAAGAGGCCAAAATGCAAACAGCAATGTTGAATGCTACTACTGTGGTAAAATGGGTCATATGGCTAAAGACTGCTATAAAAAGCAGAATGACATCATGAATGGGAAATTGCAACAAGGGAATTATGCATCTTCTAGTAGACAGGGTGATGACAGAAATGAGCATTTGTTTATGGTGCAGGACATGAACAATTCTGTGACAAGTGCAGAAGAAAGCAACGATGTGTGGTATGTTGACTCAGGTGCATCAAACCACATGACAGGTCATGCAGAATGGATGGAGGATGCAAGGAAAATGAAAAAACCAGGATTTGTGGAGACTGGTGATGATACTGCACATCCTATTGTGCAAATTGAAAAAATTCCTTTGTCTATGCAGGATGGGAAAAAGAAATACCTATCCGATGTATTTCATGTCCCGAATATCACCAAGAATCTGGTTTCTGTTGGTCAAATAGTTGAGCAGGGCTTGCAGGTCAGATTTAATCCTCATGGATGCTTTGTTGAGGATATGAAAAATAAAGGTCGCTTGATAGCAAAAGGAAAGAAGAAGGGCAGAATGTTTACGTTGGATGTAGACATGTCTGAATTGAGTGCAGCAATGTTTGCACATGGGACCGGTGTAGTTACAGATATTGATATCTGGCATAAACGCATTGGTCATGTTAATGTACAGTGACTTAAATCAATGCAGGCCCAAAATATTGTTGCAGGATTGCCTAAATTCAAGGTTGCAGAAATGCATAAGGTATGTGAAGCCTGTCAATTTGGAAAACAGGCAAGGAAACCATTTCCTAGACATGTTCAAGAGAGTAAGAAGCCGTTGGAATTAATCCACTCTGATGTGTGGACTACTAAAGCTGCATCTCTTGGAGGCTGTCATTATTTTGTTACTTTTATTGATGACTATAGCAGAAAAGTTTGGGTGTATTTCATGAAAAAGAAAAGTGAAGTTTTTGGGCATTTCAAAACTCTTAAAGCTATGGTTGAAAAAGAAACAGGCCTGCAAATAAAATGCCTAAGGTCAGATGGAGGGGGAGAGTACCTCTCAAATGAGTTTGCAAGGTTCCTGCAGGAGCATGGCATAAAGCAGCAATATTCATGCAGTCATACCCCACAACAAAATGGAATTGCTGAAAGGAAAAATAGGCATATTGGAGAGGTATCTCGTGCCATGCTCAACGAAAAAGACTTGCCAGATTTTTACTGGGCTGAAGCAGTTGCTACAGCAGTCTACATAATGAACAGGACTCCCACTGCAGCAATACATGGGATGACTCCAGAGGAGAGGTATACTGGTAGGAAACCAAATATTTCTCATTTGAAGATTTTTAGTTACATTGCCTATGTTCATGTGCCAAATGAGTTGAGATCCAAGTTGGATCCAAAAGCTGAGAAGTGCATCTTTATTGGTTACTCTCTGCAGCAGAAAGGGTATAGATGCTATAACCCTTCTACTCGTAAGTTTACAGTGAGCAGAGATGTTGTTTTTTATGAGATGAGTAGCTGGTATAAACCAGTAAATGTGATTGATGATGTAGATGCACAAAATGGTAATGCTGCACAGAATTCACAATAGCAGTCACAAAATATTAGTGGACCTGAAGCGTCCTCTAGTAATGGTTCACATTCTTCGCCATGGACAGGCAAATTGAGATCAGGAGAATCTTCTCAAAGCAATGCAGATAGTGGTATGCAGGTATCACGAAAAGGAAAAGAGAAGGTAGATCAGTCCATGTTTGATATGAATGCAGGTCACTCTTATGTGGATGGTGAATCCAGTGGCTCAGAACAGAGCATTGATGATGAGTTGGGTATTCCTTCTATTGTTACACCTGGAGTAAGGAAGACTAGGGATGTTTTGAGAGCACCTGGAGTGAACCTACTTTGCGCAGGTCTACCAGAGCTAGTATCCTGTGGATAGGCTGAAATATGATGGATTTACAACCATTCACTATGCATATATGGTCAAAGTGATACAGGAACCATAACCCACTTATTTTGAGCAAGCCATGGGAAAAGAAAAATGGAAGAAAGCCATGGATGAAGAAATGGATGCCTTGGAAGCAAATGCTACATGGGAATTGGTACCTTTGCCTAAAGGTAAGAATGCAATTGGCTGTAAGTGGGTTTATAAGGTGAAGCACAATGCAGATGGTTCTGTGAACAGATACAAGGCAAGATTAGTAGTCAAGGGGTATGCACAAACATATGGCATTGATTATGAAGAAACATTCAATCCAGTTGCAAGGATGGCAACCGTAAGAGCAGTCATTGCTATGGCTGCATCAAAGGAATGGTCTTTACATCAGATGGATGTAAAGAATGCCTTCTTGCATGGTGATTTGCAAGAAGAGATATATATGGAGCCACCACCAGGTTATGTGCATGCTGTTCATCCTGAGTTTGTTTGCAGGTTGAAGAAAGCATTGTATGGCTTGAAGCAAGCACCTAGAGCATGGTCTGACAAGCTATGACAGTATCTTGTCACTATTGGCTTTCAGATTTCCAAGGCAGATTTCTCACTTTATGTGAGAAAAACAGAGAAAGGTATTATGCTGCTTGTCATTTATGTTGATGATTTGATTATCACAAGTGATAGTGATGAAGATATCCTTCATGTGAAAATGCTATTAAAGCAGAAATTTGAGATGAAGGATTTGGGAGAGCTACGTTATTTCTTGGGCATTGAGGTGATTAGATCACCAAGTGGGATACAACTCTTGCAGAGGCAGTATGGATTGGACATGCTCTCCAAATATGGGATGACAGGCTCTAAGCCTATTTCAGTTCCTTTGGAGCAGAATGTGAAGCTGAGCGCAGATGCAGGTGAGCTTCTGGAAGACCCTACTATGTACAGACGCATAGTAGGAAGCTTGATTTATATGACTATTACCAGGCCAGATTTGAGCTATGCTGTTGAACTAGTAAGTCAGTTTATGCATGCTCCAAGGAAACCGCATTTGGATGCGGCTAGACGCATACTCAGGTATGTGAAGTCCACATTGCAGTATGGACTACTTTATGAGACTGGGGTTCAGATACAGTTGCATGGATACACTGATGCTGATTGGGCTGGTAGTATTTCTGATAGACGATCTACCAATGGATATGTGTTCTCTTTTGGGAGTGCTGCAGTCACTTGGAGTAGCAAGAAACAGCCTACAGTTGCCTTGTCGAGCACAGAGGCTGAGTACAGGGGCGCAGCAATGGCTGCACGTGAGGTAGCTTGGTTGCATAACCTACTTTATGATATGCATCAGCCTACAGATGGGCCAGTTGTCATTTATTATGACAACATGAGTAGTATACACTTGGCAAATAACCCAGTCTATCATGCTAGAACAAAGCACATTGAGGTGCATTATCACTATGTGCGGGAGAGGGTTTTACTAGGTCTTATTGATCTAGTTTATGTCAGCACAGAGGATCAGGTAGCTGACATATTCACGAAGGCATTGGGCACAGAGAAGCTGCGCAAGTTCAAAGACCTGCTTGTGTGCAGGAATTGGGATTGAGCTCGAGGGGGAGTGTTGAGATATTGAGCTCCACTCGTGATATGCCAGGGTGACCGTTGTGCATTTATGTTACCGACTTGTCAGTTGCAGATGCGGTTGGTACACCGCCCATGAATAATAGCTAGATGACAGCTATCCTTATCTACTCTAGTTCGTGGCTCAGTTAGTATGCCACCTTAGTTAGTTGAGTTTGGTTTGAGACCCATATATAGGGTTCTTCTATTTCTATGTACTAGTGTTCTTTTTGGCTTACACAACTAAGAAGAGGAAAACTGTTTTCAGCCTCCACCTTTGTGTGTATTCCCCCATTGTGCAAGCAAGAAAGCTACAAGTGAGACTCCTTCCTTCTCTCCCACAATCTTGACAGTATATGCATCAACATGCATGTCCAAGGACTAATGTCATTAAAGGACAGAGAGTTGCCTATAAATTGCAGGCTGTGGATTGTGTATTCCAGCCACAAGAAAGTCTACAAACTGAGCAAAATGATTGCCAAGATTAGCTCCAAATGACCTCAAGACAATGCCACATGATCCCCGAGACATCTAGCATCCACTGACATCCAATAGCCATCAAATGAGCATGACATGTATGTACCAGACACACAAAGATATGTGCTGCCCTATTTCCAACTCATAAATTGTGTAAACCACAGTCCCAAATCTGAAGGTAGGTGCTCCAAGCCGATGTCAAGACCAACATGTCAATGCCAAGACTCAATGCCAAGCATCCAGGAGCTCAAGTGTGCACTCCTTAATTGCCTATGATGAGGGATATGTTGAAAAAATGTCAGGAGAGGGCCTGCTGTCTATAGGCACAAACAACGTGGACTATTCAGGAAAGGCAGTAGCATTATGTGAAGTCAATGGAGCCCAAGGAGGGGCACAGACAGAGTCAAAGAGGGCTTACACAATGCCCACACAAGCCTCTATGAGTTGCAGACTAGGTAGAGGTGGAGAAGCTTCAACACATCTGAGCTATGGTTGTCCTGCAACTTGTGAGAATTCAAAAAAGACTTGATAATGGAGATGAGTATGCCCCGTCACGTCACTTTATTCTTTATTCTTTTAGTGACAGTTTGAATAAAGGAAGGCCCGGTCACACATTGTGACTGTTGGAGTTCCCATTCCTTGTCTCTCTCTTTCTTGCTCTTGCTCTCCCGCCATAGCTCGCATGCAAGCTTTGATCCTTCTCACCTTTCAACTGGTATCAGAGCTTGGCATTCTCTTGCTCGAGCTCGACTCGGTGCTTCCCGACCTTCGCATCAACTCGCTTCACGCATTGGATCTCCATCCCGGCAGCCATATCCAATCTCCCCGAGCTCCCGTCACTCCCCGGCTTCCCGAGCACCTTCCCAGCCTATTGAGGCACCTTCAAGGCATTGATACTGAGGTATTTGATCATTCTTTCAGGGTTTTATTTCAGTCTACAGGTTGCAAACAGCAAGGGCAGCCATGGCTTCAAACCCTTGAAGCTTATTCCCCTCATATTGTGCCTTACACCTATCAAAGCTCAAAGAGGCTTGTCATAGGCCTTTGATAGGCCCTTCTTGAGCCCCCCATTACCCCCTTTTCAGCCCATGTGGAGCAGCAGCAAGTTCAGCACCAACAGGGCATATTGCATCATTTTTTTCTAGGCTGTGAGCACTCATCTACTTCAGCTCCACACTTGGCCATTGCTTCTTGCTCTCTACCTTGATCAAGAGGGCTATAGACTTCATGTTTGATGTCATTCAAGCTTTGGGCATTGGTCTTGATGATTCGGGGCTGATCTCTTCAGATTTGGGACTGTTATAAACTGTCATAACAGGCTGAAAATAGGGCAGCACCATTGGCATTAGCATTTGTTGCTTATACTCCATTCCGGTTGTGCTATTTGATGCCCGTATGCGGTCTACATGATGCCTAGTGCCTTGGGAATGTATGCACATGATTATGCCATGATTTTGGCCTGAAATATTGGCTGATTTGGGACTATTATTTATTGTTATACAGTGCTGGAAACAGGGCAGCCACACTTGGCATTGGCATTTGATGCTTATACTCTACTCCGGTTACCTTGTTTGATGCCTGTATGCGGTCTACTTCCTACCCGGATGTATTGGGGATGTATGCATTTGGTTTGACCATGATTTTGGCTTGAATTTGGGGCTGAAATCTACTGTTTAGAACAGTAAATACATGCTGGAATAACAGTGGGCTGAAGGTACTTTATAGGCTTTGGCACTTCACTTACCTACCGATACCGGATGTATGCTTTGAGCTTTGGCATGATGTCTCTGACATTTGGGGACGGCTTGGAGCATATGTTTGAGATTATGGGATGCTTTTGAGCTTCGCATTAGCTCCATCTTCACTGGCATTTGGACCGACTTGGCATGCTTGTGGACCGCCTATGCCTCATGTCTCTGCTTGACAGTTAGGCTTTTGCATTACATGCTTTGGTTCGTGACATATGCTATTTGGTTTGTGTATGCCATACCGACATTTGGAGCTTGGATTTGGATGTATTTGAGCATTCCCGGCTTACTTGATCACTGATCTTGGTTGCTATTTGGATGTCATTGAGTTGACCGAGAGCTTATTTGGGCTTATGTATTGCTTCATGGTTAATACGACCGGTGCTTCATGTATGTCATGCTCTCTTGGATGTGCTTGATGCATTGACAGGGTCACTTATCACTGGTGCTTTCTCTTGGGTTGTTTGAGCTTCTGAGCTCACTTTGTACGCCTTTTGTGCCAGTGGGAGCATTTTACATGCTTGCTTGACCTTTGACAGTTGCATGCTATTGGAGCACTTACATGTATTTGGAGCAGTTTATGTCTTGAGCAGCTACATACGCATTGAGACTTTGGGATCATACTCCGATCTTTATGGATATTCATTGATATACTCTTGGTTCACAGGATGCTTATGAGCTAAGTCTCATATTTGGATCTTTCTTTTTGAGCAGACACCTATTTGTGTCAGGTTTTGGCAGTTACAGGAACACTTTGCCTAGAGTGTCTGGGGGTGTGCCTTTCATTGGCAGATGTTATTTTGACATGCTTCGGTGTTGAGCTCATGTTCTTTTCACTGTCATTGGCCTTGCTTATGTCCGTTTCATGCCGGCTTTGGACCTAGCATTGTTTGCTTGACATTGGATCCTATTTTGGGACAGTTTGCTCTCTAGACTGCATACCTGCAATTTATTACAGCAAGCAGTTATTCGTGGACTGAGGTGTACTTTTCATGCTGAAATATCCTGATTTGGTGTACCGCACCTAGTACTAAGTGGGCAGCAACTTTTGGCACACTTTGCTCGCCCTTTGGACCCCGTTTTGGTCATTTTTGGGCAGTTTCTGCAGTAAAACAGCAAGCAGTTTTGGACTGTTTGGGCATTTTCAGCTTGCATAATGGCGTCATCTTCGCATGATAGTGCCATCTTTAACATTACAAAGTTGGATGGTACCAACTACTCTTACTAGAAGAGTCAAATTTGGCAGGTCTTGGTGCAGAAATCTCAGATTAAGCCACTTCGGTTGAGTGGGGAGCAGCCTGAAACTATGGACAATGACGACTGGCTTGAACTTGATGAGCTATGCAAGTCCACGATTGTATTGTCTCTCACTGAACAGGTACATTATAATGTATTTGAGGAAGCACAGAGTGCATGGGATCTATGGAATAAGATCAAGAATCTTTATGATAAGAAAAGTCCGGCGAGTCAGATGTACTGGTTGAAGCAGCTTATGGATCTGCGCATGAAGGATAATGCGACTATGTCTGCTCACTTGAGCCAGTTCCATGCTATACTGAAGAACCTGACTTCGCAGGATATCACATTTGGAGAGGAAGTAACTCCTCTTTTCTTGCTTGGGACTCTGAATGAGTCATGGGATGTTTTCCGTACTGCTCTTTGTGCCTCTAGTGCTACTGACAGGTATGACCGTGGTAATGGCCGAGGCCGTGACTCGCAGAAGGGTCGGTCTAAATCTCGTGGCAAGTCGCGTAGTAAGTCGCGTGGGCGCAATGCAAATGTCACTTGTCATCATTGTGGGAAAAAGGACCATATTAGACCACAGTGTCATGAGTTGCGCAATGAGAAGCGCAAGGATAAGGGGAAAGATAAAATGCAGGAGAAGTCCTCTGATCGCAGCATAGTACCTGCGAAGTCCAGCGTCAAGATTGAAGAAATTAATGTCATGCAGACCAAGGATTCCGATGGTAGTGATGAGTTCATACTTGTAGCTAGTTCTTCTGATGCTTCACACTTGACTGAGACACCTAGTATGTATGCACAGTGCTGGTTATTGGATTCAGGTGCATCCTTCCATGTGACGCCTTACCGTGAGTGGTTTCACTCTTACCGTACTGTATCTGGATCAGTCAGACTTGGAGATGACAGGTCTCTTGATATTGTGGGCTGTGGAGATATTCAGTTGCAGTTTTCCACTGGCAGTTCCTTTTTGCTCAGGGATGTACGTCATGTACCTGCGCTTACGCGCAGTCTTATGTCTGCAGGACAATTGGATGATGCAGGGTTTCATGTCTATTTTGGGGATTCTGCCTGGAAAATTACCAAAGGCAGACTTGTGCTTGCTAGAGGCGCCAAGGCTGGCAGCCTCTATCTTCTTGTTGTATCTGGATCTTCTATAGACCATGTTTTGGCAGTGGGCTCTATCCCACATGTATCACTTTGGCATGCCCATTTGGGGCATATGTCTTTAAAGGGAATGAAAATGTTATCTGGTTTGCAGTATCTTCCGCCTTTGGATTATGCATGTTTTGACTCGTGTGATCATTGTCTTTATGGTAAGCAGAATAGGTCTACGCATATAAGAAATCGGGTAGGCCACGCATGAGTGAGCCCTTGGCATTGGTGCATTCCGATGTTTGTGGGCCTATGCCTTGCATGTCTATGGGTGGCGCGAAGTACTTCGTTACCTTCATTGATGATTTTTCTAGGAAAGTGTGGGCTTATCCCATAAAGCAGAAGTCCGATGTCTTGGCAGTTTTTCAGAGATGGCTTGCTCTTGTTGAGAACCAGACTGGGTATAGGCTGAAATGCCTTAGGACAGATAATGGGGGAAAATATGTCTCGCATGCTTTTGAGCAGTTTTGTGATGACAGGGGTATTAAGTGTCAGTTGACCGCCCCTTATACCCCACCCCAGAATGGTTTGGCTGAGCGCATGAACAGGACTATTCAGGAGCGTGTGCGCTCTATGCTTAGCCATGCAGGCCTACCCCAGAGTTTTTGGGCTGAGGCAGTTAGTACGGCAGTGCATGTCATAAACCGATCGCCTTCCAGTGGATTGGATTTCCAGGTTGCAAAGGAAGTTTGGGCTGGTAAGCCACCCTCTTATGCACATCTCCGTGTCTTTGGATGTGAGGCATTCTGCCATGTGCCCAAGGACAAGAGGAGTAAATTGGATCCAAAGAGCATTAAATGCATATTCCTTGGCTATGGTGAGTCAGGAGAGATGGGCTATCGCCTATGGGATCCGCAGGCGCAGAAAATAGTACGCAGCCATGATGTCGTCTTCCATGAAGACAAGATGCACAGGCAGCCTGAGAAGGTGGTTGAGATCTGCAGAGTGATCTTTCAGGAGGAGCCTAGAGCTCCAGCACAGCCAGTAGTACAGCCTGCAGCAGTTCCTCGACAGGGCCAGGGTGTTGGACAGGCAGTTAGACAGGCAGCAGAGCCTGCGGTGAGACGGTCTGCTAGAGACAAACGTCCACCTGATAGATTTCAGCCCTCTATGCATTATGTTTTGGTTACAGATGCAGGAGAGCCTTTCACTTATGATGAGGCTATGCGCAGGGGTGACATCACTCCTGGGAGAGGGCTATGCAGTCTGAGATAGACTCCCTGCATAAGAATGAGACTTGGGATTTGGTTGCCTTGCCTAAGGGCAAGAAGGCTTTGCCATGCAAGTGGGTGTACAAGCTGAAAAGTACCCCTGGACACCCCAAGCCGGCATACAAGGCTAGATTGGTAGCAAAGGGTTTTAAGCAGGAACATGGTGTGGACTTTGATGAGGTCTTCTCTCCTGTGGTTAAGATGACCACCCTGCGCTTAGTCTTGGCTTTAGTTGCACAGCTTGACTTAGATCTATATCAGATGGATGTCAAGACGGCTTTTCTACATGGGGACTTGCATGATGAGATCTATATGGATCAGTCTAAGGGCTTTGTAGAACCTGGCAGGGAGCACCTAGTGTGCAAGTTGAAGAAGAGTTTGTATGGCTTGAAGCAGGCACCTAGGGAATGGTATCATAAGTTTGATCCCTTTATGCAGTCACAGGGCTACAGCAGGAGTGCTATGGATCCGTGTCTTTACACGAAGAAAGCCCGTGATGGCAGTTTGCTTATCTTGGTACTCTATGTTGATGATATGCTGATAGCAGGGAAAGCTCATGATGAGCTAGATGCTCTTAAATCTCAGCTGAAGAAGAGCTTTGAGATGAAGGATTTGGGACAGGCCTCACATATACTTGGGATGCGCATTAAGCGCGATAGGCATCAGGGGCTTTTGTATCTCTCACAGCGGGAGTACATTCATAAAGTCCTTGAGCGCTTCCGCATGCAGGACGTAAAGCCTATTGGCTGTCCATTACCTTCTTATGTGAAGGTATCACAGGCCGATTGTCCGCAGACAGATGAGCAAAGGGCCGAGATGGCCAAGATCCCTTATGGTTCAGCCGTGGGCAGTTTGATGTATGCCATGATAGCCACTCATCCAGATATTGCGCATGCAGTTGGTGTTGTGGCACGCTATATGGCTACACCTGGCAGCAGACATTGGGATGCCGTGAAGGGTATCATGAGGTACCTGAAGGGCACAGCAGATATGTGTATTTGCTATGGCAGCCAGGATACAGGGGTCGTGGGGTACACTGACTCCGATTATGCAGGACATGTAGATAGTAGGAAGTCCACTTCTGGCTATGTATTCAGCTATGCTGGAGGGGCTGTCTCTTGGATGTCCAGGGTTCAGAAGTGTACGGCTTTGTCTACCACTGAGGCCGAGTATGTTGCAGCCACTGAGGCTTGCAAGGAGGCCATATGGTTAGGCCGTCTAGTTGCTGACCTTGGGATTGATGCTACACCTACACTGCATTCGGATTCTATGAGTGCCATTCAGTTGGCTAAGAATCTGGTCTTCCATGCGAAGACGAAACACATTGAGGTGAGGTATCACTTCATACGTGGTGTCGTGGAGGACAGGTCTGTTGACCTTGTCAAGATCTCCACTGACGAGAATCCTGCAGATCTGCTCACGAAGAGCCTCACTACTGAGCGCTTTGCCTTTCTCAGGAGGTTGATGGGCGTTGGATGAGATGTCGCCTTTCCTCATCCCTTGTACCTATGTACATTTGTATTGTCTTTTCTTTTTCTTTTCTCTCTCACTAGGGCAGATTCGCCTTTAAGTGGGAGGTTGTTGGGGGTGAAGGCGCCTCCGCCGTGCCGCCCCGTGTATTACTACACTGACAGTACCTGCCACTGCACACTGCAGGTGGCGGGCGCCCGTCACGTCACTTTATTCTTTATTCTTTTAGTGACAGTTTGAATAAAGGAAGGCCCGGTCACACATTGTGACTGTTGGAGTTCCCATTCCTTGTCTCTCTCTTTCTTGCTCTTGCTCTCCCGCCATAGCTCGCGTGCAAGCTTTGATCCTTCTCACCTTTCAGTATTAAGCACCAGTTGACCGCCCCCTATACCCCTCTCCAAAATAGATTATCATAACAATTCAAGAGAGTGTCCGTAGTACACTTAGCCAAGCAAGATTACTATTATTGTGCACTTAATTAAAAGGTCCCCTTGTAATGCTATTGATTACGAGGTTTTAGAGGAGGTATGGACTAGGAAACCTCCATCATATGTTCATTTGCGAGTCTTTGATTGTGAGGCAATCTGTCATATTTCCAAGGACAAGCATAATAAGCTAGATCCTAAGTTCATGAAATGCATCTTTCTTAGTTATGGGGATGTAGATAAGATGGGCTATCACTTATGGGATTCTTGGGCTTGCCAGGTTATCTGCAACCATGATATAGTTTTCCATGAGAAAAATATACATAAGCAGCATGAGTAGATAGTTGAGGTATGCTAAGTAATCTTTCAGGAGGAGGTGTTCCCATACAATGAGCTAGAAGTTTGTAGCAGTTGATGCTCCTGTGGCCCACGATTACCATGTTATGTAGGATCAACCTATTTTGAGATGCTTTACCAGAGCTAAACGTCAACCTGAGTGCTTTACACCCTCCATGGATTATGCTATCGTGATAGGCGTAGGTAAGTCTCTCTCTTATAATAATGCCATATACAAAGATAATAGTTACTTATGGGATAGGGCTATGCAATTAGAGTTTGACTCATTACAAACAAACCATATGTGGGATCTGATTCCTTTGGCTTGTGGCAAGAAGGCATTGCCATGCAAGTAGGTATACAAGTTGAAAAGTATCCTTGGATGTCCCAAGCCTGCTTATAGGGCGAGATTGATAGCTAAGGTTTTCAAGAAGAAACATGGTGTTGCCTTTGATAAAGTCTTTTCTCTTATGGTCAAAATGACAACCCTATGCTTGGTACTAGCATTGGTTGCAATTTGGAACCTTTATCATATGGATGTAAATACAACTTTTCTACATAGAGACTTGCATGATGAGATTTATACACAACAACCTAAGGGATTTGAGGAAAAAGATAGGGAATACCTA
Source organism: Lygodium microphyllum (assembly GCF_053477565.2). Lineage (NCBI taxonomy): Eukaryota > Viridiplantae > Streptophyta > Polypodiopsida > Schizaeales > Lygodiaceae > Lygodium > Lygodium microphyllum. Next base: position 30,313,065 of record NC_141135.1, read on the forward strand.
GTGTGCAAGTTAAGAAAGAGCCTTTATGGCCTTGAGTAGGCACCTAGAGAATGGTACCACAAGTTTGATGCTCTTATGCATTCATAAGGATATAGCCATAGCGCTATGGATCCATGTTTATACAAAAGAATAATCATGATGGTAGCTTTATGATATTGGTACTCTATATGGATGATATACTTATTATGTTGGGAGAGCTCATGATGAGCTAGATGCCTTGAAAACTCAACTCAAGAAGAGCTTTGAGATGAATGATATGGGACAAGCCTCACATATTCTTGGGATGTGCATCACACCCAAACACTCTAAGGGATTCCTTTATTTGTCATAGGAGGAGTATATTCAAAAAATCCTTGAGTGGTTTCATATGTAGGATGGTAAATCTCTTAGCTATCATCTTCCTTCTCATGTGAAGGTTAGTGAAGCCAATTTTTTGTAGTCTGATGAGCAGAAGACCGAGATGGCCAATATTTCTTATGCATCCACAGTGGGTAGTTTGATGTATGCCATGATAGACACTCGTCCTGACATAGTATTTGCAATGGAAGTTGTGATATACTATAAGGCTACACCTAACAGACAAGATCAGGATGCTGTGAAGGGTATTATGAGGTACCTAAAGGGCACTAAAGATATGTGCATATGTTATGGTGGCAAGGATGTAGGAGTCATAGGGTACACTAACTCTGATTATACATGACATATAGATAACATCTCTGGCTATGTCTTCACCTTTACTAGAGATGCTATTTCTTATATTTCTAGGGTACAAAAATAAATGGCCCTCTCTACTACCAAGGCTAGACTTGTTGCCGCCATTGAGGCTTGCAAGAAGGCTCTCTGGTTAGGTTGTCCAATGATAGACCTTGGTATTACTAATGTAGTTCTTACATTGCATTCGAATTCTATGAGCGATATTCAGTTGGCTAAGAATTTGGTGGTCTTCCATGCAAAGGCAAAGCACATTACCCATTAGGATTCTATGAGGTGCATTAGGGACTTTATCCAAGAGGTCGTTGAGGACAAGTCCATTGAGCTTGTCAAGATCTCAACTTACCAAAATCCTACAGATTTGCTCACCAAAAGTCTCTCAACGGAGTGTTTTGCCTTCCTTAAGAAGTTGATGGGCATTGGATGAGATGATGTCTTTCCTCATCGTATTGTAATTTATATACATTTGTACTTTATCATCTTTTTCTCATTCTCTCCTCACCAGAGGAAATTTTCCTTTAAGTTGGGAGGTTGTTGGGGATAAAGGCACCTATGCCTAGATGCCCGTATATTAGTTACACTAACAGTATCTACACACTTGTACACTACAAGTGGTAAGCACCCATCGCTGTCACTTCATTCTTTATTCTTTTAGTGGCATTTGAATGAGGGAAGGTCAATCACACATTGTGATTGTTGAAGTTCTCTCTCTCTCTCTCTCTCTCTCTCTCTCTCTCTCTCTCTCTCTCTCTCTCCCCTTCCACCATAGCTCTTGCTTCCGCTCGCATACTTCCACTCAAGGCTCACTCCCTTCACACTCAAGAACTATCACCACCCTAAACCTTCATTCAAGCACTTATACAAACACCACTTGGAAATATGAACTAGGAAGTACTTAGGCACACAATGAAAAATAGTTAGCACATAGTATGTAGATGATGCACAAAGCACTCGGCCACAAGCATAAATGAGCACATAAGTCAATAGATACTCAGGCACACACATAAAGAGGACTATGTCACATAAGTCAATAGGTAGTTGGACACATAAGTGACATACTTAACCACACAACCCTCTCACTCACTCAAGCTAACACACTCAAATCACCGAACACAATCAATCATGTAAGCCAACTCATTCACTCACATAAACCCAAGCACATATGTTAGGTCACATACTATCACTCTAACTCAAATATACCCACCCTTATGCACTCACTCACTTGTGATCCCTTACTTACACATGCTTGTAGATACTCATGCACATATTCCAAGTGCTTGCTCACCCACATAACCACTAACACCTAGTCACATATTATTGTACATAGACACTAGGATACACACATATATGGCACTTGATTCATAGTTATACACTCATAGATATAGGACTCCTTCTCACTAACACATACATATACACACACACAAAGTCACACTCGCATCTGTCAAGCATCCACACTTAACTAGGGGTACTAGTAGTATAGGCCACATGGCCACATACACAAAGTCACATTGTTAGGCTCTTATAGGTACTCATGCACACATAGCCATTCCCACAATTGTGCATAGGATCCCACTTCCTTAGAACACACACTCTCATAATAGCTATCCACACAGTCAACTATTGTTACCAAGTCCACTCGATAGGTACTCTACATCAACACTCATATGTATGCATTGGAAGTTTGGCTAAATACACATCCTTGCTAGTTTAAGCAGTCCAGTCAGTAGAGGTACATAGCCACTCTAATAGTTACCCTCAAAGAATAAAACGCTTAAGTCACATATGCACATCCTCTTTGCCTAGAAAAGTTATACAACTCTTAGTATCACACTAAGCATATCCCCTTAGGTGCCTATATCTAAGGTTGTAAGTGGTTCCAAATTAGGATGATGCTCCCTTATGTTAGTTTGAAGACTCTTTTTCTATGTATTTCCAAGCCACTAGGACTTAGTCCTAGGAACTTTTGAAAACCTTACCCTTGAGCCATCACTATTGTCCCAAGGTTCACATATATGCACTTCTAAGTCTAATTCTATGTTTTGATACTTACACTTTATTTAAGGTTACACTTTAGCCTTCAAACTTAGATTCCATCTCCACTCTGTTAAGTGTACATTAGAAACCATTTATAACTATAACTTAATTCAAAAAAAATTCCTAGATCTAACCCTAGATACCCGTAGATGCTCTATTGGGCTACATATACAATGGTTGGAACATTGGATAGAATCTTATTGTTTCAGAAGCTTCAATGCTCTTTGACTCAACCATCTCTTACACATGGTTGATTCATATTTCAATCCCAAAGCCATTCGCTCTCTCTTCGCTATTCCAAGAAACCAAGAAAACTAACAATCCAAAACTTGGAGTAGACAGCTTCACATATTATAGTCCAAATTCCTCATAGGTTCATTGGAAACTCATCATTCAAGTGATGCTCCTTTAATCTACTCCCTCCACTCTGTTGCAACATTGATCTAATTTATAAATGCCCCTTTGAAAAGAAAAAACACATACAATAAGAAGATATCACAACCTCAATCTCACTCCCTACCACAAGGATTGAGTATTTATATAATTAATTAAAATTTTATATAAAATAGAGTGTGTGATTATCATGTTAATATGTTTATATTGATTACTATTCACTCTTGAGCTAATAAAAGGTGACTTAATAACCAACAAAAAGATCATTTGACTTTTTTATTTTTTCATCAGGCCCTCGGAGGAAGTAAAATATATTGTGGAGCTTGATCAAAATCCAAGAAGATCCCAATTTGATAAAAAAGAGGTCTAGCATGCATGTGTGTGTGTGTGTGTGTCTCTCACATTGTGTGGTATGTGTGGCAAGGGAGGCTTGTCAATTGCATTAGGGAAAATTTGATTTTTTCTAGCAAAAAGGAATCTTCAGTGTCCCACTTCCAAACCCTATCAATCGATATATCAATGAAAAGCTCTTGAAAAGTAGGTTCTAAAAATACAATCTTCAATAAGTTTCGAGTTCATTTGCAAAAATTTTATTACGATCCCATTTTTTTAGGGAATCTTTTGATCAAACTCCCTTATAAGGCTATTTTTTAACATCAAGTTTTCCCTAATGCATGCAGCTTGAATTCAATATATGTATGTTTGAGGCAATCATCTTCTATCAGTTTGTATATGTGCATGTTGTGCATATATGCAGTATACATATATGTACATGTACGATAGGAATTGTCTAATTGCCATGTATCATAAAATTCACATGTATATGTCATGAGGATTGATGAGGCAATCCTCTCCTATCACTCATTATGTGTATGCATGTATACTCTATATGCACATGCATGGCAAGGGGAAGTTTGCTAAGTGGTATGCATTCTGCATGTCATGAGTTCTCCCTTATCATACATTATTTGTATATTGGAGTGTGTGTGTGTGTGTGTGTGTGTGTGTGTGTGTGTGTGTGTGTGTGTGTGTGTGTGTGTGTGTGTGTGTGTGTGTGTGTGTGTGTGTGTGTGTGTGTGTGTGTGTGTGTGTGTGTGTGTGTGTGTGTGTGTGTGTGTGTGTGTGTGTGTGTGTGTGTGTGTGTGTGTGTGTGTGTGTGTGTGTGTGTGTGTGTGTGTGTGTGTGTGTGTGTGTGTGTGTGTGTGTGTGTGTGTGTGTGTGTGTGTGTGTGGATCGGAATGCATGTATCCACCAATATATACATGGCAGAATATATAATCATAAATTCATTTCAATGGAGTGTCAATCAACTCAAAGACATATCTCTATCTTGTGGTGGGTGTTCGTTTTGGGCTATAAGATACTTGTTAAATAGACACTTAGTTATAAATTTGGCAACTGGCATCTTTTGGCAAGTATGTCATAAAAATCAACTTGGCGCTATGTTGTGAGCTCATCATACATGTATCACTTTGATTGTGATGTCACCCTCCCTTTCTTCCTAGGTATGGAAGGACACTTGGGTGTGAATTTGGCTAGATAGTGTCCTAATGAGCTATACATCAGTAGTGAGTGGTGGGCTAAATAATGTCAAACTATGCTTTTGGTATTGTTTGATGAGATTGACACTTTAGTGATATGTTTGGCCAGAAAATGTCCTAATCTATGTATGGATTTATTAACAACTTGGAATGTTGTTGCATTTTTAAACTTAATGGCCAACAACTTAATAAAAATAATTTTATATTTTTAAATTACTCTTATGTCATGTAAGTATACATTTTTTAATTGAAGTTTGTATATAATGCTAATTTAATTTAACATTGATGTCATGTAATCATATTTTTCAACTGAAGATTATATGCAATAATAATATAATGTAAAACATCATGCATTTATGTTTTTAAATTAAATATTATATCCAATACCAACTTAACTCGAAATTGCTATCATGCAATTGCATTTTTTAATTGAAGATAGAATTGTGATCTCTCTCTCTCTCTCTCTCTATTTAAATGAAACCTTGATAATCATAGTGAGAAAAACTAACATCATTATATTTATTATATGGACTTGTTAGTCTAATAGTTACTATTGTGGTTAATATCTAAGTGCACTTAAAACAATTAATATGTTTGAATATATTTGTAAGTTTTAAAAAATTATTTTTTTGCATGTTTGTTTGTTGATTGTGATTTGAGCTTTACCAAATTGTTTTTGTAGAGTGTTAGATTAATCTTCACCACAAGTTTATATGCAAGCGATGTAACTTGACCACTTAAGCATTTGCCATAATGCTCATATGTTTACTTTTCTTTTTTGCAGAGAGTCTATGATTCGTAAAGATGGGCATTAACATTACCAAAGCAAGGTACATTTGCTTGATAGCAGCCATCTTATATAGCACAAACAAGTAATTAGAGTAAATCAACAACGATAAGGTTGTGCTTGTCAACTTTTGCGATTGGGCATTTGTTGTCATATGCACCATGCTACAACAATACGGTATCCCCATCTAATTGCTGATATACTTTGAGACCCTAGAAAGAACATGTATCTTTGTTACATATTGCTTGGGAATGCCCCTACGATGCTTAAAGACCTTAGCCTAGCTAGCATTGATAACATAATTGAAGGAGAAGCTAGCCTTATGGAACACAAAGTGGAGAGAGGAGATAGTATGCTAAAAAAGGGTGACGTCTCTACCAAAGCATTTGAAGATGGCCATTGGTGCAAGCCCTAGTTCTAGTATCACTATGCAATAAGGAGATCCATCAAGGGCAAGAACCATGCTATGTATGTTTAGAAATTACAAGTGTACACCAACAATTGGCATTTCCTTTGATGTGATAAAGCCAAGCTGAAAGGGATGCAGGAGACGCGGGAGAGAAGAGCACACACAATGTAGGTGTTGTCAACAATGTTATGACAGCCTTATTGCACTTTCATATATATATGAATAAAGAATATGGGCGGTCACTGTACACCAGCAGGCCCAAGGGCCTTTTACCCCAACAACCTCCTACTAAAAGGCCAATGGGCCAAGGAGTGAAAAAACAAAACAAAAGAAAAGAGACAGGGTGAGGAACCATGACATCTCACCCAATGCCCAATCAGAAAGCGAGCTGTGCAATAAGTGTCGGGAATCTCCGAGTCCAAGACATCTAGGAGGCAAGTGATCCTGCAGCTCCATACAATGAAGCAATTCAGCACAACTCATGAGTGCAAGGCTGTACATCATCATCATCAGAGTAGCACATAGCATCAGCATGGGGCATACAAGATAGCGGAGAGCATCCAAACTCTCCAAAGTCAATCACTGAAAGAGGGCCAACATCTCAAACACAAGTCAGACGGGGTCTCAAGACAGTATGCAGCCTCAGCGAAGCAGAAGACTAACATACGGCTGTAGAATCAACCACATAAAGTGCACTAAACGCACATCAAGAGGCCTGAGAGGTGTCTGCGTCTCATAAAAGACAGCATGACGGCTGCGTAGAACTTGTTGGGAATCCAAATCCCAAAACTTGTTAGCCGTAAAGTCACCATCTCCATAACCAAGGAGAAGACATCTGTGTAACATAGGCTCATGTGGCATACTGACAGTGGCCTGGCAGCCAAATATCCTCAAGTGATCATAGGAGGATCTCATACCACTCCATGCCTCATGCAGTGTAATACCATCCAAATTCAAGCATGACATTTTGTTAACCAAGTAGACTACTGTCATAAGGGCCTCATCCCAAAAGGCATAAGACAATCCAGGTGTGCTAAGCATATAGCAACCTTCACCTATAAGGTCAAGCACATGCCATGAGCAATCCCATAATACCGGGGGCATAAGAAATCAATGCCATATTGCTGACAAGAGATCCGTAAGTTGGGAGAGATAGCATAGCTCTCATAATCCATCTGCAAGCACTTAGGCCTGTAACCAGCAGAATCCATAAACCTGTCAAACATAGCAACAACATCCTCAATCTGTACCAAAGGGTAAGCCCAAACGCAGTGGGTAGCATGATCCATGAAGGTCACAAAATACAATGCTCCACCAAGCAACTAGGAAGGCATAGGTCAATATACTGCAATATGGACTAGATCTAGAGGAGCATGCCTCACACGATCGCCATAAGCCAAAGAGGCTCTGCACGCACCTTGAGTACAATGAGGGCAAGTAGCATGGGAAAGAGCAGGCAATAAGCCCATATCACATAAAGCACCCATCTCAGTGTGTCGTACATGGCCTAGGCGACAATGCCATAACAATGCATGTGATATTTGTGTAACTACAACCATAGAATCTCCCACATGAGAGACATGCACTACATAATCACTGCCATATCTAGCACCTCTAGCCAATACCAAGCAACCACGATGGATTTTCCATGAAGTATCCCCAAGAGAGAAATAATATCTTGCACCGTGCAACTAATTGACAGAGATCAAGCTCTTATTGAGCATAGGTATATGCAAGACATCACGGAGCATAAGAGAAGACCCATTTGGCAAAGCCAAGTGTATATCCCATGTACCAATAACATGACAATCCTACTCAAGGCCCAAAGAAATACATCCGTCAAGCTCCCTATAAGAAGAGAACCAAGCTCTATGCAGAGTAACATGACAAGATGCCATACTGTCTAAAAGCCAATCAAAGGTATAGGCCATATCACTGATCAAGTAATATGTAGGGGGTAACACGATGCCAGGAGTCTAGGCTCAGCTCCATCATCATGGGTAACTACATGCACCATACCACTATCACCAGTGGTGTCGCCTACTATATCACTGACTCTGCTCTCATGTCTAGTACGGCACAATCTTTTCTGCTCTCTAATCCAGTACAAGCATTTACGCTTCACATGCCTTGTCTTTCCACAATGAAAGCAAACAGAACCTATAAAACCTATAGAAGAGGACAACTGCTCTGTAATAGCATAAGTAGGGCTGTCCAATACATCCAAGGAGCTCAAAGAATCAGGGGAACTCATCCAAACCAAAAGGAGAGAACACAAAGGCATCAACCACGGATGCAAAAGCTCCCACACGGACAAGCCTAGCAGACAAAAGCATGACATATCCAACCAGTGTAGCTCACATCCATAAAAGCATAAGCATGTCTCGGAGCCATAAATGCATAAGCATCCCCGAAACATAAGAGTATACAAAACTTTGTCTCATACCATATACTGATATACATGTCTAGCCAAGAACGGCAGGTGGTAAATAAACCTGCAAGAATCAAGCTCCAATAAAAGCCCAAATATCTGTGTAAAAGCATCCAGGTAAGAGGCTCTGTAAAATACATAGCAGCAGACCATGTGCATACACGAGTGGCCATAAAGATCAACTACTCCCTAACATACACAGGCAATAGTAGCCCAAATAGCATAGATGCCATACAACAGAGAAGCAAGATGGCCATAACTGTAAATCCCAAGCACTATCCAAGTCCACTAATCAGTAAGTATCCCGCATATCAAATGCAAATGAGCAATCATAGCTCAATAGGAAACTGCCAAAATAAGGGAGCAGTTCACTACTCAATACATGTAAGTGCATCCAAATAATAGCCAAGATCCATAATGAAAGCATCAAATCCCATATAGCATCCAAGGTCGTAACGGAAAAAGCCAAGTCGTAACGGAAAAAGCCAAGCCAATGTCCAACTGTTCAAGGGAATAGTCAAATGAATGTCGAGATGAGCTCAAACAACTACCATCCACAGCCAAAGCATAAAGCATTCACCAAGACATCATAACCCGTACTGGGTAGCCTAGGCATAAACCATGTCATAGATGAAATGCTAGCTACAAAGAAGTGATCATCAAACCCAAATCGAGCTCTAATCTCAGCTCAAAATTATTCTAGAGCATAAACAAGACATGTGGCATAGTTCAAATACATCATGACATCATATCGAGTAGTCGGGAGCACCCTGTATGCAATAGGCATAACCTGGCAAATCATTAAATAGCTTCAGCCTTGAAGTTTCCAATAGCATATAACCTCTATAAACTGGGCAAATCAATGCTCAATCCAAGCTCAAATCCATAGGCAAACCATAGGCATACATTCCTGCATGTATAGCACCAATCGGGTATAATCGGGCATCAAATGCCAAGACCTATAAGCATAAAATTGAAGTAACAGGTGGCTGCCCTATTTTGCACAAATCTGGGACTGTTCAAAACAGTCAATGGCTAAGTTAAATCAGCTCCAAATGCATCTCACAGAAGAGGCATAGCATCCACAAGTGATCCGGTATTAATAGACACCAATAGAAGCATCACATAAGCCATAGGCATACAAATACATGCTGTATTAGACCTGAAATCTGTTGCAGAATATTCTATCAATTAGAATTCGGCAAATTCGACATCACCATCGTGTTCAGAGTGTGCCGAAACCCCAACTTAGACTCTTACCTTGCCTGAATCGGGTTCGAATGCCCGAGATATGACAAAAAGAGTGATTTTTGAGTCATTTTTGCAAGCAAACGCAAATAAAACGTGAGCATACTGCTATACTTGAGGGGCCAAATTAGGGTGTATAGGGGATAAGCAAGATCCCAATGAAGGCCTACAATAGGCCTACACAAGCCTAGGACAAGAGGTGAAGAGAACAAGCTTCAATGATGGAAGATATGGCTGCCTCCTCATAAAACCCTGTTGTTCATGTCAAAGAATGACTGAGAACTGAGTGAGAAGCAAGCTCTCATACCTCGTGTAGATGCCATGGAAGGCCGGGAAGTGCTCGCGAAGGACCTGCTCTGATACCAATTGAAAGGGATGCAGGAGATACGGGAGAAAAGAGCACACACAATGTAGGTGCTATCAACAATGTTATGACAACCTTATTGCACATATATATATGAATAAAGAATATGGGCGGTCACTGTACATGGGCAAGCCCAAGGGCCTTTTACCCCAACACAAGCAAGGCCATCAACCAAGGTGCCTTTGGGCAATGCATCTAAGTGAACATTGATCATGGTAGTTGTTTTCCCTCACACCTAAAATATTAGGCAAAGATGTACATGCAAAGATGTACAAGGGTTCTCACAACATAAATTTGCAACAATTCCAAGTCGAGAATGGAATGTAAAAGATCAATACATTGATTGTACAATGCATTATCCTCTCTTCAATAGTGGCACACTCAATCATATCTTAATGTGGGTCCATTTCATGTGTGTAAGTACATAAGAATAACTGAGTGCCTGTAGAAGCTAGGAATGAGCTTTACGCTAGATCTTGACATGGAGGAGAGGGATAGAATTGTGTGTATTCAACAATAAGCTACATATAACTCCTAGTGCTAGTGGATGAAATGAAGGCCATCATAGTGTTAGCATCATCCATTCTGACTTCTCTGCAAACAATATGATGTTGGACTTCACGAAATATAACACCCCTAGGGTGGACATAATCAATCGAATTCGAATACTTATGTTTGGCATGAAAAGTCTAGCCTAGCCCCTCGATTGGCAATGTGGTACACCAGATGAGCCCATGTATGTCATTGATGAGTAGCAAATGAAAGGTGACCAAGAAAGAAGAAAGAGTCCTTGAGTCCACTATAGATTTAAGACCCCATGTCTCAAAATCCTAAAGTTTTGGATGGGTTTTGGGATGTCTTGGGATACATCTCCTTGGAATCCTCATGTTTCCATCCTATTGATTAATCCTAAAATTGTTTCTTGGTTGGCTAGCTTAGCTATCGTATCAATAAGTTGTCAGATGGAATTTGTATTTTTCCCTACTTGTTGGTATGAGTGTTGGGGACTAATAGATCTAGATGTTGAAACTTCTAGTCTACTTTGTAAGTGGGTCAATTGCTAGGATTTTATATGGCTAGATATTTCTCTTTCAATCCCTCTGTAAGATAAATTTTCTTTTCAATGATGGGGTTTCCGCTCTTCTCTACCATTATCACAAAAATGATACAAAATAGCAAGCAAGTCTTTTGTAACCTTTTACAACAAGTGCACAACAATACACCAAGCATCCTTCTTTGCTAACTCATCAACAATACATATAATTTGCAACATGTTTACATATAAACCTCGTGTTTGCTTTCTAGTAAACACCTCAGAACTTAAAAATTTGGAATCTATAATATGTGCATCCACTTTCGATTGGCATAGTCGAAATTGCAGTATGCCCTCTTGAAACTCTTTTCTGCAATCTTGTAGGTCTAAAATGGAGCCCAAAATGGCCTCAGATACAATGCTCTGCTCACATACCAAATCTCACAGCAATCTGAGAAATTTTCTCTACTCTGCTTTCAGTGCCTCCACAAGCACTATCTAAGAGAAAGAGTGGTAGAATGGGAGAGCTTCTTACCCATTGGTTACTTGCTTGAATCCTTGCTTCTTCTCCATCACTTTGGCCTTCAAAACTAGCCTCTATCAGTGGCACCGCTCTGATAGCATGTCAAGAATGACATGGTGGGGGAGCTTGCTTTAGTCGTTACCATACATACAAGAGGAAGCTCACTCAAGAATACAAGAAGAGAGATGGAGGCCAAAATATTTTCTTGCTTGTTTTTTCTTCTTTTTCCACACAAAATACAATATACACAAAGTATAGATAAGATACAACATAAAGGAAAGTAGCCTACTAAGTCAAATAGTACATAATTGACTATACTAATCAACTAGCCCTATAACTATGGCAACTGTAGGTGTAATAAACTAAATATAATAAGTGATAAGTCAATGACCATGTGAGGATCATAATGACCACCAACATGGTAAGTGTTGATGTGCGGACCCATCTAACCAAGCGGTCCATGATCAATATCCGCACGTGTTGAGCTTGCCATATCAACATATCGAAGAAAGTATACTTCAATGTCATTGAGACTAAGGGTGATATTAATGCTTTTTGGAAAAAGATTTGTAATCCTTATGATCAGTAGAATCCTACAACATAGCTATATTACCTTAAGAAACTCATGAATCTTTCTATAAAGTAAGGGATGTCTATGTATCTCACTTAAATGAGTTTCATTCTATTTTCAATATATATGTCTTCGTATAAAGGAAGAGACATCTATATATACTCACTTAAATGAGTTTAGTTCCATTTTCAATCAACTTACTTCACAGGCCCTAAAGTTTGAAGAGAATATTAAGTCTCTTTTTTTATTATCACACTGCCTAAGTCTTGGGATACATTCCACATTGCTATGAGTACAAACCCTCCTAAAGGTGGCTTTCAACTCAAGGATATAAAGGGTTCTTTGTTTATAGAAGAAGAGAGTAGTTATCAAGAGGAGGAGTATGAGGAGGAGGACAAATTGTTAGTTAATCTAAATGTCACTAGTATGCATGTGCAATGTGATTGTTCTAATTATATTAAAGTAAAATACTACCCTAAAGAACCCCTAGGGACTAGAAGTCAAGCTTTTTTTTTTAAGGATTGGAGAGAAAGTCAAGAAAATGGCTTCTAAACAAGTGAATAGGCTATAAATGGAAGCAAACAAGCAGCTACCTACAAATATTGGGGATCAAGGATGGCAAGAAAGTTTGAATTCTAATCAAGAAAATCATCAACCTAAAAATATAGGTTCTAGAAATATGCAAGGAGGAGGCTCTGATGAGTCAATTCAAGCTTTGGCAAGGTCTTCTTTGTAGTTGACATTGGATCAAATATTGGACTTGATTTTAGGGTTCAAAGAGAAGCTTCTCTTGAAGATTAGGCAAAAGTAGCATGATGTTTTTGAAGGAAGATCCTCACAAGTTTAGTATCTACTCAGAAGGAAGTGGTGTAGTATCAAGTCCCCACTATTCAAGTGGAATATATAGGAAAGGAAAATGATGATATTCTCTTGGATGGAGGATCATGGATAAACATTCTCCTTGAAGAAACATACTTGGCTAGTAAACAAGGTGAGTTGGCACCTACCCTTTTTAGGTCAAGATGATAAATCAGAGAAGATTACAATCACTAGGCATACTAAAGAATCAACAAATTAAGGTTCCAAGCTTGAAATTCAAAGTTAGCTTTATAGTGCTAAGAATGATAGCACTTAGGGAATCTTACCACATGCTTCTAGGCAGGCCATGGTTTAAGTTATCTAAGCTAAGGTAGGATTAGGGTGCAAACCATGTTTTTATTCCCAAGGTTGTTAAATAGATGAGATTATCAACAATGAACAAGGTTATCCTAAAGAATAAGTTTAGGTCATTAGTGGCACAAACTATCAACTTGGTCAAGTAGGGGATGAGGAAAATGAGTTATTTCTTCAAGTAGACCCCTCTATTGTGCCAATGTTTGAAGAAAATGTGGATAGCATTATTCAAGGTTATCAAAAGTAGCCCAACAAGGACAGCAATTTATGAATAGCCTCAAGATAGCACCTTGCAAAGCATTCAGACATGTAGGAGTAGCTTGAATTTTTAAAAAAATTAGGAATAGAGTTGAATAGTGTTCTTCTAGCACACTAGAAATAAGCAAGAATTTTCTAAACTATAAACAAAAGACAAGATCAAGAAAATGGAATATTTTAGACGATGGACAATTTGGATGTTTAAGAAGAAGCTGGTCAAAAAGTTAGTATTTAGGCTAAAAAAAGATATGATCATACCATGAGAAGTTCTATACGAGTTTTTTAGGACGAGGTTCAAGAAGTTAATTTGAATAGATCAAGAGATCCTAAAAGTAATAAGGTAAGTATCTATGTGGCAAAGAACTTCAAGAATTACTTGATAGAGCTATTCAAGGAATTTGAGGATATCTTTGCATGGGATTATATGGATATGAAAGGCTTTGATCCTACTATTTGTTAGCATAGAATCAAGTTGAAGAAGGATGCTAAGCCTATCATATAGAAGTGGTATGGGAGTAACCCTAACTGCAGTAAGCAAGTTAAAGAGAAAGTTAAAAAGCTATTGAGGGTTGGTTTTATTAAGCCAATAAATGAGGTGACATGGTTATCCCATATATTTATTATATCTAAGAAGAATGGTAAAACTAGGGTATGTGTTGATTACAAGAAACTAAATGTTGCTACCATTACTGATCCATTTCATATTCCATTCATCGACTCTCTACTTAATTATGTAGCAGGATATGAGATGTATAGCTTCATAATAACTTCCTAGATGGTCTTTCATGTTACATTAAATTATGATACACCCCAATGATATGGATAAGAATGCATTAATTATTGAATGAAGAGCATAAATTTTGGTCTCAAGAATGGGCCATTAGAGTTTCAAGGAGCTACCCACAACACTTTTGTTCTATACTTAACCTTTGTGAGAGTTTTTATTGATGACTTTTTTATCTTTGGGGTTATGGCTTGAGAAGTGCAAAAAGTTTGGGATGTCCTTGAACCCATTTGAATTAGTTTTTGCAACTAAAAGAGGGGTATTGCTAGGTCATATTCTATTCGAAGAAGGAATGGTCATTGATCCAAGAAAGATATCTATTATCTAGAAGGTTAGAGCTCTAAGACATGTCTAGGGCGTTATCAAATTTTTAGGAAAGTGAAGTTGGCACATTAGGTACTTCAGATTCTTTCTCATATTTTTCCTTCCCTCACTACACTTATTAATAACAAAGGCATGCAATTTGATTGGCAGGAGGATTTGGAAAAAGCTTTTGAGGTGCTCAAGAAGGTGCTAGTGGGGTAGCTCCTATTTTGCAACTTCCTACATGAAATCTACCATTCCATATATTTTTAAATTCTCTAACTTGGCCATGGGAGCTATATTAATACCAGAAAATGTTTTTGGATGGTTTGGGCTGATTCATTAAGTAAGTAGGAGGCCAAGTTCAACTTAGAACTTTGGATTACGTAAAGAGAAGCATAAGGATGGTTACAAAAATTTAGATACTATCTTTTAAATAATCATCTTATCTTTCACATTGATCCTCAAGCCTTGTTGTACCTAATTAATAAGCCTCGATTCACTAGAAGGTTAGCCAAGTGGATGTTATTATTACAGAAGTTTGATTACAGAGTTATACATACTCCAAGGAAAGAGCATGTCATTCATGAACTACTTGAGTAGAATTGAGAATGATGATCCTGATGCAAGAATACCTTATCAATTTCTAGATGAGAAGTTATTTGAAGTGTAGATTATGGATCTAGACTTATATTATGATCAACTATTGCATATTATAGTGGAAGGGCTTATGCTTGCATACTTATCCTCTAATCAAAGAATAAAATTGTCCTTGAAGAAAAGATACTACCAAATCATATTTAATGCCTAGATAGAGATAGGATGTAGAATCATCTAGTCTTGCCATTGGAACCATTTCAAAATGTAAGTGACTAGAAATAATAATGTGGGGAAATATGAGGTACACTAGATGGTATATAAGGTGGAAGAGACTTTTATTTTTCACCATTCGATTAATACAAAAGTCTCTTCATCTTACATCTTCTCTCTCCTTCTAGCTTCATTCTCTCTCTTCATGTATTTCTCTCTCCTTTCACTCATTCTCTCTCTTCTCCAATCACATCTCTCCTCTTTCTCTCTCCTATCTTACTTCATTACAAGTCATATCAAAGCTTAGGTGCTTAGTCCATTTGATTTTCTCATTTTTCCACATACATTTTTCATATTTTCCACCATAATATCTAAGGAAGAAAGTGAAGGAGCCACACGGTAGGTACTTGCAGGCTATCTATGTGAAGCAAAGGCTATTTTGGACCTATAACAAAAGACTTGGAGCAATTTTGGAAACATCATGGCTAAACCGGTAAATCGTGGGCCAATTTGTAGCTATTTTGAAGAGGATTTTAGAGAAACATGGCTAATAAGGGTTAGACGAGCCAATAAGTCATGGCTACTTTTCAAACTGAGGGTTCTCTTTCCCCTTTTTTCAATATTTCTTGTAGATTTCATGGAGTCTATAGCAAAGATCTCTTCCTCATTTGCAAACTTTAGCTTGCTTCAAGCATTTCTCTCTCAAATCAATTTCTTCTCTTCATCCTCTTCAAGTTGATCTTTAATATTGAGCTTGGCAGAGCAATTTAGATGAACAAACAGTCCTAAATTTTGTGGCACAATTTTCAAGTTTATTCATACCTAGATCTTCTCTTTGATGGTTTCCCTACTAGTTATGGTGATTGTGTTATTCAATATCAAGCAAAAGCTCCAAAAAATCATAAAGATTGATGACTTTCTTCTTCTCCCCCGCCAACTTCTACAAATCCTAGCTATGGTAGCCATGAAAGCTTGACCTCAAGATTCAACCTCTCACAAATTTCTTGAGGGATTTTCATTATTCTAGCTCGCGGATTCATCTTTCTGAAGATTTTTGGAAGAAATCAAAGACATTGAGCAAGATTACCAAGAGAACTTCCTTGGAGTCAAGATTTGGGGCAAATGGATTGAAGGCTTCAATCTTAAGCTACTAAAGTATTAAGGTTACTTGAAAGCAATGAAGGAGCAAGGATTGAAGATTATTTTGGAAACATTGATCGTCTGGAGGCATCATCAAGCACCATGAGCATTCAAGCCTGCTTCAATCTTGTGAAAGAGGTACTTCTCCATCAATTCTTGGTCTCTATTATTCATCCTTTTAATGACCCTTATAGACAAGATGTTAAGTGGAAAAAATGTATAAAGTAGTGAGTCACTACTAGAGGGTAAATCCCTATCCTTTCTCATTCCATTTTAGCCATTTTCTTGTTCCCAGTTGCATATCATTGAAGGATACAAAGTTTCTTTTTTAGCCCTACATATCATACTTGATTAGACTAGAATGCCATTACTTGAAGATCCCAAAGGGGTACAACCAACCGACCTGGGGGGAACTTTTTCCACCACTCAATGATTCAGAGCTCATCCCATAATTTTATCCCTCACACAGGTACCATGATTGGAGCTATTAAAGACTTGAAGGTCGCAACTAAAGAGCATTAAAACATGGCACTTCTTGATCAATTTACAAAGATTACATGTTGATTATAGGTCTATTCAACCTTTAAAAGCAAGGTACAAGTACTTATAGGATTAATAGGGTACTTAAGCATTTATTGGGGATAATTTTCAATCATTCGATCCTCAGGAAGATTCCCCATACCACCTATGAGATAGGTGAGGCTTCACATAAAGTCAATGATGTTTGGGTAATGCAAGCAAGGGTGGTTATGCAAGTGGAAGTGGTTTCTTTGCCACTAGAGTACCCATTCCAAATGTTAGACCTCAACCCTCCTTTGGTAGGAACTACTCTAACAAAGGTAGTTATGGTGGTACAAATAATGATCAGAGCCTCATGGTGGACATCAAAATCATGGTGAAAGAGAATTGAGGTATAAGATCATACTATCTAATTATAATGGCCAATAATCTTTTCCATTAGACCTTGAAGAGTGGCTTTCCAAATTAGAAGATTATTTCAACATATTTCCAAGGGCTGATTATCAAAAAATTCACTTTGCTACCATACACCTAGAGGGTTTTTCCCATACTTGGTGGCGATACATGAAGAAGGAAAACCATCAAGTTGATACTTGGGAAGATTTTAAAGTGCTCATGGTACATGTATTTGCTTCCCTATGGTAAAAGAAAACCTTGCTAGACATTGGTATGGCCTCGAGCAAAGACATTTTTCTATGAAAGGATATACCAATCAATTGTTTAACCTTACTATGCATGTGCAATCTATGAGTGATGATGCTAAACTTCACAAGTACATGTATGGTTTAGATCTCAATCTTTCAATTGATGTAATGGCACAATCCCCACAAGCTTATTTAGAGCTATTGAGTTGGCTAAAAACTATTCTAGGAAACAAAAAAGAGAGCTTCCTTTGCAACCATATTTTGGATAGCAAAGAAATACATTGAGACAAGGCCAGTTAGGGACAGATTATGGAGGAAACAATACATCATTAGCAACCCTAACATGTCTACCTATCCAGTTTTTAATGCTTCAAGGCAATAAGGTAATTTTAAGCCAGCAAACAATTCAAGATTGGATTGTAAACAAGGGAAAAACAAGCCTAAAAATACTTTATCTTTTGGCAATCAAAAATCTATTTCCATATGGATTTGTACAAGAAAAGAAAAAAAAAGGGCTTTGTTTGAAATGTGGGGAGAATTACACAACTAATCATGCAATCAAGTATGGCAACAAGATTGTGAAAGCTAAGGTTCATAGGATGCTAGTCCATGAGGATTCAAAAAATGATAATGATGATGCAAAAGCACTTATGGTTGTTGATGAAAATGAGAATATTGATGAAGACTTTGGGCAAGCATAGTTTTATGATATTGTTGATACTTTTCCTTTTGATCCTGTGGTAGCATTCCTTTTGATCCCAGTGGGAATGAGTTATATGCTTCCACTATTCGCTCTATTTCAATGGATGTATGGGTAGGATTAAAAAGCCCAAACACTCTTCGTATCCAAGGGAGCATTAATGGGAAAAATGTATTCATTTTAGTTGACAATAGAGTATCCACAGTTTCATAAATAAATCATTCATAATAAATAAGTTGAAGTGTTTTCCTCCAAATTTACAATAGCCTATCAAAGTGCAAATGGCAAATGGAGATGAAGAAATTAGCAACCAAATGTGTCCCAAAGAGCATATTTAGTTGGCTAAAAATTATGGGCAGTAAATGGACCTAATTGCCTTCGGTATACACCCCATTGATATTGTATTAGGCTATGATAGGTTGATGTAGTTAGGCAAAACTGTTATGGACTTTTGTCAACTATACCTAGAGTTTGTCAATGAGGGACAATTCATTCACTTGAAAGGAATCCATAACAAAACAGATTTTTAGATTATTACAGTAAAGCACACCAAAAAAGAGTTCAAGAAACGATCCCAAATCTTTGTCTTACATCTTAATAAAGAAGTATCAAAGGCACCCAAAGAATCAACCAAGAATTTAGTCATGAAAGCTCTTTTGGAAGAGTACAAGGATCTATTCTAGATACCTATAACATTACCCCCTAAAAGATCAGCCAACCATCCAATTGATTTAAAGCCTCATTCTAAGCAAGTTAGTGAACCATCCTATACAATTTCCAAATGTGAAAGAGAAGAAGTTGCTAAATAGATCAAAGAACTATTGGATATGGGATTTATCGAGCCTAGTTCCTCACCCTATGCATCCCCAACCGCCAGTACTCAATGAAGAAGAAAGATGGATCATTTAGAATGTGTACTGATTATAGCGATCTTAATAAGTTCATGGTGAAAAACAAGTATCCCATCCCTAGAGTGAATAATTTACTTGATGAGTTGAAAGGAGCAAAATATTTCACCAAAATAGATTTACATTCTGGCTATCATCAAATTTGCATGAGGCAAGGTGATGAAATTAAGACCTCTCAAATCATGGCCTCTATCATTTTCTAGTAATGTCATTTGGATTAACAAACATCCCAACTACCTTTCAAAGTCTCATGAACAAGATTTTACACCCTTTCCTCTTTCATTTTGTGCTGGTATTCTTTGATGATATACTCATCTACAACAAATAATTATAGGATCATTTGGCACATGTGAGGAAAGTATTTAACATCTTGAGAGAGTATAAACTATTTTCCAAGGAGTCTAAGTGTTGATTTTTGTATATTAAGGTGGAATATTTAGTATACATTATCAGTGAAAATGGGATTAAGGTTGACTGTAATGTGTTAAAGAGTGGCCTGCACCATTACTATCAATTCTCTTCATGGATTTCTTGGTCTATCTTCATTCTATCAGAGATTTATCCTCCATTATGTGACTATTGCAACCCCTCTCATGGATAGACAAAAGGAAAAATCTTTCTTTTGGGATGCCACAGCTAATCAAAGTTCTAACCAATTGAAGAACTATGACTTTGACATCACATGTACAAGGATCAAGGATAACATAGTTACTAATTCCTTATCCAAGATATGGGCATGCAAGGTTTCAGCCATCTTAGAACTTCATAGAGTGATTAGATAGAGGAGGTCCAAGAGGCCTATCTTTTAGACCATGAATTTGATCTTATAATTTTAGAAATTATAGCAATGCATTGTGGATTAGAACTCCCAATTTTAGTTGAGAAATGGTCTCATATGGTATCATGGTAGGATTGTCATTCCACTTACTTTCCTATTTACACAAAATTTTATACAAGAGATGCATTCCTCGCCTATAGCTAGTCATTTTGGTGTGTCCAAGACTATGAAAAGATTACTAAAAGTTTCCATTGGAAGGGCCTTTTGAAGGATGTCAAGACTTTTGTCTCTAGTTGTGGACTATGCTAGCAAAGCAAGGATAGTACATTGAAGCTAAGAGGTTTATTATGGCCATTGCCTATCCCTGAAGGTAAATGGATGCATATTACTATGGATTTTATCATTGGCTTACCTGTGTTCAAGAAAGGATGGAACAATATTTATGTGTTAGTGGATAGACTCATGAAGGCAACCCACTTTATTTCCACAAAAGTTCAATATATGGTGTCTCAAGTAGTAGGTCAATTCATGGAGTATGTTTTCAAGTTATATGGAATATTGTAGGTTATCGTGCATGACAAAGATGCCGAGCTTATGAGTAACTTTTAACATGTAGTATTCAACTCCATGCACACCAAATTAGCTCCTTCTAGAGCTTACCATGCTCAAACAAATGGTCAGAAAAAGAGGGTTAATAAGAAGTTGGAGACTTAATTATGACATTTTTGCCATGATATACAAAATACATGTGATTTGTGGTTGTATTTGGTTGAGTTTGCTTATAATAATGAAGATTTATGCTAATGAGAAAACGTGGAATCTAGACTTTCAAGAAGGGGATTTAGTGCTTTTGAAAGTGCCCAAGTCTCATTATGCCACTTTTAAATATGGTTTCAGCAACAAATTTTCTTATAGATTTCATGGTGCCCAAGTCTCATTATGCCACTCTTAAAGATGTTTTCCAAAAAAAAAAATGCTCATAAATTTTATGGTCCCTATAAGATTTTCAACAAAGTGGGTGACTTGGCATATCAATTACACTTCCCTTATCTAGTAGGATTCATAATTTCTTCCATGCGAGCTAGTTGAAGCCCTTTATTGGATCTACTATAGATTATGTAGAGGAGCTTCCACCCATGGATGAGGAGGGCATCATTCAATATGTGTATGAGAAAGTCATTGACCACTGAGACAAGAAGCTTAGATTAAGAAGGATCAAACAATATTTGATCAAATGGTAATGATTACCCTTGGAAGAAGCTTCTTGGAGACCAACATCAATTATGGAGGAGTTCCTTTACCTTAAGGAAGCAATCTTGGGTAAAGACTAGTCATTTATGGCCTATTCTAACTCATAGATAGACTATAGACATCTCTTTGTTTTAAAGCAATTTTTACTTTCTACTATGGATAACATACATGGGCTACAAGTATTCAGAAAGAGCTTCATTTTGATGTATAGCACGCCCCTATTGGAGCTTTCTATTGAAAGTTATTTAAGATTCACTACGTCAGGGTATTGTATTCTTCTAGCTCACTTCATTATACAAAAGTAGGGTATTGACTTCATCAAGCATATTAAATCTGCTACTCAAAGGACAAGTAATAATTATATCTTAGTTTGCTACTATATTAAGTGGGCATAAGCTTAGGCTTTATGGGACAATACACAATAAGTATAACAAAGTTTATGTACTCTAATATCATGGCCAGATTTGGGTGTTCAATTGAACCACTCAGTGGTGGAGGTGAGCGTTTCTTGAACAAAATCATTGCTATATTGACTTCTATAGATGTGATATTGTATAAGAATTCATCTTTCTACCATCCACCATCAAGTAGAGAGTTCTAATAAGATTTTGATTAGGATTCTAAAGAAGATTGTTGAGGAGCACAAGAAGGATTGGGACACAAAGTTGGATTCAACATTATAGTCATTCAAAATGGCATACAAAGTAGCTATAGGTTTGACACCCTACAAGTTAGTTTATAGCCTTGAGGCAATTGTACCTATGGAATTTGTTATGCCCAATCTTATATTTGCAATGTAGTATAAAGTAAATCCTTAAAAATTAGTTCAACACCATTTAGACTAGTTGGTAAAGCTAGAAGAAGACAAAGTCCTTGTAGGTTATGTTTTAAGAGTAGCCCAATCTAGGAGACAAGCATGGGTTAATAGACATATTAACAAGAGAGTATTTGGAGAGGGTGATAGGATTGCTAGATAGTATTCTTAATTAGGTAAATTTTTCAAAAATTTAAAGAAATGGTATGTGAGTCTATTTAAAAGTTTCAAGGATGTTGGTCAAGGTACATTTCTTCTTGAAGATCTATTAGGTAATGTCTTGGAACCCCCAATCAATGTATTTAGTTAGTTCAACCTTACTACTCTAGTGTAAATCAAAGTGTGCCCAATTCGTAGGACACACTTAATGTGAATATTCCCATGATGGGTGAGTCACTTCTAGTTGGCATACAAGTGACATCTCATGCAACTTCATGATTGTAGCTTGGACTTTGACAATGTGTAAGAGATGGTGTTTTCTCCCTACTTTTCAATATCACCTTCACCCTTGAGGGAGTGAGACCTAAAGCAACCCACACCATCACTCAAACATGCAATTCATCAGCAAAGTTTGTTGTTCCAAACACACCAAACTCGATGGTGATGAAGAAGAGATCATGGAGGTGCCACAAGATGATCATCCCAAAGAGGGAGAGACCATGCCATATAATGTGAACACAATACCAAGCTCTGCAACAAGCATGGCTACCCCATTTGCTAACTCTCAATTGAAATTGGATATGACGAAGTCTATGTCAAAGGTATGGCTTTAAAAAAGCAGCCTACTTGAGTATTCTATACTTCCTTGGGAGCAATGGGCATCCAACATTCATGCTTCAATTTAGCTTGACATATTGTACTAGTGTGCTAGAAAGATTGTTGGTCATGTAGATTTGACAACAGAGATTAAGGCTACAGTGTTTCATCGACCATGAATGAAAATCCCACCATGTGGAAGTGTACCAAAGCATAGATGCTAGCCACTTTTGGAGACCCTTTTGGGCCTAGGAATGCTTATTTCTTAAAGCAATTAGATGATAGCAAGAAAATGCATTTATAGTAGTTTATGGAGAGAGTTATGTTGTTTGTCAAAATGGAAAACATATTTAAGGATACATATGATATCATATCATTTGCAGAGAACATAGGGGTACCTAATTGGATTCGATTGTTTTTGGACAAGTTAATGATTAAAATCGGGGCTGCTAATGCTTGAAAACTCATATAAAAGTCTAGGACTAGTGGTCTTTTGGTTGCATTGTATGAGCATGTTTGGATGTTGCATTCAAACTTGACAATGGACTACTTGTTCTAAGTAAATTACAAGAATTTGTAGGTTGGCATTCAACCCATGCACTATAGAAAATTGAAGCAACATCAAAATTTGTGGCAAATGATGATGCATTTTTTGATGGTGATGAGGAGAAGATTGGCATCTACAAGCATAAATTGGAATTGGGTTATGAGGATGAGTATGCAAAGCAACCGGTACATGGTTCTTCATCAGATATACTATGGCATCATGGCAAGGCGGAAGGAGAAAAGTATAATGTCAATCATCATCTTTCAATCAAGATGATGATGAAAATCGACAAGCTCAAATTGGATGATTTGGGAATGCATCAAAGTGGTCAACAATCATCTCTAGGGAGTATCAAGAGTGCGATCATGGCATCTTATATTCAGAATCTATCTTCATCTATGGGCATGCAAAAAATTGATAGTTTGTCTTAAGCCATTAGGATGTTAGGATACTTGTCTTCTTACTTGACAAGGCATGCATAATGATGGAGCTATTAAATTGGTGTAGTTCTAGATTTACTCAATAGTAATTGGTCGTTGAAACAATCAAAATTGTTTCCCTACGGATCTTGAGAAGAAAGCTATGCATTATGATGTTATAGAAAAAGGGTACAAACAACATATCAAGGACCTCAACAAGTTTTGGCTAGGGATAAGATGTCATTCATACTTGAAAATGCTATAGTAGATTGTTTCTTACTACTCCAACTGATCATGGTTGTAATGAATGAGAAAGCATAACCATTTATACATATCCTATCCATAATACTAGCCCAATCCGCATTAGTATATCCAAAAATGGAAATCCATAATGCTTTCCATATTGAAGACTATATTGAATGGTGGCCTTCACACATCGAATGATTCTCCTAATTACATCCAAGTGCAGTGGAAAACTACAACTGAATATCACCCATGCCCACAATGTCAAGAGACCTGTCGTCTCCAAGTCTGACTGAACCAGATATAGTGCGGTAAGAGTGGAACCACTCACGGTGAGGCGTCACATGGAAGGATGCTCCTGAATCCAATAACCAGCACTGTGCATACATACTAGATGTCTCAGTCAAGTGTGAAGCATCAGAAGAACTAGTTGCAAGTATAAACTCATCACCACCATCGGACTCCTCAGTCTGCGTGACATTAATTTCCTCAATCTTGACACTGGACTTCGCAGGTACTATGCTGCGATCAGAGGACTTCTCCTGCACTTTATCTTTCCCCTTATCCTTGCGCTTCTCATTGCGCAACTCATGACACTGTGGTCTAATATGGCCCTTTTTCCCACAATGATGACAAGTGACATTTGCATTGCACCCACGCGACTTACTACGCGACTTGCCACGAGATTTAGACCGACCCTTCTGCGAGTCACGGCCTCGGCCATTACCACGGTCATACCTGTCATTCCTGCCTCTAACTGTCAAAGCATGACTACCACGAGAGGCATCCAAGTTTTTGCGATTCACCTCTTCCTGAAGAAGAGCACTCTCAACATCTGCCAATTTTAGAGTAGCACTAGAGGCACAAAGAGCAGTGCGGAATACATCCCATGACTCATTTAGAGTCCCAAGCAAGAAAAGAGGAGTTACTTCCTCTCCAAAGGTGATATCCTGCGAAGTCAGGTTCTTCAGTATAGCATGGAACTGGCTCAAGTGAGCAGACATAGTCGCATTATCCTTCATGCGCAGATCCATAAGCTGCTTCAACCAGTACATCTGACTCGCCGGACTTTTCTTATCATAAAGATTCTTGATCTTATTCCATAGATCCCACGCACTCTGTGCTTCCTCAAATACATTATAATGTATCTGTTCAGTGAGAGACAGTACAATCGTGGACTTGCATAGCTCATCAAGTTCAAGCCAGTCGTCATTGTCCATAGTTTCAGGCTGCTCCCCACTCAACCGAAGTGGCTTAATCTGAGATTTCTGCACCAAGACCTGCCAAATTTGACTCTTCCAGTAAGAGTAGTTGGTACCATCCAACTTTGTAATGTTAAAGATGGCACTATCATGCGAAGATGACGCCATTATGCAGGCTGGAAATGCCCAAACAGTCCAAAACTGCTTGCTGTTTTACTGCAGAAACTGTCCAAAAATGACCAAAACGGGGTCCAAAGGGCGAACATAGTGTGCCAAAAGTTACTGCCCACTTAGTACTAGGTGCGGTACACCTCAGTCCACCAATAACTGCTTGCTGTAATAAATTGCAGGTATGCAATCTAGAGAGCAAACTGTCCCAAAATAGGATCCAATGTCAAGCAAACAATGCTAGGTCCAAAGCCGGCATGAAACGGACATAAGCAAGGCCAATGACAGTGAAAAGAACATGAGCTCAACACCGAAGCATGTCAAAATAACATCTGCCAGTGAAAGGCACACCCCCAGACACTCTAGGCAAAGTGTTCCTGTAACTGCCAAAACCTGACACAAATAGGTGTCTGCTCAAAAAGAAAGATCCAAATATGAGACTTAGCTCATAAGCATCCTGTGAACCAAGAGTACATCAATGCATATCCATAAAGATCGGAGTATGATCCCAAAGTCTCAATGTGTATGTAGCTGCTCAAGGCATAAACTGCTCCAAATACATGTAAGTGCTCCAATAGCATGCAACTGTCAAATGTCAAGCAAGCATGTAAAATGCTCCCACTGGCACAAAAGGCATACAAAGCGAGCTCAGAAGCTCAAACAACCCAAGAGAAAGCACCAGTGATAAGTGACCCTGTCAATGCATCAAGCGCATCCAAGAGAGCATGACATACATGAAGCACCGGTCGTATTAACCATGAAGCAATACATAAGCCTAAATAAGCTCTCAGTCAACTCAATGACATCCAAATAGCAACCAAGATCAGTGATCAAGTAAGCCAGGAATGCTCAAATACATCCAAACCCAAGCTCCAAATGTCGGTATGGCATACACGAACCAAATAGCATATGTCACGAACCAAAGCATGTAATGCAAAAGCCTAACTGTCAAGCAGAGACATGAGGCATAGGCGGTCCACGAGCATGCCAAGTCGGTCCAAATGCCAGTGAATTCAGAGCTAATGCGAAGCTCAAAAGCATCCCATAATCTCATACATATGCTCCAAGTCGTCCCCAAATGTCAGAGACATCATGCCAAAGCTCAAAGCATACATCCGGTATCGGTAGGTAAGTGCCAAAGCATGTAAAGTACCTTCAGCCCACTGTTATTCCAGCATGTATTTACTGTTCTAAACAGTAGATTTCAGCCCCGAATTCAAGCCAAAATCATGGTCAAACCAAATGCATACATCCCCAATACATCCGGGTAGGAAGTAGACCGCATACGGGCATCAAATAGCTCCAATGGAATGAGGCATAAGCAACAAATGTCAGTGTCAGGGGTGCTGCCCTGTTTCCAGCACTGTTATGCAGTAAATGACAGTTTCAAAACTGAGAATGATCAGCTCCCAACCTCAATGTCAAGCCAAAGCATCAAAATGACATCCAAAAATGGCTCAAATGCCCTCCAAATAGGCCAATGATGAGTGCTCCATGAGCAGCAAAGCATTCAAGCGTTTCATTGAGAAAGGAAGTTCCAGTGTAGTTGGGATGAAAGTTATCCTCGGGATAAAAACTCTGTCACCAATATTGGTCCCTGTAATTATCTCTGCATCAATGACCTTGTTATTGAAAGCCTTGCATACCAGTCTAGTAGCATTGCATAAACCTTTAGAAGGATTTAAGTTCCTGAGCAATATTATTGGAGCATTTACTTTGAGCAGCAAGATATGAGGAGGAATACCTCCACCGAGGTCAAGGAAATTTAGATATTCCACAGAATAGAGGAATGAGTTCTCCTCAGTTCTATCCACAAAATCAACACTGTAGTATTGTTTAACCTCTCCCGGCATCAGCTGCAAAGCATGATTGTTTATCATTTCCACATCATTGTTTCGAGGTGCAAGAATGGCATGTCCACTAAAGAACGTTTTGTAATCAATTACACAATTCATTTCACAATAGACAAAATTGATCAAGTCTTGCAAAAATCCTCCCTTTAACAACAATGCAGGTGGAATTTGCAATATATTATTAGTATGTGTCAAATCTTTTCCATCTCCAATGTCTTGCAACCATGCAACAAACTAATCCTAATCTGATGCGACCCGCATATTCTGTGTAAGTTTCAAAACATTGAAATATTGCCACAAATTGGAACAACATATAGCAGCACCGACAATATCCTCACGGGTACCCTTTGGTACAACATGTAATATTTGCCTAAAATCTCCACCTAGTAGAATAACTTTACCACCAAATGGCATATCACACTGCATTATATCCTTTAAAGTTCTGTCCAGTGCCTCAAGGTATTACGATGCAACATAGGAGCTTCATCCCACAAAATAAGACTTGCCTCTTTTAACAATGCTGCAACATAGGTATTACGATGCAACATAGGAGCTTCATCCCACAAAATAAGACTTGCCTCTTTTAACAGTGCTGCAAGCAGCCTTTGAACACGTATATTGCACGTAGAATTATTATCTACTTGCAATGGAATTTTGAACTTTGAATGGGTAGTACGACCATGTGGAAAAAGCAATGCAACAATACCAGAGGATGCTGTAGCTATGGCAATGCGACCTTAACTGCGAAGCTTTGCAAGCAAACATTTGTATAGGAATGTTTTTCCAGAACCGCCTGGGCCATCTAAGAAAAATGGTTTACCCAAACCACTATCAATAGCATTCATTATTGCCATTAAAAATTTTCTTTGTCCATCATTCAACATAGCTTGCATTGTTAAGAAGGTATTCTCTTGTTCTACCTTATCATATATTTGTTCATCAAGGATCAAAGGATTTGTGTACTCTTGCATTGTCACCTCAGGCAATCCATGATACTCTGCCAAACTGCGTCCATGTTGATCTAAAAGTTTTTGAAACGCATGATTATTGGCCTCACCTTGCATATCAACATTTCGCATATTCTGCAAGGAGAGTCGATGTTTTATATCCTCTGTCCAGCGGAACTAAGAACTCTTCCCATAGAGTCCCAGGTCGGGCAGGCGAACAAAATACCAAGATGGATGCAAATAAATTTCTTAATTGAGCACCGGTTTGCATCAATGCAACTTCACGCAAACACATTTGCCATTCATCATCTATTTCCAACATTCCTTTTGCAATGCAATCCTCCTTAAAAGTTAAATATACCACATTATCAACCGTATGCAATGCCTCAAAGGATGTGCACCCCTTGCATACAGTGAGTAGTAGGCGCAAATAGTATTTTTCTCCACACCTAGGTGAAACAAAGTATATTTGACCACATGTGTTTCCTTGCTTTCTCTTTGTCCACATTTTTTTGTGTGCATTCCAAACCCAAAACATTGGAAAGTGTTAGCATCAGGGTGCAAACGATTGCATGTAAACCATTCTATCAGAGTTGTTTTTTGAGCATTTTCATTTTGCACCACATCAGAAATGTTATTAGAGTCACGAAAGGAAATAGTACTCTCTCCAGGTAGATGTATTTGCAATCGTTGAATATCGAGTTTCTCATCATGAAGTTTGAATTCAAATATTCGCCAACATGCTTCAGAAGCTGAAATATATCGTGAATCTAAGTACCTCTCAATCTCATCAATATTTTATGTGTCAATCTCATTGGATCTGGAACCATGCGTTGTCAAAAAGTTTACTGTCCATGGTATAAATCATGGGATTCTTATGAACTCAGAAGAGTTTCACTGGGAACTATATGCGATATTTGCATACAAAATTCAGGCATTGTTATCCAATATCTACCTTAGTTATACAAGTTCTTTTGTATTTATCATATAATTTGCAATTATACCATGTACATTTATGAAAAATAAGTCTATGGGAACCTATAACTTGGACATCTGGAAGTAATTGATAGTCTGCTGGATAAATCACATTAATTCAGGTACAAAAATATGGACAAAACCCAAAAATATTGTCAAAAACTGTCAAAAAGTCCAGTAGGTCCACATGGAACCAAAAGTAACTGACTTAGGTGACCAGCAAAGTGACCTAGGTTGGTCAAAAAGTGACCAGGGTTAGAGCAGAGAGCAGCCCGCGTTTTTTGGCACAAAATGTGAGCTGCACTGCCTGAGGAAGACTGGAGGAAAGCTGGAACTGATATGCATGAAGTGGAGCATGCAAACTGAAGATGAACAGGCCCAACTACTGAAGATGTAAACATGGTGAGAGCTCCACTTCTCTGCCTCTTTGGTTTGACAAAAATGCATGCTGAAACTATCTATAAAAGAGGGGAAATCTGAGAGAAGAGTATTCAACCTGCTCTTATGCACGACTTCTCTCATCTTCTCTACCTTATTCTTGGTCCAATGAAGCCCGACTTGTGCCCACAAGTACTTGAGTGACTTTGGGACAAGCAAAGGGTGAGGATATTGAAAACTTATGGACTGTTATGGGCTAGAATAACCAGTCATAAACAGGGCAGCCCACTATTTTGATCTATTTTTATGAGCAAACATGGGCTTTTTATGGTTGTAATAGAGGAAAATGACCTCTTTTCTTCAGGACATTGTTCATAGATGATCAAGAGTGCTTCTTCTTGAGTTTATGCACTCATTTTGAATTTGTTTATGGGCTGGAATTTTCTGTTTTAAAACAAGGCTGAAGCTAAAAATATTCTTTTCTCATTCATTTCATGTATCTTTGGTCCAAATCTTGGATGCATTTGATTCTAGCATCAATATACTTGACCCAAAGGATTGAAATCCATCTTTGTACATGAAATAAATGCCATTAGAGCTTGTATTTGACATACATAAATGAATTGGAAATCTGAAAATATCCTTTATGAAATGATGTATGTATCCTGAAGCATTTGATGTATTCAAGTTAGTCTTAATCCTTCTGTTCATGTATGCTATGTACAAAGTGAGAAGGCTTGAATTCTCCTTCCGTACCTAAATCATGTCGAAAACCCGAATCTTATTAGAACCCAATCCATTTTTCCTTTCCGAATCTTGAATCCTAAACTCTTCTTCTGCACTAAAAGCCCCGGTGGTAGACCTTCAACTCTAAACGCGACGACAGTGGTGAACCCGACGTGAAGGTCCGCTGCGGAAGAAGAAGTCCAATGGGAGAATCATCAAGCTCGGGAGGAGATGCTTTGCAACAGTTGGTTCGTCTTATGCAAGAGAGCCAACAACAACAGCTGCAATTTCAGCAGCAGTTGCAATTGCAACAACAACGAAGACAAGAAGAAGGACGGATTGATGCTGCTGCCATTAAGGCCTTAGAAGCAGTTGGGCATGAGCTCAAGAAATTTAATGGGCAAAATGTGTCCTCTTTTATCCGTCTCTACACTGACAAGATGGTCTTCTTTGGAGTTCCTCAACATGCATGGAGCCGTTACTTTGCCCGCCTAGCTGTGCATGGTCTCCAGGACCGAATTCATGGTCTTTCCCAAAAAGATGCAGGATGGACTGTGTTCAAGAAGGCTCTTCGAGAAGAATTTTTCCTTGAAGATTCTGGCCTTATGACAAAGAAAATCTTCACCGAATGGGTCGAAAGGCCCAATAAGGGTCTAACTGCTACTGCTCTTCATCGAGAGTTTGAAAGCAAATTTGCCCAACTAGATCCTGATGACCAACAAGGTATGGAAAGTCAAAAGATTGAATTATTTTTAAAAGATGCAGCTTCTTCTCTTCAGGAGAAATTGACTGACCGACTTGAAGACCCTGACTCTGAGTCGGGATTGAAGACTGCTTGGAGTGATGTCACTGAAGCAGTTAATATGATTGCTCGAAGAGAGCGATTGCACCTAAGATGGGGATCAACCCCTGTAACAACTGATTCTATGAAGGAGTCTGTTCCAGTTTCTCGACCTCCTGTCTCTATGGCCGAGCAACCAAGAAATTCTACTATTCCTTCTCCAAAGAAGGATGTCATGCATGAGCTAATTGAAAGCATGCGGGATCTCCATCTTAATTTAATAGAAATTAATTCTAAAGTAGAAAGACTTGATGTAAAAGTAGAAGAAAGGGGTCGGTCAACTGCCCAAAGACCTGCACGAGAAGGCTTCAAAAGACGTTGCATTTGGTGTGATAGCCTTCAACATGACAAGAGGGAGTGCGGAGCATTCCGTGAAGCTGAAGCACAAAAATTAGTCTTTTGGAAGGATGGTAAAATTCATGCAATCGAAACCGGGCTTCCTCTTGAGCCAAACTTCGGCAACAGTGGCATGAAGAAAAGATTGGAGGATTTGGCAACAAGAACAGCCTATGCAACTGTTGAAGTTGCAACTTATGGGTTGCAAATTGAACCAACTAATGAAATTGTTAAAGCATGTAAAACTAATGCAAAATCTAAAGTGTGGACGCAGGCCTTGGAACGCATGGAGCAAGGCAAGGCAACTAAGGATGATTTAACCACTGCCAGTCAATGTATTCGAGGGAGAACCGGATGGTCTGAGCCTGTGGATTCATTTTCAGCTTTTGCCCGGCTAGCTGAAATTAATAATCAAGAAGCCATGATAGAAGAAAAGAGAAGAAGAGATGAAGATGTTGCCAGTCCTTCCTCTTCAGGACCGACTAAATGTATAACAAGAAGTAAACCAGATCAACAGAAGGCTGCTGAAAATCCGTCGCCGCCAGAATTTGACATGGAAGATGCCCCTCAAGCAAAGAAGACAGAAGGAAAAAGAAAAAGCAAACATCCCAATTACAAGTTGCAGTCTGACATAGAGACCGCAACGGATCTTAAACGGATCCTAGAAGAAAGAATTCTTGGAAGTAGAATTGAATTTACATTAGGTGAAATTCTCGGTATTGCAAAACGAGGATTTCATGATGTAATAATTGATGTAATTAAACGAAAAAGACAATATGTTGGTGAGGAAACTAAAGAATCTGTACATGCTTTTTTGCAAGTACTTCATGTGTATTTGCAGGATGAAGAGAAGCTGAAAACTCAAGGGATTCGATTGGAGGCAATCAAAGAATTGATTGCAGCCATAGAAGCCAAAGATGAAGACATTTATGAAGCAAAAGCTGAAGAAGCCATAATGGTGGAAACTTCTCAATCTAAAGTGCAGCCCATGCAAAAGAAAGAGACTTTTCTTCACAACATGCAGGAAGAAAGCGAAACTCACTTTATTCCAAGTAGTCACTATTCCCGTACCCATTGGGCAAGGGCAACTACTGAAACTGTTGTCAAAATCGGTGAGAAAGAAACTCCATGCATTGCCCTTATAGACCATGGTTCAGAAATAAATGTTATGTCAAGAAGTCTCTATGAGAATGGTGGATGGCCCATTGACGTGGACCCAGGATGGCGCATGAAGGCAGCCAATAACTCTTCTGGCGATCTTTATGCAGCATGTCCTTATGTACAAGTTACTATTGGTAATGTAAAAGATGAATTTCATTTCCTTGTTCAAGATTCTTGCAGTCATCCAATCATTCTTGGACAACCATTTATTTCCGAGTCTCGTTTAGAGACAAAGGCTCTTGATGATGGTTCATCATACGCTCGGATAAGAAGCAAGGATAATGATAAGGCTGTGCAATTCCTAACTGTCTGTGTTAATCACCATCGGAATAGGGATCGATTGAGAGATCATCCCGTTCCTCCTAATGCCCGAGAATTTAAGGGTTTTCGAGTAGCGCTGCTATAAGTGGAGGCTATGGTAGTGCATCATGTCATAAAAATTTGCCTCCGCATATGAAGGAGGCAAGGTCTAAAGCTGATTTGCATGTTTTTTCAGCCAATGGAGTGGGCTGTTATAAACAATTTTCAGCCATGAACAGGGCTGAAAGAAAGTATTTGAGCCATATGGAGCAAAAACTGAAGCAAATTGATGTTTTACCTAAAGATGAAGAAATTTCAGGTCTATTCTATGGGCTGAATTATAATGATACAATGGCTGAAATTTATACAGCCGTACATGCAGAAAATCAAGCTGAAAATCAGTCCATACAGGTATGTACATTGGATATGTATGATATAATTCAAGAATTTGCATATTATGAAGCCTTTGGACAGTCAAACAAGGATGAAGCAAGAGTAGAAACAAAATATAAAACAATTGATAAGAAGGTCAAGCCGGTAGCTACTCCTCTACCACCTGAAAGCGAAGGACTGGCAAAAAGGGCATCCAAACAACCAAGCCTTCGTGATTCAGATGATTGGCTAAAAATTGGCCAATTTTTAAGCACTATGACAAAGAAGGAAGAATGGACTCATGAAGAGTTCAAGAGAATAAAGAGAAAAGCCTATGGTTTTTTTCTTAAAGATGGCTATCTTTGGAGGCATGCAAAAAAGAAAGGAAGGGCACATGTTCGTGTCTTAGGTGACAAAAAGACACAAAGATAGGTCATGCAAGAATTCCATGAAAGCCTATTGGCTGGTCATAGAGGCATATGGGGTACTTTTGCCAAAATAAAAGAAAAATTTTGGTGGCAAAACATGTATAAAGACATTGAGCATTTTGTTGAGTCTTGTCATGTTTGTCAAATGTATTCTATGGTAACACATAGAGATGGGCTTCAGCCTACCTATCCTTTATCCATTCACTATAGATGGGTTATTGATTTAGTGACCATGCCTACAGGAATTTGGAACATGAGATATCTAGTACTTGCTAGAGAAGATCTCACAAACCAAGTGGAAGGAAAGGCCTTGACAACAAAGTCCACTCATGCTGTTTGTAGATTTTTACTTGAAGAAGTATTTTGCATGTATGGATGTGTTGCTAAAGTAACTGCTAATAGAGGAGAATTGGATGCTGATGAAGCTCGCCATTTCTTTTCTCAATTGGGAATTAAGCTATCTCTTACTTCAGCCTACAATCCTGAAGGCAATGGTAAAAGTGAAAGAGGTCATCAGCCAATTCTTAAAGCTTTAGCAAAATCATGCAAAGGAAAGTTGAGGGAATGGCCTAAAATGCTACCGTTCGCATTATGGGCTGATAGAACAACTCATAGTGCAGTAACAGGATATATGCCAGCTGAACTCATGTATGGACAGCCACCTATTATGCCTATTGAGGAATCCATTGTTACATGGAGTATCTTGCCTTGGGATGAAGGCATGAACATAGAAGAATTGTTGTCTTTATGCATAAGGCAACTTGAACGAAAACCAAAAGATGTAAAAATAGCCATTGAAAGGCTAAAAACAGCAAGATTAAAGAATAAGAAGAGGTTTGATAAGCACCATCGACTCCGTCCAAGAACTATTCAAGAGAATGACTGGGTTCTTGTCTATGATAGCAACCTGGACAATCAATATAGTGCTCACAGGAAGTTAGCCAAGCGATGGTTTGGACCATATATTGTAAAAGTAGTACATAATAATGCTACTTACTCTTTGGCTGAAATGGATGGGACCATGATGAAGACTCCAATAGCTGGGAAACGAATCAAACTCTTCAAACGAAGAGAATCTTCAACTTATGAACTTGATGACTTTGATACAAGTCCTTTACTTAAAGACATGCAGGAAGAAAAAGACTTAGGGAATGAAGATGAAGAAGAAGACCCTCCTTGACCTGTAATCTTATGAAATGGCACATGCCGGAGGATGTGCAGGTTAGGAGGGGGTGAATGTCAAAAAGTTTACTGTCCATGATATAAATCATGGGATTCTTATGAAATCAGAAGAGTTTCACTCGGAATTATATGAGATATTTGCATACAAAATTCAAGCATTGTTATCCAATATCTACCTTAGTTATACAAGTTCTTTTGTATTTATCATATAATTTGCAATTATACCATGTACATTTATGAAAAATAAGTCTATGGGAACCTATAACTTGGACATCTGGAAGTAATTGACAGTCTGCTGGATAAATCACATTAATTCAGGTACAAAAATATAGACAAAACCCAAAAATATTGTCAAAAACTGTCAAAAAGTCCACTAGGTCCACATGGGACCAAAAGTAACTGACTTAGGCCATCAAGTGACCTAGGCTGATCAAAAAGTGACCAGGGTTAGAGCAGAGAGCAGCCCGCATTTTTCGGCGCAAAATGCGGGCTGCACTGCCTGAGGAAGACTGGAGGAAAGCTGGAACTGATATGCATGAAGTGGAGCATGCAAACTGAAGATGAACAGGCCCAACTACTGAAGATGTAAACATGGTGAGAGCTCCACTTCTCTGCCTCTTTGGTCTGACGAAAATGCATGCTGAAACTGTCTATAAAAGAGGAGAAATCTGAGAGAAGAGTATTCAACCTGCTCTTATGCACGACTTCTCTCATCTTCTCTACCTTATTCTTGGTCCAATGAAGCCCGACTTGTGCCCAAGTACTTGAGTGACTTTGGGGCAAGCAAAGGGTGAGGATATTGAAGACTTATGGACTATTATGGGCTGGAATAACCAGTCATAAACAGGGCAACCCACTATTTTGATCTATTTTTATGAGCAAACATGGGCTTTTTATGGTTGTAATAGAGGAAAATGACCTCTTTTCTTCAGGACATTGTTCATAGATGATCAAGAGTGCTTCTTCTTGAGTTTATGCACTCATCTTGAATTTGTTTATGGGCTGGAATTTTCTATTTTAAAACAAGGCTGAAGCTAAAAATATTCTTTTCTCATTCATTTCATGTATCTTTGGTCCAAATCTTGGATGCATTTGATTCTAGCATCAATATACTTGACCCAAAGGATTGAAATCCATCTTTGTACATGAAATAAATGCCATTAGAGCTTGCATTTGACATACATAAATGAATTGGAAATCTGAAAATATCCTTTATGAAATGATGTATGTATCCTGAAGCATTTGATGTATTCAAGTTAGTCTTAATCCTTCTGTTCATGTATGCTATGTACAAAGTGAGAAGGCTTGAATTCTCCTTCCGTACCTAAATCATTTCGAAAACCCGAATCTTATTAGAACCCAATCCATTTTTCCTTTTCGAATCTTGAATCCCAAACTCTTCTTCTGCACTAAAAGCCCCGGTGGTAGACCTTCAACTCTAAACGCGACGACAGCGTACTTGTAAACCGAATGGTTGCTCGATCATGGCCCTTATATACATATTTATACAAATATTTGACAGCTGCAATTTCGAGCAAACCTCAACATTTATGTGAGCACTATACTTGGAACTCAAATAAGGATTGTAAGGCACTATCCATTGGTTATCCAAGAGGTTACCATTAGCATTATGAGTCCTTCCATCCTCTCGACGTCTGTATAAAGGATAACCAGTTTTATCAACTGTAGTTGTATGTATAAACTTTTTGGGATAATCCTTTATACACTTTCCGTCCACCATGCAAGCACTTTTTGGATTGAACTCACCACACTGACCATGTATGTTACATTTAGTAATAATTTGATACAAATCCGAAAATCTTTCCTTATCAGGAAGCTTAGCGCACACCAGTCTATCATAATGACGTGCTTCTAGTGGCTTAAAGCATGGTTCTAATATCAAGAGCGTATGTGAATGAGGCAAGCCTCTCTTTTGGAATTCTATGACAGACACGTATCCAGCAACTTTACCAAACAACTCCTTTTTCAGTATCGACTGCATCATGTCCTTATGTTTCAAATGAAAAACTCTAGCAATTAAATCTAGTCGATCATGTGCAGTTTGACCAGGCAACAAAGCATCTGTAATTTCAGACCACTTAGGATCGCATGTCATGGTGATAAACAAATCAGGTTTGCCTTTGCTACTCACAATTGCCATAGCATCTTGATATAATTGGTACATGAATCTTGGTCCACCTGTAAAGCTAGATGGCAATACTATTCTCCTACCCACACCAATCCCAGCGATATTAGTACCAACTGCATCTGAACCATTGACCATATCAGCCAATCCCCTATACATTTCAACTCGCAATGTTGCTTGATTACGACCACACCAAGCCAATCTACATTGTTCAATGCTACAATAAGCATCGACAATGTATTGTTGTAGCAAGCGACCACCACACAAAAGACATGCATTAGTATCATCTCGAATCTGAAGTTGAAAAGCGTAATACTACATTTGAGTGACACAATCTTTATTTGCAAGATTATTGGCATTAATATGAGCATCCATAAATGCATATGGAACTTTAGTATGTCATCCATCCTCTCCATTTGGAAAAATAAGAACATATAACAGTGGCATATATGCCTTGTGTAAGTTAGAAATATAAATCAAATGGCCTTGTCGTGTGCGAACTTGAATGCTACGATGATCAAGTATATCATCATCACCTTGTCCAGGCATGATCGTAGCAACCTCACTTGCAG
Source organism: Lygodium microphyllum (assembly GCF_053477565.2). NCBI lineage: Eukaryota > Viridiplantae > Streptophyta > Polypodiopsida > Schizaeales > Lygodiaceae > Lygodium > Lygodium microphyllum. The sequence continues at coordinate 30,350,744 of NC_141135.1, forward strand.
TGGGAACTGAATATCGTCTAGAGGTGGATCGATTTTGAAAAATGGACATTCTTATTTCTACTTATGGATTGCGTTGCAAGCTTGCACCAACTGCTATAAAGGCCTGTGCGTAAGCATTGTGATCATGCATCATTTGTTGAAGCTCTTGTAGTAAGTCTGGCAAAAGCCTAGGTAAAACCCCCATGCGATTCAATAACTAACTCATTATCAGTGTCATAAATATAAAGTTATGCAAACTTTGGTATTTGTTGTCCATCCTCACTTGGCAATAGGGAACCCATCCGGTGATATATTGATCCATGAACTCGAAAAGTATACCCATTTCCATTTTGAGGCAAAAGCTCATCAATTTTTGCACCCATTGAAACAAAAGCCAATGCGCTATTATAAGCACGTATATTTTTTTTGAACTCTCTACTTTGTGGATGTGTGCCATCAAGCAAATTACATAGAGGTTGTGGTGGCTGTTGTAGAGGTGGTAAAATTACTTTCCCTTCTCTACAGCAATGCTTTCCAATCAAAGTTGTACGCATTGTTTTAGTTTCACCGTGCCACAACTTAGCCATGTAATGGTGACAAACCTTGCAAAGGGTACCAATTGCATGCAAATTTGGTTTTTGGAAGAGCAAAATTGTTACTGATCGATGTCCAAATTAGGTGGCATGTCATGGAGAATTGAACAAAATCCACCATTTTGAGGTAGAAATATAGGAGCTTGAATCATGTACTAGTCATATACCATCTCAGTACTTGCACTTGCATTATGGATAGCTTCATTCTCTTCTTGAATAATGCGAGGCAATTGAACATCTAAGGACAGTAATGGTGCACCAGGCATTTGAGCACTTATATCAATTGTATTTGTTGTAGTGCAATGCAATTGTTGTAATTGTGTTCTTGCTCTTGCCCTGTGTCTACGTTCAGCTCTAGTAGCATCAAGCATTTGCCTACAATTTCTTAATCCACCATCTGGATTATTTGTGTTTCCATTTCTTTGTCGACTTGTGCTACGTACCCCCACTCCGAAGGGTAGCAATTCATGGTTATCCAACATCTCAACATCTATATTGTGGATAGTTGCATTGTCTCCTTGACGAATAGGAGGTGGTTGAACTTCCAACGGCAACAATGGTGCAACTGGCATTTGGACACTTGTAGCTTGGATGCCATTGTATCTATCTCTATCTATGGTAGCATGATACAGTTGTTGTAATTCTGTTCTAACTCTTGCCATGTGCATACGTTTAACTCTCATAACATTAAGCATTTGCCTACGTACACTCAAGCCACCAGTAGGATAGTATGGTAGAGTTGTGGTAGACATCTGAACTTGAAAGGATACCAAATCATGAGCAGTAGAGCAAGATGTAGCGCGAAATTGATTGGTTTGATATAGCTGATTTGGGATTTGATTTGGTAGACATCTAAACCTAAAAGGATACCAAATCATGAGCAGTAGAGCAAGATGCAATGCGAAATTGATTGGTTTGATATAGCTGATTTGGGATTTAAACATCCATATTGTTTCCATTTGCATGATGTTGTTCATACATATCTCTTGCATGGTCACGAACATGTAATTCAGTCCTAACTCTTGCAACGTGCCTACGTTTATGTCTAGTAATTTTGAGCATTTCCCTACGTGCATGTAATACACGATCTCTAGGCACAGAATGTGTTGGAAGTACCATTGTCGAGAAAAACCTGAGATAAAAAGAAAAATGTACTTTGATATTAGTATTTACAAATGCGAAGTTTTTTGAAACGTTATTATAGTCTATACTATGATAAAGATTATAATTTCACATAGGGAACAATGTAATCTCGCATAGGTAAGAATATAAATTGAAATAGCATATTACATCATTGTCACGAGGGATACATAAGTCCAAATCACATGAAATTTCTCAAACCCAGCAATAGAATGACATATCTATTGGAGGATTTGTCCAGAAAGTCTTGAAGGAATTAGATATGTTAAGAGAACTATGCATTGGACGATGAACTTGTATGATGATTCATACCAAAGTTCTGGTAGAAGGAGATTGAAGCTCTTTGAAGTTTGATAAAACTCTTCATTTTCTTCTTAATTGTATCCAACCGATGCATGAGCTTTAGGGATACAACACAATTGTTGTGTCATTTGACATGTTTGAGGACACATCAAACTGACTTCGTCCTTGCCATGCCTTAGATTTTACGGACATTCATCCGTGCATTGAGAACACACGAAACGATGTCTGGTACAGGAACATTGCTTCTTGCATCAGATATTTCAACACACTCCATATGGTCATCGTTATACAACGTATTTTTAGAGAGAGAGAGAGAGAGAGAGAGAGAGAGAGAGAGAGAGAGAACATTTTTTTAAAGTAATTGCATACTTTTATGACCTAGGCGTACTAAAATTTCTTTCTATCTCTTGGGAAGATTTTAGCAAAGATATACCTCAAGATAAATTTGTTCTAAACACTATTTCAATATAAAATTTGAAGATTATAACATCACATAAGAAACAATATAATCTTACATATGCAAAAATATAAATTGAAAGAGAAGATTATGTCATTATCATGGGGGATATAAAAGTCCAAATCACATGAAAATTCTCAAACCCAACTATAGAATGATGTATCTATCGGAGGATTCGACAAAAAGTTATTGAAATCCTTAGATATGCTAAGAGAACTATGCATTGGATGATGAACTCATGTGACGATTCAATAGGTTCAACATTGCATAGAACCTATTGAGGCAAACTTTTAGAGATGTGACATGCACATCAAGGCAAATGCTTTCAGGTGCAAGCACGTTTGCATTCTTTTGAGCCAGTAATTCACACACTCCATCCTCTATACGATTATTGCTCTTAGCAAGGTCTCCCAGCTTTTTTGCATGGTCTTCCAAAGCACACCGTGGCCAGTGCTTGCGAACCAACTCATAGATTTCTCCTATATAGACCTTTATTTCATCTATCTCGTCTTGCAAAATTATCCCATCAGCCAAGCCTCCTTCATATTTTTCTGCCAAGATTTTTTCGATCCTTTGAAGGCGATCACCAAAGTTTTGACAGAAGGAGTTCGAAGCTCTTTGACGTTTGTTTAAACTCTTGATTTGCTTCTCAATTGCATCCAACCGATGCATGAGCTTTAGGGATACAACGAAAGTGTTGTGTCCTTTGACATGTTTGAGGGCACGGCGTACTGACTTCCTCCTAGCCATGTCTTTGGCTTTACGCACATTCATTCGTGCATTGGGAGTACACAAAACAATGTCTGGTACATGGACATTATTTCTTGCATCAGATGTTTCAGCATGCTCCATACTGCCATGGTTACACAAAGTATTAAGAGATCACAGAGAGAGAGAGAAAGAGAGAGAGAGAGAGAGAGAGAGAGAGAGAGAGAGAGAGAGAGAGAGAGAGAGAGAGAGAGAGAGAGAGAGAGAGAGAGAAGAGAGAGAGAGAGAGAGAGAACATTTTTAAAAAGTAATTGAATACTTTCATGACCTAGGCACACCAAAGTATTACAATATTGATGCATACATGAGAGAGACACAATGAGACTATGTCGAGAAAATATTTGACACATCTTTTTCTCCACATCAAAGCATGAATATCCATACACACATGAGGGATATCATAAAAGCATTAAACTATTAAAGTGTTCAAGCATTAATTAAAACCTAAATGAACAAAATATTAATTTTTTAAGTTTTAATAAACAATCTAATTACTTTATTCATCAACATTAATACATCTTTAACTCTATATTAAACCATGAATATCCATAGGTATTTGAGAAAGACAAAGTGTGTATCGATAAAGAAAAACATTTTACATGCAATAAATTACAATATTTAAATTTCAACTTTGTAACTTTTAGACAACACATAATACACATTAATTAATAGCACACATACAGATATCAATACATAACATTAACACAAACATAACAATATTATCACACATCCTCTCCATAACACACTTAACACACATTCATTTTTAAATGCATAATACACATTAATTATTAGCACATATATACATATGAATACATACTATTAACACAAACATAATAATGTTATCACACATTTATACTAAAACACATACACACATTAATTAATAACACACTTAAAACACGTAATACACCTTAACAATGTAATGACACACATAACACATTAATTAATAACACGCATAAACACATTAAAAATAATATTAACACACTTTCATATCAAAAGACATGACATGCATACATTAATAACACTCATAATACACATTATTTAATAACACACATGCATATTCAAATGCATAATACACATTACTTATTAGCACATATATACATATGAATACATACTATTAACACAAACATAATAACGTTATCACACATTTATACTAAAACACATACACACATTAATTAATAATACGCATAAACACATTAAGAAATAATATTAACACACTTTCATATCAAAAGACATGACATGCATACATTAATAACACGCATAATACACATGATTTAATAACACATATTCATTTTCAAATGCATAATACACATTAATTATTAGCACATATATACATATGAATACATACTATTAACACAAACATAATAACATTATCACACATTTATACTAAAACACATAACACACATTAACTAATAACACACTTAAAACACGTAATACACCTTAACAATGTAATGACACACATAACACATTAATTAATAACACGCATAAACACATTAAGAAATAGTATTAACACACTTTCATATCAAAAGACATGACATGCATACATTAAAAAATTAAACATGTAATAAATTAAAATATTTAAATTTTAACTTTATAACTTTTAGAGAGAGAGAGAGAGAGAGAGAGAGAGAGAGATGCACCTGAGAAGTATTGACGATGACGAAAGAGTAGAGTTGATGACAAAAGCAAAAGTACAAAAACTGCATGGAAAAATGGAAATGATGTTAGAGAGTAACATCAAATATATTTAAGTGCATCATAAACATTGGCAATGTAATAATGCACATTAATTATTAACATGCCTACACACATCCCCCTCTCTCATTCTTCACAATAGCATGCACACAACACACACGCATGCACTTGCACTCACACACACATGCACATACACTCACACTCACTCACACACACTCACTCACTCACATGATATCCTTGCATTAATAACTTCCATGCTATAGACTATAGAACCACCGTTTCATATACCCCCGTACATTAATAACTCCCATGCTATAACTCCTAGCACGTGGGTATGGTTAGGCTAATGCTAGAGAGGGACCATAGAAAGCAGATCGAAGGAAAATGCAGGAGGAGAACCTTGGAAAGTCTTGCTCTTTATATAGAGCTGCGTAGCTCGCCGTGCGCAGCTCAAGGAGGAGGATTGTCGGCTGTGGTCGAAAATGCGGGCAGCGGGGGCAGGTCGAGGCGGTGATCGAGGCGGGGGCTCGAGGAGGCGCAGCTTGAGGAGGGCAAGTCGAGGCGGTGCGCAGGTCGAGGACGGGCAAGTACTGTCGGTGCCCCTTTCGCAGGGAGGGCGGGTGTCGGGACACGTGGCACCCGCCCCCACCATTCTTCGTGGGGAGGCTGGGGGCTGCCACGTGGCACCCACCCCCACCTCCCCCTTAACTAATAGTAAGGATGTCACATGATGTTTTTAAAAAACATAAAAGATGCCATGTGATGTTAAACCACAAAAGCTTCAAAATGCCAAACATGAAGCCTAGTTTCAGTGAATCTAAGAGCTCTTAAGAAATACTTCACAATGTTTTCAAGTATCTAGTGAATGGGATGTTTAGCTTTGTGAAATTTTTCTTCATTCTACTTATAACATTTATCTATATGCTAAGGTTGAATTACATGGTTGGTTGATAAATTTTAAGGTCATGAACATGATTCATTGTTGCACCAGGTGGTAATCAAGATCATTCTCTTAATAAGTTCGAGATGATTTATGAGGAGATCACATTGCTATACCACAATTGGATAATTGACTTCATGACACCTACCTTTGAGATTTTTTTTTTTTTTTTGAGCTTCAATTTAGAAAACACAAGGCAAAAATCCATGTATGCAATTGTTTTTATCCAAACATGATATTGTGGGGAATTCTAGCCAAAGAAAAGGCAATAGTAGTTGCTTATGAATTTTTCATCAACCACATTTAACAAGGGAACACAATAAAAAATGTTGAATATGACTTGTGATTTGTACACCACTTTTCCCCATAGCTCATAAAGCCTTAGACAAGTTTTGCAAGACAAAGCTCCTAACAAGTATCCCTTTTTGCAATATCATAAGTTGCATTTCCTAGTAGACTCCTCTCAAATTTTAGTGGCAACAAAAGGATTATATCTTAGGCAAAGATATGTAGGGTCTGATTGAGGTTTGAATATTTATAGATCTCTAGACATCTGTTGATAGGTCTTAATAAACAACATAAATTCGATAAGACAAGGCTAGCATTTTCAACTCAATTTGGATAGGTCCCAGGTGTTTAAATCTCCTCATTTAGAGTTGATGTAGAAAGGCTTCACAAAGTTGCAATTTTTAAATATTTCTTTGTTTGGTGTTTTGTCAAGTGTCAAGCTCATTGAGAAAGCATGCCTTTCCATGAAGCTTATGGTGACGTGGCACACTTTGCTATAGAAGTTTTTAAAGAGGTAGTTGACTTGAGAATGCTTTCTTCCTTCACCCTTTCCTAAACCATTTTCACAAATCATCATCTTGTCTTGGTGTGGTATGTCTTGTAGGAATGGATTGTGTCAAGGACATTAATAACCATAAGTAAGTACAGCTTACGCGATTTGAAGAGAAAATGATGGCAATCATAATCATTTAAAGGTTGCATCGGTAGACTAAAAATGTGACTTCCATTAACATATAAGGGGAAAATTAGCCTTATTGGAATAAGATTAAAGAAAACTTAGATTTTTCTCATTTTCAATTGTACAATATTTTCAAGGTGCTTATCATATAAACTACATTGGCATGAAATAAGTAACACCATAGCTTTACACTTTCATCAAGTTAGAACCTTACACTAGCATGAAATAAATAACAACATAGCTTTACACTTTCATCAAGTTACTAATTTACACTTTTCAAGATGTAAAGCTATACGGAAGTGTAAAATTATAGCCAAGTGTCAATGAAAATGGTATGTGGGACATGATGATCTTAAAAATAAATGTGTGAGATAGCATGGGCCAACTTTCTAGGAGCTTTTAATGCAAGGCAATTTTGAGGTTTTGGTTTCCACAATATCATGATTTCCCAAACTGGTCCATGTTCACATGAGGCAGTTTTACAAGCTGGTTTTGCCATCATTATGTCCACTTTTGTGGTGTAGCACATGCATAACCAATATGAAAACATATTGTGGGACCTTGCAAGCCTTTGTTTTGGTTATCTCCTTCAATCATCACTCTAATTTTGGAGAGTGCCATATTATCATAAATATCTCATTCTTACAAATCTCCTCTAACATGGACATATTTGTTATATGAAGATTGGAAACCGACTTTAGCACCAGTGTTTAGTTTTGTGTCTAAAATGAATAGCTCCTTAGATGCACATAATCTGACATTAAGTGAGAGGAAAGGATAAAGATGGCCACATTAAAAAGGAAAAGAAAGGTGTAGGTGCTCATAAACTCCTTGCACATGCAAGTGCCTATCCTTCAAAATCTAAAGAAATGGGAAATTTTCTTTTTCTAAGACTCAATAATCACACAAAGACCTACTACTTTTTACCACCCTTAAATGGAGCGCAATGTTCCAATGCTATGCTCTTTATATTTTGACACAAATAGATGAGAAAACACTTGAGTAATGACCATGGTAGTAAAAATTTACTAGCATGACAATTGAAATGTATGTTTTAGTGCAAACATTTTAAGGAAGAACCCTCATATATGTTAAAGAAATATGATGCTTTTATATTTTATTAGGAAATTACATATTGAGTATCCCAAGCCATGGCTAATTTTTTAAAATTTGTTATGGGTGTTTTTGTTTACACATACAAACACCTACATTATCAAAACAGTAAATTGGAGTTGTCCACGTACTTGGAGCATTAAATTGCATAGCAAACTCACGAGCTCAAGGCCCTTTGCACTAAAAGGTTTGATTTTTAATGCCATTCTCACAACACTTGTAAGCACAAGTTTACAAACTTACCCTAAAAGGGCAAGAATGAGAAACATAATTTCAAAAAAGATGATCATGTCCAAGCAATTTTATGTTAGATGGGGGTTCTTGAGTGCCCCCACTACATGTCCATGCACCATGACAAACAAACCCTATAGTTATTTGACATGTATTTTTGTTCATAATTTTTTACTTCACTTGTAAATGGCACGCCCTTAGTTGGTTTATATGGGCTATGAGGAGATTGTTACTGGATGACATACTAGAGTTTTTCATAATCAAAGAACACAAATTAAAAGATAAGACATTTTCTACACACTCAAAAGTGAAAAAGTTGCAAATTTGCTTGTATGTAATGCCACTACTAGAGCTTCCTATGAGTTAGACGTGCGATTACTTCCTCAATGAAATTTACATAGTTTGACATTGTTAAATGTTGGTGGACACATTTGAATTTTTTATCTATTTTATTCAAGGGAATGATGGCCTTAGATGGTTCTCTCTTTGACAAAAAGTTAATAAGGACCAATATCCTTTTCAAGTGTGACATTTGCTCTTTTGTACATGGGTGATACCATTAGTGGGTGCTTCCATTATAAACACATCAACTAGTACTAGTGTTTACATATTTTAAGGATCATTATGCACACTTATTTATAGTTGGGTGCATGTGGGTTATCCTTTGGCTCTTTATTATTGTGACCAGCCATTGTCTATTATTGATATCCTCAGTGTTGATGAGAATGATGTTGTTAATTGATTCTTGCACTAACTTTATTTGTGGTTAGACACAATTATTGTGTAGAGATAGATGATGGATGTGTTGTGGAGTTGACTTGAGGTTTCAACCAATTCTTGATAATTTTATGCCATAATTGAGATTATTTATTTTGGTGGCATGAGGCATCTAAACATGGATTACAATATTTTAAAGATGCATAGCCTCAACAACCTAATTAGTTGATTAATATTTCATATTAAGTCCCAAAACCTTAGCATGACAAGAATGCATGCAATAATAGCATGCTTTCTATTTTTTGTGTGGGCTAACTTGAGCACAAGCTTTTTAATCCAACCAAATATGTGCATTGAAGAGGGTCCTCTCAATGTGCATTGGGGGGAGGTTGTACCCTTTGGTGTGTAGTGCTCATACCTTTTGGGCTCCATGTCTCTTTGTGTTTAAGAGAGGAGAAGAAATGGAGAGATAAAAAATAATATCTTACAACAATTACTACACTTGCAATAAGCATATCCTACACACAAGAATGTGCATGGGGGGAGGTTGTACCCTATGGTGTGTAGTGCTCATACCTTTTGGGCTCCATGTCTCTTTGTGTTTAAGAGAGGAGAAGAAATGGAGAGATAAAAAATAATATATTACAATGATTATTACGCTTGCAATAAGCATATCCTACACACAAGAATGTGTATGGGGGGAGGTTGTACCCTATGGTGTGTAGTACTCACACCTTTTGGGCTCCATGTCTCTTTGTGTTTGAGAGAGGAGAAGAAATGGAGGGATAAAAAATAATATATTACAATGATTATTACGCTTGCAATAAGCATATCCTACACACAAGAGTTTTCTTTATCATCTACCTATGGCAAGCTAAAGGCAACTAGTCCAAGATTGTTATAGTCTTGTTGCATAGATTCTAAATCATCATGTCTTTATTACTACAACATACATGATGCATCCTTGTTATATATATATATATATAAACATGAAGTGCAGTGTATTCATATAGTAGCCATATGAGATTCTATAATAAAGTTTAATGTGGCTTAATCTTCAAATAAGCAACTTGGAAATCACCATGTGGAGCATCTACTAGTGCAACATGAGAATATATCTTTTAAAAAGCATCGCTTCCTTATGTCAAGAGAAAATGTAGAGAAGAAGAGACATAACCCAACCTCTCCTCCACTCTACCTCTCACCCAAGAAGAAGGGGAAGAAGAGAAGAGCACAAATAAAGAGAGAAGTTTCACTCCCCAAGTCCCTCATTCTCACACTTTCACTCTCCCTTACTCTCAAGTTGATGCATAAGTAGATAGAATGGAAGAAAGGAGAAGAAGAGAACTCTCAAGTTTGCACACACATAAGAATGAGCTTATTCATGTTGGGCATCCTACCCTTCTTTTTGGCTCTTGGCCGGCCCTTCTTACCCTATGCATACAACTGCATATTAATTTGGATCGACCTCTCGAAACTGGGTAGAAAGCTAGTACCTGCAACCTTGCCTAGCTGTGGATCTTCCTCTCCAAGACTAAAAAATATTTCAACTTGCACAAGAGTTTAGCTTAGCTCTTAAATAATACTATAAATCAATATGCAACCGCAATAGTTAATGGGAAACTATTATAATATGCAACATGTGCGGCTATGCCCATATTAGAGTATCGCAAAAGCATTAATCATTTTGATGATCATTCCCAATACATTACACATTTGGTAGATATGTGCTCTTATTCACCTTCTGTCATTTGTAATATTTCTCTTTTTCCATTTGCCTTTGCAATTGACATTACTCACCTCTTAGATAAGGAATGTTGAGGAAAATCATGTTGACATTGTGAGGTGGAGTGGTGGTTTTTGTTGAAATTTGATGGCATGGTAAGTGGTAGTTGGAGTTGCCTTGGATGTCAAGCATGAGTGATAATTGGAGTGAGATAGGGATCCTTTGTTGCTAAGGGTGGTTAAATTGGAAATAGGGTGGTCAAAGCTGGTCATTGCTGTGGAAAATTTTAACTCAGGATAGACACTATGAGCCACCATATGTGCTTGTACGTGTAAGCAAAAACCTCGCATACTCTCTCCTTAAGGGAGTGCTAGTTTGTTTTCTATGCACATGACATTTTGCTAGATTAGGAGATGGGTCAAACTCCAAGCAATACTATAGTATTCTTCCACACTTGAGAAGCCAATCTATGTATAGGTTATTGTGTAATTACTATGTGAGTGCATGTGCTTACATAAGCCATTACATAGTTAGGAGATGGCTTCTTGGCTTCTTGATGACAATCCGATGAAGCAAGGCACAAGCTGGTGAGTACAAGATGGAAAGTATTGTTGTTGCTGAGAGACAAGAAAGTCAAAGGGGAATCATGAAGAGGACCCTTGAATTATCTTGTGTATTGTGGGTTTATGGTGATGGAGCTCAATAGATAAGGTCCTTTTATGAATCATTGGCTACTAGAATTTGTAGCACTAGGTGATTCCTAATTGGCATGCTCATTTGTCTTTCTTTTGATATTATTATAGTGGCATTGAAAGAATTGAGAAGGAGCAAAGAGAATTATGCAAGTGACCCAAGGAGATAGGTCTAAGTTGAGAATCCCTAGGTTTGTCTTGCCCTTGATGTGTCTTGAGTTTGTGTGGTGGGAGTATGAAGTTGCGCGAGTGGGTTAGGGAGGACAGAACTGGTTGATTGAGGCCATTGGGCATACCAACTTGAGGACCCCTAGGTGTGTTGTTGTTCTGTGGGTACATATTTTACTTTTTATTTTTTTTTCTTTTTTTATTTGAGTTAGAATGCCATACAAGAAGGATTCTAGCATTTGTTGAGTACTATAGGATTAGAAGGACTAAGGAGGCTCATTAGAAAGAATAACACTAACACTATTGAAAATGATATTCATTCGTAGTCCTTGGGACTTGAGGTAGGGTACCCTAAAGATTGAAGCCTAGTCATTGGAGAAAATATTTGTTGTCATTGAAGGCTAGACTTCACAATTGGAGTTGGGCATTGGGCATTCTTTATGGAAAGAAGTAAAAGTAGATAGACATGCTTGTCTAAGTCATACTTTGCATGAGGAGGATGGTCTTTTCAAATTGTGGTCTTGGAACTCTTATTCTTGGTTTGGTATTCTACTTAGTCCATTGCTTGCTAATGTTGTCATGCCAATGGTTCTTCAAGAGGAGCGGTGAATTTTATGGCTTGGGAAGCCTTGATGTGGTAATTTAGTGACCTCTTATATCCTGCATTTGCTTAGTGCAGGTTTGAAAGTATATGCTTTGATCCATCTTGAATAAAGCAAAATAGTTCAAATAAAAAGAATAACCAATGTTTGGATTGAGTTGAGTCAATTTTGGTTCTATCGCATCATCTTGACATCATTGCTTATATGATGTCAATAGGGTTTTGCTTGCTTAATATTTTATTTATGTACAACCATTGAAATGCATCATTTATGTATGTACACATTCATAGGCTATGTTTTTGCATCACTTTGAGATGGAGGAAGCCAGTGGTAAAAGTCAAGATTATACCCGAGCACGACACATGTATCAAGGATTTGTGGCAACTTTAAGGATAAGTATTATGCAATGTTGAAGAGTATTTTTGTTTGTCCAAGTCTATTGGCAACATGTAGCTCCTCTTTTGTAATAAGGACCTTGTCAAGTAGGGGGTATTGTAGGATTGGTCTAGCTAACTCCATTCCTTGCATAATGGCAAGTACTCAAAGGAAAGTGGGAGTTACATATGCTGGATCCCTTTGAGATTGCCATATAGCTCATATCTCCACCAAGTTGGTCATCAATTGTCCTCTAAGTTTGGCCATTGAAGCTTGATTATTATACCAATAATTTTCAATTTGATTTCATCCCTTTGCATTTTGTTTCAATGATTGTGCCTCCAATAGGGTTTATTGGCAGAGCATATCATAGAATGTGGAGATTAAACAACATTCTTCAACTTCTTTGTTAAAGATGCATCTCACGAGGTTATATAGAAGCTCACCATAGTGTTCATCATGGACGTGATCCTTCCCTTCCTATGTTAGTGGCCATGCTAGGTACTCCTCATGCTCTTTTGGCAAGGTTGTTCTAGGTTAGCCTAGGTAGCACCGTTAGGCTACGATGATTTAACTTATTGTCTAGGAGGAGTGTGCCACTCCTAAATTTCTAGGTGTCTCAATGATTTGTTGTGGCTGCAACTCTTGTTCAACCATAAAGTCTAGGGTTTCCTCTTGATGGACAAGAGCTTGCCTCTCCTTTAGTGGTTTGGTTATTCTCGCTACCCCTATTGGCCCCTCTTTTGGCTTGGCTATTCATTTAAATCTAGTTTTTTTTGTCATGGGAGGATTTGGGTTCTTGTATTGGATGAGAGAGTGGTCCCACAAGTGGATTAAGTAACCATAACTAGCGATTTCCCACATAGTACCCTTGAGCAAGCAAGAGGGACTTTGGAACCCATCATTGCTTTACACTAGTTCCTCGTCAATGTTTGTGCTTATGAGCTCTCGGTATTTTCCAATGTTTCCTAGGAGCATTTTATTGCTTAGATGTAGTTGTTCTAGAAGTCATTCCAATATTTTTGGTTATCAACTAGAAATTTCTCTCTCAACCACTCCTCAAGCACCTTCATGGTTCCCTCACTAGGTATTATGTATTAGGAACTTGGTGCTTGCCTTCCCTCAAGGTTCAACAAGATTGCCCTTGTTGAAAGTTGTGATTATCCTTACATTTTGTAGCAACATATGTACCCTTCGTGCTACTAGTCAACCTCACATTTTGTTGCCTACTTGAAAGTCCTATTGAGGAATATTTCCTATCACATATCCTCACGTTTAGAAAGCACATGGTACAAGATGGTTTTCCATCCATCATTTGTAAGTTAGCACATTAAAGTCTACTCCTTCATTGATGAGAGCATCAACAACATGCCCTCTGTAGTAAGTTTTAGGTAGGTGGTATCAATTCATCATTATAAACCTGACCTTTTATATGCGAAACTTTGAGTGCCTAGTTGCACCACAGTGAACATAGTCCAAACTTTGAGATCATGACTCATTTGTGCAATGTTGCCTGTAGATCATTCAACGATTGTTGACTTTTTGCATTTTCATTTCTATTTTGTGAATGAGTTGTGCAAGTACTTTTATGTGGCCTACTTGCCCAACTAGTGAGGCACTTTTAAGATCTAAGGTCTCTTTTTATTTTACATTTGGGTGTAGGATTCCCTTATACTCGAGTGTTCTTGGTGCTCATTTTCGTTATTTGTCTCTTTCTCAAGCTTGTGATTCAAAGTCACCTAAGTGCTTTGACTAACCCAAATCTTTTACATTTCGCTTAAGCTATGATGTTCGATCCTAGGTTTGTGTCACATCTATGTTAGTTCCTCCAAGGCCTTTTTGTATCTTGGTTCATCGACCACCCTTAATGATTTGGTAGGCCCTTGTGTGACTACATATGACTTATTGGGATTTTGATGTTCTCTTGCCCCTAATTCATGATCTTAGTTTGTGTCTTCATCTTAATTTTTGTTTGTTATAGCAGCATTTTGATTTCCCTCTTCGTATTTCTTAAATCCTTGTTGGGTCGGTTTTGCTTTATGATCAACAATGTTTTGTTTTAATTTACGATAGTGTGTCTAGTGTATGCAGACACAAGCAATCCTTCGCTTTTCAAGAAAGAGTGGCATGCACCAAATTTACATACGATGCACTGTGGCCCTTTCCCTTTGGTTTTAGGGATGTTGTTTTCTTGGTTTGATTGCAATCCCTTTGGCGCCTTTTGAGATGTAGCTCTACAATAAGACCTAGTGCAACTAGTCAAAGCAACAAGGCTAAATTAAGTACAATGTTAGAGTTGTGGGGGTAGCCTAGGGTTGTAAAGCTACTATATGCTTTAGTTCCTTGTTCATGATGCACAACTATGTGTAAGTGGATGGTGGACTACAAGTAGGTGCATCTAAGGCACTGTGCTTTCAAGTGAGGCACCTCAAAATTTTGGGCAATCTGTGGATGCACTACCATGATTTTTGTACTAGATGTGGCAAACTCCAAGATGTGGGTGTTTTGAGCCATTAAGGAAAAGAAGTTTTGAATTCTTGGAGCAATGTTCTTCACATAACACTTAGTTGAAGCTATTCATTCTTGCTAAAGCTCCTCGGGTAATGATAGTATGGGCCAAATGTGGTTACAGTGCTCGAGGGTCCTCAAATAGCCATAAAGTCCATTTGGATGCCCTCGAGGTATTTACAGTCACACTATATTCAAGTAGAAGTGAATTATGAGCCTATGAATTACATCCTCTAGCATCGAGCTTGCTTATGGTTCTCTTTCATGTGAAATAGCAGTGATGTAGAGCTTTTGCACAATTTGCAATGTGTGCCTCGCCTTGCTTCTAAGGATGCACATATGTTTTAGACTCACCAAGTTACTTGTCTACTTGCACTACTACACTTTGAACCAAGCTTTCTATTCAATGAACACATTTCACTCAGCCACATAATATACACACTAGTTGCACACTCATATAATAGCCACAACATTCGCAAGACCCTATTAGTGCACATTGAGTCAAGCATACACCCTATCACACTACACAACTTACTCGCACTTACCCATGCTTTATCAACACTCATCGCACTCCTACCCATGCAAGAAACTCATAGAGTACGCACAAAAAGCATTTCATGTCACACTCTTCTTACGCAAACCCATAGCCCCATAGGCCATTGTGATCCTAGGATTAGAGTATGCCATTGTAAACAAATATGCCTTAGGAAAACTCCATCTTGCTCTTGCATGCAAACACACACTATCTCTTAGTTCTAAGCATAGGTGCAACCCTGATATTGGCAAAGTAAGAATGATCACCACTTAGCCTCCCCTTAACAGCTCACATTTTTGGTATCCCATTAAGTTAGGTGCCATCCCTAGGATCGATTCCATCACACATGTTAGGCATAGATCTTTCGCATGCATAGGGTAAACCTAGAGAAGCATCTCATTTCAAGTCATCCAAGAAAACCCTAGGCCATCCATGAACCCCAAGTAATGGTCCCGTAGGTCATCTCATAGGCATGCAAGGGTGGAGAATCTAGGTACTCTTGACATGCAAGACAAGGACTACAACTCAAGAGCATACCAAGGGATGGCCTAAGCACATCAAGTTGCTTGAATCTTGTGTAACCTCTTGAACAAAAGGACCCCAAGCAATTGTCTTGAGCACGCAACAAATTGAGTTTGCAATACACCTTGCTCAGCATACCACAATACTCTCTAACACGGAGGATAGAAGTTCGAGTGTGAGTACACAAGGATGATCATTGAGCCTAAATCCCACACCTAGTACCTCGATCATTATACTTTCTTGCACTGTCTAAGTGCTATCAAACTAGCCAGGACCACAAGTAGTATTGTGACTCAAGACTATTTGCAATTGGAGCCCTATTGAGGACACAAGCACTCCATTAACGAGCTATAGATAGGCTATAGTTGACTTTTAGCACATTACCCTAGAGTTTCTCACAAGCCCTGCTCGAGGTGTCGGGGGGGCCAAAGACAACAAAAGGAGCTAATGATCTTGCCTTCTTTCAAATCATTGTACTATTCAGATTAAAGAAATTTAGCAAGTTTTCGATGTTGAAAGCATTCAAGTTGATTATCCATACGAGCAGTTTTCAAAATACGATGATTTTGGACGGAAAATGATTAATTTTCAGCAATGTTTAGATTTGCAAAAGTTGGCTGAAAGTCAAGAAGTATACAAATCTGTTAGTTTGTGCGGTTTTTTTGAAGACCCTAATGCACTATGTTCCATCAATCAATCTCTAATTTAGAACAAAATTCTTTTAATATATGCTGACATAGAAGATGTGCAGCCCGGTGTTTTACCTCACGCACCCGTTAAACTCAACCCATATTCAAACCACTAGGCTACGAATCCATTGGCTTTGTTAATATATTTGCTACATTACGAAATACTATATCAAACAAAATAATTTGAATAGATATTTGATATGCCCCAGAAGATGTGCAGCACAGGGTTTTAGTGTACCTTACTAAGAGCCCCGCCATACGCGAGTACGTTTAGATTGACCTGCGTGTGTCTTGGCTCTAATAACTGAACGTACACTCAAACCACTATGCAATGACCCGGTTGCAGTGTTCACGAAAAACATTTTTCGTAGCAGATACAAAAACCTCCAGCTCGAATTTTTGGAGGGATTTTTGAATCAAATTACATATATTTACCATTTTTATAACTACGAATGTTCAAATGTTTGAGGTTTTAAACCGTCTTCTTTAAGATTTAAAGGTTTTTTTAAAAAAAAATTGCAATTCACTTTACATTAAACCTCGGTTTTGCGGGAACACTGCCTGGTTGGCATTGTTTATATAATCAGAGAAGACTCTATAAAACAAGATTCTTTTTGTATCTTTCCTAGTTATTAGTTAAGGCTAGTCAGATCCTAAAACCCCACGGGCCACCCAAGCTAATTGGCGCGCAGTGCGCACCCATTGGCCAATCATAGGACAATATCCGAAGATCGAAATACGTGCTCTCTCGACTCTCGAGTCTCCCGTTTTAATACACCGTACGAATCTCGATCGATACATGTTCTCCCTATTCATTATTACAAGATTGGGCGACCTGCATGCAGATGTGTCCCCCCATCTCAGGGCACCATTGTAGGCCATTATTGTCTCGCCGGGTGCAATGGATGGCGGCAATCCATTCCGCTCATTTGCCTCTCGTGGTTCCTTCCGGTTGATTTGCCTTTCTCGGTTGGCACGTATCCGGTTTCAGTGCAAGCATCATCAGAAGCTCAAAGCAATGCATCTGCTGCTTCACATCTCTTGATCAGATGAATTGATTAATAGAGAGACAGATCACCATTTGATGTACTGGTCAATAGGTCACAGAGAGAGAGAGAGAGAGAGAGAGAGAGAGAGAGTATCTTATCAAGGCAGCAGTTTGAGCTCTTGGCTATGGCGATCCACTATAGCTTTCCTGTCTTATCTTGAGGATCCTTGACGACTGGGGAAAGATCTTGATGTATTTCTCAAGCCAGAAGATCCACACGCCTCCTACAGAACCATACACGCATACATTGGCTTACTAGCTTGGATTAGTGAGCTTTGGTTATGTCAGATAGAGATACATACTTGTGATTTCACCTTCTTTTGAGGAAGAGATTCTTGTGATTTCATTTCCTTTTAAGGACGATAGATCCCATAGTTCATTCTGCAGCAGGCCTGTGAGGCCTAAAGACTGCAAAAGATTCGACGCACATCAAGAAACACTCTTGAAAGGCATTGATATACAGCCTTACGTCATGTTTACTGTGTGAGATGTATTGAACTGACTTATACTCATCTTGCTGCCAGCAATCCTCAATGAGCAATCCGGACAGCATCATTGTCCCCCTTCTCAATCACTCACAGCCGGAGCCACAGCCTACCTCCGATGGGCGAGTCAATCACCCGCCACTGCAGCGGCAGCCCGACCCCTCCAATGGCCAATTAGGTGATCAGCATCAGCCCAACTCCTCCAATGGCCAAGATGATCATCATCAGCCCCGCAGCAACAAACGCAAGAAGAAAATAGACATCTCGCTCAAAGTTAACTCCTTCTGCCTAGCCACCCATGCAAGGTACATCCACAGTGGCCGTATCTTCCATCACAATATAGTCCTTCGGCTGATCGGTATTTTTCTTTAGTGACATGGTTTCACCTTGGTTGTTTTCATTTGCTTTATGTTCCAGACGTGTACCTCATTTATCTGGGCAACGCGTGCAGAGTTTCAGGAGGACCGTGAGGGTTTTACAATTGGATCACTCCCAAGCTTGTACAAGTTTACTATCTTGGAGTTTAGGGCTTTTGCTGCTGGTCATAATTCCAATACTAAGACTCTTCTTCATGAAAGCTGTATCTAGCAGCCCCAGTCACCAGGTATCTGCATTTTATAGATACTCTCCCAGAAGGTTCTGCTCGAAGGGTTTAGATCTATGTTCTTGTACATATACATATAGCCTGAGTAGGATGTAAAGAATTTGCCAACCATGTTCAAGATCTCCCCAAGCTTGCCTGTAGGAGAACGACCGATGCCGAATCCTGAAAGGAGTAGTGTAGGTAATGACCTGTCAGTACTCTTCTTGCAAGGGATCCACCAGATTGAAATAGGTTTGCAGTTGGCGATCAAGCTATTTTAAGCAATGAGTTACATCTTGTGAGGGATCTGCCAAAGTTTAATAGCTTGGTGGTCAGAAATTAATTTAGAAGGTCGAAACTACAGATTTTTAGCTGGGATTGATACTTGGAACTGTAAGGGTTTTGCTGTTGAATCAAAAACTCAATTTATGCATTAAGTCCTTATTAATTTATCTCACCAGTTTGGTAAACATCCATTTGGACCATTGTTGAGGAAAAGTATAAGTATCATTGTGGCACCTCTGTCCTCTATTAGCCAAGGGATCTTTCGATCTTGTCATGCTAAATTCTGCCCATCATTTTGAGTGTTTAACTGTGTCGTAAAATTAGCCCAAGTGTTACATTATCTTACTGAAGCCAAAGACTCCTGATTCTCTTGTTGTCCTCATATTTCCCAATCCAAACCTAGCATGGAGCATTAGGAAACCATTATACAAGAGCAGGAAATTTCAAAAGTCATGTATTTTCTGAAAGGAACAAGTGGCTCCTCTAGAAAGCAGGCATCTTTTAAACAGAGTAGGCAGACTTTGATGTCCAAAAACACTTGGCAACCTTATGCAACTGAGCTTCTCAATGGGCAGTAATATGTTCTCGAGTTGTCAGACCACCTTTGCATAGGTTGGGGATTCCATGTATATTGTGGGTCCGTGAGATTGGTTCAGTTCTGGGAAGCATCAACATTATCTCTGACCTTTCAGCTCTAGGTGTCCTATTTTGTACAGTTGTAGGTCTATGGGCTCAATTGTGGAAGTATTAATTGATCTAGGACCTTCCAGGTTCAGGAGTCAGAAGCTGTTTGGAAGGTACAAGTCTCATGGTTCCTGCTATGTTGGAATCTTTGGTATGTGTCTTTGGAATTTTTCTCATGCCATTTGGAGGGATGGTGTTGATAATGATGTCTATGCTGTTTAGGCTCAAGGCCATATTGGAGTTTGGCGTGATGAAGAACGGCCTTTGATTTTGCATACCTGTTCTTAGCCGGAATAATCTTACCTTGGGCAATGTGATAGGCCATAGGTGCGTTGTGCTCTGATTGGTTTTTCATGCGTTCACATAAAGAAAATTGACTTTCCTCAGCTGCCTAGCTTAAACTAATTATAGGGCATCTGCTGGAAATTTTTCATAAGATTCGTGTCTCCTTTTCATACTTGAATGTCTAAAGAGGTGGGTCTAATGCTGAGGTTTCTTCATCCTATTCAATTATCTGGTTTAGCATCATGACCAGAGCTCCCATGTCCTAGAGTTCTTGGATCAATCATGATGTCAGAGTAAAATCATGCTTTCTTAGTAAAAGGACCGTCAAGGTACAGAAGAGGAAAAAAAGCTGCCAATGTTGCAAATGTGACCGCTGCATATGGGAATGCAAGTCGACCACTCCTTGACAAGTTAAAAGGAAGATACACAATGCAAGGATGTTCATTTAAGGCAGCCTGCTCTCGTAGGTTTTCATCCATTCAAAAGGCACTATTTCACATAAACACAGTGCAATGCATCTGGTAATGTGAGGTGTAATCCATAATGTGATGCATGAATGCAACAGGTGCACTTGAGCAGTGCCCTCGCTTTACATGGACGATGCCATACTGACAAGTGACCACACGTAGATGGTGTAGAAGACCAGGGATCTTCTCTCTCAATAGTGCTATGTTCATGAGCTCTTGTCTCCCTTTGAGATGTTGGCTTGTTGTCCCATTTCTACTCTCTCTTTCTCATTCCACTCTCTCTTTTACCCCATGCATCCCCTTATGCAACATTGCACTCTGATATCCTTATCCATGTCCTCAGGTACTCTTGAAGTTAATCTGAAAAATCCTGAATCTCCATCCAAACTGGACATCTGTGGCATATAAGATTATTAGTCTTTTGTGTGAGACCATGGAAGCACATGAACCAGCTGATGACCAAACATCAAAGAAGATTTTTCAAAAACAATTTGTTTTTGTGATGCATCTAGAAGAAGCAATCGAAAAAGGCATGCTGAGCAAGAGTAAATTTTTGCAGATATGGTCTCTCTGAAATGTTTTGCGACCATTGCCCCACTTCTGGAACAATGGTTACTTTAATATGGAAGAAAATGATCAATGCTGAGTCAGAGAATCACTTTAACCTTGCTAAACACTAGGAAGAGCAATCTTGAATTTATGAAGAGGTAGGGGATCCAGCTTGTTGAGCAAACCAAAATAAAGGGCAACATTAACACAAAATTATTATGAGATGAAGTCCTATTATTGCTTCACAAAAACAGCCCCAAAACTATTAGCCATTAAACTGGCATTTTGTTTTGGCGATAGGACAGATACTCAAAATTCCCCTTTATAAGGACATATGGGCATCCATCCTTCATCCTGGTTCATTCAAACACTCCATTATCACCATTACCCTCATCATCAGCTGTCACTGTGCTTTAGTTGCCGCCACCCCTATTGCCTACATCTAGAAGGTGTCACATAGCTTGATAGAGGAGTTCCTGCTGTTGTTGCTATCCCCAGATTGTGCTGCCCATGTGAGAGGATCAGCTCCTATAAGTTGTTTTAGGGCAGTGGGTCAGGCTGATGGTAGGGTGTATAGTCAGTGCGTAGCCGTTTTGTCACTATTTTATTAATATAATATTATTTTGCAGCAGGTTGGCCCATTTTATATGTCCAATTTGATTCTTGGATTGCTGCATTTATTGCCTGTGGCCGTGTGGTTTAGACGTGCAGTCATTCTGTGAGATACAAAGTTGGTCAGTGTGAGGTTCTTTAAGAGAGATATTGCCACACACCCTTGTTATATCCTGCCTTCATTATTCAGTATTCAGCATTCACTTTTTGACACATGCACACACACTCTTTTTCTCTCATGTTTCATCTTTTGTTTCAGTTGGTGCATCCACTTGCACATCATTGCGCTTTGACATGGTATCAAAGTAGTACAGGTTTGTGTAGATCTATTTGGAGTTTCAACATGTTAAAGGAGCAACGTTTCAGCATCTAAGTGTGGGTAGTAGAGGTGTGTGCAATTGTCACTTGTTGGAGCGCATTGGAGATCGTGTGAATAGAACAATTATTTTTCCACACCAGGAAGATGACCTAGACTGTGTTTTGCCGAGAGGCTCATGGACTTGTTTATATGGGAAATTGCTAGGAGTGCTGAAGAATTTTCAATTTCAGCAGAGCTGCATACATTTTGTGTTTTCATTACCTCTGGTAGTGAAGAAGGCCCTATGATCAAGTGGAGGAAATTCTAGCTGGCTGCATTTTCAGAGCTAGAGAGTGGCGACCTATGAATTGCTATATTCTATAGAAGAATGTCTATCAAAGTGGACATGGATAGACACAGGTGCAGTGGGATAAGTTGAATGCTTGCATTTGCTCGTTCACTTTTCTCTCTTGTACACCGACAATCATTGCTCATGTGAAGCATATGACGGGTGCTAGGCAAATTATGGCTGCATTTGGAAATGATGGATTGATTAGTCCTTGCATGTAGCCCAAAGAATCAGTGATTGCACTAGATCAGGCTGATGATGATGGCAGCACCAAGCATGAAGAGTCAGAGTGTTGGAGTGTGCACCTGCAAAGGGAAGATTGAAGATTGAAGAGTGTGTGTATCTGCCAAGTGGGGGGCTGGCTATAAATAACCAAATCACCAAAAAACAGGCTGACCTGCTCTTGTAGGGGCCATAAATGCTGGCCGACCAGCATTTAATGTTGGTCACCAAAGGGAAAAATGCCAGAAAAATAGGGGTGACCCTGACAAAATCCCACATGACAATGACAATGTCCGGTAGGTGTAGGCAGATTAGGGAAAGCAATAACTGGCCTAGGAATGCACACAAGAAGTTGACAAATAAAGAAAATGCACCTAAACTGCCATAGCTCCTATGTCTCCATCAAAATTTGACAGGAGCTCACAACCAAGAGATGATAGATTGATAGAACTAACACAAGTAGGCTAATAGTTAGGCCCTCATAGATGTTGGCATTGAGGGTTTCCTAGAGAGTTGAGAGTGGTGGGATTGTCCACTATGATGATCTTGTTGGCTTAGGCACATATTGGAGAACTTGCACACAAACTATGGGTTGATGACCCATGGCATGGGCTAGATAGGGACCTAACATTTGTTGGAGAAGCTATGTAGCATGACCATTGGTGGAGAGCCATGTGTAAAGAAAAATACCCTGACACAGAAACATAAATAGAAACCGTACGACAAAGCACAAACTGATAAAAAGAACACAGTTAGGGTTAGGGTTTAGAGTAACTTAGAGACAATGAACATAGTGAATAAATGAAATGATATGACTACTAATAATACGATGCTCATGCAGCAAACATACTATCGGTGAATGAATACTGAATCTCGAACTCGTGTATCTCTAGGATCAGGGCAGGGGTACTGAGTTGGAAAGTGTGTCGTACTCCAAACGGATCCCGAATCACAGCAAGGCAGCCTCCGGATGTCGAACACCAGCAAACGTAGCAGTGAGAAGCCGGATCTGATGCAGACAGCAGTGAGGAGAGAGAAATACTAAAAACGGAGCCTGCAGGAGAGAGAAAGACTGAAAACGCAGGCAGGACAGCTTGCAGGAGAGAGAAAGACTAAAAGTGGAGCTTGCAAGAGAAAGACTGCAGTGACTGCAGACAGGAGAGAGAAAACTGTCAGGGCGGCAGTTGGAGCCTGCAAACGTAGCAGTTTGTTGGCGTGGTAGGTTGTACGATAGCATTGTGGATGAACAACAGTCAGTCGCCAGGTAGAAACAGCAGCAATCAGCGTGTGGAGGGCTGGAAACAGGCGCCAGACTGTAGGAAACAGTGATGGACAGCAAGGGCTGAGATTTCCTCCGTGACCGGGGTGTGGGCAGCAAGCTGGTAACACTTGAAACTTGCAAAAACTAGATGTGAAAGAGTGGAGGGTTGGTTACCAATTTATAGAAAATTAGGATGCTAGATCCTCTCCCACTTACCTTTCTCGATCCGCTCCCCTTTATAGAGTTTTGGCTAAAATAAGCCTAAAATAAGCATGTTTTGGGGCTGTTTAAGTGGCTAAGTGCATTTCTTAGCACAACACCATGGAGCAGGAACTAGAGGCCATTGAGCGAGAATTGCATGTGATAGTTGGTGCCTATGTTGAGAAACATGGATCTAGAGCTAGTTAGCTATGGTGGATGCAAATGAAACACACGATACATTATTAGAATGAGAGATTGTAACTCAAGTGAATTAGGTTCCAAGATAGATTAGCTTGGACTCATAAATACAGGTGTTGAGTAACTCAAACTGATTGTTCCATTGCCTTGTTATGAGTGTCAACCAAGTACATGCCTTTATAGCTTTTTGGATAGTATCATTCTCCTCACTGTGCATATGGGATTTTGAACATCTCTTCCTAGAGCATTCATCATTCGTCTATCTTCCATACAAAGCCACATATGGGCAAGCCTCTTTTGGGCATACATCTGGCCTTTATGGCCAAGCATCATTTGCTATTCTCAACACCCCCCCTCAAATGATGAGTCTCTACCCTTGTTGGCTTTTGCCCCTCCTACATGTTGACATGGCCCGGGGGACTAGCTCTTTGGCAGTCTAGTCAAGTTAAGGCTTGAAACTTTACATCTTTGGCAAGGGCTTTTACATCCACTATGGAAAACAAAGATCTACTATGGGAAATTTTTTTTGTTGTCA
The DNA here is from genome assembly GCF_053477565.2 of Lygodium microphyllum. Classification (NCBI taxonomy): domain Eukaryota; kingdom Viridiplantae; phylum Streptophyta; class Polypodiopsida; order Schizaeales; family Lygodiaceae; genus Lygodium; species Lygodium microphyllum. Next base: position 30,375,523 of record NC_141135.1, read on the forward strand.
GCAGTGGAAAGTATCTTCTTCATCTTCCTTTTGCTTCTTTGGCATCCTTTGGTGATGTCCTCGATCTTCTTGGTCTTCATAATGCTCTTTGACTTGTGCTCTAGTCTTCTTTGTGAGGTCATTTTTCTTAGTGAGTCTGAGATAGATACATTGTTGTAGCTTGTTATTACATAGATCTTGGAATACATAGGATTTAGGATTCTGGTGGCTTTTGAGTCATTGCAGTTGGGCATGCACGATGAACACATTTCTCCTTGTATAGCTCTCGGTTTTGGAGTACATGGCTTGACATGGCATTGGACATTTGAGCATGGTGTAGGCAAATCATTTCAAGTGCGAGAAGGTCTTACTGATTGGCTTTCCGCTCAATGTGGCAGTGTCTAAGCTCTTTTACAGAGTGCTTTGTGGGAATTACAGAGGATAATGCAAACTTGGTTTTACAATCAAGTGTTTGTAGGAATTGTCAAAGATCAAGAAAATCAGTATATAAGATCACTCTTATTCCCTTTGTACCTCAGGAATGAGTTTGGAGTAGAAAGCAGTGGGAACAAGGGCTGGATAGAACCGGTTTGAGAATACGAGTGTGAAAGAGGTTTAATGGGTAAGACAAGGCATGAATAGGGTTTAGAGAAGGGAATATTAACCTTAAAAACAAGGGTTATTAAAAACAAGACTTTAAAAAAGACTTGCCATGAACAGTTGCCAAATTTTGTGATGGTGATCTTTGTCAGTGCATTGACCATTAGGTTGGAGCAGCACGCAGTAATGAACTGACTGCAAATCCAGTGAGTGGCCATTGACTAATTCATCCGTGGGAGGACGGTCGTGCTTGTTGTGCGGCTGCTTAGAGATGTATAACTAGGGTTCCAGCAAGCTTGTAGCTGCTTTGCTAGTGCTTTGTTGCAAGGGTTTGCTCCTCTCTTGCAGAGTATATACTTGCTTTAGTCACTTCTGTTAGCTTGCAAGCTCGGTCGTGAAGATCCGTGATGCTAGAATAGGGTTGAGTATTCATAGCAAGCTGAAATAGATGAGTTGTATATACAGAACTGAAGCTGCATATGAGGACACAGCAGCGATGAAGAGTGATTGAGAGATCAGATCTACTGTTGATGCAGAGAAATAAAGGCTGTAACTTGGTGCAACAGATGCAAATTGAAGGCTTATCTCTCACTCGTGACTCTACTCAAATAACACAAATGCACACACTCAAATTGCTCCACATCCATCCACAGTGAAATCATTTGAAGTGTTTGTACCATCGAAATCATTGGAAGAATTTTTTTCAGCTGCACTGTTTCTATGTGTAGTTTGTCTCTTAGAGGGTCTATGATGCCTCCTTTGCCAATGTTTGCTCTTCAAAGGGACGTGGAGATGCCATGTTAAATATGATTAATAGTGGGCTTGAGTACTATGAGACATTGTAGGTGAATCTGATAGGTGAGGTGTCCTAGAAAAGGGTTTCATGTTAATCCAAGTGGCCTTTTCTTGTAGGTTCAAGTAAATTATTATTTTGTATGTCTAGTTGGTTAAATAGAGATTAGTTTAATTTCTAGTTCAAATGGTTGGCAATACTGATACATGCATTCAGCATGCATTTTTAGATGCAATGTGTACACCTGTGCATGGATGTATCCATGCATGCATAGAAAGTGGTGTGGATGTCTTTCTGCTTAATAGTTTTATTGACAGACATAAAGCTGATCATACATTGATTTCGGTTATGGCAGTTGGTATTCCAACCCTTGGTTGTGATAGTTGGAATTGCTCAGTCATTGATCGCATTTATCTTTCTAAGTCAAGCCATTCGGAGACATGGACTTCGAGGCGTTCTTTTCTTAGATGCTGCTGAAGAAGAAGTGATGGAAGTGCAAAAAGAATATGATGCCATAATTGAGGTGCATGCATTTACAATGATACCTTGATGCATGTCTTTTGTCTTTTGCTTTACTGTAAAATTTCAGATAGAAGCATTTGCATATTCTACTACTCAAGAAAAGCATGTTGCAGTTGCAAATTGACTTGTGCAACCTGTTTAATGTGAACATGCACTATATGTGTTGGATTATCATGTTTTAAATTTTAGTGAGAATTACTGACAATGTTCTTGAATCTGTGTAGAAAGGCAGGATACTATTGGCAAAACTCTTCATCCCATCATTTGTTGTTTATATTGCTTTCAAAATTTGGTTCTTTACGGAGGTATCTCTGCAGCCGCTACCTTATCAGCAAACCATGGATACAACAAGCCTTGTTGTAGTTATTGTGTTAACTTCGCTATCGTGGATATTCCAAACAACTACATTCTTATACACTTGCATCCTTTTTGCCACAGTATGTGCCTTGCAGGTAATAGTGCTTTTATAAATACAAGGGAATTTAATGTGTATTTTGAGAGAGAGAGAGAGAGAGAGAGAGAGAGAGAGAGAGAGAGAGATGATCGCGCGATGGCGCCCTGAGCCTGTCCGTTGACCCCGTCGACGCCACAGACCGCGAGAGAAGAGCGAGAGAAAGGATTCGTCGCCACAGCCACCGTCGGACGGAGCAGGCAGGACTCTTCGCGCGCTACTCGCAGGAGACTCCCGTCGCATTCCAGGTCGCAGCTCGCCTGTCCCGCCACGACGTTCAGGGACTGGACACGAGGCCCCTTCTCCCCGCCTGCTCTGAACGACAGAGACCCCTGCCGTCACCCTGAACTGCTGATCTGCGTCAGCGCCGCTGCTGGTCGCTGGTGCTGCGCCAGCGAGCAGCGCCCCTCCAAGCTGCCCCTCGACGCCTGGCCTACGCCTGTCTCTCTGCCCCCTTCCACGCTGTCCCCGCGACGCCTGGTCTGTGCCTGACCCTTTCGCGCCTCGCCTGCCCTTTCAACGTTTGCCCGGTGCAGAGCCCTCTGTTTGTGGTCGGCTGCACTGCGCCAGCGTGGAAGCCTGTTGCAGCCGCGTTGAAGTCTCACTGTCCTGTTGCTGCAGCCGGGTGGTTCCCTGTTTTTGCAGGCCTGCGGGACTTGCATAGCGAGAGAAAGAGAGAAAGTAAGGGAACGAGTGAAAGCGAGAAGCCAGCAGTATGGCTGGCCTGGATATGGATTTTCTCGACCAGACGGTGGCAGCCCTTGGCCCTGATTCTGATGCAGAGGAGTCCGAGGACATGGTGCCATGCACGGAGGAGCCGCCTCCGGGTTCTGAATTGCCGCCTGTAGGCAAACGCTCCAAGCATACTTCAGACGAGCCAATGGGTCCTCAGGACCGTTCCTATGCGCAGGTTGCCTCTGAACCTCAAGATTCGCAGGAAATTGACTGGGAACATTTGCTGGAATTTGCCAATACTCTGCTTGGCGATTATGTCCAGCATAATAATGAAACTTTCTCTGCTGCGGCTGCGGATGATGTGCTGGACGCCACGGTGGACCCAAAATCAGTCTTGCGGTCCTTCTCGGTGTTTTATGACCGGGCAGTTATACTTTTTTTCACCGGCAGGATCCCAGTGCTCTCACATATTCGCCAGTGGATGCACCATTTATTGCAAGGGGAGTGTGTTGAGGAGATCTTCCTTGGACCTCGAGGTTTTTATGAGGTGCTGTTGAAATCGGAATCGCATCGAGCTGAGCTCCTGTCTAGATTGCCACTGTTCTTTGATCGCCGCCTGGTCCATGTGGTACCATGGCGCCCTATGGCTGACTTCCAGCGTCTGCTTCAACGAGAATGCCCGGTGTGGGTGGAAGTGGAAAATTGTCCAGCGGTATATTGGCCATTGTTGAAGGATGCGATGGCGGTTGTGGGCACAGTGCTGGTTCCCCCAAGCCTCAGGGCTATGAACCGAAACCGTTTATGCATGTTATGGGATACGGCCAGGAAAAGGCCTGCGTGGCTTCGCCTCAATTGTTCCGGCATGCATCCTTTGCATTTTCGCCTGAAATGGGGCAATTTTGCCGGCCACTGCTTTTCCTGTGGTAAATTAGGGCATTTTATGGCCGAATGCCCGGACCGGCAACCGTCCCCTGAGGCGCCGCAGGTGGTGCAGCCCAAGGATGACATGGTACTTGATGCCCCGATGCAGGCGACCCTTCAGCCACCAACTGCCATAGATAAAGGCCAACAACAGGTCCGGGGTTTGGATTTCCCTACCACTGACTGGATTGAGGCACGACAAAAAAAAGGTAAAAAGTTGGACGCAGGCCTGGCAGATCCTGGGCCTAATGCTTCCCCGGATTCTGTGCGCACGTACACGCGCAGGAAAGACCTGGTCACCTCGCAGCAGGCTGCGCGTACTATGGCCCCGTCTGCCCCCCGTTATCCGGCTTCAAGGAAAGTCTATTCAGAGGGCCCCAAAGGCCCACCTGCCAAGCTAGCGTTTGATGCAAAAGGTAATGTGATTACCCCTTGGGATAGGCGTTATCCCCGCCCTACTCCCAAGGCAGTGGATTTCCCTTCTACCTCTAAAGCAGGTCGCCCGAATTCGTTTGCAGTATTGGCCGATTTTCTGGATGAGGGTGTTCTGGATGCTCTCGCGGAAAAGGTGCAATCGAGGCAACAGGCGCCTCGTTCCTGACTTCCTTCTTTGAAAATATATGAAGATTGCCACGTGGAATGTGCGAGGCATTTGCTCTCGCCATAAGCAACATACCATGTGGTCTGTCTTGCATGAGAACCAGTGGGATGTGTTGTGTGCAGTGGAGCACAAAAGTCACGGTGAGGCAGGAAAAGTTGTAGATTGTCATGGATTCCGTCTGTTTTATGCAGGGACACATGCTAAGCACTATTCGGGCGTGCTGATGATTGTCCATGAGAAATACCAGCCTGTTCTTGTTAAAAATGATGTGCAGGGCCGCTTTCTGGTAATTGAAGTTTTATTTGAAGGGGAAATTTTATGGCTGTTGGGACTCTATGCTCCGAATGATTCCACATCCCGACGGGATCTATGGTCGACTTTGCAGGGCTCCATGTCACTTGGCCGCAGGGGGTTTTTGATGGGAGATTTCAATATGTGTCTTGACCCTTCTCAGTCCACCTCAGGACATTCGGTAATGGATACGCCGGAAAGCCGGGTGTGGAACTCCTTTGCTTTGCACGTCCTTAAGCAAGATCTTTGGTCGTGGCTTCACCCTTCTGTTTCAGGTTTTACTTTTCATTCCGCACAATATGCAACCACTTGGTCGCGGTTGGACAGAATGTATATCATGCAGGGGGATGATTTTCTTCCCGAAATGCTGGAGATGAAGGTCTTGCAGCAATATGCGTTGTCGGATCATTTCCCCCTCCAGCTGGAGATGCGGGCACAATCTATTGCACCTTTTATACAGTTGCTGGAAAAGCTCCCTTTACGCTTCAACTCCTCTTATTTAAAGCATCCAATTTTTCAGGGTTATATGCAGCAATTGATTGACAGGTTCTTATTGGACTTCGCCTCCGAGGGCTTGGCTTCGTATGCACGCCTGCTCTCTAATGTGCAGCGGGTGGCTCGGCAGTATGGGATTCATAATGCCTCTCTTTGTCGTCGCCGTCAACATGCAGCAGAGGACTTATTGGCCTTGGTCCGTTCCCTGCTCCTGGACTCCCCAGATGATGATTTTCTGCTATCACTGGAGCGGCGTTTGGCCCATCTTATTCAAGTATTTAGCTTGAAATCTTATCAGCAGGCCAAGCTGCATAACTTGACTGACACATTGCAAGATAGTGCCTGTCAGAGTCATAAGTTTTTTCGCGCCTTGCATGCTTCTCCGGCCCGCGAAAATATGACTCGACTCCAGGATTCGGAAGGTCGCATGGTCACTGATCTGCAGACCATCATCAATATGTGCAGAAATTATTTTATGGATCTTTTTGGTTCTTCTCCCTTGCCCTCTCGCCAGGTTACGCAAGCCCGCTCGGTCTTCTATCATCTGGTCCAGCAGCAGGTTCCATTTGATATGCAAGCCACTCTCGAGGCAGATATTTGCGAAGAGGAGGTTATGGATGTTTTGTTGCACCTGCCTAAGGATAAAAGTCCTGGTTGGGATGGTCTCACTAATGAATTTTTTGAGCACTCGGCCACGCAGTTGGTAAAGCCATTGGTGGTCATGTTTCAGCAGGTCTGGGAAACAGGGGTCATGCCTTCTGCATGGAAAGAAGGCCTTATCAAACTGATTCCCAAGGTGCCTTCGCCGTCAAAGCTGCAACACTGGAGACCGATTTCGTTGATGGGCACAATGTATAAAATCTTTTCCAAAGTGCTGGCAAATCGGCTTCATAAGCACCTTCCAGCTATTGTGCACCCTCTCCAATATGGTTTCATTAAAGGCCGCAACATTTTGCATAATATCTTAAATGTGCAAATGGCTATTGACTATGCGCGTCACTCAAATCAGCAAGTGGTCTTGATTCAATTGGACCTGGAAAAGGCGTTTGATTGTGTGGACTGGTCTTTCCTTGCGGATCTTATGTCTGCTATGGGCTTTGGTATCCGGATGTCCAGATTACACCATTAGTACTGAGGCTTCTTCAAGAGTTATGCTTAATGGTGGAGTTACAGAGCCATTTGTCCTTGCACGCTCGGTTCGACAAGGTTGCCCTTTGAGTCCTCTCTTCTTTGCCTTGGCGACTCATCCGGTCCTTTCAATGTTATCCTCCATGGCGGCTTCTGCTCAGCTGGCAGGGTTATCTCTTCCTTTGGGGCAGCATTTCATTAGCCAATCGTTGGCTGATGACTCCTTTATGATTTTACAGGCGGACAGGGATAACATTCGCAAGGCATTAGAGGTTTGGACGCTCTTTGGTCAAGCCTCTGGTCTTCGCATCAATGCCTTTAAGTCAGCCATGCTCAGTTGCACGGAGCCTGATTTACAGTCATTAGGCTGGCAGGGTCAGGTGGTTTCCCGTGGCTCCATTGTCAGGCATCTTGGATACCCATTGGGGGTGGATGTGCGGCCAAAGGACCTGTTGCAGTGGATTTCACAAAAACTGGCTGCGAAATTTATGTATTGGAAGTCGCAAGCCTGGCCCTTCCATGTCCGCCTCAAAGTGGCTCAGACAATTATGCTACCAATGCTGACGTATTTCCTGCCATTACTGCCATGGACGCCCACTACTTTGAAGGCTCTCACTCATCCCATTCGTTTCATGCTATGGAAGAAGGATTCCCTGAAGGCAGGCATTTCCTGGATTTCGTGGTCACATGCATGTACCCCTAAGCGCTTGGGTGGTGGAGCTCTTTTGGATGCGGAAACTCATATGTTGGCTCTTCGTTGGTCTCTTTTTCGTGCCATGTGTGTGGATCACCACCGTGGACCATCATAGCCCGTTATCTTCTTGAGGACAGCGGGCTCCGTCAGGGTAACACACGGCTTCGGGCCTCGTGGTGGCATGTCATTAATGCTGACTCTCGACTTTCCAGTCCCTCTTCCTCTTTGCTACTGCATTTTGTCGGCTCTTGGAAAGTGGTGCTCCAAAAGGCCCGCTGGCATCCGGTAGGGGACCGCTTGCAGGCTAATTCTTTTCAGATGGAATTGTTGGCAGTATCCAGATTGCTTTCATGGGAAGATAAACAACAGCTCAGACCAAGATTTAACCGTATGGCCCGTTTGGGTGTGACTTCGATTGCGGATGCCACCCTTGCTACTCGCAATGTCCTAGCATCGTTTCGGACTGCTAGGAGACTTTTCCGGATCCCGGCGGATACCGTGATTTATGGGGGAAGCTTTCGTCGGAACTTCAGGATAGGCAACCCTTTCCTGCCCTAGCTATGGATCGCCCTTGGCAGGACTGGGACCTTGCAGGCCGGTTGAGTCTGGAAAAGGCCGCCACTAATCAAGTGTATCATCTTCTCATTCAAGATCACCAATGGCTGGGTGTGAAAGCTAATACTGTTTGGGGCTTGCGGAAATCACTGTCCTGGTGGCAGGCAACGCTGATGGAGGGATGGCAGAATAAGACACCTTTCAAATGCAAGGTCTTTCTGTGGCGGGTACTGATTGGTGGCCTTCCTCTTGCCTCGGCCCTTTCCAAGCGTCGAATCTCCAACGGCAATTGTTTCTTCTGCACCACTACGCCGGAATCGGCCCGACATCGTTTTCTTTCTTGCCCGCTCGCCAAGAATATCTGGTCACTCTTGTCGCAAATCTGGCGCGCAGTGGTGGGGTCCTCACTGACTCCTTTCGATTGGGTTTTTGTGCGCCCAAAGTATCCCACACCGCCACCGTTACATATGAAGATCTTATTTCATTTTTTCAGATACTGGGGATGCTGGCACATTTGGACCACCCGAAATGCTTTTCTCTTTGATTCGGCCTCTAATGTGCCGCGACATATTGCAAGGCTTAAAGGGCTCTTGCATTGGCAGCTAGATCTCATCAGGCACTCTGACTTGCTCCCTCGGGAGGATTTGCATTCCTGGCATTTGGCAATTGCCTCTGGGTCCTTGCCGTGATTGGTGTAACCTTTTTAGTATATTAGTCCGGGGATTTCCCACACGTTGGCCTAGGGCCCTCGTGTAATCATGTAATCATGTAATCTTGTACTTTTTTCGTAATTAATACAATTACCTTTTACGAAAAAAAGAGAGAGAGAGAGAGAGAGAGAGAGAGAGAGAGAGAGAGAGAGAGAGAGAGAGAGAGACTCCCTTTAGTTACTTTGCTTCCTTTGTACCTTCATTGTGACTCTGCACAATGGCCTAGAGCCATCCTGCATTTTGTAATCATGTAATCTTGTACTTTTTTGGTAATTAATAAAATTACCCTTTATGAGAGAGAGAGAGAGAGAGAGAGAGAGAGAGAGAGGCCTGTCACTGTGCCCCCTCCGATGGGGTCTTTGATAAGGCAAAGTATCCCACTCTGGCTGAGTGACATATAAAGATTTTGTTCCACTTTCTCAAAATTTGGGGCTGTTGGCATAATTGGGACACTCAGAATGCATTTGTTTTTTACTCTACTACTGGTGTCCAAGGCCATATTGCTAGGTTCAAGGGTTTTCTACATTGGCAGTTAGATCTCATTCAACATGTTGGTCTTCTCCTTAGGGAGGATTTGGTTCCTTGGCATACGGCAATTTCTTTTGTTTCTTTGCCATGACTTTTGTATTTCTCTTGTGATTCGACATAATATGACTACTCATTATGAAAAAAAAAGAGAACCTTCCACTTATGGGGCTTTGTTACTACCCCCAATCCCCCATCCAGTGGAGGATCCCCACCTTGGCTCCATGTTGGACCAAGTTGCCCTTTGGGATCGACTCAACTTTAGAGCTTGATCCTCTCTCTTTATGAGTGTGCAGGATTCTATCCTTGTGCATGTGCATAGGCTTTGGACCGCAGTGGAGGTGTGGACGAAGCTCTCTTTTCTCTATCATGAGAAGCCCTTTGCCCATTGCATCACCCTAGAGAAGAAACCCCGTATTCTTTTTGTTGATGCTTCCCTTTCTATGCAGGATCACATCAGCAAGATGAAGGACATGCGGGATGAGCATCCATCCCTTGGAAGGATGATCTCATCAAAGGACATGGCGATGGTTCTTCTTACTCAGTTGCCATCTCCCAGGTAAGCCTCAAGAGACTATCCTATAGGAAGAGCTAGCTCTTGCTTATTTTGCACGAAGAGTGACTCAAAGAGATTGGTGATAGTGAATCTAGCCTCACTAAGGCTCTTATTGCAGGTTCAGGAAAGACAACAAGAAGGACAAGAAGGCCAAGAACAAGAAGAAGAAGCAAGTTAAACTTTTGGGGTCTTCTTCAGGTTCCGACACCAATTCAAATATCCACATTGTGGGAAGGGCACTTATCTCAAAGAGATGTATTGAAAGAAATAGCCTGATCTTCGTTTGGGAGCAAAGGATGGAGCTCAATCATCTGATCCTTCCTCTACCTCTTCTCTAGATGTTACACATGAGTCCATGTTCCTTCACATCCATGAGATGGAGGAGCCTTCTTCATCAGTAGTCTTGTCTTTAGCAAGGCCTTGGCTTATTGACAGCAGGGCTTCGAGTCATATGACTCCTTGAGGAGATTTTCTATATGATCTTTGTCCATCAGAGGGTATAGTCATTGTTGGTGACATTTTTGTGACGACATGCTCTCCATCTCATATCCCTTGCTTCGGTCCTCTAGAGACGCAAGAGTTTGAGGTTTGGTATTCACCTTGCATAGTGTATTAGCTACGTTGAGCATTGTACTTATTCATTCATCGTCAATGTTCATTGTCTCTGAGTTACCCTAACCCCACTAAGTTCTTTTATCAGTCTGTGCTTTGTTGTATGATTGTGTTTGTATTCTATGTTTGAGTGTTCTTTACATGGTATCAGGTCGACCAGGATTTTTGGCCCTACATTTATGCAGTTTGCTAGTTTTGGGTAGATTTAGCTATTTATAGATGCCCCCAGTTGGCTGGTCATCATTCAGTCTTTTGCAAGTTTAGCACACTTCGATATTCAGGGAAACTCCTTCGTCTTCTGGTGTTGTCTTCCATCTTCAGCTTGATGTGGTGTCCTCATTGACGTCTTGGGCTGGGTGCAAGGATTGATCCTCCTTTTTCATTCAGTTCAATGCAGATTTCTCTTCTTTCATGGCAGTCTTTCTCTTCCCTTTCTCTCTCCTTGTTTGTGTCCCTCTTCCATTGTGCACTCTTGCAATGCTTACCTATTATTTGCCTCTTGCCTCAGGCTAGGAGTAGTTTGAGTGATATTACTCAGCATATCCGTTTCAAGCTATGGAAAAAGGATTCCATGCATGCTAGTATTTCTTGGATTACATGGAGCCATGTTTGTACTCCAAAAAGCATGGATGATGGGGCTGTTTTGGATGTTGACGCTCACAAAGTTGCTCTCCGTTGGTCATTATTTCAAGCCATGTGTGCTGATCATCATCTCTGGGTCTCGATTGCTCGTTTTTTCTTTTGAAGACCGGGAAGTTGTGCATGGGAATACTAAAATTTAGGGTTCATGGTGGCATGTGCTCATTCAACACTAACTCCTAGCTCTCAGTTCCTTCTTTTGTTCTCTTGACCCATATGGTATGCTCCATGGAAGGTTGTCCTTCAGAAGGTGAATTGGCATCCAACAAGTGGAGGATAGATTACATGCTAATTCCTCGCAGGTTGATTTGTTGGTTGTGTCTCGATTGCTCTCTTGGGAAGGAAAACAAGATGATCGCTCCAAGTTCAATTGGATGGCACGTCTAGGCTTGGTTTCTATTGCAAATGTGACTTTGTCCACTCATAGTGTGTCAATGTCTTTTTGCATAGCTAGATGGATTTTCCGGATCCCCTGCAAGTACTGTGATTTGTGGGACATGATCTCAGCAATTTGTAGATCAACAAACCTTTCCCATCCTTGATTCATATCATCCTTGGTAGGATTAGAGACTTGCAGGTTGGTTGTGTTTGGAGGGTGCTTTGATTAACAAGATTTATCATCTCTTGAGTAGAGACCATCATAGGTTGGAGACCAAGGCCAATGCTGTCTACAGACTTTGTAAAAGCAAGGCATGGTGGAAATTGACTACTATGGAAGGGTGGATCAATAAGACTCCATTCAAATGCAAAGTTTGCCTTTGGAGAATGCTAATTAGTGGTTTGCCTCTTGCCTCGGCCCTTTCTAGGCACCGTATTTCTAATGGCAACTATTTCTTTTGTATCATGTGTAATCTTTCCGCCACATATTTATTTTGTGCCAATTAACCAAGAAGATCTGGTCCCTTCTTTTTGACATTTGGAGAGTTGTGGTGGGATCTTTGTTCCGTCCTTCTGATTGGGTCTTTGGCAAAGCAAAATATCCCACTCTTGTGCAGCCACATATGAAGATATTGTTTCATTTTCTCAGATTCCGGGGCTGTTGGCACAACTGGGTCACCTAGAATGCATTCATCTTTGATTCCACCTCTAGGGTTCATAGTCACATCGCTAGGTTGAAGTGTCTTCTCCATCGGTAGCTGGATCTTGTTCAACACATTGGCCTTCTCCCACGGGAAGATTTAGTTTCTTGGCATTGGGTGGTTTCTTCTACTACTCTGCCGTGACTCTTGTACTTCTCTTGTGATTAATATAATTGCCCATGAGAGAGAGAGAGAGAGAGAGAGAGAGAGGTGTCTCTCAATTTTTTCATGTGGTTTTGGTGCTTGATAGTTTTTAGAGAGTTTCTGCTCATGTAGTAGGATGTTTTGATAGCTTGATGGCTTCATGTGAGTTGTTACCATTCTCTTTGGTTGGCCCGAAGGCCTGGTGTAAATGTTTCCATACATTATTATACGCTTATTCACGAAAAAAAAGAGGTGCCTCATCATAGATTACAAAGCATGAATAAAAACTGAACCGAACTATAAAGTCCTACGAGTGCAGTGAAAAGATGAAAGAAATTGTTAAAATCCTAGAATGAGATGTGGTCGTGGATACAAGTGTATGCTCGGCATTTACTTGGATATAATGTCTGCTCATCCAAATGTCTTCCTTACAGGGCACTGTAACAGCTCAAGCATATGCAGGTTAAAGTGTGTTGGCAAGCATCTTGTGGCAGCTCATATTTGTCAACAATGATGGCGGTGGGCTTGTCACCTTGGGGTGTAAGGAGGCCTTGCTTAGCTTTGAGCTGCGGCTTGCTCCAAGGTGGGCTTGTCACCTTGGGGTGTAAGGAGGCCTTGCTTAGCTTTGAGCTGCGGCTTGCTCCAAGGTAACCCCTTGTGAAGATGATCCACCTAGATCTGGAGCAGTAGCCATCTATTGAAAAGCCCCGGACCGGGGGGGGGGGCGCGTGTGGGCGGGGGGGGTTTGGTTTGTAACTCTGGTGCTGACCTTGGTGAGGAAGTTTGTAAGCACCCTCTGTCTTGGCGGCTTGGAGGTGTTTCTTTTGTCTATCAGGAGGATCTCTCTACAGCATCTGAGGTCAAGGTGTTGACCATGGTGAGGAAGTTTGAGGAGGATCTTTCTATGGCATCTGAGGACAAGAGAAAACAGCCTTAAGCATCTCTGGTCCTTGTACTCTATGATCTAGGTATCAGGAGGATCTCTCTACAGCATCTGAGGTCAAGGTGTTGACCATGGTGAGGAAGTTTGTCTCTTAGGAGGATCTTTCTATGGCATCTGAGGACAAGAGAAAACAGCCTTAAGCATCTCTGGTCCTTGTACTCTATGATCTAGGTATTGATCCAAAGCCCTCTTGTTAAAAATAGTGGTGTTGCCCTTTGATCTCATAGTACAGGTGCAGCAACATATTTAATGTTCCTTTGGCTCTATGTCCCCCTTGCATGTCCGGCAGATGTAGTCCTCTGATGCCATGCCCTTATATCTCCCTGTCTCTACTATGAGGATGCTCAAGGGAGCACTTCTTAGGATCCCTACCCCAGACTACGTGCAGATGCAATGGACTCGGGGACATTGTCATCAATGGGAGCTGATTTCCAGCATTACATTTTGGTACTTATAGACTACAAGATGTAGCCAGGTCATTGATCTTCAGGATGTATCCACTGAGGGAGTCTTTATCGAGGATTTGGATAGAGATAGTACACACTCTCCGTGGGAGATGGGAGAGGATGCAGGGCATCTCTGAGAGGACGAGGAAGAAAAGAGAGGCCTTTCTGCGGATTTGGGATTCAGACACCTTTCATACCACCCCTTAGATGGTCTAGCATTTTAGCCCACCAAATTTGTTGTTCACACAATCATTGTATTTTTTATGTACTTAGTTACTCTTCACAAAGTTCCTTGTATGTTGTATTCATGTTAGGGGGATTTCTCCGAGGTGTTATTAATAGAATTCTCTTTTTTTGGGAAAAAAAAGGACTCTGTAGAGGTGTGTGTCTGTGTATATTGGGCACATGATTGTGACAAAGGTGCAAGAAATGGATCTGGTACCATGCCACCATCATACCTCACTGCTGCGCGGGGCTCACCCAAGTCCTTTCTGTATCTAATCTCACAATGTTGATCTTGATTACTCGGTTCATGGCTGAGTCTGAGGTGAGGGCAGCCGAGGCTGTAGTTAAATGGTAAAAGTGTGTAGTTAAAGGTAGGAAAACCCTTCATAACATTAAGCGCCCAATTTAAAAAGCAACTGATCCATGACTTTAGCTAACAGTAGGTGACACTTACAATATGAAACGAAATGCACCCCTCAGCTTCAGCAAAAAAGTTGGTGACAATTACCTTTACCAAAGAAGTGGGTGACGACTCTGCATTGTGCCGTATTACAGCTAGCTCACCTGTCACACTACAAATAACTTGCATTTTCATGTTCAATTTGATTCTCAGGTCATTCCAGCGCAGTTAATTGAAAGGTTGTCACAACTTCCATTCTGCTTGATTATGTCAAGAGCAATGTGCAGGGTGAATTATACGTGGTGAATTGCCGTGCTAAATAAGGAGGGAATTGCACTCAATAATAAGTTAGGTGTTTCTTCCAGGAACTTAAAATGTTGAAGTTCAAAGACCTTCTTGGGATGGGACTAGATCCAGAATTTTACTACTACCAATACATCAGGATTATGAAGGGGCTGCAAGCTACAAGCAGACGGTTCAGACTCTTCTTGGCACTTATCCTAACCATATCCATTGTTGCATTTCTCGCTTCAATGTACAAAATTGTTGCAGCTGATCGTGCTGGAATTAACATGCTACTCTCTGCAGAGATAATTGTAAGATCTTCTCACATATATAAAATTTAAAAGTAGAATCTGAAAAACTGGCAGTTTAGTGTTTGATGTTAGGTAATCTAATTATATTGCAGTACATGACAGTTCAACTAGTCAAATTGGATATGCATAAAAACTGCTCTATAACAGCATCATTATTATCAAACTGTTGGAGCATCCTTTTCTAATCCTTTTCTAAGCTTCTGTACTAATTGCCATCAGTTATTGCAAATCTAAAGAAAAGCTTGAATTTTCACCAGTATTTAAATTAAAAAAAGTAAGCTCAATGTCATGTTGTTTTGCATCACTAGGCATGAGCGTGAAAATGAATCCTGCTCAATTAAGCAGTCAACCATGTCCCAAAGTGGGTGGCTGTGAATGTCCCACACCAGATATAGTGGTACATAAGAACACACATACAGATAACACAGCAACTAGTACACTAGAGGCTCCACCTTGTTGTCGTGCTTTTTGTTGGTCTTGTTATTTACAGGGAATTCTCGTGCATAGTCTTGCTTAAAATAAGTTAGCATGTGAAACGCCACAATCTTCCTTCCAGTTTCTTCTTATTCTACTGCTCAATTGTTGTGTGATCCCAACTGATCCACAGTCTCCATACTTGCCTGAATCAAAAATTAGTATTGTGGTTACAACACCTTATGGGACATGTTTCACTTATCAACCATGCCATCTTGTAGTATGATGGTATTTCAAGTGTGCTTGGTGGAAACTGTGGACAACATATCGATTGGACATGTCTACACAACTTTTCTGAAGTTTACTTTGTACAGTTATGATTCAAATGAACAGTTGTTTTGCCAGAAAAGGAAAAGTGCTCGGTAACAATTGGCTGAATTGAAATGAGGGTCTGGGAGCTTTCCCTAGTGATGTTACTTCTGTACACTTTACAGGCATACCCTTAAGTATTTTCTTTGGCTTCTCTTTTCTTGTGAAGCGCTTTCTCAGCAGGACCATGGTTTGTGTGTGAGGCGAGGACCTCACGATAGCCTTTGAAATTATTGTTAGCATATACCTGCACCTGGCTCCCACACAAAAATAGACAATGCACAATACTAACACAACACTGTAACTTCTTATTAAACATTTTATCCATGTGCCATCTTTATCTCTCTCCAAAATGACCTGAACAATGTGTTTGCCGTCATATCAAGAAATTAAATAGTGGATAATTTGTTCCAAGATGCTTGATCTTAATGCTTCACCTCATTCTACTTCTTGCGCTACAGTCTATAAGAAAGGAAACAGTGCCAACTCCGCTGATAGTGTGGAAGGCGGTAGGGTTTTGTGCAACTTCATACAGATGACCCCCATGTATGCTACCTGCAAGGTGTAATCCTGAACACATGATAGTTTTTTGTTTCTAAATACATGGTGTCAACAGCATGGCTGGAATAGATAGAGAGAGAAACTCAGCATGGTTGGAGCTGCATCATTTAGTACAGAGCCTTTAGGACACTTTGAAAACAAGATTCTGCAATCAGACACTTTCTAGCACTGGGGGAGCCCCGGCCCCTTGCAACACATTTGTAGAACGTACTCCAGTTATGTATATCTATCATTCTCAGGTCTTCATCACAGACTAGACTGGCTTATAACGGTCCAAGTGGTATGCTTTGCAAGTTATCAGAATTTATGCACTTCAGCCTTCAGCCTATAGACCATTATGACAGATTCCCATAATGCTTAAATATATTTTGGTAAATATTAGTGCATACGGCCCCACAGAGGATTGACTACAACATTCAAAGAATGAAAAGGAGAAATGAAAGTCAACATGCAACCGCTAGCGACCTGCACCTTGAGCTGAAGAGACATCTATACTGTCACCGTCTGTACCACCTACTCCAGCTCTCGCTGCTAATGCGGAGCCTCCAGACTTCCTGACCCTTTGTGTTTGATGCTCCTGCAAGAAGTGAACAGAAGGAGAAAGGAGAAACCATGAAAGAGCAGCTCATTATGAAGAAAGAAGATGAAAGCATATGCAACTCAGCACACCTGCATTGATACAATGAAAGAAAAAGCAGATGCAGTGAATCTTTAGAACAATGGGCACAATGAGAGGCACCCTCATACAGATGCACAAGAAGAATGTGCAACAGTGGAATGCGCATTGACAGAACTATGTACCAAGAGGTGCTTCTCTATACAGGTAACAATAGATTGAAACTCTAGAGATCCCACAAAATGCCTGGGTCCCATCCTGAGGCCAATGAAGCGGAAGGTCTCAAAGCCAAAAAACAGTCTATGACAGAGTGATGTCCCATGGGTTGGGAGTTATCCACCTCCTTGGTTGACTTGCACATGGAGGTGCCTTGGAAATCCTAGTGTTTAACAATTATTTCAAATTATTCAAGCCTGTTTAGTAAAACTGGTATAAGATATGTAGTGTCTAGTTTGTCTTTGCCTTTATTGATGGTTGTATAGATGTAAATTGAGTTTCATGGAGATATGTGAATGGGGAGAGCCACTATGCATGCCACTGGGGTTTGTTGCTATCCAACTGCCTGTAGTACAGTACAGCCGATGTTAGGAGTTGGACAGTGCAATTGGTGGAATAATGATGGTGCCTAGTTTAATCAAACCTAATTGTATCTACATGGTCACGGAGATTTCCATATCCAAACAATTTACAGACTGGTGCTGATTCTCTTGTGGGGATAGAGAAACGTTTACATGGGGATGCTGCTAGCAGATTCACGTGAACCTGGAAATCTTAGTATTTATAATGCAGGCAGCTGAATAGCGCTTAGATAATCATCTACTAATTCATGGCAATGCATGCAACGTATTTGTTCAATAAACAACAAGGTTCTTGGAATGCTTTATGTCCTTAAAACTACTTTCCAGCAGATACCACAGGAAGCAGAGTGAATTCTTAAAGCAGCAAGCTACCCAACTAGCTGTCTAGTGAAATCTCTACACCTGTAGGCTTCCAGGAAAATTTAGAATAAAAACTAATTGGGAAAGCTTTTTAACACCGAGTTTGACAGACAGTACAAGGCTGGTTTCAGAACTTTTTGTAGTTGTACATATGAATCCTATCCTGATTGTCATGCAAATCTTGCCTTTACACTGCCTCCTGCACTCCTCCTCCCTCCTTAAGACATAACTGGGTTGTAAACCGCGCAATAACACACCACTCCCCCCCCCCCCCCCCCCCCCCCCCGCCTTCCTTTCCACTCAAGGGAAACTGACATAAGTTTCCTTTTATCTCTCTACATATACCGATGGTGAAGCTCCTTGCACGTGCAGTTATTTAAGCTTGTCTTCTTGATGCTAGACTACACTTCTCAGAGATGTTTCTTTGAAAAAAAAAAGTTGAATTGGTTAAGGGGCTGTAATATGCAGAAATGAAAGCGGGTGTTGAAAACTGCGAAGGACTAATTTTTGCTATCTGAAACAGATCCTAAATCTTGTAAGTTTGAGTGGAGTTGGACTTTGTTTAAGGTCATCCTCCAAACTTTCACATCTTCACCGCCGGATTGTAAAAGCTGCAGCAGCTCTGCATGCTACAGGCACATTTGAAGTAACTGATTCTAGTTTCATTTGCTCAGCCAGCAGAGATACAAGCATTGAACGCCTAGACAAGTTTTGCCAGGTTCAGGAGGCTTGGACTCGACGTGCAGCTCTTGGTAATTTCTTTCTGTGCACACTCTATTTCACAGTTCTGTTCATGTGTCTCTGGGGTGAGTTGTGGAAAGCTTATATGTGCTAGCATAGACTTTTAATTCAAAACTGAAAGATTGGATCTGTGCATGCAGTTAACTTCCTCGCTTGTAGCTCGGCGGGCATTTCTGTGTATGGGTTTGTTCTAGACAGGTTTTTCATACATGCAAGTGTGGGTGCTCTGTTGACAACCACCTGGTTTATCCTTGGACGCTCTCTAGTGACCTAGTGAGAATGAAGTGTGATATTCGTCTCATAAGCAGAAACTGTGCTTTGAACCTGCATTCCCTGTTTTCTGGAGTCACTAGGTGCATGCTTCTTATACATACCCACATAAGGATTCTCATCTGTCTTGCTTCTGAAGTCTGAAATATAATTGGAAAAATGTTGCAGAAGGTTCCATATCCGTTGTTTTCGTGAACAGAAGAAAGCTTGATGGCCTTCAACATCAGATGATGACGCTTGAGTGTTCTATAAAGCTAGTCATGGCAGAGACATACTACAATGTGGCTCCTGTACTTTCCAATGCAGTTGTGCCAGATAGTAATATTGTTTTGCTGGTGATTTTGTAGCTGAGCAGAGCCCATGCTCTATTTGACTTCCTACCTGTTATCTGTGTAGCTTTGTAGTTCAGTGGAAAAGTTTGTATAACGAGCTGCTTTGCCTGATTCCACCTGAGATGAATATTTATCATTGATTCCCCTTCTGTTTCCTGGTTTTTAAATGTGAATTCACATTGTATAGATAATCTGAGACATACGTCTGGGTTTTTGTGCCTTATTTTTTGTGCGGAGAGGAAGGCTGATGGCCTTCAACAGCTCATGATGAGACTTGAATGTCTACAAAATTAGCCATGGCAGCGCTCTCTCTCTCTCTCTCTCTTTCGTAGAGCTCTTTTTTTTTTTCCTAAATTCGTAGAGCTTTCTCTCTCTCTCTCTCTTTTCGTGAAGATAATTGAATTAAATGGCAATATTTACATCAGACCATCAGGTCAGCTAAGAAAAACAGAATAGGTGAAAGAAATGAGCCAAAGCTAAGTAACCCTACGACTGTAGATGAATTAAAGACATGAAAAGAATGGAATGCAAAGGACAAAAAGGTGATGTATTGGCTATTTGCAGTCATTGACAACACTGTGTTGGGACATATTAGAAATGTAAAAACTTCACATGCAGCTTGGATAATCTTTGAGAATATTTTTTCAGTAAATACAAAGGCACACAAAATTCAACTCAAGCAAGAGTTGAATACTTTAAAGAAAGGAAAGATATCTGTAAGCGAGTATGATTTGAAAGCGAGAAGTATTGCAAATACCTTAGCAACTATTGATGCAATGTTTGATGATGATGATTTAGTTTCATCTACTTTTGGTAGCCTTAATAATGAGGTGGTCTTAAAATCATTTGTCACTTTTGTATATATATGAAAATCGTTTTTAATTTTTAATGAGTTGGTATCTCTCATGATCACCAAAGAGATCAATATGTAGGGTGAATCATCTGAAATAAGTAATGAACATATCTAAGTATTTTACTCAAGTTCAAGAAGGGGACGTGGCAAATCCTCTTCAAGAGGTCGTGGTATGGAACATGCTGGTGATAACCGGCAAAATAGATTAAATCAACAATTCGGTGAAATACAGGTTTCAAGAGACTGTGGAAACTTTAGAGGCAAAGGAAGCTCTTCTAGAGGAAGAGGTGGATAGCAAAAGAGGTTCTGAAAATTTTGGTATTGTTTGTCATTATTGTGGCAAAACAAGTTATATTGCGGCCCATTGTTATGCTAAGAAAGATTATATTTGCAATGGTAAATTGTAGCAAGGAAACTATACATCATCTTCAAATAGAATGAAAATAAAAATGAGTATCTGTTTATTATTCAGTATATGATGAATGTTGTTACAAAAAAGGGGACACATGATTATATATGATATGTTGATTTAGGTGCATCTAATCATATGACCAAGCATACTTTATAGTTTGAGAGATGCAAGATTTACAAAATTCAAGTTATGTGCAGAGATGATTCATGTCATCCAATTTTACACATTCGAAAGGTTTCCTTGTTCTTGTATGATGGCTAGATAAAGAGTATATCAGATGTATTATATATGACATTAATCACTGTAAACGTCCCGAACAACGTAGTATGCTTAACAATTATGATATTCGCTTGTTTTCGAGATTTAATATAAAAGAGAATGAACACTTAAAGCTGAAAATGAAAATTACTCACAAAATTAGAGCCATGAAAATGTAAAAGTAATGGAGACAAGATTGAGGGTTGAAGATGGGCAACCCCTCCCGAAGGATTGTATTTCTGCTCAACCCAAGTCCCTTAGGGAAGAGCTCAGTTACAATCAACCTGAGAGTGAGAAGAAGTAATTCTCACTCTCACAAGATCATGCAAAGATGTACAAACACACATGCATTATCTATTATGCAATGATAAGAACTGATTTCTTTACAGTATGAGAGAAGAAAAAAAGGAAATTCAGCCTTTCTCCATCGTTGATCAGCAGTACATGGATAGGGCTTGCTTCTTGTAGCTAAAATGGAAGAAAGAGCTCGAGAAGGAGGTGCTGTAATGAATTTACAGGCTTGCTGTCCTGTAAAACAGCAGTGATAGAAGAGGGAATATGGAGGAATTTGATAATGGAGAAGTGGGGGATGATGATGGGGATGGATGGGGCCAGTTTCTGGCTATCTATAGGTGATGTATATGAGTTTACAACAAAGAAAAATGATCCTGAATGAAGGAAAACGAGCTCTTATTTATAGGAGAGGGAAGAGCTAGTACAAAAGGGGAAAGTGGAGTAGCACAAGACAAGTGTCCGGTCACATGTCATGAGATGTGACAAGTGGTGGGACACTTGGAAACTTGTGTGACAAGTGTCTTGACACTTGTCTCTTCTCTATGGTCTTCCTTTTTGGGTTGAATACTGTCAAGAATAGAAACAACCAAATTTAGTAAGCACAGTCAGAGTATAGAACTTACTATTTTTAGAATGACATCCCTATTTTTTAGGACTAGCATTTTTAGGCTAATTCGAGGCTCCTAAATTTTAGGGACCTCCTAAAATTTAGGGACCCTCCCAATATGGGTGTCATATGAAAGCTTTTTCCGTGTACATCACAAAAATGGTATCCGAATCTTCATGTGACTTTTCTATGGAAAGAAATGTGCATTTCAAGCTTTCAGCCCACACATGCACATTATACAAGCATTTCATGATCATGCCATCTTGTTGATTGTAACTGTTTGTTCTGGTAGATCTAGCCCACACTTCAAGGCATCAATCCTTTCTGTGTGCGAGTCTAACCCTGATATGCGTGAGTTCTAGTCACAGGCGCCCAATCGGGTCATATAGGTGGAAGTGTGAACTATCTTTTCTCTAACCCACCGCGTGGGTCCACCATAACCTGTGACCACTCATCAGTGGCCAGCTCCAATGCACTTTTCTTTATATCTAATTAGTGCAAAGGAAATAAATTTAATAAATCATTATATAGACAAATTAATGAAAAAGGATACAAATTCTGTTTCTATAGAGTTGTGACAATCACAAAGAATTTAGTATGTGTTTTGTCAAATGGTAGAGCGAGGATTGCAGGTTTGATTTAATGCAAAAGATTATTTTGTAGAAGACTTCAATGATAAGTGCAAGTTGGTTGCAAAAGGAAGTAGAGTTGGTCACATATTCCCTTTAGATATTGAAAATTTTTGTATGAATGTTGCTATGTATGTTAAAGGAAAAGTAGTTGTAGATATTGAAATATGGCACAAATGTATTGGACATGCAAATGTGCAAATGCTAAAATTAATACAGTCCAAAGGGTTGGTTATAAGGTTGCCTACTTTTAGACTTGTAAAATTTCATAAAGTGTGAAGCATGTGAGTTTGGTAAGTATGCAATATAACATTTTTCGCATGATAGGGATGTGAGCAGAAACATACTTGATGTTTTGCATAAAGATGTTTGGGGACCTACATAGAATATATCTCTTTGTGACAATAAATATTTTGTCATGTTTATTGATGATTGTTCAAGAAAGTTGTGGATATATTTCGTGAAGAAAAAGAGTAATGTATTTGAGCACTTCAAAACTTTCAAGGCTATTGTTAAAATAAAAACAGGCTTGAAAGTTAAGTTTTTAAGGTCAAATGGAGAGGGAAAGTACCTCTCTAATGAGTTTAGTGGCTTTTTGAGGTCTCATGGGATAAAGAGACTGTTTATTTGTCGGTATACCACCCCACAACAAAATGGAATTACAAAAAGAAAAAATAAACATATTCCAGAAGTTACACGGGCATTGATAGTTGAAAAGAATATGCCAAAATATTTTTTGTCTAAAGCTATTCATACTACTGTCCATATTATGAACAGAACTCTCACACCTGTAGTTCATGGAATGATCCTCGAAAAATGCTTTAGGCAAGAAGCCTAATATGTCACACTTGAAAGTGTTTGGTTGTATTGCATATATTCATGTGCCAGATGAGATACGAAAAAAGCTTAATCCAAATGTTGAAAAATATAATTTTATTGAATATTCTTTAGAGCAAAAAGAGTATCATTGCTATAATCCTATCATAGGTGAGTTTAGAGTGAGCAGGGATATTATTTTTTATGAGATGAGTCGTTGGTATACATCTAGTGGTGATACATTGGATAATGATGATGATCACGATAGTTATATGCAAAAAGAGAAGCAATAATCTCAAAGCCTTAGTGGATAAGAAACATTATCTGGTACTGCATCTTCAGGTGCATTTAGTAGTGTTGCAAATAAAGACAGAGAAAAGAAGAAAGTGTCAGATATTAATGATACATCTACTAGTCATTTGGGTTTTGATGGATATTCCAGTGGTTCAAAGAGTTTGAATGATGAACTTGGTATTCCTTCAATTAGAACACCAACTTGTGTACAAAGAGTACATGGTAATGTAAAGGCTCCAATGAGTGATCAAATGGTATGTAGGTCTAGTAGAGTCAGATATCGTATTAAAAGATTTGGTTTTGAAGGTTATGCAGCTCACCATTATGCTTATATGGCAAAGGTGGCTAAGAATATTGAGCCCACTTGTTTTAAGGATGATGTTGACCATACTCATTGGGATGCAACAATGGATGAGTAGATGGTTGCATTAGAAGACAATAAGACTTGGGATCTAGTACCATTGCCTAAGGGCAAGAAAGCTATTGGTTGTAAGTGGATTTACAAAATCAAGCATAATACAGATAGTTCTTTTAGCATGTATATAAGGCTAGGCTGGTTGCAAAAGCTACACATAAACATATGGCATAGATTATGAAGAGACATTCAATCAAGTTGCTAGAATGGTAACTATTAGATGTGTGATTTCTTTGGCAGCAAACCAAAGGTTGGAGTTTACAGCAAATAGATGTCAAGAATGACTTTTTTCATGGTGAATTGCAAAAGGAAGTGTATATGCAGTAGCCAGTAGGTTATGAAGATCTAGAGCATCCCATATATGTGTGTAAGTTAAAGAAGGTACTCTATGGGCTGAGACAAGCACCTAGAGCATGGTCTGACAAGATCGAACAATATCTTGTCAACATTGGTTTTATGTTTCTAATGTTAATCACTCACTTTATGTAAGAAAGGGAGATGAAGGCTTGGTCATCACAGTCATCTATGTGGATGACCTGATTATTACAAGTGACAGCGAAAGTGGGATTTTTGAAGTTAAGGACATTTTGAAGAAAAAGTTTGAGATGAAGGATTTGAGTGAGCTAAGGTACTTTCTTAGTATTGAGGTGATCAAAAGTGGATACCTTCACCAAATATGGCACTCTAATCAAATTGGTCAATGACATAGGTACACACTTTGTAAATAGAATAATCAAGGAGCTCACATCATTCTTTCTAATTATTCATAAGAAATCCTCACCTTACTATCCACAAGCTAATAGCTTAGTTGAGTCCACTAACAAGGTCTTATGTAAAATGTTAACCAAGCTTATAGATCAGAATAGAAAAGATTGGGATACTAAGCTTCCCGTAGCATTATGGGCTTACTATACTTTCTTCAAAGTGGCCACTGACATGACTCTGCATAAAGTATTTGGCCTAGAACCCATTACCCCCTTGGAGTTTTTAGTAGGAGTTTCCAACTTGCAGTAAAGGACCGACTCATTCCAGAAGAATCACTCCCATTCCAGATAGAATCCATTGTCCAACTAGAAGAATATTGGATCCGCAACACCCATATTCTATCCTAGGTCCAAGCTCAACAAAAGCACCAAGTTGACCGACTGTCCAAGAAACCATTGTTCTAGAAGGGCCAACTCATCCTATCTTAAGACCCGGATGGGAAAACTTTCTAAAAAGCTCAAGTTTCGGTGGAGTGATCCTTATTGGGCATTTCATGATTGCGACACTAATTCATTCTATCTAACTGATTTACATGGCAAGCTGCTCCTTTCGAAGTCTATATACAGATTCTGACTCTGTAACTAGCATGCTAACGACCTCCAGTGCCCATTCCCTATCAAACTGGATTGCCTTCCTTCCCTTTCGCTATCGAATTCCAGCATTCCTTTCCCACTAGTTGCCCATCTCCACATTAAATGGCTTTCAGATATCCCCACCTTTGCTGATGTGGTGCTCATTTATGGAACCCGCTCATTAGCTCATGTAGTTGACGATGCCTTGTCGGAAAACCCATTCTAATCATGTTTAGTCATGGTCTACTTTGCTAATGTGGTGCAAATGCATTGATCAATGTCTATTCGCATTAATCACACCATCCCTTAAGAAATAATCTCTTCCTCACCACCCTTATGTTTCGCCCACACTTGTGCACATCTCTTCTTTGCCTCTTTTTGCCTTCTGTGTCTCTAGCCCTCCTTTCCTCTCCTTTGTCACGGTGTCCTTCTAGATCACTACTAAGGAGGTTACGCCCATCAACCCTATAGTTCTCAAAGATGCTTAAGCATGGATTGAGTCCCTACAGCTCACCTAGTTTGCCAACCTCTCATGGAGCTCTACCCCTGTCCACCCCGACACCCAATCCATCCTAGAGCAACTAATCAATGGCTCCACCATCAGATCTGCTATTCTGTGTAGCACTCACAAAGGTTGGGCTTTTATTATGGCTAATATGCAAGCATCAAGTGGTATTGATGTGGCTTTTCTTGACCAGCATATTGGGCATGGGGATGAGAAAGAATCAGTTGAGTCGGATGGTGACTCTTTGGCTGAGGATTCTGGTCAATTGTTGATGGAAGGGGATGAGATGGAAAAACGTTGTAAGATTATGGTTGATGAATCAGTTTTGTGTGCTCTAGATTTGCCTCAGCAAGGTGTTTGTGTTTCTTTCTCACAAACTGATGAGTCTTTCCAGTTCATGCTTGCCATTGCCAACAATCGTATGTTTGATTATGTTCATGCTAATGATGATAAAGTGAGCTCTTTACCGAAAGGGGATCATGTGACTGCTGTCATGGGAACTAACCTAGTATTACAGTAGATTGATGTCTTTCATGAGAGGGCAGCCATTCTTTATTTTACAAATAGAACTCTTTTGATTGCTTGAATTTGCGCTTGGCTGCAGTCCATGATTGTGAGTGATGATGGTTTCATGATGATGTAGTCCATGCTTGTGAGTGATGATGTGCATCATGATGATGTTCTTGGGCAAGTGCAAGCTCCTCTCGTGGAAGAGATTTATGATGGGCCATGATTGTGAGTGATGATGCGTGTCATGATGATGTAGTCCATGCTTGTGAGTGATGATGTGCGTCATGATGATGTTCTTGGGCAAGTGCAAGCTCCTCTCATGGAAGAGATTTATGATGGGCCAAAGGGGTTTTTTGAGGTCCTTTTTTGTACTCCGAATGTGCATGCTTGCATTATGTAACATATTCCTTTGGTTTTTGGATGGTCAACTGGTCCATCTAGTCCCATGGAGGCCTATGGTTGATTTTTAGGAGGTTCTTAGGCAGGCATGCCCAATCTGGGTGGAGGTAGTTAATTTTCCTACACACCGTTGGAGACTTTTTCCTTTGGTTTTGGGATCCCTTGGGGAGGTGTTGGTGGAGCCTTGTTTGGCCTCTCATAATAGGAATAGGGCTCGTATGCTTTGAGACACTAGGAAATCTCGGCCTACTAAAATTCATTTTGAGGTCCCTGGGTTGCAATGTTGGTTTTGAGCTCAAATGGGGGACATTTGTTGGACACTGCTTTTGATGTGGCCAATTGGACCATTTTATTTCTAAATGTTATAGTAGCCCTAAGGTTTTGCTGTGTTCTTTACACCGTGACATGGATATGCAAGAGCGTGATCCCAACCTTTGTCTTAGCAGCAAGATGTTGCTCCTGTGTCTCTTGCCTTGCATGGACATGATAATGGAAATAAGGATGTTTTCCCAGGTTGGTATTGAGCATGAGTCACATTCAGCTAGTCAAGATCTGCCTCCTCAGGATGATTCCTAGATCAACGTGGTTAGATGCAATGCTTGAAAGAATCTCGTTCGACTCCTGCTCCTCACTCATCTCCTCATCCTGTTACTTTTCAATGCAGAGGTAGGGGTTTTTACATGAAACCTCAATCTTTATGTGTACCTATAGTTGGTATGGTTGATAAAAGTGCTTCCAATTCTGCTTTGCGCTTTGATGCTCGTGGGAGGCTTTTGCCCCCTCGTGATGTTTTCCGTTCTCAGCAACAACAATTCCCTTCTCGTGCTTCGATTGCTAGTTTGCGGAAGGCAAATCCTGTGGATGTGATCTATAGTGAGATGGAGAGATTTCAAGCTGCTAAAGCTACGGATGATAAAGGAAAAGCAATGATTTAGTAGTTCTCTCTCTTTTTGTTTATCATGAGACTTGCTTTATGGAATGATAAAGGCATTTCTTCTGGCAGTAAGCAATATTGATTGTGGAGAATTGTTTTTGAAATGCCATGCTTTGGCAGGTTTTTCTTATGTATATAAGGATTATACATTGTTTTTTAGTGGGCAGGTTCCATATAAATCTAGAGTTATGTTGGTTGTTCGATCTTCCTTGCAACCATCCTTCGTTTCTTAAGATGCTCGTGACAAATTTCAGATGCTGGAAATCATGTATGAGGGTGAGGTTTTGTGGCTAGTGGACGTGTATGCTCCTACTGTTCGAGAACGCAGTCAGCTTTGGGATGACTTGCATTTCCTTTTCATGGCTCATCAAGGTTTTGTTATGGGTGATTTTAATGCATGCATATCTAAGGATCATGCAACTTCACCTCACTCGATCATGGATAGTCCTAAGCGCCAAGCTTGGGATGCACTAGCAGCTGTGTCTTTGAAACAAGACATGGTCTTGAATGCATCCTTCATAATCTGGATATACTTATCACTCTCTTCAACATCCAAATACTTGGGCCAAACTTGATAGGATCAGAGTGATTCTTTTCTTCCAACAGTGATTGATATATGGGTGGAGCGACAGTATGTCTTGTCAGATCACTATCCCTTGGTTTTGGAATTGACTCATAGGCTGGTTCATGCCTTTAAGGCTCTGCTTGCTTGTTTGTATCTACGTTTTAATCAATCGTTTTTCCTCCAAAATCGGTCTTTGGAGTGTATCCAGCAATTGATTGCTTCTTTTAGCTTGAGGGTTCTATCTAGGGGTATGGAAGCATGGGTTTTTTTAAGGGATAATGCACGTGCATTGTCCTGATAGTATGGTATTCACCATGCTCTTCTTTTCAAGTTGAATAGCAACATTGACAAACTTTTTTGGCTCACTCATCTTTGTATCAGTCAGGGGATAGTAGTAATGACTTGGTTACATGCATTGAATGGTTGAAATGTAGAGTTCAATCTCTTCAAGAGGAGGAATATGCTAAATACAAATTTCTAGCCTAAACGAAAGCTTTGCATGATAATAAACTGTCAATCTCGTCAGTTCTTTGCTTGTTTACGCCAGAAATACGCTTGAAAAAATATTGTGTTTGTTGGATGAGCAAGGTGATATGGTTACTGAATCTATCTCCATCATTCAAATGTGCATCAACTTTGTTGGGTCCACAGGAGATTCTTTCTGATGTTGTTCTCTCTGTTCGTCAATACATTTGTGGCTTGGTTAGTAATCAGGTTTAAGCCTAAATGGGTTGATTTGATGGAAGTTGATATCGCAGAGGTTGAAGTGGAGGATGTTGTGTCTCATTTACCACGTAGGAAAAGCATTATAAATCTTTGTTGGGTCCACAGGAGATTCTTTTTTATGTTGTTCTCTCTGCTCTCGTCAATACATTTGTGGCTTGGTTAGTAATCAGGTTTAAGCCTAAATGGGTTGATTTGATGGAGGTTGATATCTCAGAGGTTGAAGTGGAGGATGTGATGTCTCATTTACCACGTAGGAAAAGCCCTAGCTAGGATGGGCTTCCTAATGAGTTGTTTTCCTCCCATGTTGAGTAGCTTAAGGACCCGTTAACTCGCCTGTGTCAGCAAGTCTAGAACTCTGGTTTAATGCCTTCAGATTGGAAGATTGCAGTGATTCAGTTATTGCCCAAGGTTCCTTCTCGGACTTTCTTGAAACAATGGAGATCCATTTCTATTATGGGTTCTTTATACTTTTCTCAAATCGTTACCAATAGATTGCAAAAAGTATTCCTACACTTGGTTCACCCACATTAGTATGGTTTCATTAAGGGACAAGATATCATGCATAACATTTTGAGTATTCAACTAGGGATTGGTTATACCAAAGCCTCTGGCTAGCAGGTTGTTATGCTTTTTGAAACTGGTTTAGCCTATCCGCATCATATTGTGAAAAAAGAAAAAGAATTGTTTGGGCCAGGTGTGGATTTCTTGGCAGCATGTAACTACTCCTAAAAGGATGGGGAAGCAACTTTATTGGATATTAATTTCCATATAGTTGCTTTGAGATTGGCACTTTTGCAGGCTTTATGTGTGTATATTGCAAACGTTTTCCTTGAAAAAACTAGTATCTCGCATGGTTGTATGGTTATTCAAGTTTCTTGGTAGCATGTACTGAATTGCACGAGGCCTATTAAGGTCTCCCAATCTTTTCTCCTTTGTCATTTGATTGCATCCTAGCACATGATGTTACATTTCACAGTTTGGCACCCTCCTAATCTTCGTAAGGAGGAGAATTCATTGCAAGGAGAAATGTTGGCTACCTCCAAGTTGTTGGACTGGCCTGATAAAGACTTGCAACGAGATAAGTTTAATCAGATGGCTCACTTAGGGTTGCAAACAGCCCATGATGGTATCATTCCTGGTAGCCCCATCTTTATTCTTTCAGATGCATTCGTTCGCACTTTCAGGTGCCTTGTGGCTATCATGACATTTAATCGTCCTTACAAAAGCAACTACTGAGGTACTCTCCATTATCTACTTTACAACCCTCATCTCCTTGGCAAGATTGGATGTTTGTGCTACCTGATGATTTCGAGAACAAGTCAGCTAATCAAATCTATCATCAAATAGTCAAGGTCAAGAGATGGATCACTAGAAAGGCCAATAAAATATAGCATATTTGAGACAACGAAAAGAAGTGGCAAGAAAGATTTCTCCAACTCTAAAAGTACAGGATTCCTTATCAAGGTAAAGTTTTCATATGAAAGTTGCTTATTGGGGATCTTCCAACTAGGGATGTGTTGCATGCTCACAAGATCTCCCATGGTTGTTGTGTATTTTGCACTACATACGATGAGACATTGCTTCATCTCTTCGTCTCTTGTCCTGTTGCTTGACAAATTTGGAGTTTTGTTTCCCATGTGGTCCTCAGTGACCCAACAACAAATATCAACTCGTTTGTGAATTATAGGAGGGGATGCCTTTTATGTCCACCTTGCAATCAAATCATTCCTACCTTTTCCATTTCCTTAGTTGGATAGCTCTGTGGTATATTTGATATACTTGGAATGCCTTCATTTTTTATTCTACCTCTGGTATCCATGGTCATGTGGCCCATGTTCGTGGTTTATTATTATGGCAGATCTCCTCTATGGTTTAAACTGACCTGGTTCTTCCTGACATTGCTGCTCCTTGCCTGGATATTGTTCGCTCCACTCCAGCTGTCCTTTCTGTGTGATATTTGTGTGTTATGGTCTTAGAGGCCTTTTGTTTTCACTATTCTTTACCATTGTCACACTATCGATGCAAAACAACAGGCAAGTCTTTTGCACTCTTTCACAACAAGTGCACAACAATACACCAAGCAATCTTTTTCACTGATTGCTCAATAGTACATGTAATCTACAACTTGTTTACAAATAATACTTGTACTTTCTCCCTGATAAATACCTCAAGACTTACATATTTGAAATCTGTAACCTGTGCATCCACTGTCGATCAACACAATCTAAATTGTAATATACCCTGAAACTAATATGTGTAACCTTGTAGCTCTAAAACGAGGCCTTAAATAGCCTCATATGGGCTTTGCTTGCATGCCAAATCTCATAGCAATTTAAGATTTTTGCTTCGCCCTACTTCCAGTGCCTCGACAAACACTATATTAGAGAAAGAGCTAAAGAATGGGAGAGCTTCTTACTTGTTTCTTACTTGCTCAAATCCTTGCTTCTTCTCCTTTATTTTATCCTTCAAAACTAGCCTTTCTTAGTGGTGTTGCTTTGATACCATGTCATGAATCACATGGTAGGGGGACTTGCTTGATCCACTAGCCAAACACACACAATACACACAAGAGGAAGCTCACTCAAAAAAAGAATACAAGAAGAGAGATGGAGACCAAAATGTTTTCTTATTAGTTTTTTCTTCTTCTTTTCTCACACAATACAATGTAAATAAAGTATAGATAAGATACAACATAAAGAAAAGTAGCCTACTAAGTCAAACATGGCTAATTGACTATACTAATCAACTGAGGCTATAATTATGCCACCAGCTGTAGGTAGGTGCAACAAGCTAAATATAATAAGTGATAAGTTAGTGGCTATGTGAAGATCATAATGACTACCGATATGCTAAGTATAGATGTATGTACCCATCTAGCTAGGCAATCCATCACATCAATGTTCGCATGTGTTGAGCTTGCCATCTCAACAAAGAGTATGTGCAAACTCATGGTTTTGATTATGAGGAGACTTTTGCTCCAATGACTAAAATGACTACTATAAGGTCTGTCATAGTAGTAGTTGCAACAAAATATTGGATCATGCATCAAATGGATGTTAAGAATGCATTTTCACAGGGGGAGTTGCAAAAGGAAGGTTATGTAGAGAAGTCACCTAGTTATGTGAATGAGAATCATCCAGATTATGTCTACAGGCTTTGTAAGGCCTAGTATAGGGGCTGAAGCAAGTACCTAGGGTATGGCATTATAAGATTGCAGAAGACCTTGTCAACATTGGATTTCACAGAGCACAAGTTGATCACTCACTCTATGTATGTGAGAGTGATGCAAATATTGTGGTCATTACTATATGTGTGGATGATTTGATCATTGTAGGTGATAGTGAGATAGAGATTGACCATGTGAAGGGTCTCCTTAAGACTGAATTTGAGATGAAGGATTTGGGAGAGCTACGCTATTTTCTTGCCATAGAGATAATTAGGACTCCAGAGGGTATATGGTTATCACAGAGAAAATATGCATTGTATATGTTAAAAAAGTATGATATGGTTGATTGCAAGCCTATTTCTATACCTTTTGACATTAATGCTAAGCTTAGTATACATGAGGGTGACTTGATTGAGGATGTCACCATGTATCAGAAGTTTGTGGGCAACCTTATCTATTTGATGATTACTATGCCAAACCTAAACTACACAGTTGATTTGGAGAGTCGGTTTATGCAACTTCCATGGAAGCTACATTTGGATGCAATGCGATGCACATTACACTATGTCAAGTTCACATTGGACTATGCCTTATTCTATGGTACACGTATACCATTGGACTTGCATGATTACACAGAT
The DNA here is from genome assembly GCF_053477565.2 of Lygodium microphyllum. Taxonomy (NCBI): domain Eukaryota; kingdom Viridiplantae; phylum Streptophyta; class Polypodiopsida; order Schizaeales; family Lygodiaceae; genus Lygodium; species Lygodium microphyllum. The sequence continues at coordinate 30,407,702 of NC_141135.1, forward strand.
ATAGACTGGGATGATAGTATTGCAAATAGGAGATCTATTAGTGGTTTTATGTTTTCTTTTGGTAGTAGTGATGTTACTTGGAGTACCAAGAAACAACTGATAATTGCCTTGTCTAGTATAGAGGTAGAGTACAAAGATGCTGGAATTGCACCATGAGGTAGCTTGGTTATGCAAGCTACTTGGTGATTTGGGGATGCAGCAGGTGGATAAAAAGTTTATCATCTACTACAATAACCTTAGTAGCATTCAATTGGCTAGGAACCCAGTGTATCATGTGCAAACCAAACACATAGAGGTCCATTATCATTTCATTTGAGAGCGGGTTCTAGTAGGTGATATTGACTTGGGTATGTCAGCACAGAGGATGAAACTCCTAATATTTTTACAGGCTTGGGAGTTAAGAAGCTTCAAGAATTTAGGACTATGCTTGGAGTTCATGAGCTCATGTTGAGCTTAAGGTGGAGTGTTGAGATGTTGAGCTCTACATGAGTTGGTATCCACTATGTACCCTTGGTGATGTGGCATGGTATTATTCACTAGCATGTTAGGTGGCTGACATGAGGATACGCTAGTGATTCTATAGCTGGACTACATCCACTAGCATGTTAAATGACCGGCATGAGGATATGCCAGTGATTCTATAGCTAGCACCTGCGTAGTCCATCCTTGGTTATGGGACATTTATTGTTTCACCTCTTCTCTCCTAGCAGGTTCACACTTAGTGACCATGTGTATATACATTTTGGTACTTTCATATTAGTATTTTATCATGCTATAGACTTAGTTCTTTTGTATGGAAGAAGAAGAAAGAAGAAGAAGAAGATTTCAACCCTATCTCTCTATGTGTTCAAGTCTCCATTGCTTTTGTGTGTGTGTGCTCTTGGATGCTTGACCCTTTCCCCTCTTGTCTATTTTCACTTCACAACATCCTAATGTTTCCTACCAAGTGTAGCCATATAATGTGCCACAACTTCCACTACAAATGCTATGTCAATATCAATCTCCCCACTATCGATGTATACAAAATCTTGGCCATCTCATCATTTGACTGTAGATAATTAGTCTAACTAACCTTCACATGAAAAGGTAAAGAAGAGGAAATAGGCTTACCATCTTGCATATGAAATCACTCAAATACTCTATGCATGCATTCCTTCTAGGACAAGTAGAGAAGTCCCTTATAGTGATTGCACATCACAAAAAGAGACATGATACCATGCATCATCCAATTGTCTAGCAGAGAGTATACCTTTGGTAAAAGACGATACATGATGTGCATTATGCAAAACAAAAGAGCTGCCTAAAGCAAATTGCATTCTAACATCCCCAATACCAATGATATCCAATGTAGTGTCATTTCCTAGTCTCATAAAACCTCTAATGCTATGATAGGTATGAAACTAATCCCAAACAGGGTAACATAGAAAGAAACCCTTGAATCAAGCAGCTAACACTAAGGCTAAGTAGACAAAGCATTTGTCAACAAACTGAGTAGCATCAAGAAACAAAGAAATTAAGAGATATAGTCATCATCAAACTTAGGCATTGCACTACATTGATCACTTCAATCTTCATATTGGACTTATTAGTAGGGACAATGCTACAATTGTTAGACTTTGCATTGTCTTGTACTTTTCCTCTGCCTTCCTCCTTGCACTTATCATCACGCATATTATGACATTGCAGTCTTATATGACCCTACTTCCCACAATGGTGACATGTCAAGGAGGACTTATGAGTGTGGAACTTATTGTGTGATAGCTTGCGAGATTGAGACTGAAAGTCTCTACCATGGCAATCATTAACCGCTCTTGCCATCATGTTTGCCTCTAGTAGTCAATGCATGAGAAGTATGGGAGGTATCTACATTCTTTCTGTTTATCTCCTCTATGAGTAAAGTACCCTCAATGTCCTAAAGTTTCGAGTCATCTTTAGGAGTATTGGCATACATGGCTATATGAAAGGTATCCCATGACTTTGGAAGTGTAACAAGCAAGAACAATGGGGATAGGTTTTCTTTGAACTTAATACCCTATGAGTTCAACTAGCTGAAAATCACATGGAATTCATTCAAATAAGTGGACACAGAAGTCCCTTCCTTCATGCAAAGGTCCATGAGTTATTTCAACCAATACATTTGTGATATAGGACTTTACTTGTCATAAAGATTGCATATTTTCTCCCATAATTTCTAGGCATCATCTTCAGGTGTAACAACATTAAAATAGACATGTTTAGATAATGATAGTATAATGGTGGATTTACATCGCTCATCCAACTCATCCCAATGATCATGATCTATGCCTTCATGCTTTACACTCTTGGTTTTCAATGGCTTAATTTGAACCTTTTGTACTAACACCTGCCATATCTGTATCTTCCAATAGTTGAAATTTGTGCCATCAAGCTTCTTAATATTAAAGATAGCATTGTCATGAAAACCACCAGCCATTATGATAGTAGATAATTACAAAGTACAAGAATATGGGCTGCTATATTATTGCAAAAAAGTCCCAAAACTAACCCAAGAACAAGTGTAGACATGAGAAAATACAAGAGTATATAACTATCCATCAAAGTGTCTATCTCCAAAAAGAATGCGTAAAAAATAATTACAACAATGCTAAAAATAAATGCAATAGTGTATGTCAAGACAAATAGACAAGAAAGCAAGCTCCCACTGTCAAGGATATCCAAGTAGCAACCAATATATAAAAACTGTAGCTCGTAGTAAATGACCACAAACCATTGGTACCAAAGACTATCACGAACTCAAAGTTTCAATAAACCATACATCCCATAAGCATATCCATTATGCATGTAGAAGATCTCAACAATAGTAGCTGCAAGATATTCCAAATGCACAATTGACTAAGGAAAGAGCAATGACACTCAGTACATAGCCAATATTCATGTATACATCATTGACAAGTTTCAAATAGAGATAAGTGTCGATGTCCAAAGCATATGGAATCGAATGAGCCCACAAGTAGAAGTGACTACATCCAATGGCATATATGAGAACATATACATGAATCAAGAGTCTCACTGTCTCAAAGAACCAAGCTCTACCAAGAAAGTACAAGCGTCTCCCACTAGAAGTGAATCTAGAATGCAAAGTGAGCAAGCAAATCTCAAGATATATACATCAAAGCATTCAGGAAGCCCAAGTGTATTAAAAATACATATGGGAGCATAACTATCCAATGAAGTTTCAATGCCCATAAGTGAGTAAGCACAGAATCTCAAAGAAATTAACAAAGACAAAGTACATGAAGTATACCTCAAATCCAAGTACCAAAGTACGTCACAAGCATATCCAAGTGCATACATAAACTCTAGACACCACCGTAGATAGGTAGTACACCTGAAAGACTAGTAGACACAAGAGGTATAAACCTTCTCAGTAAAAAACTTGTTGTCCATACTATTAGAATAGTGAATATCTTGTCAAAACTAAGCTAATGCAAGCTCAAAACATCACAAATATCACCCCAATGCATCCACAAATGATTCAACACCAATACATGAGCATACATGGATCAATGAAGCTCAAACAATGAAGGAATGGCTGTTCCAAATCTATCTATAGTAGGTCTACTGTATATTCCAGCCAATAGCTCTGAGACGATGAGAACACTCCTAATGACAACCAAATGGAGGCAAATGATGCATGGATAAATCCAAAGTACTTGCCAAGTGTTGAGCTCAAGTATAAGCTATGGGGAGTGATTGATGGTTACTGCAGATGAAGGAAAGAGGCCTAAAAATTAGGCACAAAACACACTAAGCTAGCTAGCATCTTTGGTACTCATGCTGGCTACTATTGAGCCTCAAGCAAGACTCAATGAAGCTTCTTAGATCCTTAAAACAAGGTTGACAAGTGTGGAACAAGCTGGGAGAAGGAAAATGATCAATGCATACCTTGGAAGGAAGAAGCAATGGTTGCCATGAAACTTTGAGCTAAAGCTTTGAATCTAGGCTAAAGAAAATGAAGATGAGGATCCTTGAATGCTTTCTCTGATACCAATTGAAAGGTGAGTGGATGGTGGAAGCATGAGAGGAAGCAAGAACAGTGTAAGGGCTATGGAGATTCAATCAAGAAGAAGATAGACAAGTATGGGAACTCCAATAGTCACAATGTGTGTCATGTATTCCCTTATTCTATTTGTTACTAGAAGAATAAAGAATAAAGTGATAGTGATGGGTGCTCGCCACCTGCAATGTATAGGTGTGCAATTCTGTATAGAATAAATATAGGCAGCTAGGCAGAGGTGGCCTTTAACCCCCAACAATCAATTTGCTGCCCTTGGAACAATGTGTGATATCTCTCTCATGTCTAGGCACATGGACTCATTTACATAAGAAATGCTCCTTTACCTCCTCATGGGACAATCTACATATCCTCTCCTCCCTAGGGAAATGTGCAACTCTACCTCTCTCTATCTTCAGTGGTGTGATGAAACTCAAAGGCAGCCTATGGCAACTTGCATGTGTAACAATCCATGTATTAGGATTATAAATTCATCCTTGATGAGGCTCATGAAATGATATTTTTAGTATTGTATCTTTGTGGGAAGAGGGGATGGGTGTGCCACCCAGCTCCTATATATATGTCTCTGACACAGGTCATGCTACATGATGATCATGTTCTTTTGTGCTGATGTGAGTTGAGGTAATGTTGGAAGGGGGGAGGCTCATCATGTCAATATCATATTTGGCAAGTAGCACCTCCACTTGGAAAAAGTACCATGAGCTCTCACATCCCTCACACGCCATACATCAGGAAGCCACTAGTTCTCTCCATGGTAATTTGTTAGGTGTTATGCTTTGCAGCCTCTATATAAAAGTAATGATATGAAGGAGAGCCCTACCTCCATGGGTGGTACAACAAACTCTACTCTAATAATCTCATTAACACCAAGGGTTTTCTGTGTACCATTTGTGATAATAAGATAATATGGGACCTCTCTATCTATGTCCAGACTAATGTTGCTAGGCATGAAAGCTGGAGTGACCAAGGTATCAAATAGCCATTGCCTCATATATGATTCTTGTATGTATGTCTAGTGACACAATTGAGAAATAAATCAAACATCTAAAAATCACCTGAATGGAGATGCCATCAACCACCATCACCCCTATATAAACAATGTCCTCCATTATGAATCTATGCACAATCTCCATATCTGAGGGGGTTGCATGCCTTTCTATCCATGAAAGTGAAGATCCTTCGATGCACATCATAGAAGACCAAAGGAAATCAGTACAAAATAACAAGGTGAACACTAACTAATAATAGCACTTAAGGCAAGCATTCCAAACCACCCAAAGCCCACTTAAGATAGATGCAAGACAAATGACCCATATTGAGTCTGCCAAACATGCTGAAGCAAACTCGACCCCACGCCATACCTCCACAAGTACGTTGTATCTCTCAAAATGATTTAGCTAGAGTCTTGTCACTTTGGTTCCATAATTTGAAGTGACAAATGTGGTCCTTAGTCATTTATTCCATGTTGGAATACCATCTCTAACTAAAAATGCATTCGTAGAAAGATCTAGGAGGATTGAAATCAGCAGCCCAAGCCATAAAACTTCTTCTCTTCTTATACTCAATGCTAAGCTTATCTATGCCTAAAAAGAAGCTATGAATCTTGCCAAAATCCTCATTTATAATAGAAGATGCAAAATCTTTACCCATAGATATATAATCACCGACCCAAATGAATAGAGAGCAAGATCACAATTTTGACTTGCATGTGCAAGAGAGTATGCAAGGGGCACACGACAAGATGTACAAGGTGTATAGACTAGTCCCTTGTAGAAGTAAAAGAGAAAAGAATAATTCCAAAAGAAGAGAGCATTATACTAGACAATCATAGGAAATGCTTACAAATAAACCTCTATCAAGACTCTCCCATGAAGGTAAATGTATCAAGGGTTCAATAAAGTCATCATGTACCCTAGCTCTCAATAAAAATGCAACACTTCAAATTGAACTCCTTATATTTCAACCAAAAACAAAGAAATTCATTAAGTACCTATTGGTCTCTTTATGTTTCCATTGTTGTGGCAAATTAATGACCACCCAAAGTAATGAGTAATTGATGTTGATGCATATCACATAGACTACACAGTTTGTAAGATGGGCCATTTGGACCTAAATAGCCGATCATTGGAAATGTGATATCAAGTGATGTATCCATAGATTGAAGAACCAGAGAGTCCAAAGACTCTTCAAAACCATCTGATAAGGGAAAATGATAGAGTAGTCCATTCGCAAGGTAATTCCATAATGCATTAATTGTATGAGAAATAAAATTTCCTTGAAGATTAATGAGGTAAAAGGCATTGGACCCAGTGCTACAAAAAACCTACAATGGTCCAATCCATTAGAATTTGAGTTTCCATAGAAGTGTCCCTATCTGACTTTTGGAAACTAGGATTGTCTGACTCCATTTGAAGAGCCGCTTCTTGGATAGTAGACAGTACTTCTGGTATGTCTATTATAGTTGCATCTCAGATAGAAGATAAGAACTCCATATCTAGTCTTGATCCAATTGGGCCAGAACTTCTAGATGGAAAGGGAGAGGCTCCTCTAGAAGGAGCCAATTCAAGTCCGCAATTTGTATGCTAGGAACTTGAAATTTCAGAGAGTAATTGTTTCTATCTCGAAAGCCTATTTATATAGAAAAAGACTAGTGACCACTTTACATGAAGTCCGATAAGCCCATAATGCGACCAAAAGTTTACTATCCCAATCCTTTCGATGATGATCCATTGCACAAAGTTTTATTAATAGATTCAACTGATCCATTGTCTTGAGTGAGGGTAATAAGGGGAGGATTTCTTATAGATCACCAAGAAAAAGGTAATCAAACATTTAATCATCTTATTAATGAAATGACTACCCCTATCACTCATCATCTCCACCGGACATCCATACTAGGTTAGAATATCCTTAAAAGATAGGAGGCTATGGAATTGGCCAAATTATCCTTTAAAGCCCATGCCTCCACCCACTTTGTATAATAATATATGCTATCTAAATATAACTATTCTTAGTGCAGCTTGCTGCCGAATTGATCAAATTGACGAAATCAAGGCCCCACTTTTGAAATTATTCCAAACGGAAGAATTGGGAAAGAGGTAGTCTATGGCTACCCTAGTTGACAAGAATCACATTTGCAGATCTAACATCATGATCCTACACAACATGCAGATCTTGGGCTACTATATCATTAATAGATACAAGACATTGTCTAATTAGGGCTAGCTATACTTTAAGTGGAGACTCCTCCTGAAAGATGACCTTGTACATCTCAACTACCTACTCTTATCTCATATGTATCTTTTTCTCATGGAATATGACATCATGGCTAAAGATAACCTTCCTAGCATGTAGATCCCAAAGGCGATAACCCATCTCACCTGCATCACCATATCCAAGAAGGATGCATTTGATAAACTTCAAATCTAGGTTATTGTGTTTATCTATGGGAATATGGCAAAAAGACTTGTACTTAAACCGCGTTTATGGCAAGAGAGAAAGAGGAGAGAGAAAGATTGGTTTTTGATCTTGTTGAATACTACATCATTTCTCGCGAGAAGAATCAAAGCATTGAAGAGTGAAAAATTGATGCAACTAATGCCAAGGAGGGAGAAGAGAAATTGCTAACAGCTGAAAAATCCATTTTTTAGGGGGAAAGAAGGAGGCTCCCCCTGTCATTTGATTTCTTGAAGTTGTCTCTTCCTAATCAAGCTTAACTATATGCTTTAAATTATCTAGTTCATTTTGGCCTTTTCATACATGACCCGAAGTGATTCTGGCTTGGTTGAGGGGACAAACAATCTCGGAATTGTGATCCAATTGGATGGGCGACTTTTTGGCATGGAAATCTATTACCCTAGCCTCGGTCACATGCTTTTCGGCTTTCGGATCCAATAGTTGGTTCATAACGCCAAACCTTGCGACCATTAAATGGGGCGTCAAATGGAAAACAATTGATGAGCAGATGCTTGCGTTGGATTCCTTGCGTCGAAATGCATTTAGGAGAACTCTAGCTCCTTGATCTACAACCGTTTCATTTTGTACTAAAATTGCCTCTTTTACGCCTCCTAGGCCACTTTTGGGCTTTTCCACTCTTAGTCTGGCAAGCCCTGATACTAGTTAAGGATGGAATCTTGGTGGGATTGAACCTTTGGGTTGTTGCTTCTATATAGACAAAAGGAGAAATTGTAATATTCTCATGTATGGGTAAGAGAAGAAACTATAATAAGAAGATGAATAAATGAACTATTTGGAACTACTTGATAAAGGATTGTTTTATCTTGTTTGAGCATTATGATATAAATTAGTGAATGAACCCAATATCCTTAAAGGTTAATTAAGAAAGTTATCTTTATGTCTTGAAACATAAGCATGGTACATAATTAGACAATTAAAGATGATCCAAAGAGGGAAGTGGGAGGGGAAGATCTTTGACGAGCCCATCCTAAGGTAGGTTGGTCTTGATTAGATGAGAGCTTCTTTAAAATGCACTAAATAGAAATTATGCATTGATCCAATTAGGAGATTAAATAAAACCTTGGCTGTGTGTCATTTTAGGGGGATTGAAGTGATATTATGCCTTATGGGTGGAGGGGTTGATGTCTTGCACTCCCCCTTGTTTCTCACTCTCTTTGAACCAAGTGTGATATGGGTTGGCTTTGATTCAGATGATCTAGTGCAAGTGGACGCTTGAAAGCCAATACAAGATGAACCGATAGGTGACCTTACTCTACTCTAAGAACTTAGATTTAGGTTGATCCTTGTGGGTTACTGCTAGAACCTTCTGTTGTGAAGTGGACTCAAACAAAACTAGGTGACAAACCTTGTGTTATTCTAAGGATTAGTAGGCGATCTCACTTAGGAATATCTCTTGATGGGCCACTAAATTGTATCACTGATGGCTTCTCAGTCACGCATGTTACACGTGGTATTAGAGCAAAAAATTATGAGTGGAGGAGTAAAGAACTATGTGTTTTACAAATTTGAGGAAAAGAGAGCTAAAGATACCCTAAAGGAATATTCTAAACATTATACTCTTGGTTGCCAATAGTTACCTTTTACAACCATAAACATTGATCTCCAATAAAAGTAATTTATCTTGAAGCAAATCAAGCCGCTTGAGTTCATGAGAAGAGGATCCAATGTTGAGACTAATGCAAAAGTTTGGATTAAAACCCTTGAAGATTCTTTTGATGTGACAAGAATAAGCATAGATAACAAGGCTATGATTGCCAAGGCGAAGCTGACAGGTGGAGCATACTTATGGTGGAAGCACTGGTAGCGAGACAATGCTACTACCGAAACCCTTGTAAGTTGGGAAGATGACAAGAAGGCCATAAGACAGAGATACTTGTCACCTTGCTATCATACATCAAGATCCATCCTCTCAAGTTGTGAACACATTACTTGCTTGGAAATAAATTCACCTTGGTAACAAATCATGAAAGCCTCAAATGGATCATTACCCAATTGGATCTATACATGAGACAATAAAGGTGGGTTGAATTCTTACAAGAGCATGGCTTCGAGATTAAATACACACCAAACAAGGAAAATGTAGTGGTGGATGCTTTAAGTGGCAAGGCATTCCTCAATATTCTAATTGTAGAAGAACCCTCAAGGGAAAAACCATTAGCTAATCTAGTACCAATGCTAAAATAGCCCCATTATCCAAAGGACAAAAGAAGAAGCTACAAGCCCCATCATCCAAATGACAAAATTAAAAGCTACAAAGGACCCTAAATATCAATAGTTTAGAAGGGATGTTCAAATTAAGGATCAAGATCCTAAGTTATAACTTAAGTACCGAGACTTCTCCATTGAGGAAGAGCTTGTGTTCTTTAAGAATAGATTATGCACTCCTAGTCATGAAGAACAAAGTTAACCAATACTTTGGGAAGCACGTGACTCTTTATTTTAAGGATATCCTAGCTATGCCAAGACATCCAATGCAGTCAAAAAAAGTTGTCATGGAAAAAGCTTAAAGGTGATATACTTAAGTATGTCACTGAATGCCTAAACTACCAAAGGGTGAAAGCAGAGCATGTTAAAATGTTAGGAAAACTTCAACCCCTTGACATTCCTTAGATGAAGTGGGAATTCATTAGCATATATTTTGTCATAAGATTTCCTTCAATCAAGGAAGGATACAACTCTATAATGGTGATTGTGTATATGTTAATGAAGATTGTTCATCATCTCATTCTTGTCAACACAAACTACAAGGTTTCAGACATCAGAAGGAATTTTGTCAAAGAAATATTTAAGCTTCAGTGATTTAGATTCCCTCTTTATTTCTCAAATTTGGAAGAGCTTATTTGAAGCTATTGGTACATAATTATGCTTTAGTACATCATATCATCCACAAACCAATGGCCAAACATAGTGAGTCAATCAAGTCATAGAGGACACCCTAAGGGAATATTGTTGAGAAGAACCTAAGTAGTGGATGCAATATTTGCCCTTAGTGGAATTTTATTACAATACCTCTTACTACCAAAGCATCAAGATGACGCCATTCTAGCCTTGTATTGGCAAGATTGTCTCACCCTGCTCAACTTCTTTGATCTAACATTAAAGATAAAAGCCTTGAAGAAGATGCTAGGGGAGATGGATGAACATAGGGGCCAATGCATACAATGAAACTCCTTGAACAATTAAAGTTTCACAATGGTTTTCATGTTAGTTTTCTAAAGGCTTATGTATCTAACCCTAATCATGTACTAGATGATTAACAAATTGTGATGCTGAGTTAAGGGGTCCTTGATCTCTAGCTTGAGAGAATACTTGATGTGAATGAGAGAATCCTTAGAACTAGAAATTTAAACGAATACCGTATCCAGTGAAAGGACTATCCTGAAGAGGATGCTACTTGGATTATGTAAAAAATATTCCTAGTTTCTCTCAAGATGAGAACATTTGAATTTGTCTAAGAGTGAGAGGATGTAATAATCTAAATTCAAAAAAAATCTTGAGAAGATTTATGTAGGGTCAATCGTTAATGTCACCATCACCATTGTCACCTTGATTATCATCATTGATGTCACAGAGAAAAACTTTACCTCTTACTCACTGCAGAATCCACAAGCTACTCATGACCACAAAAAGATCTATAATTGTCACCATCGAGATCAATCCAATTAGGAGAAATCAAGTAAAGCCAAGATGCGGAGTTGAAAAGCACGAGAGGTAGAGAGAAATATAAAGGCTATATAAGCCTTAGTCTTAAGGCTTATAGGCTACTTGTGAATTTTAGTATGTTATAGAGAGAGAGAGAGAGAGAGAGAGAGAGAGAGAGAGAGAGAGAGAGAGAGTGTGTGTGTGTGTGTGTGTGTGTGTGTGTGTGTGTGTGTGTGTGTGAAGATACAAAGAGAGAATATATTGAGAGAGAGAGAGAGAGAGAGAGAGAGAGAGAGAGAGAGAGAGAGAGAGAGAGAGAGAGAGAGAGAGAGAGAGAGAGAGAAGGGAGATAGAGATGGAGAGTAAGAGAGGAGAGAGAGAGGGAGATTAAAGGAAAAGAGAGCTATCCAAGATATGGAAGGAGATGAGGATTATACCCAAGTCTTGAAAGATCAAGCTACTCATAGATTTCCTCATCCTCTACAAGCCACTCTCCTCACTCCATCTGTAAACTCCCAATTTAATGCAAGTGACTCCCAACTATCTAGTGCAACCCTCTCTCCATTCCCTATTGCTATCTTGTCCAATTACCACCTCTAATTTTGATATATCTCCTACTCTCTATCCTAAGTTCACCCAAAATACATCAAAACCCTCCAATCCATCATATCTCCTCTTTTATCTCACTATCGAGCTCACTCCTCATAAGCCAAGACTTTCTTCTTGCTTAATCAAACTATATACTTCCTTTGAGCTTATCCTTCTGCCTATTAATGCAAAATGTTATTTTGTGAAAGACTTTAATGATAAGTACATATTGGTAAAAAAAGAAAGTAGAGTTGGACACATGTTCATGTTAGATGTGCTAAAAAAGGCAAAGGAGTGGTTTTAGACATTGAAATATGGCATAGGCGTATTGGACATGCAAATGTGCAAAGGTTGAAATTAATATAGTCCAAAGGGTTGGCTATTTTAGAGTTGCAGTCCAAAGGGTTGGCTATAGGGTTGCCTACTTTAGAGTTGCAAAATTTCATAAAGTGTGTAAAGCATGTTGATTTGGTAAGCAAGCATGTTTTTCACATGATAGAGATGTGAGCACGAATATACTTGATACTGTGCATAAAGATGTTTAGGGGCCTACACAAAACATATCTCTTGATGATGATAGTAAATATTTTGTCATGTTTATTGATGATTGTTCAAGAAAGCTGTGGGTGTATTTTATGTAGGAAAAGAGTGATGTGTTTGATTACTTCAAAACTTTCAAGGCTACTGTTGAAACAGATCAGGCTTGAAATTTAAGTGCTTGAGGTCAGATGGAGGGGGAGAGTACCTCTCTAATGAGTTTAGTGACTTCTTAAGGTCTCATGGGATAAAGAGACAATTTACTTGTAGGTATACCCCATAGCAAAATGGGGTTGCAGAAAGGAAAAATAGACATACTGCAGAAGTTGCACATGCATTGATGGCTAAAAAGAATTTGCCAAAACATTTGAAAAATATTTTACAAGTAAGAAGCCCGATGTGTCACACTTGAAAGTGTTTGGTTGTATTGCATATGTCCATGTTGTACTAGATGAGTTGCAAAAGAAGCTTGATCCAAAGGCTGAAAAATGTATTTTTATTGGATAGTCTTTAGAGCAAAAAGGGTATTGTTATTATAACCCTATCATAGGTGAGTTCAAAGTGAGCATGAATGTTATTTTTTATGAGATGAGCAGTTGGTATGCATCTAATGATGATGCATTGGATATTGAAGATGGCCATGATAGTTATGTACAAAAAGAAAAGCAAGAATCATGGATCTTTAGTGGACTAGAAAAATCATTTCATACTACATCTATAGTTAGCCCTTGGTCTGCCCTTGGTCTGGGAGACTAAGGAGTACTCCCACATCTTCAGGTGCATCTACTAGTGTTGCAAGTAAAGACATGAAGGGAGGTGAGCCCTGAAGTGGAAGCACGAGTAGAAGTAAGAGCTATGGTGGAAGGAGCAAGAGCAAGAGCGAGAGAGAGAGAGAGAGAGAGAGAGAGAGAGAGAGAGAGAGAGAGAGAGAGAGAGAGAGAGAGAGAGAGAGAGAGAGAGAGAGAGAAACACAATGTGGGAACTCCAACAATCACAATGTGTGATTGGCCTTTCCTTTATTCAAATGTCATTGAAAGAATAAAGAATGAAGTGACAATGATGGGCGCCTGGCTGTCTATAGTGTGCAGGTGCGGGTATTGTTAGTGTAGTAATACACGAGCAGCTAGGCAGAGGCGCCTTTACCCCCAACAAGCTACCACTTAAAGGCGAATCTACCTCAATGAGGAATGAAAAGAAAAAAGAAAAAAGATAGTACAACATATACATAGATACAATAGGATGAGGAAAGATGTTATCTCATCCAACGCCCATCAACCTCCTAAGGAAGGCAAAGCGCACTGTAGAGAGGCTTTTCATGAGCAAGTCTGCAAGATTTTGACCTCACGAATGAAGTGATATCTCACCTCAATGTGTTTCATCTTCACATGGAAGACCAGATTCTTGGCTCACTCGATAGCACTCATAGAATCTGAATGCAATGTAGGGATAGCATCTGCAATACCAAGGTCAGCAACTAAACGACCCAACCAAATGCTCTCCTTGCAAGCCTCAATGTGGCTTCAACATACTCGGCCTCTACAGTAGAAAGGGCCATGCATTTCTGCACCTTGGACATCCATGAAACATCACCTTTAGTAAAAGTGAACACATAGCCAGAAGTGGACTTCCTACTATCTACATGTCTTGCATAGTTAGAGAGAGTCAATGTATCCCATGACTCCTATATCTTGGTTATCATAACATATGCACATATCAGTAGTACCCTTCAGGTACCTCATGATACCCTTCATGGTATCCCAATGCCTCTTGCCAAGTGTAGCCATATAACGTGCCATAACACCAACTACAAATGCAATAACTAGATGGGTGGCTATCATGGCATACATAAGATTGCCCATTATGGATGCATAGGGAATCTTGACCATCTTGGCCCTGTGCTCATCTGTCTGTGGACAATCGGCCTGTGATACCTTCACATGAGAAGGCAATGGACATACCAAGTATATGAGAGGCCTATCCTAGATCTTTCATCTCAAGGATCTTCTTGAGCTGAGCCTTAAGATCATCTAGTTCATCATGAGCTTTCCTTGCTAAAAGCATGTCATCCACATAGAGTACCAAAATCAGTAATGAACCATCACTGGCTTTCTTCGTGTACAAGCACGAATCCATAGCACTACGGCTACAGCCCTGTGATTGCATGAATGCATCAAATTTGTGGTACCATTTCCTAGGTGCCTGCTTCAATTCGTAAAGACTCCTCCTCAATCTACAGACTAGGTGTTCCTTGCGAGGATCTGCAAAGCCCTTAGGATGCTCCATGTATATCTCATCATGCAAGTCCCCATGTAAGAAAGTTGTATTGACATCCAATTGATACAAGTCCCAGTCAAGCTATGCAGCCAAAGCCAAGACTAAGCGTAGGGTGGTCATCTTAACCACATGAGAGAAGACCTCATTAAAGTCAACACCATGCTCATCCTTAAAACCTTTTGCTACTAATCTAGCCTTGTATGCTGACCTGGGGTGTCTAGGGGTACTTTTCAACTTGTACACACACTTGCAAGGCAAAGCCTGCTTGCCAGTAGTAGAAGGAAACCAAACCCACATAAGATTCTTATGCAACAATTCAATCTCAGACTATATAGCCCTCTCCCAGGGGTGACTATTACCCCTACGCATAGCCTCATCATATGTGAGAGGCTCTCTTGCATCTATAACCAAGACATAATTTATGGAGGGCTCGTAATGATTGGGAGGATGCAGGTTGTGCTACCTATTCAACATCCAGTCTAACATCCATGAGGATCGACTCTGCTATTGGTGCAAGCTGCCAAGCATCAAAACCAAGTGTATAAGTACTTGTATTGCTGCCCAATGAAGAAGATATACTGTAGGAGATGAAAAACGTGAGTTGCTACTAAAAAGGGCCTGTTCCACAAAACATGATGTTGCACCAGAGGTTATTATTTTGACACATAAAATAAGTACATAAAATATTAGCTTCTATATTTTACACTTACATGAATTGACAGTTTCATCTAGAAATCATACTAGTACATGCATGAACAATTAATCGCTATGATTTATAGTTAGACTAAGTGAGATTCTAAATCATGGAATCATGATGGAAAGAGTTACAAGAGATTATTGCACATATGACTTTATACGCACTCGAGATTAGTAAAATAACTTAATATGATTATTGTCAAACGTGACAAGATTAAGTGTCACTTAAAAGGTGAAACTCTATTTAAAGGCTTTGTAAGTCATCTAATTAAGTTATTGGCACAATATATTTCTTTAAGGAATTTCACTTATGTTGGATAAGATAGCCCAAAGGGAAAATTCATGCCTTGCTTAACATGTGGTAAGAGATGTACTCAACACTTCTTTATGGGGAGGAGAATCCTCATTAGAATGTAAGGTTACCTTGAGATAAGGTCTACCTTGGCTGTGAAAGCTGTGAATTGCATGATGGTGTGATTGTCATTGCATCATTTGATATACATTTGAAAGGACTGTTTGTGTTTGCTAGAATCTAGATCTTTGATTGAAATTATTAACAAACAGGATAAAAGGAAGGATCGCATTAGGCTACCCCCAAGCTAGCTGCGAGACCCTATTCCAAGGGGGTCATGGTTATCGCTTCATGAGGCTTAGACCGGCTCTGTTAGTGAAAGGTCTATCAGTAGGGATAGTCTTGGGCAGTAGGAAATATGGGTGCCATGGGGGCTCTGGCTGTAAATCCTGCATTGTTCCTAGAATTTGACGAGCCCCTTCGTGACCCAAGATTATGGGATCCTGGAACCCTAAATACTAGTTACATGGGTGGAATCTTGGTGGGCAGAATACCCTTGTGGAATTTTGTGTATCTTTCGCAGGGTTGGAAAGATGGAAATTGAAATAAGCTTCGAATATAATAAAGAAGTTTGTTTTATTGAAGGATTATTTGAATTGTATGTGTGTCCGTGAGATAAATTACATGAAGAAACATATGATTTAATGGACTAATTAAGGAAGCTGGTTGTATATGTTCCAATAAATGTTCTATATGTAATTTAAAAACTAAAAATGATTCTGTCATCAAAGAAAAGTGGGTGGGAAAAACCTCCCGATGGGTTTGTCGAATGGTACGGTGGTCCCAGTTAGCTAGGAGCTTTTCTAAATTGGCAATTGAAAGAGGAAGATGATAAATTGACCAACTAGTCATTAGGCAGAACTAACTTGCATTTTTTTAGGGGGCCGGAATGGGATTTTGCCTTATGGGTAGGAGGGTTGATGTACCGTACTCCCCTCCATCTCCCATTCTCTTTGAACCAAGTGCAATGGCAAGTCCTCTTCAGATCGAGAATCCTATAGAAATGGGAACTTCAAATTACTGATGCTAGCTGGCTATTTGTGTTTTTTGGCCGGAACTCTCCCGTTGTGAAGTAGACTTAGTAGGGCCTAAGTGACAAACCCCATGATGTTCTAAGGGAGCGGACGACATCATTTGAAAAACCTAGTGATGGACTACAAAAAGATGCACCTTGGAATGAGCCTGGCAGACACCTCTCATAGTTGGTATGAGAGCGCACATTAGTATAGAATACGACCTAAGCTTAAGAAATAATTTGAATATCAAACTCTAATATAAATGCTATATAAATTTTGTAAAATTTAACTTGGGAATTATTGAAAACTTCCCAAAATTTTACACCCGTAATAATTCCCAATGAAGCTCAAGAGAAAAGGAATCTTTTGAAGCAAGTCAAACCTCCAAACTTCGACAGGAGAGGTGAGAATGTGCAAGCGGATGCAAAAATTTGGATCGAATCCATGGAAGATTATTTTAGTGCTGCTGGAATTGTCCCAGCCAACCAAGCCATGATAGCTAAGCTAAAATTAATTGGTGAAGCTCTAACTCTGGTGAAAGTAGTGGTGTCGAGATCAAGGTGTCCCTGAAAATACCATTACTTGGGATTTGCTGAAAGAAGCTATAAGAGGAAGATATCTACCTCTAGCTTATCACACCAAAAAAATGAATGAGTTCTTTAATTTGAAGTAAATGGGACTGACCTTGGAGGCATATTACTCCAAGTTTATTTCACTTATTAAATATGCACCCTCCATGGATACTGCTCAACAAGTGTCCAAGTTCTACAATGGGCTAAATTATCCTCTGAACACTCGTTTGGAATTAATGTGCCCAATAGACCTCCAATATGCTTTGATTTGAGTTGCTCCTATTGTGCGGGAAGTACAATTAAAGCCTAAAAATAATAAGTTCTAGAACTACAATAACCTGAACAAAGTAGGATTCAAAGGTCAAGCAAAAAGAACCCAAGACCAATTTTACCAAGGTCAGAAGAAAAAGGCAAAAATCCAATGCAATTGGAAATTTTGTTCCTACCCAAGGAAACAAGGATGGTATTAGGTGCTTTCATTGCAATGAGCTAGGACATTTTAGAAGAGATTGTCCAAAGCTTGGTGGAAACCATCACCAAGGCCAATTTCAAGGTCAAGGCAGAGCTGCCCAAGGCTGTGATCAAGTAGTTATGGCAAGAGGAAGAATGTCAAATATTACCCTAAAAGAGACTGATAGGGAGGAAGATCCTACTATGAAAAAAGACATTGAAAGAGAAACTGTTCATGCTGCACTTCACAGGAAAGGTCCAAATCGTCAATATTCGGTAATACAGACACCAGCTAGTCATCAAGGTAAATTATTTAAAGTTTTGATTGACTGTGGAAGTACACACTCATTTATTTCTCCCAAGTGTGCAAAGAAGTTAAGAATAGATGCAGTAAATGCATCGAAACTGCTTGTGGAATTAGCAAATAGAAAGGAAGTACTTTCTACACAATAAACTGCCAAGGTAGAGTCTAACCTAGGAGAAAACCTTTCAAGTATGAGGTTCAGAATAATGAACTTAGGAGCTTATGAATGTTTACTGGGAATGGATTGGCTGATTCCCAATGATGGTCATATCCATTATGGAAAAGGTCAAGTCACATTTCAGGATTTGAATGGTGAAATAGCAACTACACAAGGTGAAATAGGGAAACCTAAAGTTCGATTAGCAAAAGCTTCTCAAATTGTGAAAGGCTTGAAGAAAGGATTATCTATTTATTTGATCAAGCTTAACAAGGTCAATCAAGATGGTCAGATAGAAGAAGAAGCATCCTGGTTAAAAGGGTCTGTCGATATATTTCTCAAAGAGCTAACTGAGTTACCTCCGGAAAGAGAAGTTGATATTGAGATCAAAATTGTTCCAGGACTCGCTCCAGTTACAAAAATACCTTACAAAATGTCTATTCTTGAAGCCATCGAACTAAAAGAGCAACTCAAACAATTGCTAGAACAAGGGTATATTCGGCTAAGTAGTTCACCATGGGGAGTCCCAGTATTATTCCAAAAGAAGAAAGATGGAACTCTCCATCTTTGTATTGACTACTGAGGGCTAAACTAGGTAACAATAAAGAATAAGTACCTGATCTCGAGGATAGACAAGCTTCTTGATCGTCTACAAGGAGCAAGGATATTTTCTAGGATCGATCTTCAGTCAGGATATTACCAGATCAGAGTCAAGAATGAAGATATTCCTAAAACTGCCTTCAACACAAGATACGGTCATTTCAAATTCATTGTGATGTCATTTGGGTTGACAAATGCTCTAGCTATCTTCAATAGGTTAATGCGAGATATTTTTAGACCTCATCTTGATGACTTTTGTTCTTGTATTCTTTGATGACGTCCTAACTTATTCTAAGGAGGAAGAAGATCATGAACCGCATCTTCACATTGTCCTGGAGACAATGAGAATACACAAGTTGTATGCCAAGAAGAAGAAGTGTGCCTTCTTCAAAGGGAAAATTGAATACTTGGGATTCATAGTGTGTGTTGAAGGTATATGAGTTGATCTTGCCAAGGTCAAAGATATTCAAGATTGGCCACCCCCAACCACTATCAAGGAAGTGAGAAGTTTTCTAGGTCTAACAGGATGGTATAGGATATTCATAAGAAACTATGCCCAAATTGCAGCACCTCTTATAGACCTACTCAAAAAGCAAGTTGCCATTAACTGGACGCCAATTGAACAGTCTAGCTTTGAACAACTAAACCATAGTTTGATATAACTGCTCCTATCTTAAGGCTATTTGACTTAAGCAAGGAATTTGAAGTTGTCACAGGTGCCAACTCTCTTGCATTGGGATGTGTACTAATGTAGGAAGGTCATCCTGTAGCTTACTCTTCAAGAAAGTTGAAAGCCCATGAAAAGAGATATGCTACTTACGACATGGAGTTGTTAGTCGTGATTCATGCTCTCAAATTATGGAGACATTACTTGCTTGGAAATAAGTTTTCCTTAGTCACGGATCATAAAAGTCTTAAGTGGATTTTTACTCGGCCTAATCTTAATATGAGGCAACGACGGTGGATCAAAATTTTGTAGGAGTATGACTTTGAAATTAAGTTCAGACTTGGTAAAGAAAATGTAGTAGTAGATACCCTTACTCGTAAAGCCTTCCTTAATTCTCTTATCGTTGAAGAACCATCTAGGGCAGAAACTCTGGCTACAATGGTATCAATGCCAACCAATCCTATCATACATCGAGTTAACTAAGAATGAAGCAAATAAGGACCCAAACTATCAACAATTGTTTTGGGAAGTTCAGAATAAAGAACAAGACCCCAAACTCAAGACTAAGTATCAAAAATTCTCTACAAATGAAGACAAAGGACTTGTTTATTTCAGAATGAGACTATGCATTCCTTCAAGTCAAGCTCTCAAGAGAAGGATACTTTGGGAAGCACACGATTCTCCTTTTTCAGGACACCCCGAATATGCAAAAGCTCTTAATGTTATTCAAGAAAAGTTATTATTGGCAAAAACTCAAGGGTGATGCACTTAAGTATGTCACTGAATGTCTAAATTGCCAAAGGGTAAAATCTAGCGTGTCAAATTACCAAGAAAACAACCACTTGGCATTCCCCAGATGAAATGGAAATTTATTAGCATGGACTTTGTAGTTGGGTTACCTTTTATACAAGGAGAATATAACTCAATAATGGTGTTAGTAGACATGCTAACAAAGGTCACTCATCTTATTCCAACAAAAACCAATTACAAAGCTTCAGATATTGCAAGAATTTTTGTAAAAGAAAATTTTAGGTCACATGGGTTACCTAAAAGGATCATCAGTGATGATCATGATTCTCTTTTCACATCACATTTCTGGAAGAGTTTATTTGAAGCCATTGGAACCCAACTTTGTTTTAGTACTGCTTATCATCCACAAACTGATGGGCAGACAGAATGAGTTAATCAAGTGATTGAGGATATTCTTCGTGTAGATTGTAGCAAGGAACCTAAAAGGTAGATCCTCAGTATCTACCCTTAGTGGGATTTGCTTATAATGCCTCCTATCATCGAAGTATTCAGATGACTTCATTTCAGGCACCATATGATCAAGATTTTTGTATACCACTTAATTTTTTTGATCCTACTCTAAGGGTAGAAGCTTCGAGAAAAATGTTAGAATAAATGGATGATCAAATCAAGATTATCAGATAAGATATTCAAGCTACCGACAAAAGGCGTATGCTGATTTGAAAAGGTAAGAACGAATCTTCAAAGAAGGAGACATGGTCTTCATTCGTGTCCATCCAAAGAAGAGTTCTTTATCTTTAAGAGAATTTAAGAAGCCAAGTCCAAGATACTATGGACCCTATAAGGCTCTCAAGTGCTTAGGACCAAGCGCTTACAAGATACAACTCCCTGAGAATATAAAAATCCACAATGTATTTCATGTTAACTTATTGAAAGCATACGTGGCTAACCCGAACCATATTCTTGATGATCAACAAGTTGTAATACCTAACCAAGGAGTCTTTGAGCTACAACCTGATAGAGTAATTGATATAAGAAGGGAGAGAAAATTGAGGAGTAGAACCCTTAGAGGATACCTTGTCCAGTGGAGGGATTATCCTGAAGAAGATGCGACATGGATAGATGAGAATGTTCTTTATCAACAATACCCACGATTTCTCTCGAGATGAGGATATCTTGATTTCTCTAAGGGGAGGAGGATGTAATACTTCCACGCAATTAAAAGTCAATTGGTTAGTTCGAAAGTTAGTTAGTCAATTAATAAGTTAGTAAGATTACTAACTAAAGTAAAAACTAATAATTTTTATTTAATTATTTAAAAAATGAGAGTCATAACCTGATATTTTTTTCGAATTGACAAGGATTATAGCCACCCATTACGAAAGTTACAATGTGAACGAGAGTTATGAGCCATATTAGTCATTAGTGTCAATGTGTATAGTATGGATAGTCCAAAAATATTAGATTTTGGATAAGATTAGCATATTTTTTATATTGTGGATATTATTTATTGTAATTATCCTGAAAAGATATGGAAATTTCTAGAACAAGATATCATCTAAGAAAAGCAAGTGACTTTTTCAGTCAGTTTTTAAGATTTAATGAAAAAAAAGAACGATTGGCGAAATCGCACGCGTTGCAATCACAATTTATAGGCAATAAACAACACTTCGAGCAAGGAGAAGAAGGAGTGATTTGGAAGATTTCTAATCAAGTGTCTTGGAGTTTTATCCCCCTTTCGGAGCCAATGGAACTATCAGATTTGTGATTTGAGCATCAGACTGCATCTTAAAAGTTTCAGATTGCTTATTTTTCCAAAATCCCCTCCAAAAAGAGCTCTTCTTCTTATCCACAACCCTTCTCTTGTTTAGCTATAAATATGAGGCATGGGGAGTAGTTAGAGAAGCATAAGGAGACCCCGAGAGGCTGCGACGAGAGAGAGGTAGAAGGATACCCCTCCAAGAGGTTGCGAGAAGGAAAGAGAGAGAGAGAGAGAGAGAGAGAGAGGAGTTACCCCAGAGGCTGCAAGGGAGGAGTTAGCTCAATTCTCCCCTATCTCGGTAAGCCATTTTATCCTACACTCTCCCATCTCAAATTCATTCCTTCTTCTTTATCTCTCGAATACACTTGCGGACGATGGCTCCGAAGCGATGAGGTGGAAGGACCAAGAACATGTATTGCTAGAGATACGGGAGTGCCCAAGGTTGTCGGAGTTGCCACTATCAACGGAACATCGAGTGTGGTGAACGCAAGCACGAGCAAAGACAAAATTTCCAATGTCATCATGCCAAACCAGGTTATTCATTACTACATTATTATTTCACTACATGAAATAATTACATAAAATATTAGCTTCTATATTTAACACTTACATGAATTGGCAGTTTCATCTAGAAAGTGTCACTTAAAAGGTGAAACTCTATTTAAAGAATCTGTAAGTCATCTCGTTAAGTTATTGGCACAATATTTTTTTTTAAGGAATTTCACTTATGTTGCGTAAGATAGCCCAAATGGAAAATTCATGCCTTGCTTAATATGTAGTAAGAGATGCACTCAACGTTTCTTTATAGGGAGGAGAATCCTCATTAGAATGTAAGGTTACCTTGGGATAAGATCTACCTTGGCTGTGGAAGCTGTGAATTGCATGATGGTGTGATTGTCATTGCATCATTTGATATACATTTGAAAGGACTATTTTTGTTTACTAGAATCTAGATCTTTGATTGAAATTATTAACAAACAGGATAAAAGGAAGAATCACGCTAGGCTACCCCCAAGCTAACTGCGAGACTCTACTCCAAGGGGGTCATGGTTATCGCTACGTGAGGCTTAGACCAGCTCCGTTAGTGAAAGGTCTGTCAGTAGGCATAGTCTCGGTCAGTAGGAAATGTGGGTGCCAGGGGGGCTCTTGCTGTAAATCCTGCATTGTTCCTAGAATTTGATGAGCCCCTTCATGACCCAGGATTATGGGATCCTGGAACCCTAAATACTAGTTACATGGGTGGAATCTTGGTGGGCAGAATACCCTTGTGGATTTCTGTATATCTTCCGTAGGGTCGAAAAGATGGAAATTGTAATAAGCTTCCAATATAATAAAGAAGTTTGTTTTATTCAAGAATTTTTGAATTGTATGTGTGTCCGTGAGATAAATTACATGAAGAAACATGTGATTTAACGTACTAATTAAGGAAGCTAGTTATATATGTTCCAATAAATGTACTGTAGGTAATTAAAAAACTAAATATGATTCTGTCGTCAAAGGAAAGCGGGTGGGTGTCCCCCCGACGGGTCCGTCGAATAGTAGGGTGGTCCCGGTTAGCTAGGATCTTTTCTAAATCAGCAATAGAAATAGGAAGATGATAAATTGACCAACTAGTCATTAGGTAGAACTGACTTGCATTGTTTTAGGGAGCCAGAATGGGATTTTGCATTAAGGGTAGGAGGGTTGACATACCGCACTCCCCTCCATCTCCCATTATCTTTGAACCAAGTGCAATGTTCAGATTGAGTAATCTTGTAGAAGTGAAACCTCCAAATTACTGGCACTAGCTGGCTGTTAGGAGACTCATCTGATTTTAGGAACCTAGAAAGTCAAGTTGATCCTAGTGGGTTTAGCCGAAACTCTCCCCTTGCAAAGTAGGCTTAGTAGGGCCTAAGTGACAAACCCCATGACATTCCAAGGGAGCACCGGGCAGTGTCATTTGGAAAACCTACTGATGGACTACAAAAAGATGCACCTTGGAATGAGCCTGGTGGACACCTCACATGGTTTAGGTCCCTACCCTCCTCACATGTGACTTGGGGGCCTTGGGGGACTAAGAAATTTTAAACCTTGATTAAAAAGAAAAAATCACCTAGTCGTCATTGCTAACTCCTTCCACCATCACAGTTGACCAGTCACCATGGAACCAACATTGCCCACAGCCCACTTGCAGACTTGGAAGCTCCCTCCTTTGTTGTCACCATGCCAACTAGCATATCCACGACCTCAACATGAATATATGAGAAAGTATGATAATAACAAGAGAGATGAGAGGGAGGGTACCTCCCTAAGGCTATAAAATTCTTAGTATTCTAAGGCATTGGCACTATTATTCTAGGGGCAAAGTGCTACTATGAGAGAGAGAGAGAGAGAGAAGATAGATTGGTAGAGAGAGAAGAATAGAGGATAGGGGAGAGAGAGAGAGAGAGAGGGTGAGAGAGAAGATAGAGACATGGAGAAGGACAGAAGAGAAATAGAAAGTAGTTGAGGGCTAAGAGAGAAAGCTAAAGGAAATAAGGTGACAATGGAAGCTAAAGAAGAAGAGAATGAATTCACCATCTTCAAGATCTCTTTCTATTGGCACATGCTGCATCTTTTTATCATCATGGGTGCTAAGGAAGATAAGAAGAGGCGAAGCTTGGAGAAGGCTAAGAATTCAAGCTAGGAGACAACTCTCTTGAAGGACTACGGGTGTTTCCTAGTCCCTCCCCCGACTCTATGATTTATTGCTTAACTAGTTGTAATGAAATATGTGAGATTATAGTTGGTTGTTTTTTATCTTATAGATCATTGCTTTAATTCTTAAATACCTAAACTAGTTTGCCATAATATAGAAATGATGGATGGTCACTCCATTAAAGTGAAGGTTATTCATGGGGTCTAAATGAAGAGAGTTATGTATGGATTGTGCATGATAAAGTGTTGAATCATTTAGGAAGAAAGCATTTGATGATGTAAAGAAAAGGCTAAAGATGTGTTGTTTTAACATGAGACCCAAGTACTAGGGAGAGTGGCATGTATCACTTTACATGATTTCACTCTAAGGAAGAATAAGTTGTTTTAGATTGCATCTTCTTTTGTAAAGTATTCAAAGAACATTGTCTTGATTTCTTGAATTTGTCTTGTTAAGAAAAGGCTTATTGTTTTGGGGAAGAGATGCCCTTCCTGCCAAGATAAGTTTTTAGAGAGCTTGGACCACCAACTACGATTTCAAAAGGTCTCTCCATAGGGAGAATCTTAGATAGGAGGCGGTAACGGTGCCAAGGGGGCTCTTGCTAGTAAATTCCTTATATAGCTAAGAATTGACTAACCCCTAAGTGACCTAAGGCAATACTCCTAGGAAGTCTTGATACTAGTTATGGGTGGAATCTTGGTGGGATTGAACTTTCGAATTGCTACTTCCATATGAGCAAAAAGAGAAATCGCAATACTCCTATATGGGCAAAAGAAGAGACTGTAATAAGAAGAGAAATAAAAGAACTGTTTGGAACTACCAACAAAGGACTATTTTATCATGTTTGAGTGTTGTGATATAAATTACATGAATGAATCCAGTGACTTAAAAGGTTAATTAAGAAAGATGCCATTATGTATTGAAACATAAGTGTGGTAGGTAATTAGACAACTAAAGATCATCTTTCTTATAAAGGAAAGCGAGAGGGCATGATCCCTGATAGGTCCATTCCTAAGGTAGAATGGTCTCGGCTAGTCGAGAGCTTTCTTTCAAGTAATGATAGATAGGAATTTATATGATGGCCTACTAGATAATCAAGTAGAATGCTAACTTATATCGTTTTTGGGAATGGAAATGAGACTATTCCTATGGATAGAAGGATTGACATGTTGCACTCCCCTTCATTTCTCATTTTCTTTGAACTAAGTGTGACACAAGTCAACTTTAGTTTGGGTGATCTAGCACAAAGCAAATGCTCGAAGACCAATGCTAAATGAACTATTAGGTAATCTTAGTCTACTCTAAGAACTCAATTCAGGTCAATCCTTGTGGGCTACAACTGGGACCTTTCCTTGTGAAGCATACTCCAACAAACCTAGGTGAAAAACCCCATGTTATTCTAAGGAGCATTGGTGGGCAGCACCACTTTTAGGAATATCTCTTGATGGGCCATTAAAATTGTATCACTAAGGGCTTCTCAGTTGGGCATGTTACAAGGTCTCAAATCTTAGTTTGATCATAGAAGTGTGTTAAAAGTCTAAAGTGTGTGTACACTTAGACTAAAATACACTTTTCTCTTTGAATCAATCTTTGAGAAACTAAATAATGTACTCAAGGTGGGACAAGTCTTATAGTTGTTTTGGTCTTGTAAGTCTCAATGTGAGATGCTCACCAGTTTCTATTTTTGTAATCAAACATGTAATGTGCAAGCCATGTATGGTATTATGGGAGTATATGTTAACTTGAATTGACCTTGACTTGAAGGAGGGTTGAAGTCTTAATTAAGAAAGTGATGAGATAAGTGTCTCTCAATGTAAGTACTTAATATTTAACCTTGTGTAGTTGGTTGCAACTGGGGTAAAGAGTGGCACCCCTTACTTGGCTAGTGTTACTCAAGTAAGTATTGTTACAAAGCATACCATGTGATAAATCTAATATCTCAAATAGTAAATACAAACAACATTATGAAATATAAAATAATCAAATAAGTTAAGAAATTTAAAAAGAACAAGAGAAAACACATGATATGGCCCAACCTCCCCCATGACAAAAGCCATTGTTTACCATCCTCTATCATGAAATATTGATTATATAGCTATTTGTTATAGTCATATCATATATCTAATTACAAAGAAAATATAAATATCAATTAAAATACAAAGTTTTATAAAATAGATATCATATAGCTTGTTACAATTGATGTAGAGAATTATATATGCCAAATCATAATGTTTTAACATCACCATCGTGTTTGGAATGTGCCAAAATCCCCAAAACAACTCTAAAAGATTTGAATTCCAACTCCCTATGAGAGAGAAACATTAAAACTTAGTTTTTACCCTATTCTACTTAGTTTTTATCTTGTTCTCCCCCCATAATTCATTTAAAATTACCACTAAAGAAGCTTAAACTTGTAATTCATAAATAAATAATAAATTTAATTATATATAAGATCATGTGAATATATACTACTATTCATTATGCTTACTATACAGATTCACCTAAAGATTGTTATATCATAATCTGCTCACCACATCATAAAGCACATTAATATCCTTCCATCTATCCATGAGGCATAATGTGACCAGTATCACATGTGTGTAGTGCTCACTCATGTGACAAGTCACAAATCATACAACAAATAGACAAAATCCACAATAAAATAAAAATCATCTTATTTTCATATTGAATGTTGGTAAAATAATGTGATTATCATAATTCCATAACAAGTACCACTTGAAGTAGTAAGTGTGTTGCTTCCAACTATGTGATCCCCTAAAGGGAGGTGTTAAGAAGTGATCAGCTACATTACTAGTAAATTTACTTACACATACATGGATACAATGAAATGTGTAAGTGGACAAAAGGGCTAGTATATGAGGTTCTATTGGTACCTCCTACATTGTAAGACAAATTGGAACATCTCCTTATGCTCAAATGTTTTTGGATTGTTTGATACTCCATTGGAATGATTTCATGATGGTTGAATGTTTTTATTCATCTATGTAGAAAATAAGTCTATGTGGAACCTTCCACAATGTAGGATAAGAAGATTGTCTCAATTTTGACAACATATCAAAGAAAAGTGTGAAGAGAGAGATCCTAATTTCCACATAAAGTTTGTATAAGGAGAGAGAAATGGTAAAGTGACAATTGAAAAAGAAGCATTACATTAGTTGACTTTCACATGGATTGTGAAAATCATGTGGTTTGCGTAGAACATGTACAAAAAGTACAAGTAAAGTAGTTAGTCAACATGTGATACTTTTGCATTTGATAATTAGTCAAGGGATACTTATTTCTTAATGTAAGATCTATATCTATATTTGTATCATCTATTATTTTCAAATATCCCAAAGGTACCACCAAACCTGAGATTGCTGATGTGGCACACATTTCAAGAATCTAAGCCAAATGTAAAAGATGAAAATAATTTTATTTAGGAAAGTCTATTTTCTCTATATCTTGAATTGACTTATAAGTCTCTCTATTTGCTCCACATTAATGGCACTAGTTGGTAACTTACAGTGGGATGCCACGTCTCTATATATGTCATGTGTGTTTCTCTCTCATGGTTCTTACACTTCTTGATGGAGTACGCATGGAGTCAAAGCTTCCTTACTTCATCTTCTTTCCCAACTAAATGTGTGTAGAGGATGCATCAGTTTTTCCAATCATATTTGGGATCTCTTGATAGATCTTGGCATGGATTGCAAAGTCTATTACACAAGGTATGCCATAGTTCATTCCATGTGATTCACAGTGATGCTGGCTTCCCCAACCAAGAACTTGGCACAAAGGCTTACCATGTTTGAATTGGAGAGCTTACTACTAGGATGGCAACTTCTAATGCACCCTCCATGGTGAGGAGAGTCTTGGGGTAGCTTCTAGGGATGGTTTTCGTATGCTAATTGATGAGTGATCCCACATTCCACCATTGCTTTCCTTTTAATTGGTATCAAAGTGGCATTTGGTGTTTGTGGGAGCTCATGCTGGGAGTGAGAAGTGCAAGGACTGAAGCTTTGTCACATGAAGGTAGAGGATTTCTTTTTTGATTTTTTGAGTTAGGTGCAAGTTACAGTGGAGAAAATTGTGATAGCACAATGCTTATCGTTCAACTACTATAACCTATATAGGCAGGGCTCAAAGGGATCAAAACCTTTTGATACTTGCTTATTACATGCATTGTGTAGGCCACCCCAACATACCTTACATTGATGCTTGCTACTTGCACATTGATAGAGATCTAAGTCATTGAGCCATTGAGGCTTGATTTGGGCTGTGATAGCCCACTTTGGCAATGATTTGGCAGCCAATTTTGGCTAGGTTTTAAGCAAAACAACTTAGTTTTGGATGCTCAAGAAGAGATCTTAGTATATGGTTTTGATGTATGCGAGCAAAAGGGATGCTTAAGAAAAGCGTAGCTTGTTTTTTAGAAGTAAGGGGTTTGCTTGGATCTAGTAGGGAGCTTGCTAAAGCTTAGGCTCTACTTGTTTTGAAGCAGAGGGTTTGCTTGTGTTTATAATAGAGAAACAAAACGAGAGAGAGACCTGATGATTTGTTGAGATAGTGATGTCTATGGGGTTGTACTATTGATTCGGATGCTCCAAGAAGCTGTTTATATTGAAAAAAACCTATATTGATGTTTTTGGGTGATTCACGCTTCTCATTATAGTTTCCCACATTATTTCATTATGTAGAAGATCACAAAAACCTTTTTGCAAGGCTAAAACTTTAGTTTCATTAGTGAATTTGCACTAGGAGGCTTTTGGCTTTGGGTTCCACATAGATTTTCATGAATTTCTCAACTTGGAGGATTTCCCATGCTAGCTTATGCTCACTTTGCAGAGAGTATGTAGATTGAAATTGATTTGTGAAGGCAGTTTTCATGTACTTCGTCTCCAGTGGTTGTTTTATGCTTAGAAGATAGCTCGAGCACTTGGGACAACTTGTAGAAAATGAATATGATTTTGAGTTTGCTAAAATATTGTATTTACATTAGTTTTATGCTGGTTTGACATTTGGATAGCCATTGCTTGCTTTGTAGAGCATTCCAATTGTAGTCCAGTAGTCTATTTTCAGCTTACAGTTGGGTAGATCTTGTTTTTTTTGGTACATACATATGGTTGTCATTATGACTTCTTCATTGAGTTCAAAAAAATGCATTTTTCAATATTGAAAGGCTTTGTAGTATGAACTTTTTGTATTTGAAAGAGAAAATATAGAATGTTGTAGTCCAAAAGAAAAAGGTGAATTCAATTAAATGTAGTGGGATTAAGCTGAGGAATATAGGGATGCAAATATGTGGGAGGAATGGAATAAGCTAACATGCTCTACTAAAGTCCATGTATTTTAATGTGAAACATATGAAAGGTGTATATGGTGCATGCTTGGTAACTTGTATGAAAAAGAAAGTGTAGCCTCGCAAGTTTATTAGCTTAAAAAACTCATTAATCTCTACATGGAGGTG
Source organism: Lygodium microphyllum (assembly GCF_053477565.2). Classification (NCBI taxonomy): domain Eukaryota; kingdom Viridiplantae; phylum Streptophyta; class Polypodiopsida; order Schizaeales; family Lygodiaceae; genus Lygodium; species Lygodium microphyllum. Next base: position 30,437,744 of record NC_141135.1, read on the forward strand.
TTATGAACCTTCAGGAGTTCAAGTGGAAACATGTCAAAAGGATTCCTTAAGAGTTCCACTAAATTTATCTCCTCCTTCTCAATTAGGTCATCAACTATAAATACAAGATGAGGCTTTTCCCCCTCCTCCTCGGCTAAATTGACTTCTATCTTTCGTAATCCATGTATTGCCTTATTGATCTATCATTGATGTTTAGCTTCTAGCGATACCACTATTTGATCTCATTTCTTAAATTTGGTGAAGCTTTGGGGAGATCTTGGGGTTTTTTCTACTCTTCAAATTTTGACTCCTTGGTAACCTTTCTTCCTTCAACTTCATATGCCTCAGGTGGAGTGAAAGGTCCCCCTTGGTGTGCTACATGACACCACTTTGCTCATTGGCCAAATTATCTAGTAATCCCTTGATTAAAAGTCTAGCTAAGTTTGCTTCGAGTGCTCTTTCCCTAACAGCATTTTCTTTCCATCCTTTTTTTTTCATGAGTGCTAAGATTTCCTGGACTTGGCATAGCTCCACCTCTCTCCTTTGCCTATTGATCCTCTATGTCCTTGTGAACCTTCTCCTAGTCTCCTTTCCTCTTCCAAAGTTATTATTACCTCATTTACTGATCTCCCCATGTGCACTACCCTCTTATTTTGATCATATTGCACTAATAGCATATTGAATTTTTATTGGAAAATTTCTAGGGACAATCATCCCTATTTCATCTTGAAATACACATGGTCTTTGGCTCTTCTTGTTTGACTAGGGTCTCAATGAGACTAATCAAGTCAAGTAGGGAGATGGTGGCTTCCAAGGAAGACACCTCACTCTTTGAAAGGGAGCGACGGATCGAAGGTTGGACTCGAGAGCTATGGCGGGAGAGCAAGAGCAAGAAAGGGAGAGACTAGAAATGGGAACTCCAACAGTCGCAATGTGTGACCGGGCCTTCCTTTATTCAAACTGTCACTAAAAGAATAAATAATAAAGTGACAGTGACGGGCGCCCGCCACCTATAGTGTGCAGTGGTGGTGACTGTCAGTGTAGTAATACATGGGTGGCTAGGCAGCAGAGGTGACTTTACCCCCAACAACCTCCCCGTTAAAGGCGAATCTGCCCCAATGAGGAGTGAAAAGAAAAAGAAAAAAGACAGTACAACATGTACACAGGTACAACAGGATGAGGAAAGATGTCATCTCATCCCACGCCCATCAACCTCCTGAGGAAGGCAAAGCACTTTGTAGAGAGGCTTTTCGTGAGCAGATATGCAGGATTCTGGTCAGTCGAGATCTTGACAAGATCTACAGACTTGTCCTCAACGACCCCACGTATGAAGTGATACCTCACCTTGAAGGGGAGCTACAAGCTCTACCCCGAGACCTAGGGACCGCTTATTGATCAAGCGTTTCAAGTAGAGCGGCCATGGCTACCTCTCACATAGCCGACGTGCCATGCCTACCTTACGAGTGTAGTGAGCTTACCTTGATGCTCGATCGAGTACCCTCCTCTCTCTTGCACACCGGTAGCTCCATGATCCTTGTGGCAAGCTCAAGCAACCTCAATCCCTCTCCCATGAGCTCCATCCTCCATAGCCACGCACGAGACAAGGGAAGAGAAGAGAAGAGAAGAAGATGGAGAGAGGATATGGAGAGCTTCTTCTCCACGATCCCTCACTCTCACACACTCACTCCCTCACCCTCTCACACTCCCTCACTCCCTTTCTCAAGCACAAGCAAGAAGGCAAGAAACAAGAGAAGAAGAAGAAGAAGCTTTTGCCACACACAAGAATGAGCTTCTCATTCACTTTTGAACTTTATATACATGCCCTCCCTTCTTTGGGCGGTCATCCCCTTTTTTTACATGGCCGGCCATTGGCCTAAACCCATTTCTCATTTTCCACTATTCTAATTTATCCTATTCCCAACTAATGCATACAATTTGCACAGGAGCGAGCCTGGCACTCTTTTACAAGGATTCGGGAGCGCTTCCACATTTAATGGTGCACTTTTTACTCTTTTGCTTTCTCGGGGGGACACTGAGACTTTTTGGGGGTCGTGTCCAGACATTTAAATTTTTCAGGGTCTGGTTACTGGTCAAGGCGCCTTTTCCTTCTTTTATCCTACGCCTTTTTTGCTATTTCTTTTTTTCCATTTTCCCGCTCCTCTGCTCCATTTTCCCGCTCCTCTGTACTGCGGTAAACACGGTAAACATTACCCCCTCCTAGCCAAGTGCTAGTCCCATGGCACTGCGGTGGAAAGTAGTGGGATAGTTGGGTCTGCTGCTAAGCGGAACTAGTGGGTAGATGACACTGATTCAAAGGTGAGGGTGTGAATGAGAGGTGATGGAGTTTAATGACGATGACCAGGAGAGATTTTGGCGTGCTTTAGGCTTCATGAAGATGCTCGGCATTTCTCACACAATTGTGGCTTCCATTCTGCGGGGCTGATAGGGGTTCCAGTTGGCTTGTAAAAAATATGTAGCCGGTCATCCCTTGAGCATCAGAAATGCTTGATCAATAAGCAATCCCTTAGGAGGATGGTGTTGGAGGGATTTATCGTGGAGAAGCCCCCCCGAACTCTGCCTTGACAAAGATATGCTTTGTCTTCGCATTGAAGATCTGTGCCTTTGATTTGAAGATCTTTGTCTTTTATTTGAAGATCTTTGTCTGTGATTTCAAGATCTTCAGTGCTGCGTTGAAGATCTTCAACCTTGCATTGAAAATCTTTAGACTTGTGGAATCAATAAGCGATCCGTAGATCTTGAGGCGTTAGGCATGCATCTTTGGAAGATGAGGTTCCAAAATCTATGCCAATGGCAGATCTATTACTGAGTACTCCTTTTGCTTGATTTGGTTCAGTCATGGTAGCCATCAGCAAGTAGATGGTTGGCGACATGAAGCATGTTGGTCCGTCCAATCCAATGCAGAAAAGCTCCTGAAACAGCAGCAAGGGTGTCATGTCCAACACATGAAAAAAGCTTTGGTCATTAAAGGATGCCATGGATGATCTTCTTTAGCTGAGTAGCCAGTTCTTGAAACACGAATATAACCTACAAGAAAAGTTGTGCACTCCCTAAGGGGTGTGTCTACCTCACCGTGTAGTGCATGGTGCCCGTGGCAGTGGAACTGGGAGATGGGTCTAACCTTGGGCAAGCCCTTGGTAATGTCCCACACTTGAGGACCCAGTTCATGTGTCGTTGGAGGTGCGGTGCAAATCTTAGGGTGACAGGTCTGAAAGTCCTGCCCTTGATGTGCCCTAAGTGTGAAATGGGGAAGGGGCTAGGGAGAACCCTAGATGCAGTGACTGTGGTGCACAACAAGGGGAATGGAAGTTGCAAGCTCATCATGTGAAGTCTTCTCTCTCTTATCTTTGCTTAGTAGTAGATTCATCCCTTGGCTTTGCTATTCTTTGTTGTTGTCTCTTCTTTCCAGTTCACCTTTTCTTTTGTTGCCTTGTGGCTTTTTTTCCTTTTTTTTTTGAAGAGGTTATACATAGATGCATGTGATACAAGGGCATGATGGGAGTTTAATCCTCGTCATCCAAATGGCGGGTAGGGGATGGTGGAGGGCGAGGGGCTTTGTTAAGGAATCTATGGCTCAACATGTAGCCCTTGAGATTGAGGCAGGTCTTGAGAGTGGTGGTGGAAAGGAAAGGGTGGTTGCATTGTGTGAATTTACTATCGCTCATATCCTCAAGCAGAGCAATACAGAAGGATGGCAAAAGAGTAGCGCACATCATGAGGCGAGTCATTGTGCTGCTATCTATGGCATTGGGGTCGAAGTAAAGGGGTGGAAGGTGGCATTCTTGAGGTGCAGGCTCTTGGTAGATTAGGACCCTAATTAGTCTAACATAATTACAGGTTGTTATGAAGGCGGGGTCAGGACAGGATGTGAACTCACTAAGGAATCTATCTATGGAACTGTACAAATTAGGGAGGGTAAATACAAGGGCATCTTTAGAGGAGGTGCTATTGGCGTTATAGATGATAGGGAAGTCAAACCTGCCGTGGATAGACGGATTAAAATCCACGCCTACCCTTCGAGGATACGGCATGAATGTGGGTTCGTTTTTCTCAGAAGGAAGGGTGTTACAAAACACCATCCAAGCGTCAAGGTTGACATCAAAAATGCGTCTTTTCCAAGTGGGTTGGCAATTGTAGCCCTCCACTGATCTAGGCACCTAGAAGACTTTATCATGCCAAAATTTGCGGTCCTCGGTTCCCCAAGCAGTTGGGTTGGCCTCTCGCTCCACTAGCCACTTGTCCTTGAGCCTTGCACCCATAGCGATTACATCGTTTACAACTTCAATGGGCATTACTCTATTTAGTTTAGTGGGAAGCTCGAAGCTCAAGTCGAAGGGGTTGCGGGCACATTCTTGCTATTCCCAGATGATTAGCTCTGCATGGTATCCAGCGGGGAGGTCCTCAGGGCACGGTGGGAGAGAAGCAAGTTGCATTGGGATAGGTCTAATGTTCAGCTTCTTCCTTGCCTTCTCCACCATTTCTCTTCTGCGCTTAGCCAGGGCTGCTTTCCTCTCAGCGGATGTGTCAGTGGGTTGCACTTCATCTTGTCGTGGAGGAGAGGGTGGTGAGACGTAGTCCTCCTCCTGAGGTCCCAGATCAAACTCTGGTCCACCCCCTTCTGCTTGCACTTCTTCTTGCACCTTCTCTTCTGTGAAACCAAGTTCGTCAATTTCTTGCACCGTCAGGCCTACCTGTGTAAGGTATCTTCTTTGCTCCTCCAGGATCTGCAGCGGGCCTCCTAGTTGTAGTGGTACATGCAGGCTTGCTGTTAGGGCTCTACGTGCAATGGCTAGCTTCTTTTGCAACTGATCATTGGCCTCGTTTTCTTCTGTTTTGGTGGAGTGAAGCAGCGTGTTGAGGAAAGTATGCTGCTAGGCCATCATAGAGAGCTGGGCAACCTCTGCCTAATTTTTAGCCAACACTCTATCTCCTTCTGCTTTGGCCAATCGGCGTGCCAGGTCTCATACCCTCCTTTCGTTGTGGTCAGCCCATTCCTTCGCTCTCTTCTCCATATCTTCCAGGCTCTCCCCCTAATGGAAGGTCATAGCCATGAGTCGTTGCTCTTGGTCTTCGAGCTTGCGGTATAGGCGGGACTGCTCCTGGTCTTCATTAGCGATCTGCGCACTGAGCTGATCCAGCTGCACCTGCATTCTTTACACCTGCTCTTCTCTTAGCTTTTCTAGCTCTACAGTCTCCTGTTTGATCTTCTCAAGCTGGTTTTGTGCCTCCTAGTTGACTGCAGTGAGATGGTCGTTCTTGCGCCGCAAGTGAGCAGTGGTCTCCCTCTCTCCGTTGAGGCGATCCATTAGGATTTTTCTTCTTCCCTCCCAGGCAGCATCATGTTCCTTTAGGGTTTTTGCTACTTCTGCATCTCTATTGCTGGCTTTCTCCTTTAGCACAGCAATCTCCTTTTGGTACTCTGCTATCTGTTTAGTTTTCTCCAGCTGGAGAGTGGCTCTTGATTCTCGCTCTATTGCCAACTCTTCCGTGGCAGTTCTCTTTCCTTCCTTGGCCTTTTCTAGCTGCGAGAGCAGCTCTTTAACGTACTCATCGTACTGGCCTGCTGGAGGTGGGGGATGGGACATGGTGGCGGCGACGGTAGTAGCTTCTGTTTTCTGTCTTTTAAGCTCTGGGCTTAGCTCCACATCAGCCGTGGCTGCCCTCTTCACTCCTGACACTAGGGTGGCTATGCTAGCTTCTCTTGCTAACTCCCTTTCCACCAGGAACTGCAGCCATGTGACCATATTGCTCTCATCGACCTTTGGTGAAGTTCCTGGGGCGGGGATGGTTATTACGGAAGCAACAGGGCTAGTTGGCACAAAACTGGTAGGGACAAGCGTGATGGCCTCCTTACCCTTGCCCTCTGCGAGACTGGCGATGGCATGGGATCTGGCACATTCAAGCTCGTGTCCAGGTTCTCATTCTCCTAGGGCGGGGTTTGCTTTCTTTGTCGTTGATGTTGTTCCACAGATATGTGAGTTGCAAGTTCTATATCTTCTTGTTCCTTCTTCCTCAAGGCTTCTTCCTCCTTCTCAGCTTTTCTTTTCCTCTCCTCTTCTGCCTTTCTAGACTCCTCTTCCACTCTCTGTGCATCCTCTTTTTCTTTCCTTTTCCTCTCTGTTTCCTAGGCTCTTGACACTCTTTGCGCTTTTTGCAGTTCTTCTTTCTCTTTCTTCCTCCTTTCTTCTTCCCTTTGCTGTTGGAAGCGCTTAGTGCACTGCTCTCTTTGCTGCTGCTGGCGCTGTTCTTCTTGCTTTTCTTCTTCATCACTACTCTCGTCAGTTTCTGTTTCCTCATCAGAGCCAGAGGATTCTTCGTTGTGTGGTGAGGGTGGCGGTCTCTCCTGCTCCTCCTCTGCTGCTCCTGCCTCCTTTATTGCTTCTTCAATTAAGGCAGTTAGTACACCTCCATATCCAATGAATGATGCTTTGGAGGCGGCCTTATTCCTATCTTTTGCTGGGGATTCACCTCCAGCAGGTTGGCTTCCCAGATCAAGCACTACGGCAGCCTTCTCGATTGTGTGTCTTACGTAATCATTCTAGTCGATCTCTTCTGGTGCATTGGCTGTGAGGCTTTCGAGCACAGGCACATTTATTCTGCCCATATAGGCAGTGTATCAATGGTTGGAGAAGAGGGTGTGCATGACTTTAGCACACATGCGGATTTCGTCATCAGGGATGTCCTGGATATTGACTCCGTTGTTGGACCGCACATGGCCCCTGTCCATTTTTAGCATGGCGAAGACATCCCTTTTTGGTCTCTTTATGGCCCTTGGTTCTAGGCCCAGTGCCTTTTCTACTAGTTCCTTGCTTAAGGGTACCCTGACTTGCCTGGCAGCATCCCCCCTTCCCATAGTCACCGTGGCACTCTTGGAGGCAGAGTTGAAAGTTCGTAAGAACTCAACACACCTTGGATGATCCACATTTTGCTCCGCCTTCTCCACATACTTGGTCATATTGCACTTTTCTATGACCTCCTTAGCTGCTTCCTCCGTTTCCACGACCCTGGGTAGGTTGTGGACAGTTCGGAAATTCAGCCGTCCGTAAGCTTGAATTTGCAGACTCAACATATACTTTTTCTTTTCTTCTTCCGTGAAGGGAAGCTTATGAGCGCGATCTTGATGAGCCATCTTGGGTTCCTGCCCAACAAAAATACTTTTCATTAATCACAAGTGGAAAAGGAAAACATGGCTAAATGAAGCTAAGCATGAAAAATACGCAAAACAGGAATGCAAAGAACTTGAAAATTTTTGCTAACTAATTTTTATTTTTATTTTTATTTTTTTTAAATCACTGAGTTCAACCTTTCAACAATTATTTATGCCTTCTTAGCCCCCTCAGAAAGATGAAAATCCTTCCTAGGATTGAATGAAGTGGTGAGGATATCAAAGGTGATTGTGATGGGGTGTTCCAGCCAACAGCCACTCATAAAATGCAGGGTTGTACTCAAGTTGAGCATGACGATCGAGTTCACAGGGTTGTACAGAAACTTGGGAGATATAGGTCAAGACATCGTGAAAAATATCTCTGGTATTAAGGCGCCTTGCAACGTGCAGTTCTTCTTCTGTAAGGAATTGGTCAATGTAAGGATGGGCTAGGACCTGGTCATCTAAGTGTTGGTTCTGGGTAATGGCCAAAACTCTAAATGAAAGAGGTGCCACATAAGTAGGATCATACTCAATGGTCTTGATTGCCCTCCTTTGTTCAGCATTTGTCATGATACGATAGCCTTTCTTTGCCCATTGGGTCCGCAAAGTGAACCACTGCTGTAAGAACGAGGAAGTTGAGCTTGCAAGTTGCGTGAGCTCATGTAATTCTTGTTCGGGAGCAGAACGAGGAGGCTTACAGTATGAGGTGATTAGTCGCCTGAGAACAGCTTGCTCCTTTGAGATTTCTTCATTTGCTATTAGTTCAGCAGCAATCTTGGGGAATTTGATGGTCATAAACTCGTATTCCTCCCAAGTGCATGGTAATGCACAAACATCAGAAGCAAGTGGTTCATCAAGAAGACCTAGGTCCAACTGCTCATAACTCCTAGCAAATGTGGTGAAAGTGTGGTCTAACACCTTGATGCAGGTCACAAGGTCATCTCCCGAAGTTTTAGCAAGGTCTTTAGCCAAGGAAAGGAAAGATCGTACCGCATAGGAAGGCCTAAGACCTGCTAGTGGTGATGGTGCAATGGAGCTGGATAGCAATGACTCCATTGCTAGTGTCACAAGTGTGGCTTTGCACTCCGAAGCACTTTGAAGTGCTGCAGGAAGCTCTGGTGGCATGGAAGTTGTGCTAGGTTCTGAGTGCACAGTCACGGAAGTATTCAACTCTTTTGAGTGAGGTAAGCTTGAGGCTTTTAGCGATTGCTTTGGTCGATAAATTAACTGGGCCTTATTAGTCATAGCCGGCAGTGGTTTGCTAACTACAGCCCGGGCGCTATGTTTGCAAGCCTCTCTCGTTGGAGTGAGGTTGCTTGGAGATGAGCCTTTAGACTTGCCATTCTTAGGCACCCAAATCCAGGGGTTGCCTTCATAGTAGCCTTGTGCTCGCAAGAGATCTTTGGGGATCCATCGCGGCGTGGTTGTGTGCCTATGTTGATAGCATCCAAATTGCCTCTTAGGCCGTGATGGACTGATTGTTTTGGCATTTAGAAGCATGTTTGGGTGGTCTACCTGGAGGTGGTCTTTGCCGCTTTGGCACCCATATAAGCTTAGACTCCTTGGCCTTGTGAGCACTCTTGGTGGGTTTGGGTCTAGGGTCTAGAGCTTGGCATGAGACCTTAGTGTCCTTCTCTGTAGACTTGAGTGTAAGTGCGGTCGTAGTGATTTCTACCGGTGGCTTCACAATGTTGAAAGGGTCAAAATAGCCCTTGCTGAAAGTCATCACTATGCGCACATTGCCTATAGCAAGATGGATGCGTTCTATATTATAATCCACATTACAATTTGTCTGCTTCTTAAAAGTACGACCTAATAGTGACATATTACTGGCCCCTTTTGTGTTAGGAAACACGTGAAAGAAAGCTGGTATACGGTCAGACTCAATAGAAATGACCACTTTGCACTTCCCTAAGAGCGTGTAAGCATTGCCCCCAAATGGGGTGAGTTTGGCATTGGTGGGCTGCAGTTTAGGTTGACCAATGCGTGTCCAATGGTCATGCATCAAGATATTGTAATCGGCACCTTCGTTAATTAAAGCATCAAAAGAATAGGTCTTTTCCGCAGTGACGGTGATTCGTAAGTAGGCGGGTGCCACTGCTTCTTCATCTTGATCTATTATTTCCATATTAATAGCCACACAGACGTTGACAGGGGCTTCCAACATAGGTGGCTCATGCAACGGGTGGGAAGGAGGATAGTATTTTTTTATGCGGCTACCATTGAAAAAGCCGATTCCTTCGCCTTCGAGCGTCTCTAATTCAACATTGCTCGTTCGACTAATTGCACGTACTCGGAAAGGTCCCAGTCCACGGAATTTCATTTTCTGTTTGTGACCCTTCACAGAGTATAGCAGAACGAGATCCCCCTGATCAAAGTCACGTTGTTTGACATGCTTGTCAAACCACATTTTCCTCGATGCTTTCTCACAAATCAGCGCATGGGTGGCCAAGAGCCGGGTTTCCGTGAGACGTTCTAGCTCTACCAAGCAAGCGTCTCTTCCCTCCTAGCGCTCCTGCATTGCTATCCTTAAGCTAGGGACAAAAAACTCTAAGGGCAGAATGGCCTCCATTCCATAAGTCAACCTAAAGGGCATCTGGCCTATAGCCGTTTTAAAAGCCGTACGATAGGCCCACAAGGCCGCCATTAACTTGTTGTCCCAGTCACTCCGAGATGTAGATACCACTTTTGTGAGTACATTGACTAGGATTTTATTGGTGGATTCTGCTTGTCCGTTAGTGTGAGGGTAATAGGGCGAGGATTTTCTGTGAATGATTAGAAAAGTAGAGAGCAGATGCGATATCACCTCATTAATGAAGTGTGTGCCCTGATCACTGACTAATTCTATTGGACACCCAAACCGTGAAATGACCTGCTCCCACAAGAACTTTGCAATGGTTCTAGCGTCATTCTTCCTTGTAGCTCTTGCCTCTGCCCACTTCGTTAGGTAATCAGTTGCCACTATGATGTAGTGAGCCTGAGAGTACTGTGCCGCGGGACTGATAGGTCCAATGAAGTCGATGCCCCATTTTTCAAAGGGTTGTCAGGCTATGACAGGGGTCAACTCCATTTTATCTTTGCACACGAGCACCTTGGTTCTTTGGCATTCGTCGCAGTGCTTCACAAATTTAGCAGCATCACGGAATAGGGTGGGCCACCATAGTTGGGATTGCAGCACCTTTCGAGCTGTTGTATCCCCGCTAAAGTGTCCTCCAGTGATTCCACCATGTGTTTCTTTCAATGCATCGTGCATCTCATGCTCACACACACATCTGTGCAACAAACTGTCTTGTCCTAACCTATAGAGTTGGCCGGCTATCAATTGGTATGGTTGGATTTTCAAAATACGTCTCCTCAGCCTGGCCTTCTCAATTGGTCTCTCAGGTAATCCGTTCTCCAGCACCTGAACTACATCATCGGCCCAATATGGCATCAGATGAGCTTTAAACAATTCTCTCTCACTAGACAGGTTAAAGAGATGAGCATCTAGTAAATCGTCAGGTATGCCTTGTCCAGCGGCTTCTCCTCTGGGTATGCGGGACATATGGTCAGCCATCTAATGCTGCTTTCCTTTGTGTACAACTACAGAGAAGTCAAATTCCAATAGGAGAAGTAACCATCTAGCTATGCATCCTGTAGCGCAAGGCTTGTTCGCAAGATAGAGCAAGGCTTGATGGTCAACAAAGAAGACAAAGGGAGTGGCCAACAGATAATGTCTAAATTTCTTTACAGCAAATACCATGGCCAACCCCTCCCTTTCTGTGGTGGAATAATTCATCTTGGTCTCTGTGAGCTGCCTGCTGGCAAAACTCACCGGATAGTCTAAGTTATGTTCACCAGGCTGGCATAGCACGGCCCCAATAGCAAACTTAGAGGCGTCTATGTGCACATGAAACGTTATGTTCCAGTCTGGGGCTCGTAAGATTGGTGCAGTGGTAAGAGCCTTCTTCAACTCTTCATATGCACGCTAGCATTCCTCAGTCCACTCAAACACGATCAACAGCTTGTACAATGGTCTAGCAATCAGTGCATAATTTAGTACAAAGCAACGGTAGTATCCAGTATGTCCTAAGAAACACTGAACTCCCTTGTAGTTATTGGGTGGCAGAAGGTCGATAATGACTCTGACTTTTGAAAAGTCCGTGGCGATACCATTCTTTGACACCACATGCCCTAGGATACATCCGTGTTTCACCCAGAACTGGCACTTCAAGGGGTTCAATGAGAGGTTGTATAACCGACACCGTTTAAAGATAGCTCTCAATTTCTCTAAGTATTCGGCCCAACTAGAGTGTACGCATAAGTCGTCTACAAATACCTCTAGTTTGCGCCTAAGCATATCTTTGAAGATAGTGCACACTAACCGTTGGAAAGTTGCAGGCGCATTCATCAGCCCAAAGGGCATGAGAATGTAGGCGAATACACCCCATTCCGTGGCGAAGGCAGTCTTGTGCCTGTCATCGGGGTGCACTTGCACTTGATTGTAGCCCCAGAAGCCGTCCAGAAAACTGTAGGCCTCTTTACCTGCTACCCTCTCAAGCATGTAATCGGTGTATGGTAAAGGGTAGTTATCCTCTTCGTAGCGGCGTTAACTTTTTTATAATTAACGCACACTCGGATTTTTCCGTTCTTCTTCATCACGATTACAATCGGTGATACCCAGTCCGTGTGCTCAATCTCATATATGAATCTTGCCTTCATGAGCTTATCAATCTCCTCTTTTACTGCATGGGCATGTTTGGGATTCATGGGGTAAGGTCGTTGCTTTGTTGGCACTGCATCAGGGACCATTGGGATATTATGAGTCACAACCCTAGGGTCGACCCCTTTAAGTTCATCCAATATCCAGGCAAATACATCAATATACTCTTGCAAGACTGCAACAAGTTTGGTCTCCTCATCCTCGGTCAAATCGTCTGCAATGAATACAGGTCTTGGCTTTTCGCCCTCCCCAGCCAAGTTGACTTCCTTGACTTTGACGGGTCCTTCGATCGGTTCACTAGTTTGGCCATGCCTCTTCGCACATAGCAGAATCACTACTCTGTCACCCTTTTTAAATTTTGTAAACCGTTTGGGTAGATCCTGCGGTTTCTTTTGCCTCTCTACTTCTGAGTCCTTCGCTCGTGTCCTGGCCTCCTCCTTTAATCTCCTGCGCCTTAGGTGGACTGGCAAGTCCCCTTTGTACGTTTGACCTTAGAGGGTTGGGGTATCTTGGGATCACTCTCAGTGCTAACTTCCGACTCCAAGTTAAACTCGCATCCCTCGCTCGAGGAAGGAGTTTCCCCAAGGGGTCGTAGTTCAGTAGGTGCATCCGTCTTGAGCACTGGGATCACCCATGGTCGTGCTTCTCCGGCTTGCTCGTAATCCACGGCTCCTATGTATTCTAGCCAGGATCTATCGCACTCCATCCGCATGACTCCTTTTTCACTCCAATTCATCATTTCCTTCCTGGGTCTAGAGTCTGCCTTGATTTGTTTTATCGTTCTCCCTTCTGTGTCATACTCTACTGTATCTATCTCTTCCTTACTTTCATCTCCTGTAGAGCGGCAGTCCTCATATTCCTCGTCGTCAGAGTCTTGCTCTTCAGACCTTTCATCATCGCCTAAGCTTTCCTCTTCAGTCTCCTTGTCGTCAGTAACTAAAGCCCAATTGTATAACAAATTCAGATCGTGGACTTTGGTCCATTTCCATTCTGGCTTAGACAACAGATCAAGTAGAGGCTTTAGGTTGGTAGCCAAGTTGCCCTTCAGTGTGTCTGTCAGATACTCTACGATTTCCTGAAGCTCTAGCTTATTGCTGGGGATATGGAACGAGACAGGTTTCCTTGGGTTGAGTGAGCTTCCTGCCATCATGCAGAGTGGCACAGTTGGCTCCTCTATTGGCATGGTTGCGGCTTTAGCAGCCTACCAATATAGTTCTTCCTCATCTGAGAATGGTAGGTCAATGGTTGCCAAGACATGCATCCAATCCTGCTCATCCTCAGGGCAGGGAATATATTTAGTGAGTGATCCATAGGGTTTGGTCGTTTGAGTATCGCCTTTCAGCATGGCTAAGATGGCATTTATGTCAACGGGGGTCGTTTTCCAAGTGTCCATCTCTACCCTTACTGCTTCAGTTCTGCTCCCTAGGAAGATCAAACCATTCCCCCAATCTTCAATGACTCGAGCGTTTCTCATCCAAGGTCGGCCTAGCAGTATGTCGTAGTCCACTCCCTTCATGACAATGATGTTCACGGAAAACTGCACACCTGCAATCTTTACTGGCCAGTTCTTTAAGACTCCGAATGGCCTTACCTTCATTCCATTTGCTAACGTGACATTGAACCTGGCAGTCTCTACAGGAGGGTTTCCCCATGCCTCTAAAACTACATGGCTCAGTACGCTAACACCGGTGCTTGTGTCTACAATTCCTTTCCCCCTCATATCTCCTAAGGCTAGAACAGATAGGACTGCATGCATTTCAGTGCCTTCCCAGAAAGCATTGATGTGCAATGACTTAGGAGTTGAGTGTAGAGTTAGACTTGGAATTTGTGTAACTGCATCATGATCTTGCTGATCAGCACCCATAAGTCATGTGTGTCCCTCCACCAAATCTTTTAACTCCTGCCATAAAGAAGGATTCTGCATAAGCAAGTCTTCTATGCTTAGCGTTACTGGGGTGGACAGCAAGGTTGCAAGGAGACTGTTGGGCTCTTGTCTTCCCCTAAGGCTAGCACTCCTGGGCCATGCATTCTATCTGCCCTGGTAAGTCCCCCTTTGGCCTTGCTGCTGAGTTTCCCCCTGTGGCAAGGATACACTTTTAGTTTGTGGTTTTGTGGGTGAGATTGGTGTGCTCATGCTGGAAAAATCGTCCATTGGATCTTCTAGTATGGGTTGAGCATCCTTGAGGTGCTCCTGGGCATCCTTGACCCACTCCTTGACTTTGGTTATAGCTTCGAGTCGTCATTTGGGATGGGGATATTCCCCTACCTTGGCACTCCCTAGCTCAGTTGTCTTCGAGGCTGAGGTCTCTGCCTTTGCATCCATGACTTTCTTTCCTGTCACTAACGTCGTGGCTTCCTCGGTTTTAAGGGTTATCTTCGCGTATGTTCTCTTTTTCCTTCTCCTTCGGCTTTTCTTTCCTATTGAGGCTGCGTCAAGGTTACTTGGTCCAGGCAAGGAGATACCTGCCTGCCTTGTTTGAGCTCGCGTCATAACCTGTAGTGGGATAGGTGTGTCCTCACTATCAAAGGTTTCCACTCCAAACAACCCCAGAGGTACTGGCGGTACGTTGGCAGAGCTAGCTGATGGTTTCTGCCTAGGACAATCGGGAAACAGGTGAGTGATCCCACATTCTGTGCATCAGAGATTTGCTTTGTCCTTGTTAGCCTGTTCCTTCTCTGGGCAACGTGATGAAATGTGGCTTGGATGGCCGCAGGTCCGGATCTTGGCTTGGCCCTCCAAAGCCTCTGCCTCTTCCTCTACCTAATTCCATCACCGGCACCGGCCTATAGTCCATCAGGACTGGGTTGCCCTCCTCGTCATAGGATATGTACAGGTTGACATATGTCTCCTCTTCACTAGGCTCTTCCACATAGTGAACTGGAGCATCGCTCGGTGGGTGGGTTACAAAAGGCCCTAGTGGTCTTGGTATACCTGTTGGGTTCATCTCCAGCCTAGGTACGGCAAGTCTTGAGTCATTTGGTGCAGGGAGTGCCAATTAGGCTCCCCTCCCAAAGAAATTGGGTGGTTTATTACCTAAGTACGGAGGATTGTACTGCTGTGCATATGGGAATCTCCTCGGCATCCTACAATGCAATGCATCATGCCCGAATCTACCACAATTTGAGCATGGCCTAGATCTAGGATCTTGGCATTCAGATGGGAGGTGATTGCCGCCATAGTATATACAATGTACATGCGATCGTACAGGCTTCCTTATCAGTTCCTGCGGTCCTGCAATCTCCATTCTCATCTCCACCATCTCCTGGCCTTGGTCCATACCCTTTCCCTTTTCCTGCACACTAGCGGTTGCTTTTTCTCCCAAAATAGTTTATCTCCCTAGATCCCTCTGATTTGCACTTTCTCGACTGGTAGTCCTCATGCTTCGTTCCCTAACCTGATCATCTACACGTATTGCCTCTTCGAAAACTCTAGCTAGCACGTCTCGTTGCAAGGTAGAGTTACTGGCCAAAGCCTTGTAGAGCTCCTCACTCCGAATTCTGTTCATGAATACTGTAGACAGTGTCCTCTCAGTAGGTCGTTCATTGGCAGGGATCCTTTTGAAGAGGCTACGCACATGAGTGACATAGTCCCTGACGTCTTCCTTCTCCCTTTGGCTGATATTTATCAACCGGACGATGACGTTGTCAGAATACCCTGCCTCCGAGAATCTCTTGATGAAGAGGCCCTTAAGGCAAGCAAAGTTTGTACGTTCTGCATCATCGAGGCTAGAATACCAGATTCTCCCCTTATCGCCTAAGCACAGGCCAAAAGCTTGAGAGTGTTGCGCAAGGTCAGTAAGACCATTTGCTTCGCATACTTGCTCGAACTGCTCCATGAAGCTGTATGGGTCACTGCTAGGCTCCTACTTCGCTAGCTGTTTTGCTACGATAGGGATTCTAGCCTGCCCTTTAGCCCCTTGCGTGACTCCCAATCCCGAGAGTAGTGTGGTGACTAGGGCTGTAGCACTCTACTCAACGGACGCATTGTCCATGAGTCGCTTGGCTACAAGTTCGCTCAATGTCATGTCAGCCTCTGCTGCCCGTTCCCTCTCTTCATTCGGTCCAGATTTGGCTGCCCCAGCTAGGTCTAGCACCCTTCTAGCCTCATACATATCTACGTCTTGCTGTAGCTTTCTAGCCCTTTGCTCATGGTTGTAGGCAATTATGCCTTCTAACGCTCTCCTGATTGCTCTTCTCTCTTCTTCGAGGCTTGCTACCACTTCTTCTACACGTCTGCCCTGGATCACGGTCCTAGTAAGTAAATCGTAGTCATGGACTAGTTCCTGTACTGAGACTAGGAATTCTCCTAGGTCTAGCCGGTCCTCTCCTCGGTCGCCTCTTGATCCTGACATTATTTCTGCCTCCAATTCCACAAGGCCGTCGATCAGTTCGAGTAGTTCTAGCAGCGCCCGATCCTCTATGTTGTCGTCTTCTGGATCCTCGCGTCCACTTAACGTCCTCCTGGGTCCTAACCCTGTTTCTCTGTTAAGTCTTGGGATTCACTCCTATTGGTGGGTTCCTTGAATGATTATGTTCGAGTGTATTCCTTGTTATTATAACCAACCCTCAAATTATGTACACTTAGTGTGGTGTCTGTGCGTTCGGTGCGAAATCAGGCTTTCTGCTCTTTCAGTGCACAACCAATGTGGCCTACTGTGTGTGCGGGATTACGGCACTCAAGTGCGATGCCAATGCTACCTTCAGCTCTTGGACACTGGGTATGAGGTCAGTACATGCCTTCCTGGTTAAAATCTGGGTCTCTGCTGCGTCTCTCAGGTATGTGGGGGTCTGATGTCTCGTCTGCTGTTGCGACTAGGCTGCGACAACACACTCTACTAGGTTTCCTAGCCACACAGCCAAGTTTTCTATGATTTTCTCGCACCTGCAGGGCGCACTAGTGTCGACAACACGGGTCTGGGCTTAAATTATTAAAGTAATATCAAAAAATGCATTTGGCCAAAATTGGCCCGAATGGCAAGGTCCGAATCCCAGAATCGGCGTCCGAACCGCCAAGTTCGAATGTCTCGTTCGGCTGGGCAGAATGCCGAATGGCCGAGTCCAAGGGCCGAAGCCTGAATGGCTGAGTCCGAGGGCCTTGGGCCAAATGGCCGGGTTCGGGCGGGCCGATTCGGCTGTCCGAACACCGAATGGCCGAATCCCGAATTCGGAGGGGCCGAACCGCCGAAGCCCGAATGATAAGGTCCGAATGGCTAGATGGCCCGAAGGCCGAACTTCGAAGCCCGAAGGCCTTCGTTCGGGCGGCCGAAGCCCGAAGCCCGAACGACACGTGGCCGAATGCCCGAAGCCCGAATGCCAAACCCTAGGTTCGGGGCAGCCAATTGCCCCATTCTGGGGTTCGAACGTCCGAACGCGTCAGGGTCGACGCACTTCTGATAATGAAAATGGTGACGAATCTAGTGTTATGTTGATGATTAGCTATTCTAGGCTGTTAAATACACACAGGGGCATGCCGGGGAAGAGATTTGTATACCTGTAGCACCCCGGAAGTGTGATCAAAGGGCGTCCGCTCCTATCCTGTGCCTGTAGCTCTCTCACTCTCTCTTGCTCTCTCTCAACTAAGTCAGAATGCAGATGAGCTATTTTCCCCTTACCCCAGCCTTACATAGCATTGCCCAACCACTCTCTAACCTTAGAGCCTTTCCCCGTTGCGATTTCCCCCTTAAAAACACGATTTTTGCCTTCTTTTTCTGATTGCAACCAGATTTACAGCAACAAAAACCCTACCTTGATCCCATGGGAAAGGTGGGTGTCCATGTATCTCGAACGAACAATAAATCCATCATCTGTAGTATGGAGGAAATGCTGGCGGTAGAAAGCCATCTTTGTCCCTAGCTCCTACCCTAGCATCAACCATGTCCTAATGTCCAACTGGGTAAGATCCATATCCTGATGATCTTGCGAATCTCAGACCTACTCAGATCAAAAGACGGTGCATCGAGGGAGTACTGGAAGGGGGGTAACTTGTCCATGTAGCTCAAACCCGGGCGACATCTGTGCATATCAACATGAAGTATCACCCTCTCTGGAAAGCTACCTAGAGGACTCAAGGGCCAACCATGCATATCTGTGCTTGGGTAAGTCCCATAGGCTATGTATGTATGCTATCGATCGGGTGAGGGCCTCTACCACAATCGATGTAGCTGCTAGCTCGGCTTTGATGATCTCATGTGGCACTGAGGCCTTACATCTGATCATCCTGGATATCACGGACACTAGGGGTTTCTCCATCGAACTCCATCCGTCATAAGTGCGCCCTGATCTGCTATGGTGGCCAAGACTAGGCCCCCATATCTGTACTCCATAAAGTAGTGTGGATGTGACCAGTGTATCGAAGAGCCATAGCTTGGTGCGGGGCTCTTGAGCACATCCTCTCCAAACCACCTAGTGCTGTGTATCCACAAGTTAGTCTAGTGTCTGCTGCCTCTCGCATAGAAAAGGTGGGCTTGTGAATAAGACTCCCAGGTATGTATAAGAATCCACATACTCCACTCCTTAGATCCATATGTGAATTTAGGTGTTGATCTCTTGACCCATTGTGGTGTAGTATTAAATACCATCACCTTGGTTTTACGGAGGTTCACTAAAAGCCCACTGTCCAAAGTATAGGAGTGTAATGCATCCAAGTGTCTCTGTAGACCCTCTAGAGAGTCAGCTATCAATACAATGTCATCTACATACAATAGGAGAGGTATCCAAGTGCCAGTAGTGGAGCTCTTCTATCTCCTTCCTGTGAAATATAATCAGCAATCCCATCAATGCACAGGCCAAATAATGTCGGAGAGAGGGGGCATCCCTGCTTCACCCCAATGGTGGAGTAAATAGGTGCCAAAAGGCCCTCAGGTGTCCGGACTCTGCCCACAACTCTCTCATATAGTGCCAAAATGTCCCAATTGAGCTCTTTTGGTACTTCCATGGCACGCAATCTGTGTATCAGCATGTCTCTCGGTACTATGTCAAAAGCTTTGCAGAAGTCCACAAAGCAGCAGTAGGTCTATCGACCATGGGCCCTTCCCTTCTCAATGATCGCTCTAAGTGTGAGGATGTGGTCCAATGTGAAGAAGCCTCTCCTAAAGCCAACCTGCCCCTGTGCTCTAAAACCCCACATATCTGCCCACCTGCTTAACTCATGCTCAAGGATGGAAGCATATAACTTAGCCAATGTATGCCCAACCATGATAGTCTGATATTTACTGGGTAGAGTAGGGTCCCTTGACTTGAGGATAGGCACAATAGTGTTTGTGCTCCAGCTTTCTGGTAGGCCTTCACACATGGCTCTGTTAAACATGTAAGCTAGGAATCATGCCACCAAATCTCTAGCATGGATCAAGTGCTCGGCTACTAATCCATCATGATCTTGTGCCTTTCCTCTGCTAAGTCTGTTAATGGCCTCTCAAACCCTACTTTTTGTAAAGAAAGTGGTGGTCTCTAGACGAGGCTCAAGTGGGTCAGGAAGAGGTGGGTGACCCTCCATAGTATAAAGACTAGCTGCATACTCCTCCCATACAGCAGTGGACGTAATAGGTGTGGTCGGGCAATGCTCTCTGAAAAGCCTCCAAGCCTCTCTAGAGTCCTCGCTCAACAATAACTGATATAGGTCTCACTCTAGCTGGGTTAAGAATGTTCTCTTATTCCACCATGTGAGGCGTCTAAAGAGTATCTGTCCATGTCTATGGGTAGTGGACCCCAGTGCTATCTCTCTCTGTAGCCATGCTCTGGTCTCACGACACTCATCATCATACTAGCTATTCTGAGGTGTCACCCTAGTGGAGGCTCTGTGTGTGGGTCATGAGTGTGGGAAGGCTACACCTACAATGATGTGTAGGGACTCACTGAATTGCTGAGTCAGCTCCTGTAATGGAATGTCGAGGTCTCCATCGTGTAACAATCTAAGGATCTCTGCCTCATAGATATCCTATGTCTCTTTGGAAAAGAGGTATCTTAGGTGTCGGTGAGCTGCATGATGGGTCTGCGTGTCAGTGAATTGGAGGTCAATGGTGAATGATAGGTAGGCATGATCCACTGCAACTCCGAGGAGGCGTGGGGATATTGAGAGGTCCTGGAAGTGAGATATCAGCATCGGTGGGGCTAGAACATAGTCTATTGTGTTGGCACCATGTCAATGAGGATAACATGTGAAGGTGTTGGATAGGGGGTATCTAGCCAGGCCATTGAGAATGGCCAACCTGTGTGTTGTGCCCATCTCCACAAGGTATCTCCCATATTCGGTGACTTCCCCCATATCCTGAGATGTCCTCTCTAGCTGTAGCTCTAACACATCCTGCTCATGTAGCATCTCCTCAGATACATCAAAGAAAGACACCTGATGGGAGGCTATCTTGGCATTAAAGTCTCCTAGTAAGATAACCTCTCCCTCCTTTGAGAACTCCCAAATATCCTCATCCAAAGTCACATTTGGTGATTGCCCCTTGGGTGGGGCATATTGGGACGTCATAGGGGAGACATAGCATATGGCAACATACAAAGTGCATTCCTCACCATGCAGTCTCACCAACATGTATCTGGCTTGCTCATCTCTAAGGACTACCTGGATCATCTGTTGTAGCTCCTCCTTGAATAACACTACCACTCCTCCCGATGTGCGATTACTGTGGTATGTGCGTGTCTCCTTCCTGCAAGCTAACTCCCACCTGTAGCCTGTCACCCGTGGAAGTGTAGTATGTGTTCCCTGATGTGTCTCAGATTAGAACACTATATCTCTCCCTCTGAATGTCTCCTCAAAAGCTCCCACATCTAATCAGAGGGCTCCATTACAGTTCCAAATTGCCACTGCAAGGCTGGTCCCATAGGTCTCACACCGTCATTTGTGGCGCCTCTCCATGACTACCACTCTCCCTGCTTTGTAGAAGGTGAGTCTGCCGTCCTCCCTGGCTACCTTAATATTTGGCATGCACTCTCTCATGTGGGCTAGTTGGGTTGGTGTGAGATCGTCATCCAAAAAACACACCGGTCCCCTTCAATGTACGGTGTTGAGCTAGGAAGTCTCTCCTAGCCTCCGTGGTGGGGAAGCGGAGAATGAGTGCATGCTCTTTTGAGCTCTCCCCTTCTGTGCTTTTCTTGCTCACTCTCCAAGCGGAGACATGCATGTCTTTCTTAATATTCATTAACGTGTATAGCACCTTGGTGTCCTCATCCACTTTTTCATGCATCTTCAGCCTCGTCACCCAAACATGGAGTGCTCTCATTTTCCTTTTTTGTTCCTCCTCCAATGTGTCATTGATTATGGTTGTTGTAGGTGCGTGTGCTAGGTGTTTCCCCTTCTTTGCAATTTGAATCCATTGCTTCGCCTCCTCTACTTACTGTTGGGTTTTCTTGAGCATCTCTACCCAAGAAAAACCCTCCGTTGTCTCCTCCTCCTTTTTTTTGGAGTTGTTGTACTTCCTCTTTGATGTGGGTGAGCTCCTTGGTCATGCTAGGTTGAATTTCTCCTTCCTCTAGCTTAGGGCTGAGTTGAATGTCAGTCAGTAGCTACCTAAGTGATTGAATCTCCCCATTTTGGGCTTCTATCTTCAATTCCAGCTTTTTAATCTTATCGTTCAGCCTGCCTATTCACTATGCTCAGTCTATTGTCATACTCCTTCTTGATAGCGATGCATGGCTATTTCATATTAATAGTTGCTAGTGTATAGTGTGATCTTCTTGCAATGGATGATTGTGAGTAGGTGGACAAAATATAGCACAAGGTACTTCTGTATGGGTCAATGCAAAATTTTAGTTGGAGAAGCACAGTTTATTAGATTTTAACAGAAGAGTGCGCTTTGATTTTTCGGTAGGGGGATCAAGACTATCTTTATGCTAAAGATGCAACTTGAAATCATGGTTTGTTGAAATCTTTAGGAAGAGCACTCAAAATTTCTTACAAGTGGAGTAAAATTGTCTATCTTGCGAGTAGGTCATGTATGATCAATTGATAACCCCCTAAATGCAGATGTCTTTGAATGAACAAAGGCAAAGATTTGATCAAATCCAACAACTAACCCATTTGATTGCGTGCCATATTTATGCGTGTGTGTGTTTCATAAGCTTGAGATAAATCAAACCAACAACTTTTATCCTACCTTGTCTTCATTGTCTCTATTTCACAAGCTTCAAATCATTCCAATCAACTATCTCTTTCCTACCTTCTCTTCCCTTTGTTCATGTAAGTCAGATTGCTCTCCTTCAGAGGGCACTTGTGTGCTTCCTTGTCATGCCCTTTCCTCCCTCTAGACATCTTGTACACCTTTCTCCCTCTACTGACTCATCTAGCACACAGACCCAACCTTTAACAACAGGCTCTGTCATAACAATCTATGTTCATATAGACCAACAACTTGGCGCATTTGGGCATGGTTGCAACAATGTATCCACACACAGATAAAATTGGAGATGAATTAAACCCTACCCAAACCTTAGGTCTTTGAAATCATGTTTTGTGAAATCATCATGCCATGAGGAGACTTCCACATCATGGCTAAATTTCTCAATGTCCTCATTTTCTTGCAACTAATTTTCCTTATAATCATCACCTCAGATTAATTTATGTTTTCATGCATCAATATATAACAATATCTTAAATTGGTTCAAAATTTACATGGCATTGCGCAACACAATAAACATTGCCTAAAGCCACTTAACCCATTTTTCAGTTCGATTTCCTCATTATTTGCTACAAGTTTCTATCTAATCACTTGTTTGTGAAGGCTTTTACAATGAGAGCAAGTTGTGCTTCAACAATCTTTGTTGGCATCTCTCTTGGCTTGAAGTCACATTAATCACTCCTCACCTGGAATGTTCGCTGGAGTGCTATTCACCAAACATTTCCTCTATATATCACGTGTATATGACAAGTATATTTATTTCTCATCTTCCCCTATGGTCCACTTGCTTCTATTCTCTTTTGTGTTATGTTCATATTTAATGATCTTGCAAGCATGATCATGTATATTGGATCTATTTCTTAACGCTTGCACTTACTAGCATAGGCTTCTTCCTTGTTATGGACTAGATGAAGCAATGGCATCCCATAAGGTTGGTTTGTCTACCCTCCTCTCGAAGTTTTGTTATTGCCTTATGGTATGTAGTATAACATAAACATCTTACATGGGCTTATTATCAAATACTTGCCATGAGATGCCTTCGAAGATTTCACTCTTAAGAAAACCTAAGTGCATTCAAAAGATCATAAAAGACACATTTTTCTGTAAAATTGAGTTTAATAAAATGACCTCTTTGCTTTAGAAGCTTATGTTTGAAAAAAAAAGTGCTTAAAAAATCCCATTGTGAAAGCGTATGCCTTTTTTATAAATTTTTCTCAAATTGTTGATTTAATAAACCTCTCTTACTGAACTCTCATAGAGTACTTACATACCTCTTGGTGATCTCCGCCAAGAGCTTGCCTGCCCCTGCAAGTGCACCAAGAAAGCAAAAGAGGAGGTAGGCTAAGAAGAGGAAGAGATGTAGCCAACACATGCTCTAATGTGACTACCATGGCTTGCATTGTTGCCATCAAGGGGCACTATTGTTAATAAAGGGAATCGTAGCACTGAGGAAGAAGAAGAATATGCCATTTCAAGAAATGTAAACATGTCAAAAAGGGATAACCATACGGGTTATTGCATGGCCACATGCCATAGGTCAAAGTCCTAGCAAATGATTTTGAAATGGTGTGATTTTGGCAGAGGTACCATCTTATGAGCATTGCCCTAACTGGCAATATCAACAAACATGTCCTTAGGGGCAATTCTAATAAGGAGTGTTCGTGAAAAACATTTTTGGTAGTAGAACTCAAAGTTTGGAAGGATTTTTGAACAAGATACACAATTTGCCATTTTCATGACTAATTTTTAAATAAACCCTTGTTTTTTTAAAAGTTTAGGTTTTTTTTGGGAAATTATTACAATTAACGTTACATCAAAGCTTTCTTGTTTTTGTGAACTAATACGTTACAAGGTATTCGAGTTTTGGCAATTTCCACTTACAGAAAAGAGAATTCCGGTAATTTTCTGCGAAGACGCAATGCCAGAGTTGATTGGTTCCATTAATCAGCAGCAAGCAGCAACAACACAGTTTCAAGTGCAACTGTCAAAGAAGCGAACAAAGCCATGGAGCTGCAGAGAAAGGAGAGTTACACGGGGACATAAAGCCGCTGCAGAGACAGCAGGATTACACGGGACTAATTCATCGAGCTGCAGGTGTGAATCATATAATCAAAAGCTGAACTGAGTGCAAAAAACCACGATTCTTTTTATGCAGGTAGGTTGCTGTTTATCCATGATTACAAGTATGGTTGCGATTAGGATCTGCAGGCCATAGGTTGCAAACCTGAAAGTCCTATCTAGGTCCTCATCATCATCATCATCATCATCATCATCATCAAAATTCCTCTCTAGGTCCTCATCATCATCACCTAAATTCACTTAATATATGCAGGTTAGTTGCTGTTCATTCATGACTAGATGGAGGCCATTGGAGCAAACCTGAAAGTCTTTCTCAAGATCCTCATCATTTTCACCTAATTCACTCATTCATTAGATGTAAGGTTGCATAGGATATGGATGCCATTGGTGCAAACCTGAAAGTCCTCTCAAGATCCTCACCATTTTCACCTAATCCAGTCACTGAGCCTTCCTCCTCCTCCTCCTCCTCCTCCTCCTCAGCATCTTCCACTCCTTTGTCTTCTGCATCTCTCCCCTTCACGCCTCCATCATCGAATTTCAATTTCCCCCCGCCTTCACCTCCCCCCCCTCATAGCATTCCTCCTCCTCCTCCCCCTTCCCCTTCCCCATCTCTACTGTCTTCCTCTCTTCTCAGTTCGTCCATTCCTGCAAGAACATTCCCAGCTAGCAATCCCATTCCTGCCAGCACAAAGGTCACTATCCTCACTTCTTCTGCATCATCATTGCCACCGACCTCGCCTGGCACTTCTTTGTCAAGCCTCCCGTTAAATGTCCCTACTTCTGATGCTACTTACACCGTGGCCACCTCTGGTGGTCAAGGGCATGGAATGTTATCTGGAACAGAGACATCTGTGAACACTGCTGCTTCTAAGGGAGTGGTGGTCGTGGGAGTGGTTGGGCGATCAGAGGAGGATGTTTCCCAGCTTTTGAATCGTATTCTTGATGCCCAAGTATTCGGATCCTCATGTGCACTGAGTCAGGAGTACCCGGAGGTCAGGGATTCCAAGCAACTTGGTACTGATTCAAGCGTTTCTGATACTCACAAGCTTTCAAGACACATGGAATGGATCAAAAAACAGTTCAAGTGTCATCATGATGAAGATAAAGGTGTAGTGTATGTTCAATTTGCATGGGGATCTTTGCCCAAGCAGTTGCTGAACCAGGATCCTGGTACGGAGGGGTTGCATTCTTTGCTGGAAGAATCTGAAGGATTGTCTTTGCGGGGCCTCTTGTTCATGTTCTCAGTAAGATCAAATCTTTGCTTAGATTTCAATAATTAGGCATGTCCCTCATGTGCACGTTTTACAAAATCTGGCACAAGTGTATCTTGATCGGAAAGCATGTAGTATTCTGCTGATTTTTATGGTGTTAACAGGTTTGTCATATTGTCCTGCTTGTTCAAGAAAGCGCACGAGTTGACACACACCTGTTAAGGACCTTGCGCCTTTTGCAGAATGCAAAACATCTTCTGGCTCCATTTGTGAAAACACATGTTCTTCCTGGTTTGTACCCTACTCCAACTGCTATAGGCAGGGGTCCTGTGAGACCTCCATCTCGCTCAACAGGTCACTCCCCTGGAAGAAGTGGGCCAGGAGGAAGAACTGCTTCCACCATAGGGCTGATGTCTGGTTCAGCTCCATCTCTATTTCCAGGACAGTGCACGCCTGTGCTTCTTTTTGTGTTTCTTGAAGACTTCTTGGATATAACAGCAAGTTCTGTTCATGCCGCTGCTCAGAACAATGATAACAGCGAGCCCCATACTTCTGGAACTTCTCAGACAATGGGACCATTAATTACATCAAGACAAGCCCCTCAAGGAAAGGCATCAAATGCTGTAGTGATGCTGGCTAGATCAACCAACAGGTCGGAAGGAGGTCTGCGCAAGAAGCTGCATTCATCACTTGAGGCTCAGATTCGTTACCTGGTGAAAAAGTGCAAAGTTTTAGCAGGTTCTGGTGATAACATATCTGGCACAGGCTCAAATATGGGACCAAGGCTTCCAGGAAGTAGCATGGGTTCTGTGTCGGGTGTAGTAGGGGGCTCGGCACTTTTCGTATTGGATACCATGCGGGTAGCTTGTTTGCTGGACAAGGGTTCAAATCTAAACGGAGAAGCATTAGAAGCTGCATTAGTAGTGATGAATGATATACTTAGGGGAAAAGAAGTAGCAGAGAATGCCCTTACAGAGTTAACAAGTAACCTGGGGGAAGATGTACAGGTGATAAGAGATTTTCTCTGGAGGCAAGCAGAAATTTTAAGAGGGCGTGGTGGAGTTTTGAGCAATTCAACTGGTGGTTCCATGGGGGTTGGGATGGTTGCAGCTGCAGCAGCTGCTGCAGCCGCTTCAGCTGCAGCCGGAGCATTTGCAGGTTCAGGTGGACAGTTGAAACCTTTAGGCAACCCCCCCGAGCTTCCAAGCATTTCAAACTGGACTTCTGCTTGTCAGATAATGCTCGAGGCGCTTGTGGCTGGTGGAGGTCATCTGTATGGTGATGCCAGCAAACTTCCCGTAAAGGCTGTCCAAAATTCTCGAAGCTCACGTAAGGGAGCTTTGCAGCCTGCTGATGTCTCTACTCAAGGTAAAGATGCATTGGCAATGACACTGGCAATGTTACAGCACGGCATGGGACTTGAAATGAAGTTTTCAGCTGATTGGTGCAAGCGTACACTTCCAGTGGCAATTGCTGCTTATTCAAAGGGCTTACCTGCTTGTTATCCAACTGTTGTTCATCTAACTCACCTGGAGAAGGCATTGAGCATTTTCCAATCAATGGTCAGGGGTCCAGCAGTAGCTTTGTATACAGGGAAGCTCAAAGATGAGTGTATGGCCATTTGGAAGTCTGGAAGGCAGCTCTGTGATGCCATAAGCCTTACTGGAAAACACTGTATTCATAAAGTCCATGATGATGTGCGAAAAGACCAATCAGAAACAACTGGTGACAGTGATGCAAAGACACATTCAAGTGGCATGGTTTTTTTGCATGCTTGTGCATGTGGAAGAACGAGAAAGTTACGGGATGATCCTTTTGATTATGAGAGTGCTAATGTGACATTCTTTAGATTTCCGAACTGTGAAGACCTCTTGCCCTCACTTGAAATCCCTGATTGTGAAGGTAACAAGCCTCTTGGTGGTTCAGCCTGGAGTTTGGTGCGATTAGGTGGTGCAAAGTATTATCAACCTAGTACAGGTTTGCTCCAAAGTGGATTTGTTCACAGTAAGAAGTTCCTCTCCCCATGGAATATTCCTTACATCTGTGATTATCAAGCACAAGCTACTAGTGCCCGTGAACAACAAGCTAATGAACTTCCAAAAGCTTCACATTCATTGGTCAGGACCATGAGCTTTTTGGATGCTCTAGAACACGGCAAGATGATTGCCTCCAATGAAACTGATATTTATTCGTGTGTAGATGGGAAGAGTGTGACAACTGACAAGAAAAACAAATCATTGGTAAAGCCTCAAACAAACGAAAGGAAGCAGGTGTTACTGGCTGGTTCTACTTTGCAGGGAGATGAAAGAAGGCTTTTTGCAGATGTTGTGGCGAGAACTATACATGATGAAGACTTGGCCTTTCCTCCACTGCAGCAAAAGCAGATGCATTATTTTGGCCAAAGAAATGTTTGGCAGGATGGGCTTAAGGAGAAGAAAGTTAGTACACAATCTGTGCAACCAGGGCCTCGCATTTTGAGAAAAGATGGGCAGATGGCTTCTTTTGAGGGTAGTGAAGCTGTTTCAGAATTTAAGCCTAGAACAACTATCCCTGTTGCTTTTGGTGAAAATTCTTTATCTCACAGTATGAGTGAAAAAAGGGAAGATCTTGGTGTTGAAGAAGCAATTAGTTATATTGGATTTGAGCATGAGTGCCCTCGTGGCCATCGCTTTTTGTTATCTCTATCTCAGGTAGAAGCATTGGGCTTACCAGCAGGTGGAGATCCCTTGTCTGCAAAGTTGCAGAAAAGCAAAGACTTAGAAGCAAATGCAAAAGGTCCAAAGCACCAGGAGACTGAAGTTTCAAATGTGCACAATGGAGTGCCCTTAGAACATAGCTATCTGAAAAAATCTACTGGCACTCCAGGTTTTAATCTCGAAGCGCTCCATAAGACCCATTTCCGAGTTTTGAATGGTGGGACTGGGGAGGGTTACACGTTGCTCAA
This sequence comes from Lygodium microphyllum, assembly GCF_053477565.2. Classification (NCBI taxonomy): domain Eukaryota; kingdom Viridiplantae; phylum Streptophyta; class Polypodiopsida; order Schizaeales; family Lygodiaceae; genus Lygodium; species Lygodium microphyllum. The sequence goes on from NC_141135.1 coordinate 30,465,942, forward strand.
TATGAATCTGCCTCTCTACATGACTTGCCCACACTGTAGCAAAACACCTGAGAAAAAGAAGAAAAATGCACCAACTTTTGCAGGAAACATTTCACAGCTGCAACGTGTATTCATGGTAATATCTTGACACATTCTGAATTGGTTTTCCATATGTCAGAATTATGACTAATGTTTTTCTTTGGGAATTTTCTCAGGTGACTCCAAAACTTCCTCTGTTGATTTCCACTTGTCCAACTGTCCAATTTGACAAGTCATGTATTCCTTCAGCATTTCAGCAACCAGGAGTGGAGTTCAGCTTAGGATGCAGTGTAGTGCTCCCCCCTGAGAGTTTTGTGGTTCTTCGGTTACCTTTTGTATACTTTCTAGAAATGGATGATGGGTCTAGATATCCTCTTAAATGTAAAGAATTTCAACCTGAGAGTTCTGCATGGCTGTTGAAAGGAAGCACTTTCAAAATCATATCAAATGATGAAGGCGGTATAAATGTGTGATTGTGAAACTTATCACTTCCGTCTCATGTTGAAAGAGGGATGCCTGTCCAAGGTTCCTCACAAGAATGGAGCAGGAGCATGCTAAACACAGCTTCTTGACTACTTCTCATAAGGTATTGTTACACTGCTTGGGTTCCTCTGCTTAATGTCTGAACTGGTTGAGATTGTTTTGAATAAATTTAGAATACAGATTTCAGATATTAATTCTTGTTTGGGCCTGTCTCATTTTACCAGTTTCTTTTTACATAACGTGACTGCAATGTTTTGCGTCAAATCAAGGCTTTCATTTGCACAGCATATAGACGAGCAGAAAACAAGGATACGGCACTTATAAATTCAATCATGTCTTCTATGTTACGGAATAGCATCTGTGAGGATACACTAGGGTTTACCGAGAAAACACAGACTGTACGAACACAATTAACACAATGAACTCAGACAAAATGCAAATCAAGAAGATGTGAAGAATGAATGCTGAATAAATGAGGTAAAGGTACAACTGTATGCTCAAGGAGCAGAGGCTGTCCAACAGCCACTCTTTTGTGGAAGCAGGTTAAGGGAGATTGTCAAACAATGCCATCCTCCTTGATAGCTTCCAAGTGTAGCAAACCACTACTTGTGATGTAGAAATCTGTAGACGATGAGTATCATTACATCCTTGGACATTTTGATGGGTGCTAGTAGCAATGGTCATAGTGGTTATTGTCAGGGCGGCCGAATCCTATGTATAGGACTCGAGGCCCTATTGTGCACACCATTGTGTGATCACCACTCTTGGACTCTTGGCCCATCGACAGACGCATCCGTAGATTGGGATGTTGTGGACTGGTGGTATGGGACATGAGCTCTTGGGATGTCGTTGTAACTCGGTTGCAATGGCCTCACAATGGTTATTAAAGTGACCTAGTGCAAGTGCACTAGGGGTACTCTATGGTTAGTATAGCCAAATCCTATTTATAGGACTAAAGGCCCTATTGTGCATATCATTGTGTGATCACTACTCTTGGACTCTTGGACTATGACCGATGCACCCATAGATTGGGATGGTGTGGGCTAGTGATATGGGACACCGGCTCTTGGGATGTGGTAATGACCCGGTTGTAGTTGGATCCTAGGCTTGAAAGTGATATGGGACACCGGCTCTTGGGACGTGGTTATGATTTGGTTGTAGTTGGATCCTAGGCTTGAAGGTGAGCTCGTTTGGCTCTATGGTTGGGAGATGAGTCTAATCTCCATTCCTTTTATATTCTTTGTAGTGGGTATGGCTTGTATCATGTCTTGTGTGGAGGTTGGATCCTAGGGGAATGTTTTATTTGTATGTAGTCCATAGTCGACTTTTTGCATGATATGGAGGAGATGATGAGGATTATAAGGGAAAGCATTAAAACGGCCCAGGATTATGCTACGTTCTATGCTAACTATACTTGTACTCCTTGAGAGCTCTAGGAGGGCATGCGGTTTTACTTTAAAGTCCCAAAGGACTCTGATTCAATAACACTATCGACAAGTGCTACATGTTATCTTCAAGGTATTGTGGTCCTTTCTAGATTACCAAGAAGATAAGTAGCATGTCTTGCAAGTTGGATTTATCATTGAATATCTAAGTTCACCCAGTGTCCCATGTGAGTCGTTTGAAAGAATGATTGGGGCAAGATGAATTGATATTGTGGATTGAGGAAGTTTTTCAACTCGAGGACACAACTCGTTATATTCAGACTTTGTTGGGTTTCACTCACGCTTGCTCTCACAGAGGAGTGTCGGTGATCAGTAGGACACAGGGGCACTTTTTACTCTCGGTACGAGAGGTTTTTTCCCCTAGACTTAGTCTTCTTTCGTATGTGCTTATGTCACACACTTATGTTCACTTATCGTGTTCGGGTGTGAGCACCTCCTATAACCCTAAGGTTTAAGGGTTGTACTTTGTACTTTCAGCTTACACTCTTTCAATCTATTGCATTGGGTGTCGTGCTTCACTCTCCACACTGTCTATTGCACTCTCAGCTGAGCTTCGATCCTCTCACCCTCTCACATTTGGTATCAGAGCTGAGTACAGCTGTCTGCTCTTTGTGTTCAGCTCAGACTGCACTTCCTTTGCTCAATAATAACCAGCAGCCTGTCTCAGAGGTGGCCACCCACTCAAGGTGTATCTATCAGCTGGAACAGCCAGTGATGTGCAACAGTCAGCGACCTGCAGCCTGTACCAGCGCCAGTGCCAGTGCCAGCTGCCCCTGACCAACGCAACCCGCCTCTGCCCTGCGACGCCCAGCTCGCCTGTGCCTGAACCTTCCACTTGTGCAGCTCCCCTGCGCCCTGCGTTGCCTGCCACTGCCCCTGCAGCCCGTTTGTACTCCCGCCCGCCTATGGCCAGTGCTGCCCCTGCAGCCTCAATGCCTAGACCACCAGTCGACCACCAGTCCGTCACCCGCTCAGGCCGCCCGCCACCAATTTGACTGGTTTTTGTGCCAGGTACAAAAATTTTCAATTAAAAATTACTTTTTTATTCCAGATTCATCTCTGGGGAAGGGGCTTTTGCCCGGGCAGGCACAAGCAGTCTTGATATGTGTTTGGGACAATTTATACAGAAATTTCTTGGCAAATAAGTCAAGAATTTTGGGGCTTTTGGGTTTTGTGAAGACATTGGTACATGTTTCAGTCTGAAATAGACAGTTTTTGAGCATTTTGGGACAATAAAATTTGGGGTTTTTGCTTCTACAGTGTTGCTGAGCATTTATTGCACCTTGGACTGCGTGTATTACAGAAGTTTTGATAGTGTACCTCAGTGTACTAATTGCTACAAGCTATTTGCTGTAATTTCTGGAAATTTTGGAGATTTCCAGGTTATTCCAGCTTGGACATTGCTCTTTTGCCTTCTCTTGGTATCATGGCAAATTAGGGAGGAGATGTATTTACCTATGTATCCAAGAAGGACAGATTGGATGGTAACAACTACTCAATTTGGTCCTTCATGATGAAGAATGTGCTTGTTGCGAAAAATCTTTGGTTCTACGTCAGTGGAGAAGAAGTTAGGCCTGGAGTTGTGGCTCCTGCTATTCCTCCTCTAGGAGGACATGGACAACGGGCACCTTAACCTGCTTAGCCTGCTCCACTTCAGCCACTTCCCCAAAGATTAGCAGCTCAAAAAGCATGGGATACATGGGATACACAGGCTTTGTCGCTGATTACATTGGCAGTTCAACGGTCCATCATTCCTCACATTCGATCTGCAACTTCTTCACGAGAAGCTTGGCTAACTTTGGAGCAGATGTATGCTGGTAAGAATGAGACTCGCATCTCTTTCTTAAAGAAACCGCTTGAAACATTAAAAATGGATGAGGGTGATTCTATGCAAGATCACTTGAATAAAATTCAGGATGCACTCATTACCTCCTTCGTATTTGGCTTTTCATATGGCCCTAAACCTCACCATGAGGATTGCCCTATAGCCTATTTCCTTTCTTTAGTTAGTCAGTTTGCTTCTAGAGGAGGAGCAAACAAGAAGAAATAGTGGTGTGGATGTCATAGCCTCTGAGTAGGCTTTTATGGCTAGATAGAAGGGCAAAGGCAGCCAAGTAAAGAATGCTCCGCAGAGCTCTGGGACTTTAGACACTTTAGAGGGTAATAAAGAACAAGGGGGCACGTAAGCCAAGAAAGGCAAATGCCATTATTGCAAGAAGCCAGGCCACTACATCACTGAGTGTAGAAAGCACAACACCAAGGAGAAGAAAAAGGAATCATGGATGTTTGTTTCTGATGCTCCTTCCATTGCTATTGAGTCAGCGTTCTTTGTTGCAGATAGGGACTATTGTTTTTACACATGTAGTTATGACTCTTCTTGGGTTGATAGAGCATTTAGCTCTACTGAGGATGCAGACACTTGGTTTTTTGACAGTGGTGCTTCTAGGCACATTACATCTCACAGAGATTTATTTGCTTTTGTTGGTGCAGCTCGAGTTGGCAAGTCTGTACAGTGTGCCAACAATGCATCATACCCTGTTCGAGGTATTGGGGAGATTGTGCTCACAGCCATTGATGGCTCTATTCTCCGCCTATAGGATGCTTTGTTTGTGCCAAGTGTATAAGGAAGAATCTGCTCTCTATTTCTTCTTTGGCACATTGTGGATTGCAAGTCACCTTTGACGATAACAGATGCATGGTGAGAGACAAGGAACACATGACTTTGGTCTTGAGTGGCACTTTATGCCATGGGTTATATGAGTTGGATGCTCTTTCAGTTGATTAGTCAACGTACTTGTTTGGCATCCACTCTTACTCTTGCTATGATACAGGCAGAGTTATGGCATGCTCGGATGGGGCATGTGAACTATGGTATCTTAATGCTCTTACAACGTACATAGATGCTAGATGGATTACCTCTTCTAGAGAGACCTCCTGAGCACTTGTGTGAATGATGCATTTTGGGGAAAATGCATTGGTTTTCGTTTCCTCGTGATGTTACTTTTAGAGCCACAGCCAGGTTGTACCATGATGACGCAGCAAATGGATATCTCCAAACAGTAAGGCGATGGTTGAAAATAGGCTGCCTAGGGCTGAATAGTGATGGGGTGCAGTTGGTGATAGTTGGACAGCAGATGGTAGGTGGTTGATAGATGAAATCTGCACGGTAGAGGGAGAAACATGCCCAAAAGGATGAGGTTGTTGTTGGGTAGCCTGTCTATTTATAGATTTAAATATTACTTTTAATGTCACATTAATGTCACACAAGTGTTTGCTGAAAATGACAAGTGTAGAGGTAGTTGTCTTCTCAAAATGACACATGTCCTCTTCTAGATGTCACATGTTACTTTTCTAGACAAAAAAGCTTTCAAACCTTCTACTCTAAAAATATTCCAAATGGTTAAGAATTTGAGGTAGTTGCTAAAGATAAAATTGTTCCTTGTGAAATTCCGGAGCATTTGCCATGAACAGATTTTCCATCTGAATAACTTTTAAAAATAGTAATCTCCTAAATTTTAGGAGTCACCAAATTTAGCTTTTGGAGAGTTTCATTATATAGGTTTACCGATCGTGGTTTATTTCTTTGATTATGAGCATTTGGTTTCACTTTTTGAAACCACTTATTATATGAGCTTCTAGTCAATGTGACTATTTGAGTGTAAAAGTCAGTCATTTGAGCTTTCTGATCAATCAGATCGCCCGTCTAAACTTTTAATTTCTCTTGGGCATCTCATCAATGATGACCCAAGTATAATTATAGGGCATTTTGGCCATTGGCCAATCTTAAATAGAAAGATGAATATTTAATCGTATTTTGAAACACTTAAATAATACAAATTGCCTTTCAAAGTACATGAGCATCAAATTAATTTGGAATCACCGAGCCAAAATGTCTTGATAAGAATTGATATACAAAAGATTTGTTACAGTCTTCCTCTTGCTAGCGCTTACTTCTCTACTGTTGTCTATGTCCCTCTTTGGTGGATACCTCAGTTCATGGTGGTGACCGGCATCCATCAGCACCTGGCGATCAATCCATAGCCCTCCAAACCTTATGTTTGTTGCTGGTGACAGTGTCCACATGTTGGCAACTGTCCAAATCTTATGTTTGCTGCTGGCGACAGTGTCCACATGTTAGTAGCAGTTTTCAGCCATCACCATTTGATAGAGGAGCTTTAGGACGGCGTTTGCTGTCACTGATCACATTTGGAGGCTGCATGCTTTGATTTGGGATCCGTATAGAGTATGAGGCTCTCGATTGGAAAGTTTATCATCATCATAATTAATAACTCTCAAAGGAAGGATGACTTCAAACACTTCCTCACTGTGAAGTTGATATATCATCATTTCCATTATCATCTACTTTTCAATTTGCACAAAATCCTGCATTTTCACTTGCAACAACTCTTTGAACTCCACAGTTTCCAATCCTACTCATCGCATCCTTCTCTTTTGCTACATCTCACTCTATATTTACAACATTTTCCAGATTCCTATTCACTGTTCCAGTTGTCCAAACTCACCACACTAGTGGGATTTTTAACATAGGCACATCCTATTCGTTTAGGTCCTTTGCTTTTGTAGTCAGGTGGTGGAGATGTACTGGTGGTGGGGGTTTATTTGCAAAACCAAGCTTCTATGGAAACCTATATGCAAGGGTATCCCATCCACGTGCCTCAAGCTCCACCCTGCTCTCCCATTTCCCAAGTGGCCATACAGTTTGCCAACATGACAATACTAATTGGGCCATTCTACATCTTTTCGGCATTTGGACCATCCACAACTCAGTCACCTTCTTGGGAATATCTCTAGAGTCACTATGCCAATCACTTTGATGCCTCATTTAGCACCTAGTTATCCCCATTGCTATCCTATGCCACCCACCTATCGCCCTTCTTAAGCCATCCATCCATTTGCATTAGCTAAGCACATGCTCATGGATAAGACTTGCTTTAATGGGTCTAACTTTATCACTTGGTGTAATTTGATGTGGCATGCCTTGGATTCCCAAGGCTTGTGGAAACTTATGTAGGGGCAGGAACCCCAGCCTAACCCTCCATGGTTTTCATATGAGGTAGTTTATTCTTGGAAGAGTAGAAACGCCATAGCTATAGTCAAGTTGATGCAGGGTCTTATGCTTTAATTTTACTCTCAACTCCAACACTTTGACGTTGCATTTGAGTGTTAGATGCATCTAGTTGATCGCTATAGGGCTCGCGATTCAATCGGCAATTGCTTGCTCAATTTACCACCATTGGCTTACCCAAGTAGGCTGATGATTGAGTCACTTTGTTTATGAACAAATGACTACCAAAATATTTCAATTTGATCCTACAAGTTATCTCAAAGTCCCAGTTACCTATCTTCTATGAGTTTAACTGTCAACTCATTAATTTCATAAGAAATCCCAATTTTCATATTCAGAGGGGGCTTTGACTTTTCGGAAGGTGAAGCAGAGTGTTGGAAAGAACAACACCAAGACTAAGTTTGATAGTGAGGAGCAAAGTAACTCCCCTCTAGGATTGAAACTAGATTGACAAAATGCCCCCAAAAGAATAGATATTGTTAACATTGCCAAAATGCCATTCACTTTGATGATGAGTGCCACTCAAAGGCCAAGGGGAGTTCGCCTAGACGATCCTTTTTTCCACCTAGGAACTCAAGTATATCAGGCAATGACACTTTAGTGCCACCTTCACACCCAAGAGGGGGCCCTCCACCCAAGGAGGGTAGATCTGTTGCGCACATCGCAGCAGGACCATTTGCCCCTCGTTACACCCGAGGGGTTGTTTGATTGTTCTGCCAATGCCACTCCTATGGACTTCGGTCCTCAGGCACTCTACCCAAATCCAACACACCACATTGACAAGCACTTTTCATTGAAGTTGAGATTTGTGTGTTTCATGGTCTTGTGTGGGTTTTTTTTGCTCCTAATGTGTCTATCAAGTTGACACTAACCCCTATAGGACCTACTTGTTGAACGGAGTAGAGACTTGATTGTTTGGCACTCCTTATCTTGGTTTCCTTTATTCGATGGAGCTCGACACTTTGGACCAGCAGGGAGTCTTTTCCTCTTGAGGCCAAGTTCTTGCCTTCCTTGAGGTGACCTTGGAGGCTTCATTTCATAGGTTTTCAGCTGGACATGCATCTCACTCTTCTTATTTGGGTCCTTGTCTTTCCCCACATTGACATTGATATCTTGGGGAGAGATAGGGTGCTTACTTCTCCTTCCACTATCTAGTGGTGAGAGGAGGCGGCATTCTTCTCTTGGTGGTTACAAGATCTTAGTTTTGCATACCATCTTGATGATCATGATTGTAAGAGGACGCTTGGGAAAGTGAATAATTCCCTTGCGAGGCCACTGCCTAAGTGGCACCATTACATACCATTTTGCTTGAGCATGACATTGTGCATTGTCCTTTGCATTATCCCATGCATTAACATTTTGTTCTTATAAACACATGGGTATGCATATTTATCCCTTCTTTGTCAAAGAGTGGTCGAATTTGGATCCACCATATTTGTGGCAGCTCACATGGTAGTTTTCTAGGGTAGACTCTTGGCAATATTCCACACATACCTTCCATATTATCTTGTTCATTGATACCCATGGGTGGAGGGGATTGCTTTCTGTTTTATGATGTGTTAGATATGACCATTCTTTTTATTTTTCCCTTGGGGCACAAATCCTTCATAGAATCAAAACAAACCCAAAGAAAAAAAAAAGAACAAAGTAGTTTCATTGCCTTTGCAGATCTTGGTAGGCCAATGGGTAGTGGCTGAGCACCCTTTGTCCAATGCCATGACCTCTTTGGGGTGGCCCTTTGGGATACTAAGGTAAGATAACCATCACCTCTATAGCCTTGGTCGATGCTTTGGCTGCTTTATGGTGGGGTGTCTTGGGGTGATTATGGGCTGAACTATGCTTTGTAGTCCTTTCCTGGTTCGAAAGAGGGTATTGAGCTAAAATATGCATTATAACTTATATATTGATTAGCTCTTTATTAAGGCCCCAAAACTTAACTATTACAAACTTTCCTAGAGTGTTTGTGTCCTAAATCCTAATTTGGGAGATCCACACATCTATAAATAGGAGGCAGCCTGTCCACTCAGCCTTAATTTCGTTTTCAGGTCTTCCTCTTGTTGATGCTTGCTTCTCCATTGCTGTCTACATCCCTCCTTGGCGGATACTTCAATTCATGGTGATGACCAGCATCCATCAGCACCTGCGATCAGTCTACAACCCTCCAGACCTTGTGTTTGCTGCTGGCAACAGTGTCCAGCCTGCTGATGGCAGTTTTCAGCCATTGCCATTTGACAAAGGAGCTGCAGGACTTTGCTTTTGCTGCTTCTAGGTCATTTGCTGTCTGCATTTGCAGCATACCAGCTGGCGCCATCATCATCAGGGGGAGTATGTGTCAGAGTGCAGCGGTGCGGAAGCGTAGGACTGAGAGAGAGAGAACGCAGAGAGAAGAGAGAGAAAGAGACAGTGGAAGATGAAGATCTGCTGTATAAAGTGTGCTGTATACAAAGATATGCAGATATATACACGGGCGCAGTGCGCTGGACTGTGTGTCTCCACCTCGACGATGCAACCTACTATTCACCTCGAAGTCCGTTGCAGTCTGCATGATCTCCTGTCTGAAATCTGCAAACAGAGACGGAATCTGCGCGAGCCTCCAACCTGTAATCTGCGAGCAGAAGAGTGTGTGGAGATTGCAAAAAACTCGGCTATAAATAGCCAAAATCTGGGTGCCAAATAACTGCAGGTCGGTTGCATTAAATGCAGCCGACTGTACTGAAGCAGGTCGGACTGCCACGTGGCAGTCCGACTGGACTGTGGACTACAGTCCGACCAGGTGACTGATCTCTAACACCCCCTCTCAGAGCCTGGGCGGGGCAGAAGCCTGAGGGATTTGGCATGTCTCCGAAGTAGAGCCTGGGGAAGCGCCTTCGTAAACAAATCTGCAAGATTGTCCTCCGTCTTGCAGTACTCCACAGTGATGGTCTCATCCAGAAGCTTCTCTTTGATAAAGTGGTACTGGATCTCTATGTGCTTAGTCCGGGCATAAAAAACAGGATTCCGTGCCAAGGCAATGCAACTCTCATTGTCGCATTGTAGCAAAGTAGGACGAGTCTGGGTGCAGCCAAGCTCCTCCAACAATCTCCGAAGCCACACAGCCTCACATGTGGTGGAAGACGCGGCCCGATACTCCGCCTCAGTAGACGAAAGGGCTATTGTGGGCTGCTTCTTGCTACTCCATGAGATAACACCTGCATCCAAGGTAAAATAGTAACCTGTAGTAGACCGCCTGTGGTCCACATCACCAGCCCAATCCGAGTCGCTCCAACCTGCAAGTACAAGATCTGAACCACCTGTGCCTGCTGGATAGTGAATCCCTAAATCAGATGTCCCCCTCAAATACCGAAGTATCCTCTGGGCAGCCTGCCAATGCACCGTCTGAGGTTCACTCATGAACCCCGCCAAGAGCCCAACAGCAAAACAAAGATCAACACGAGTGTTGAGGAGCCAAATCAATGATTCAATCAACTGACGATAGCGGGAAGCATCCGCCATGGGAGAAGCTGAATGGGAAGTGGCCTTCCAGTTCGGATCCATAGGAGTAGAAAGGGGCCGACAATCCTCCATCGCAAAAGAAACCAAGAGCTCTTGTACATATCTCTGCTGAGAGATGAAGATCCCCCTCTGAGACTGATAAATCTCATGGCCCAAAAAGAAATGGAGTAGACCCAAGTCCGTCATCTCGAACGTCCGATGTAAAGCTGCCTTCGTCTCTTTGACCTTCTGTGCATGATCACCTGTGACAATCAAATCATCAACATACAACACAAAAAGCACACAACTAGCCTCGGAAGTGTGTATATAAAGCTGCGGATCGGCCTTGGAACACCGATATCCCAACTGTGACTGAAGGAACGAATCAATCTTCTCGTTCCATGTACGCGGAGCCTGCTTGAGGCCATACAAGGCCTTCTTCAACCTGTAGACTTTCCCATCTGAAGATCCAAAGCCAGGAGGCTGCTCTACATAGATCTCCTCCTTCAAATCACCATTGAGGAAGGCCGACTTCACATCCAACTGGTAGACAGGCCATCTCCTATGGCCAGCCAAGGCAAGAACAGCTCGAATAGTCGCCATACGAGCAGTGGGGGCAAAAGTGTCATGACAATCAATCCTTGGGCGCTGTGCAAAACCTTTAGCAACAAGGCGAGCCTTGTGCTTGTCCAAAGAACCATCGCTAAGGTACTTGGTCTTGAAGACCCATTTGACGCCAATCACCTTCTTATTCGGGGGGCGAGGGACGAGTGACCAAGTGCCATTCCTCTCAATAGTCTCCAACTCGGCTTTCATAGCTTTCTTCCATGGTGCGGATAGTAAAGCCTCCTTCACGGAGGTGGGCTCTCGATCCTGCATAACACGGGTCATCAAACAATAGTTAGAGCAAACAAGCTCCGTAGAATGTGCCTGGTGCCTCCGTGACTGCCGCGGACCATCCTGCGGTCCCCACTCCTCAGGGACCCCCTCGGTCCTTGAATCACGGAGTGTGTCACGGGCCCAACGAGAAGGAGGCCGGGGACCTCTCCTCGTCTCTCTCCGTCAGCGGAAGACTCTGGGATATCCACCGGTGGTAACTCCTCGGGGGTGACCGGTGGAACAGTAGACTCTGTATTAGAAACAGAATCGGAATCAAAAGGCGCGGGCTCCAAAGGAACTGTCTCGAGAGCCCAACTCTCCCCTGGATCTCCAAGAACGGGATGCTCCTCACCCGCTGCTATGGCTGGAACCTCCACGAACCATACATCTCGACTGGTGTACACATCCCGCTTGACGGGATCATACAAACGATAGCCTTGGGACTGAGAGCTGTAGCCAACAAACACCTATCTTCGGGAAGCTGCTTCAAATTTATCACGATGAGTCTTGGGAATGTGAACATAGGCATCACACCCAAAGACCCTAAAATAAGAAACATCGGGCTTAGTCCCAAAGTAAGCCTCAAAAGGTGTCATCCCATCAACGGCCGAAGTGGGGGATTGGTTAAGGATGTGGACTGCAATAGCCACAGCCTCGGCCCACAGAAAGTGAGGTGTCTGTCGGTGCTCCATCATGGTGCGCGCCATCTCGATCACACTTCGGTTCTTCCGTTCAAGAATGCCATTTTCTTGAGGAGTGTTGGTGTTAGCAAACTCCTGGTGAATACCTTTATCTGCACAAAACCGAGCAAACTCATTAGAAACAAATTCACCACCCTTGTCGGATCGCAAGGTCTTCAATCTCCGGCCCGATCGGTTCTCCTCAAAGAGAAGCCAATCCTTGAAGTGGGAGAAAGCTTCTGACTTCAACGCCAAGAAATAGGCCCATGTCATCCTGCTGTAGTCATCTACGATCAACATGAAGTACGAGCTTCCTCTCAAGGACTCGTTCCTCATAGGGCCACAAAGATCTGTAGATACAAGCTCCATCGGTGAAATAGACTGCCGTGAAGCTTTGTTGGGAATCGCATCCCTATGCTGTTTCCCACGAATGTAGGAGACGCATGGCTGCTGGCTCACCACTATGTCCGGCAACCCTCGAACAAGTTGTCCACGTGACATCCTCCGAAGATAATCATAGTTGAGGTGACCAAATCGAGCATGCCAGAGCTCTGACTGTGTCTAAGAGGTAAGAAGAAGAGTAGAGAGGGCGGTAGAAGACTTCAATTTGTAGATGCCGTTCTCCTCATATCCTGATGAGAGAACCTTCCTTGACCCACGATCAAGGACTCGCACTAAATCACTGTCAAACTCCACCATAAGTCCAAGGGAACAAATCTTATGAACTGACAGTAGATGATACCCTAAACCTGGTACATGCAAGACCTCTGAGGTATGGGTACCACCACGTCCATCTGGAATAAGCTGCATCTCACCCGGTCCTGCAATAGACACCGAAGAGCTATCTCCAATGAGAATCTGCCCACGCGAAGGTCGCAATTGGGCAACACCATCTGATGAAGGAGTCATGTGCCGAGAGGCACCACTGTCTACGATCCACTCTCGAGCCTGGGGAGCTGTCATCGCAACATCAGAAGCATTCGGTGTAGAGTCCTTAATGACAGCTAGATGAAGAAATGCAGCTGATGAGGCTGCAGCCACCGCTCCAGAATCCTTCCTGTCCTTCTTGTTGGTGTCCTCCTTGTCTTTGTCAGGGCAATCCTTCTTCCAATGGCCGGTCTTTCCACAAATATGGCATGTGGATTCTTTGTCCTTGTCCTTGTCCTTCTTTGACTTGTTATCCCCCTTCTTCTTTTGGTCCTTCCCCTTCTTCTGAGAGGCTTGACCTGTCAGTGCCTCCAACTTGGAAGCATTCTGTCCCTTCAATTGTTCCTCTTGGTCCAAGACCATAGGAACCAACTCTTCCCACCGAAGAGTGGACTCTCGCCCCGAAGCAATAAGGGCAGAGTAAAAAGCACCGAATCGTGGCGGCAACTGGGACAAGAGTGTGATCGCCATGTCTTCGGAGGAAATCGGCTTCCCCGCATTCTGAACCTACATCTGAAGCTGTCTAAGCTTGTTGATGTGCTCCTGCAACGAAGAAGACTTGTTCACGGACAAGGTCCGCATCTGCACCTCCAAAGAAACCCGCTTCATAAGGGTCATTTGGTTATACATCTGATCAAGCTCCAGCCATATCTCTCGAGTCACCGTCAAGTGCTCGATGTGAGCTATCACGGTTGTAGTACAAGACAGAAAAAGAAAGGAACGAATCCGGGCATTCAGTTTGTCCTAGTGAGACTGTGCCTTGGCCAACTCCGCATGAGCATTGGAAGAGAGTTTGGACTCATCTCTCACCGAGGGCCGGTCGATCTCCTCCTGTACAAGCTCCGCCAAATCGTAGGACTCAAGGATGGCCAACATCATCAGGCGCCAGATGCGGTAATTATCGCCATCGAGCTTCTGATCTGCGGGAAGAGCTGGTAAGACAGGCACCTTCCGCATGATCGTTTGGAACTCCAAGTCAATCTTTGTAGACATCTGTACCTGTAATGCCTTCACAAACGCAAAAGCAGCCCCCTCTGATTGTGAAAACGCAGCTTGCTAGGGCTCTTCCGCGTCCTGAAACTTCTTCACCCGCCGGAGGCGATGAAAAAGCAAAACCTGCACTTGAAAGCTGAAAACTCAAACTTCCTCCTCGTCAAACAGCAGTAAACAGCAGCAAATCCACCACCTGGACTCCTTTCCCGAGGCCTACACTCGCTTCAGCCTTGTTCCGAGGCGCAGCCCTCCTGCTTGCCCTCAAACGCTGAAAACGCAGCCTTGTGTCGCGATGGAAACTCCTCTTCAGGTTGGTTCTTCACTCAGTCAGCCCTTCTACACTGCTCTGATAACATGTCAGAGTGCAGCGGTGCGGAAGCGTAGGATTGAGAGAGAGAGAATGCAGAGAGAAGAGAGAGAAAGAGATAGTGAAAGATGAAGATCTGCTGTATAAAGTGTGCTGTATACAAAGATATGCAGATATATACACGGGCGCAGTGCGCTGGACTGCGTGTCTCCACCTTGACGATGCAACCTGCTGTTCACCTCGAAGTCTGCTGCAGTCTGCACGATCTCCTGTCTGAAATCTGCGAACAGAGACGGAATCTGCGCGAGCCTCCAACCTGTAATCTGCAAGCAGAAGAGTGTGTGGAGACTGCAGAAAACTCGGCTATAAATAGCCAAAATCTGGGTGCCAAATAACTGTAGGTCGGCTGTCGGACTGCCACGTGGCAGTCCGACTGTACAGTCCGACCAGGTGACTGATCTCTAACAATATGCTGCTGCAATTTCCAGCTGTTGCCTGCATCTTGTAGACATTCTCGGCCTGCTACCCACTATTTATGCTGGTCGAGTCGTGTTCAGCCGATCCAGGCTCTCCATGTCACGAGGACGTGAAAATTTGATGCTTTGCTTATGTTTAATTGACATTTGATTAAAGGATTAATCAAATGTGCAATTAAAAGATGCACATGTGTTGCACATGTGAGGTGCAAGCTACTTTCTCACAGTTGAAGACCGAAGGACCCTGTGAAAAAGATGGGTGTCAAAGGCAAAATTTGTAACAAGTTACACTTGTTAGATTCTAGGTGAATTTTGGTGTCAGTTTGCCCCTAGGACCATTAATTGGCCTAAGTGTTAGTGGTGACACTAGGGACTAGGCATTAATTAATGGATTAATGCTTGTCCAAGGGTCAATTAATGCATGGGACCACTTTTGGTTGCAAATGGCCTAGCCAATTAATTTTTGGATGGGCAAGGTCAATTTTCTGGGCATGGATTAAGGGTTGAATTAATTTTAAGAATTAATTAATTCTGAAAATTAATTAAATGACTGGAAATTGCTGAAAATGGATTAAGAAAGCTGCCACTTGGCAAAACTTTCCCATGCAAGTGAGGGAAAGGCTAAATAGGGCTGAAGGGAGAGGGAAATCTCGTTTTTTCATTTTGGAGCTGTTGGAAAGAGGTGTTGGACTGTTGCTGCCAGCTTTTGGGGCCAATTCCCAGCCATTGGAGACCATTTTGGCGATGGAGATTGCATATTCTTGACCTTGGGAAACTGACAATTGCTGCTGATGCACTTTCTCCTGAAGATCACAGTCTTTGATGCTCCTATTATTGTTGGTGCATCCGTTTGGGGCTGGTACAGCAGGGCAGCAGCTGATTTTGATCAGTTCTTCGTGACAAATCTCAAAATTTTCTCTCTCTATAGCATTCTCTCATCTCCTTCAACCTATGCTCAGCCATTCTCAGCAATTCTCAGCCATTCAGAGGAGGTCTCAGCCATTTTTGGTGGGCTAATCTGTAATTTCTGCAGTAAACCCTAATTCACAGCAGAAATTAGGGTTTAGCAGCCACCTTGGGATCCGTGCCAGAGATTGAAGGCTCAAGGGACTGAAATCAGCAGCTGATAATTGAAGATTATCAAGGGATTTCAGGAGCCAACCCATCCCGAATTGATTTGGGGCAGCATTTGGCCAGCCAAGGGTCAAATTGGAGAAGAAGTTCTAGGTGAAACAAGGGGCAAATGACCTAAAAGGTTTGTTGGACATTTATGACAGCAAGAGCAATTGGTTAGCAGGAGGAGATTGAAGAATCTCAAGTTGTACTCCTTCCAATTGAATGAAAGCTAAAGAAATACGCAAGGGGCGCCAATTTTGGGGCCAACAGGGTGTCTACTGTTCAAGAATGTTATGGTAAAGTGTGTATTTCATTTTATGTGCATTTATTTATTGTTGTAATTAACTCTTAAATCAGGTCATCACCACCCATTCCAAGAAGGAAGGCTGGTTACATGGTTCCATTGCCGGGATACATAAAATCTCTTGATTTGGTGGGCCCGAGGCACCTGATTGCAAGCCAAAGCTTTGTGCTAGTGTTAATTTTTGTGCTCAGCTGAGAAATTACACCAACATGTCTTCATACAGTGAGATGGAATCAAGCAGTGATGATGCCTCTCAGTATGGACATTCTCATGGGAATGAAGGAAATGCAATGCCTAATCTTGGACAAGGCTCTCATGATGGACAACAAGCTGAAAATGTTGCTGTTGAGCAAGATGCAGGGCCTTCAAGCCGTCATGAGGTAGATGACCAGCAAAGTGAAGAGGAATTTGATGACCACTTCAAGAATCGGATGAGGACAGCAACAAATCTCTTTGCTGAATTGGCAAAGGATCCTTAGTTCACCCGATTTTGAATGCTCCGAAGAAGGACAGCAAGGGCAAGAAGAAGAAGTCAACTTCTACACCTTCGGGACAGCAAGGGTAGTGCCAAATCCTTCACTTGAAGCTCCTAAAGAGGCAAAGCTAAACAGTTGGTACCTATGGGGCAAGGAATGCAAATGCGAGGCCATTATGGAAGTGCCAATCCAATAGATTTTGGACAGCCGGGCATGCATGCTATGATGGGGCAGCCAGGATACTTTGGTGGTAGTACGATTTTTCATGCAATGGTTGGCCAAGGGCCGCATACAGGAATGCATGACACAAATCCCTATGGTATGCAGCAGCCAATGCATGGTGTGCAAGGCCCATTGTATTCGGGTATGGCTGGAAATGTGCAAAACCCTATGTATGGTAGCATTGGCTTGATGCCTGGGGCACAAAGTTGAATGTTTGGCAATGCATCTGCATCCCCGAATGCTTATGGGGCTCAAGGAATTACTACTGGTCATCCAAATGCTTCATTTGGGCTTGGTCATGATGTAAATACAGTAAATGCACCCTTTTTGCAGCAGCCAGTGTATGACAACTTGACTCCCAAAGGGGAAGCAAAAGACTATGATAAGGGTGGAAAAGCAGTGAAGTTTGAGTCCTTCAGTGGTGCACAAGATAGGCTGAAAGCTTTGACCTTCATTCAGCAGTTTGATGTAGCCTATTCAGGGAGAAACTTCACCGAATCCTCTAAGATTCGAAAGGCAGCCACTTTCTTGAAGGGGAATGCATTGCAGTGGTGGTCCACGCTCTTGATGCAAGGTAGAGCACCGTCAACATGGATACAATTCAAGAAAATGTTTGCATCGAATCGGTTGACTAGTACATTTGAGGTGGACATCATGACCGCTTGGAACAAGCTTGATGCAAATGAATGCAAGAATTTAGAGCAATACAATAAGAAGTTTTGGGATGCATTGCTGCCCGTCACTTCTTATCGCGCCGTACCCCTTCATGAGCAAGTGGAAAAATATGTATGTGGGCTGCCCAAAGGAATCAGGGATTTTTGCATAAAATCCACCGTGTCTAGCATGTCTTAGCTCATAGAGACTGCTGCTACAGCCGATGCTTTGCTATGTGGAAAGGATTCGGGCTTCCAAGAGAGCGGGGAGAAGCCGAATAAAAAGTTGTTTAAGGCAGAGAAAAGGGGCATATCTGAAAACCAGCCTGAAAAGAGGCCAAAACAGCAAAGAAAGGGCTCGAAAACATTGGCACAACGTAGGGAATTGATGGCTGTAAATAAATGCTTTATTTGTGAACAAGAGGGTCATATTGCAAAGAACTGTCCCAATAGGCAGCAAGCTACAAAATCAGAAAATCAGGGAGATCCTAAGGGTAAAAGGCCCAAAACATCAATGGAATTGATGTCCGATGTTGTTAGTAATCAGCCCAATGATGATGCTACTGAGTTGTGCAGAGCACGGGGCAAAATTAGTGATCAGCATGCATTGATCTTCTTTGATAATGGTGCATGAGCCAACTTTATCTCTACTGACATGGCATCCCGTCTAGGCATCAAAGAGGATGAGCTGGGAGCCATGGGGGAAGTTGGAATGACATGTAAGGGTCATGCAGAACCTGTCACACCACTCATTGGAAAGCTTTGGTTGCACATACAGGGATATGTGGACAGCGAAGAGTTTTACATTGCTCCACTTGAGGGTTGTGATGTGTTGCTTGGTATGCCATGGTGCCACCGTATGCATGCAATGATTGATTTATATGCAAAAGAGATCACTATTCAACATAAGGGAAAGACACTCACACTTGATGTAAAGTTGAAGGGGGAATCTGTCCCTGTTGTATTTGCAGCTGCTATTTCTAAAGTAATGAAAAATCATCTTTCAACGTATTTAGTTTTTGCTAAGGATAAGGATGATAGTGAGAATGTCGGGAATATGTCTAAATTAGAAAATGATTGCATGTCATTTCTGAAAATGTATGCTGATTGCTTTTCTCAGTCACTTCCAGGGCAGCTACCACCTGAAAGACCCGAAGATCATGGCAGATGAAAATTGATAGTCTCTTTGATTTTGAGTGGAAAAAAACGAGTGGAGATGGGATACAATAAAGAAAAATGTTGAGTTTTAGTTCCAATGATTAGTCATCAGAAAAAAACCAAAAATACATATTTTCTATTAAAAATAAATAGAAAAAATAGAGAAAATGGGAAAAATGGGTTTCTTGCGTTCGAAACAAAAGAAAAAATGAGACCTATGTATGTGAATGTTTGACAGGGCCGAAGCATGAGAAAAAGAAGAAAAAATGAGACCAATGTATGTGAATGTTTGACAGGGCCGAAGCATGAGGTTAAGCCTCAGTTTGGCCCTTGTCCTTTGTGTTAAAGTGTGTATTTATTGCTTTTACATACAAAAAAATGACATAGAGGACTCTCTTGCCAACATTTCTTCTACTTCCTCCTTTTCAACGTCTTTGAATTTAGCTTGCATTCCACTATAGAGGGGAAGATATTCAGTTCTGAAAGCATCAAAATTCAATCTTCTGAGGATCGCCATAGTGCCATCGTCCTGATAAGAAGCTATGTAAGACTCTGCAAGCAATACATTACTTCATGGTTGAATTGGCCACAATTTATGCAAGATCGAAGTGGCTAGGGACATGCTGCTTTAATGCGATAATGCCTAGGAACAGTTTGTAATTTCAATTCTTTCACTAACTTTGTAGAAATAAAATCATGTGTACTACCATCATCATGCAAAATAATATTTTCTTTTCCATGCACTATAGACCTTATCCCTGGAAGTAGCCCTCCTAATAAGCCACCCTATAGAGTCAGTGCAGCCCAACAGGAGGAGATTATGAGTCAGGTAAATGAGCTGTTAGGAAAAGGGCTGATTCAGCCCAGCTCATCTCCTTTCTGCTCCAGTGCTTTTGGTGCAGAAAAAGGATGGTTCATGGCGTATGTGCATTGACTATCGTGCTCTGAACAAGATCACGATAAAAAACCGCTTTCCGATCCCTCGGATCGATGATGTTATGGATCGATTGTAGGGGGAAGCAATATTCAGCCGTATAGATTTGAAAAGTGGGTATCATTAGATACGCATTAGACCGGAGGATGTGCCTAAGACAGCTTTTATGATATCTTTTGGGTTATATGAATTTCTTGTCATGCCTTTTGGACTTGATGACATGATTGTCTATTCAAAGAATGAGACAGAGCATAGAAAGCACTTGGACATTGTTTTCAATGAGCTATGCAAGCAAGGGTGGTTATCAATGACAAAAAGAGTGAATTCTTTTTGCATGAAATCCACTTCTTGGGACATATTGTATCGGCTGATAGTATTCGTATGGACCCTGCTAAGGTTGAAGCAATACGTTCATGGCCAGCTTTGAAGAATGTTCATGAGATCCGTAGCTTCTTGGGTTTATGTTCTTACTATAGGAAGTATGTACGCGGGTTTGCTGAAATTGTATCTCCATTGCATGCTTTGCAAAAGAAAGATGTGCCATTTAGATGGACAACATTGAAAATTTTAGCATTTGAAAAGTTGAAGGAAAAGATGACTTCAGATTCTGTGCTTGTGTTGCTTGATCTAAGGAAGTCATTTGTGGTTCAGTGTGATGCATGTGGTAATAGCATTGGAACTGTCCTTATGCAAGATGGCCGAGTTATGGCTTATGAGAGCCGAATTCTCCACGGTGCAGAGAGGAATTTACAGGTTTATGATGTTCATTTTCAGATTGTACACATTGATGGTAAAAAGAATGTTGTGGCTGATGCACTGTCATGTAAGGCACAAATTTCAGCTGTCACTATGGTTTATCACGATGAGTTGGATGCCATGAAAGAGCAATATGCTGCTGATTCGGACTTTGCTAATGTTTATGATCAGCTTTGCAATGGCCAAAGGCATAAGCATTTTATGCTAAGAGATGGATTTTTGTTGATGCATGGATGACTGTGTGTCACAAAGCAGTTGAGGCCTAGAGTGATCATTGAAAGTCATGCCTCTCCGTATGGAGGACACGGAGGTATTGATGCCACAGTCAAGGCAGTGGAGCATTTCTTTTATTGGCCAGCTTTGAGGCATGATGTAGAGCAGTATGTTAGGGCATGTATCATATGTCAGAAGGTAAAGCATGATAGGCAAAAGATGTTGGGCTTGTTGCAGCCCTTGCCTATTCTAGATAGGCCTTGGTAGAGCATTGCTATGGACTTTATTTTTGAGCTTTCTAAGACACCTATAGGGAATGATGGGATATGGACTATTATTTGCAGGTTTAGCAAACAAGCCCATTTTATGGTGAGGAAGAAGATAAAGGCTGATCATATGGCACAATTATTTATGTAGCACATTTTTAAGTATCATGGTATGCTTGAGTCGATCATCAATGATCGAGACCCTCGGATGACCAGTCTATTCTGGAAGGGGTTGTTTGAGAATATGGGTACCACGCTGAAATTCTCATCATCCTTCCATCCGCAGACAGATGGTCAGTCTGAGGAAGCAAATTCCACAGTGTTAGATCTTTTGAGGTGCTATGTTTCAGACCACAAGACACAGTGGGAGCAGTATTTGCCATTGGTTGAGTTTGCATACAATAATACGGTGCATAGTTCCACTGGCAAGGCTCCATTTGAGGTGGTTGAGGGTGGCAAGAAGGTTCCACCTATTTTGCACACTAAGGATAAGATCTTTGAGGCTGATCGCTTTGTGGAAAGCTTGGATACAGCCTATGCAAAGATAAAGTATGCACTTCAGAGATTATAGGACAAGCAAAAGCGGGCAGCTGATCGCCATAGACGTGCTTTGCAGTTTGCAGAGGGCGATTGGTCTGCCACGAGGACGTGAAAATTTGATGCTTTGCTTATGTTTAATTGACATTTGATTAAAGGATTAATCAAATGTGCAATTAAAAGATGCACATGTGTTGCACATGTGAGGTGCAAGCTACTTTCTCACAGTTGAAGACCGAAGGACCCTGCGAAAAAGATGGGTGTTAAAGGCAAAAGTTGTAATAAGTTACACTTGTTAGATTATAGGTGAATTTTGGTGTCAGTTTGCCCCTAGGACCATTAATTGGCCATTAAGTGTCAGTGGTGATACTAGGGACTAGGCATTAATTAATGGATTAATGCTTGTCCAAGGGTCAATTAATGCATGGGACCACTTTGGGTTGCAAATGGCCTAGCCAATTAATTTTTGGATAGGCAAGGTCAATTTTCTGGGCATGGATTAAGGGTTGACTTAATTTTATGAATTAATTAATTCTGAAAATTAATTAAATGACTGGAAATTGCTGAAAATGGATTAAGAAAGCTGCCACTTGGCAAAACTTTCCCATGCAAGTGGGGGAAAGGCTAAATAGGGCTGAAGGGAGAGGGAAATCTCGTTTTTTCATTTTGGAGCTGTTGGAAAGAGGTGTTGGATTGTTGCTGCCAGCTTTTGGGGCCAATTCCCAGCCATTGGAGACCATTTTGGTGATGGAGATTGCATATTCTTGACCTTGGGAAGCTGACAATTGCTGCTGATGCACTTTCTCCTGAAGATCATAGTCTCTGATGCTCCTATTGTTGTTGGTGTATCCGTTTGGGGCTAGTACAGCAGGGCAGCAGCTGATTTTGATCAGTTCTTCGCGACAAATCTCAAAATTTTCTCTCTCTACGGCATTCTCTCATCTCCTTCAGCCTATGCTTAGCCATTCTCAGCAATTCTCAGCCATTCAGAGGAGATCTCAGCCATTTTTGGTGGGCTGATCTGTAATTTTTGCAGTAAACCCTAATTCACAGCAGAAACTAGGGTTTAGCAGCCACCTTGGGATCCGTGCCAGAGATTGAAGGCTCAAGGGACTGAAATCAGCAGCTGATAATTGAAGATTATTAAGGGATTTCAGGAGCGAACCCATCCCGAATTGATTTGGGGTAGCATTTAGCCAGCCAAGGGTCAAATTGGAGAAGAAGTTCTGGGTGAAATAAGGGGCAAATGACCTAAAAGGCTTGCTGGACATTTATGACAGCAAGAGCAATTGGTTAGCAGGAGGAGATTGAAGAATCTCAAGTTTTACTCCTTCCAATTGAATGAAAGCTAAAGAAATACTGCAAGGGGCGTCAATTTTGGGGCCAGCAGGGTGTCTACTGTCAAGTGTGTATTTCATTTTATGTGCATTTATTTATTGTTGTAATTAACTCTTAAATCAGGTTATCACCACCCATTCCAAAAATGAAGGCTGGTTACACTCCAAATCTGCATTTGCTGTTGCTGATCACATCTGGAGGCTACATGGGATTGATACAAAGTATGACACAGTCTCCAGTTTATACGCTTTGCCCTTGTTCTTCACAAACATGGGAGTTTGAGGTTTTGTTTTCACTTTCATAGTGTGTTTATTGCATTGAGCATTGTGTTGTGCTAAGAAATGCACTTAGCCACTTAAACAACCCCAAAACATGCTTATTTTAGGCTTATTTTAGCCAAAACCCTAAAACAGAGAGTGGATCGAGAAAATTAAGTGGGAGAGGATCTAGAACCCTAATTTTCTATAAATTGGCAGCCAGTCCTCCACTCTTTCACAATCTCGTTTTTGCAGGTTTCAGGTGTTACCAGCTTGCTGCCCACACCCCGGTCACGGAGGACATCTCAGCCCTTGCTGTCCATCATTGTTCCCTACAGTCTGATGCTTGTTTTCAGCCCTTCATACGTTGATTGCTGTTGTTTCTGCTTGGCGACTGACTACTGTTCATCTGCACTGCTGTCGTACAGCGTGCCATGCCAGCAAACTGCTGCGTTCATAGGCTCCAATTGCCGCCCTGACAGTTTTCTCTCTTGTCTGCAGTCGCTGCAGTCTTTCTCTCTCCAACAAGCTATCCTGCCTGTGTTTTCAGTCTTTCTCTCTCATGCAGGCTTCGTTTTTAGTATTTCTCTTTCCTGCAGGCTGTCCTGCTTGCGTTTTCAGTCTTTCTCTCTCTTGCAGGTTCCGTTTTTATTCTCTCTCTCCTGCAGGCTGTCCTGTCTGCGTTTTTAGTCTTTCTGTCTCATACAGGCTCCGTTTTTAGTCTCTCTCTCTTCTCACTACTGTCTGCATCAGATCCAGCTTCTCACTGCTGCGTTTGCTGGTGTCCAGGTCCTTGACTCTTTGACTGGTTTAGTGATTGCTCGCGGTGAGGCACAGCCTAATGGCCTATACCACATGACACACTTTCTGATCGAGCCGACCGCCGAAGGCTCCGTGTTCCATAGCTTCTAGGCCTTAGCCACATCTCGGGAGCATACGCACAATGAATGTCTTTGGCATTTTCGCTTAGGGCATCTTGGTTATGACTCACTTTATGAGTTGTCACGCCGTGAGTTGGTTGAGGGCCTTCCACGCCTGAAGCTAGCTCGAGATGTCTGTAAAGCCTGTCAGCTTGGGAAGCAGCACCGTACCCCATTTCCTCAGCAGTCTACACATAGAGCTGAGGAGCCTCTTAGATTGATTCACGTTGATCTTTGTGGGCCGACATCCACTGCTGCTTTGAATGGTGTGCTGTACTTCTTTTTGATAGTGGATGATCATTCTCGATACATGTTGATGTACTTCCTCAAGCATAAGTCAGATGCTTTCACATATTTTTCTGCTTGGGTGTTGCTGGTTGATAACCAGACTAGTCGTCGTGTTGGGTGCATGAGGAGTGATAGCAGTGGCGAGTTTATCTTCCACGAGTTTTCCGAGTTTCTACAGAAGCATGGCATTTCTCGCCAGCTCACCTCTACCAACTCCCCCTCTCAGAATGGAGTCATAGAGCGTATGAACCGCACAATCATGAAAATGGCACGCTCTATGCTGTTCGTAGCAGAGCTTCCTGAGCGCCTTTGGGTTGAGGCTGTTAACACTTCGATGTACATCCTCAACCGGTGCCCGACTGCGGCTCTTCCTCAGAAGACCCCGTACGAGTCATTTTTTGGCTCTCGGCATGTTATTTCCTATTTCAGAGTCTTTGGGTGTTGTGCGTACACACACACGCCTGATGACAAGATAGGAAAGCTTACTCCCCGAGTTGATCTTCTTATTTTTGTGGGATATTCCTCTGAAGCGAAAGCCTATCGTTTGTTTGATCCTTGGACAAACAAGGTGATCGTTAGGCGGGATGTCGTCTTTGACGAGAGGGATATTGTGCAGTCTTCTGCACCGGATTCCGATCCGCTTCCTTCTTCCACATCATTAGAGATCGTGCCTACTGAGCCTGGTCTACTTCCCGCTCCTGACATTCCCGCAGTTTCTTTACCTCCCAGGCCCCCTTCGCGAGATCCGTTATCTCGCTGGTACCAGCAAACCATGCGGGATTGGGGGATCCTACCACCGGATTCCACTTCGGAGGGACCTAAAAGATCTGCCCGGCTTGCTCCTCAAGCATCATTTGCATTGCTGTTTACAGCTGATTACGTAGCGCATTCTGAGCCGAATACCTGGCAGGAGGCTCTTCAGCACCCTCAATGGCAAGAGGCTATGGAAAGGGAGCTAGAGAGTATTGACCGAAATGAGACTTGGACATTGGTGGATTGCCTGAGCCACAAGAAAGTTATCGGGACAAAGTGGATTTTTTGGACAAAGCTAAAAGCTGATGGGACTTTAGACAAGTACAAGGCTCGCCTTGTAGTGCAAGGGTTTCGACTGAAGCACGGCATTGATTATGAAGAGATCTTTGCCCCTTCTGCACGGTTGACTTCCTTTCGGTTGCTACTCGCGCTCACCGCTCACCATGGCTGGTCGATACATCAGATGGATGTCAAGAGTGCCTTCCTGAATGGATACTTGGAGGAGGAAGTCTATGTGGAGCAACCACCGGGCTTTCCCTTAGGGAATCCTAGGGTTACGGTATCCTGCTTGCAGAAAGCTCTTTATGGGCTGAATCAAGCGCCGCGGTCTTGGTTCCATAGAATGGATGAGTTCTTACAGACTCATGGATACCATTCTACTCCTTATGACCCGAACTTATATGTTCGATCCACTTCAGAGGGGGTTAGCTATATCCTGCTATATGTTGATGACTTACTCATCACAAGTTCAGATTCTGTTGTCATAGTGGAAATTAAGGCTAAACTTAAAGCTACATTTGAAATGACAGACCTTGGTTTGTTGTCTTATTTTTTGGGGATGGAGGTAGTTCGTTCTGGAGGATGTATTTTTATGTCACAGCAGAAGTACGCACTTCAACTTGTGGAACAGTACACTTCGGATCAGACACGGCCAGTGGCCACGCCTATTGATCCTACTGTCCACTTGTCGAAGGATACCCTAGGACAGCCCTTCGATGCACACACCTATCGTTCTGTTGTAGGAAAACTTCTTTGGTTAATTCATACTAGGCCAGATTTAGCTTACTCAGTTAGCATACTCAGTCAGTATTTCACAGCACCTAGGATGTCACATTGGATTGCATGTCTTCGTGTGTTGCGTTATTTGTGGTGTACTTTTTCTTATGGCTCGACATATGGTTCTGGTTTATGTTTGCAGGGGTACACTGATTCTGATTGGACAGGAGATTCTGACACCTGGCGTTCCTATGGCGGCTACCTCTTTATCTTGGGTATGGCTTCCATTTCTTGGTCCAGCTGTAAGCAAGAGACGGTGGTGACTTCCACGGCCAAGGCTGAGTACCGAGCTCTCTTCGATGGCACCACCGAGGCCATCTATCTGAGGAGTTTACTGGCGGCGCTTCATTTTTCATGTGACTCTCCCACAGTTATCTACTGTGACAACCAGAGTGCCATTGCCCTTACGAGCAATCCGATCATCACACCATGGACACGGCATGTGGGAGTCCACTTTCACTTTTCCAGAGAGCAGGTTGAGCTAGGCACTATTCACCTAGAGTTTGTATCTTCATCAGATAATTTTGCAGATATCTTGACCAAAGCGGTCAACCGGCCGGTTCTTTAGTACCTGCTACCCAGGATCGGCTTGGGTACACCCTCCCCTACTTCTTCAGCTTGACGGGGAGAGGGTGCTTCCCTCTTGCTTTCCCTTCCAGTTTGAGAGGGGGCAGCTCCTACTCTTGATCGTGACAGTGATGATGCTTACAGTTTTTTAGACATTACATTTACTTATTCTTTTGTATTGTATTATGGGCATTTGTAACTTCATCTGCACTATCAAGATGACCTGATTGTAAAAGGGCACTTAGACAAGTGAATACTTCCCCTGCAAGGGCACTGTCCCAGTGGCACCATTGCATAGCATATTGCATGAGCATGACATCTTGCATCTCTCTTTGCATTACCCTATACATTAGCATTCTGTTCATGTAAACATGCATCTGTGCGTATTTATTCCTTTTCGGTCTTTTGGAGTGGTCGATTCTAGATGAATTAAGTTTAGCTAAAGGCTTTTTGATGTATTTCTGTTAACCCTCTATTGACCATCTGTAGAGCCTCTGTCTCTGTTTTGTTTTGTTTTGTATGTCTTTATAAGTGTGACGATGGATGAATGTGTAGCTTGGGGAAGTTTTCCAACCTTGGGAAGAGATGAATATAAGTTCAAAATAGCTTGAAGAAGTGGAAGAAGTAGCTACCGAAGACTTGAAGTAAAGACTGAAGTGACAATGATAGTAATGAGCTCTCAAAGGACACTATAGTGGTCCTGGTGACCTTTCATACTAGACATACCTCTTGGGAGGGTTATCCACGACCTAAGAGAAGTTATCAATGATAATTTTTTATTATCTCATTGTACTATTGAGAGAGAGCATTAGAGAAAGAGAGAGAGAGAGAGTGTGTGTGTGTGCGTTTTTTTTGCCTCTTACATATTCAACACATGATTGGCACATACACTCACTTTTATCATCCTTAGGCACTTATCCTCGTCAGTGCGAGGGATTGACTTACTAGTTTTGTGAATAACTTGGGTTTAAAACTCTCTTTATCTTTTCCTATCTGTTACTTAATCGGCCGCTGCCTCTATATTACTTATGTATTTTCAAAACACTTTAAAAAAAAAAGAAGAAAACAAAACAAACAAGTCCATTGTTGATTCCATCCGCCTTTTTAGGCCTTGGTAGGCCCTTGGACAGCCGACGAGCATCCTTGGTCCGATGCCTTGACCTCTCTGGGGTGATTACTTGGGCTCCCTTGGTAAGATTTCCATCGTCTCTGTATTCTTGGTAGACCACTAGGCAGCCGATGTACATCTTTTATCCGATGCCCTGGCTGCTTTGGGGTGGGACACCTTGGGGTAAATCAAAATTTAGGCTGGCCTACTTTTCTTGCCCTATTTTGGGCTTGAGAGGGGGTGTTGTGCTAAGAAATGCACTTAGCCACTTAAACAGTCCCAAAACATACCAAAAACATGCTTATTTTAGGCTTATTTTAGCCAAAACCCTAAAACGTGGAGCGGATCAAGAAAGTTAAGCGAGAGAATTTAGAACCCTAATTTTCTATAAATTGGCAGCCAGCCCTGCATTCTTTCATAATCTCGTTTTTGCAGGTTTCAGGTGTTACCAGCTTGCTGCCCACACCCCGGCCACGGAGGATATCTTAGCCCTTGCTGTCCATCACTGTTCCCTACAGTCTGGTGCCTGTTTTCAGCCCTCCACACGCTGATTGCTGCTGTTTCTGCCTTGCGACTGACTGTTGTTCATCTGCACTGCTGTCGTGCAGCTTGCCACGCTAGCAAACTGCTGCGTTTGTAGGCTCCAGCTGCCGCCTTGACAGTTTTTTCTCTCCTGTCTACAATCGCTGTAGTCTTTCTCTCTTCTACAAGCTGTCCTGCCTGCGTTTTCAGTCTTGCTCTCTCGTGCAGGCTTCGTTTTTAGTCTTTCTCTCTCCTGCTAGTATTCTGCTTGCGTTTTCAGTCTTTTTCTCGCCTACAGGCTCCGTTTTTAGTCTTTCTCTTTCTTGCAAGTTGTCCTGCTTGCGTTTTTAGTCTTTCTCTCTTCTCACTACTGTGTGCATCAGATCCAGCTTCTCACTGCTGCGTTTGCTGGTGTTTGACATCCGGAGGCTGCCTTGTTGCGATTCGGGATCCGTTTGGAGTACGACACACTCTCCAGCTCATTACCCCTGCCCTGATCCTAGAGATACAGGAGTTCGAGGTTCAGTATTTATTCATTGCATAGTGTGTTTGCTGCATGAGTATCGTATTATTAGTAGTCATATCATTTCATTTATTCACTGTGTTCATTGTCTCTGAGTTACTCTAACTCTAACCCTAACTGTGTTCTTTTTATCAGTCTGTGCTTTGTCGTACGGTTTCTGTTTATGTTTCTGTGTTAAGGTATTTTTCTTTACACATTGTATCTATTCATTCATTCATTCATCTTTAGTGTTCATTCCTAACCCTGCTGAGTTCTATTATCAGTCTGTGCTTTGTCATACGATTGTGTTTGTAGTTTGTGTTTGAGTATTTCTTTACAACCCTATCATCATGAAACACACATACAGAGAAGTAAATTTCATTGTCATAGCCATGAGTGACAACCCTCAAGCTACACAATGCAACCCTATCATCACAGAACACACATAGAGAGAAGTGAATTTCATTGTCATAGCCATGGAGTGGCAACTCTCAAAGCTGCCTTCACGTGTGCAATAGATGGAGGATGGGAGGAAATTCGTGCTGCCTATCAAGCTGCCATGAGGCAACAACCAACATCATTAGCTCAATAAGAAAGACTCACCATATTCATTACTTGCTTACATGCTCCCTATGTCTACTTCTTGTTAGCATTAATGTATTTCATGTGTTTTATGGGTTGCATTTGTGCATTTGGAAGGGTGCTCGAGTGGCAGATTGGGCCGCCTATTTGTGGCGGGCTTGGTTGTGTTAGACCTTGTTTCTTGGCCTATATATACATGTCTCCTTTCCATTCATTGTGTTATTCATTGCATGCTTGCATCCTGCAGAAGAGAGAGGGAGACTGGAGACATTCTGGTGGTCCGCCATAGCTCATATTTATATCATAGTATGGGGGAGTTTCGGAAATGGGGGAAATGGAAACAGAAAAAACCAGAGTTTCGGCCAAATTTTGGAAACGGAGAAACAACGTTTCGGTTTGTACACTAAAATAAATACAGTAATATGTGGGCATGTAAATATATCAATGCGTACAACAATGTGTACCCAAATTTCATATAAAACTTTAAGTCTTCATGTCATATGATTGAAATCATGATTCATTACACATGTCATGTCACAACTCATGAGTGAACTTTGAAGATTGAGAAGTCAAGACTCAAGACTGAGGACTCAATGGTTGAAACTTAAGATAGCTTAACATAATTAAGACTCAAATTTCAAAACTTAAGGCGACAAAATAAATTAAAATTTATGACTCATGAATAATCTATGATCTAAAGAGCAATGAACACTGAAGACTGACATCAAGAACAATGGAACAAGAATCAAAATGCCTAATAGTGAAATCAAGATACAATGATGCATGTAACTATGTCATGTGAATAATTTGTTAAAACTCTAAAATCGAGTGAGGCTATAAGTATAAACATCAATGAACAATTGGCAACTGTAGTCTGGACTTTGAACTCTGCACTGCTAAACTGACTCTTGTATATCACGACTCACGAGTCATGACTCATGACTCATCCGGACTTTTGAGGATTTGTGCACCATCTCCTCGTCCGACTCTGAAGACCTGGATCGAGAAGTTGATGAAGTAGCCGCAGCCTCAGCCTCAGACTTTGGCTCTGACTCTGCCTGTGATGCACGACCAAGTGTGGCCCTCACTTTAACTCTTCTCCGTGCACGAGTCTCATGCACCAGTGCCGATAGCTTCTCATAGAGTATGGAGTAGATATTCCGCTACTCTTGTGCTATCTATGGGATGTCACTCGCACCTTCTCCATATCAATCTTGTTAACATTCACTTGTAAAGGTAAACGAGACAAAGATATATCATATGAGAGAAGATTCAACATGTTCAATATTCATACGTATCACAATTTACAATCCGACTTCATACAATATATCATATGAGAGAAGATTCAACATGTTCAATATTCATACATATCACAATTTAAAATCCAACTTGTAAGCCAATTAGCAATGTCAAGTGTCAAGGACTCGAGGTTAAAAAGTTAATTATACATAGTACTAATCATTACTAATTTACATGTGAAGGCTTAGGGACAGAGCGGTCCTCTCAAGAAGTTGGAGATTGCAATGGCAAAACACTAAATGCTCCAGCTGAGCAGTTGTGAGCTTGTTTCTCTTTTTGGTGTGAAACACGGCCCATGTGTTTTTTTGGTATCAACCTAGGTATTATGCAACCTTTTTGGTATAGATTATAGAATCTATTACCTAGGTACCAAAAACGACTCCTTGTTTTTGCAAAATCAATATTTGAGTGGGCAATAGATTATAGAACCTGTTACCTAAGTACAAAAAATGACTCCTTCATGATTCTCTTTTGGTATCAACCTCTCCAATACAATAAACATATAAGCAAATCTAGTGCTAGAGGGCTTTAATAGCTCAAGTGTGCTATCGGCTCGAAACATGCTTGTGACGGATAGCCTCTTCTTCACAAATCTTACCATGCTTGTTGTCGTTTTGAAAATGTCATCCACCCAAGATATTTGCCCAATATCTTCAATAAGTAAGTCAAGGCAATGGAATGCACATAGAGTCCATACTATGCTAGGAAACTCCTCCTCAAGCATACGTCCCATAGAGACAATTGCTTCCATTATTTGTTACCACATGCACCACATTTTGGACTCCTACGTCTATGATGACTTGTCGCATGTGCTCCCAAATGAAAGCTCCTGTGATGGTAAGACTTGACGTAGAGGCATTGATGTCCTTAATGAACATGGTGCCTTTACATGAAGACACCAAAACATTGTAAGCATTCCTTCGGTGCATATCTGACCATCCATTGCATAATATTGTGTATCCATATTTCACCCATGTCTCCTTCAAGGGATCCAATTGAGCCTCTATGGATGCTTTTTCCTTTCAAAGCTCCCGTGTGTATAATGCATCTGCGGATGGGCCTTTCCACTCACACCCTATGCGGCTTACTGCCCTGATTGTCTTTTTCCATTGATGTATAGTGGCCACATTGAAAGAGAGAGCACACCGAATAAATAAGCGTGTGAGTTTTCTAGTTGTCTCCACAATTGCATGCCTCTGAAGTCCTGCATGGACACTTGCACCATGCAAGGAGCCCTTTTGTCCACCACTAGAAGATGGCAACGAGATCCATTTTGCACTTGAATCTGATACGGATATAGATGCACTTTTTTTTGATGGGCTATTGGCACCTCCAATTTGGCTAGCGCCACTAGGCCCACTAGCCTCTCCTTGCTCCACATGTGCTTCATTAGCTCGATGTGGTGTTGGATGAGAGGATTCATCCTCTTCTAACTCAATACCCATATGCTTTCGGCGCCAAAGATGGAGACTTACCGTTTCTTCTACCGGCACATTTGTGCAAGGCTCGATGTCTTTGTTGGGAACGCATGCCAAGTGGTCTTTCACGCGCGTTACGCTCCCCAATTTCTCCAATCCACAATAGTTGCACTGCCACTTCTTTGATCCGCTAGAGCCCTCGTATCCCTTGATTGGAGTGACGTGCCTCCAATATGGATCCGGCGCCATGATATGATGATTAGCCTTTAGGTAATGGATTATGGGAAGAAGAAGAAGAAGAAGAAGAAGAAGGTAATGGATTATGGGAAGAAGAGGAGAAGAAGAGGAGGAGGAGGAGGAGGCGGCGGCGGCAAGAGCTGGAGGAGGAGGACTCATCATTCAAGAGACAGGAGCTGGAGACTCTCGGGAGCTGGAGTGATTCGTGAATGCGCTGACCGGACCCAAATGACGAATCCGCGCATTGGAAAACCAGCACCGAAACGGGCCTCAGGATCGCGAAATGGCGGTCTGCCGTTTCCGTTCCGCTCTGAAACAGCCGGTCCGCTTCGGAGGTGCCGAAACAACGTTTCGGGATACTATGGTTATAGTATCTTCTCATGCTTTGATGCCTGATTCCATGGCATGTTTCCCCATACATTGAGTTCATGTATTCTTGCTTTCTTATTCATCTCTTTCAATGTGCAGCAGTTGTTTCTATTGCTTCTGCTTGCTTATCTCATTCTCAGATGGTATCAGACCACCAAGTTTTGGTTCTGGTGTGCTTCTGGCTGCCGCTTACGCTGTGACAGATCCGCTACAGGTTGCGTTTCCTCAGTTCTGGTCAAGGTGCTGCTGTTCTCTGCAGTTGGCTGCTGTTAGTCTCCATGTCAGCTGGGTGACACTCATTCAGGTTGGGCAACCTGCTGTACATGCTGTATCACTCTGCGTTTAGCTGCAAACTGTTATCATGTGGGCTGCCTGACTTGTTCTACACCCTGTGATTGGTTCATGACCTGCATTTTCAGCCTATTCAGCTTCATCTATCTTCTCCTTCACATGTACTAGTGCTATCTCATTGATTCTCAGCTTGTCAACCTTTTGATTGGACTTCTACAACTGTCG
The DNA here is from genome assembly GCF_053477565.2 of Lygodium microphyllum. Lineage (NCBI taxonomy): Eukaryota > Viridiplantae > Streptophyta > Polypodiopsida > Schizaeales > Lygodiaceae > Lygodium > Lygodium microphyllum. Next base: position 30,499,074 of record NC_141135.1, read on the forward strand.
CATCATTGATCATAACCCTGTCGAGCTTGCTTATCAGCTCATCGTCATTGCGTTATCCAGCCCATGGTAAATCTGCTTCATATTTTTGTGTAAGATAGGGTTTGCATGTTTGCTTGTTGTATTTTTGCTACAATCTCTTCACTTTAATGTATTGCTTGTATTTGTTTTGAACTGTTAAACCTTTAATGCATTGGACATATTGACCATAAGTGCGATAGGTACTCTCTCATACCCATTACTGTAGTTCTACCTTCATTTTGTCATTCAATGGCTCCTTTGATTGATAGACCTTAGTACGTTCTTTTATTTGTTGACCAAATACTTTTAATTGATCAAATAGTTGGTCATATTTCAAGTCTGTCTGTCCCCTATGCATAAATGGACCCCATAGATGTTGTTTTTGAGCCCGCTTACACAGGTTGTTTCAGAAAACCATTTTATATGGCATCTGTTCTTTAAAAAAAGCCTCTTTTAATGGATTGGGTATGCTCTTAAGTCAAATGATTAAATGGTCTAACTTGTTTTTTAATGGATTGGGTATGCTTTTAAGTCGAGCGATTAAACAATCTAAATTGTCGGATTGAATCTCATCTTGATAGGTGTATTATTTATTATTTTCCTGAAAGGTAAGTTCAAAGGCCTTGACTATCTAACTTGGACTGCGGTTATGAAAAAGCTTAGTTTGTATAGAAGCGATTATGGTATCTCGTTTTGGGATGGACTCCTCATCCTCCACAATTGTCTTCTCTACCATTTGTTTGGGATGGACACTTTTGAGGAAGCAATCCTTGATTGTGACATAAATGATGCCAAAGCATATTTGATGATTCTCTGATGTATCTTGAACAAAGTCGTGCCTCTTCCATAGTCTTCGATGCTTCATCACATGCACCTCCTAGGCTTGTAGATACTCCCAAGATCTGAGAGGGGGTGTTAGCATTTGGTTTTTCATACATGTCATCTCCTGGTAGTGAGCTCATTAGAGTTTGACAGAGACGGAGGAGCTTTGGCACTTTGTTCGTGTTATGCATATGTGCATTGTGCTGTCCATCAGTTGGTGGTCATTTCCAGTCAGATCATGGTCATTTTCTCTCCAGTTTTGTGGTGCATTTCCAGCCTGCCATGTGACAGTGGGTTGGACTGATCAGCATTTCACCATCATTAGCAGCAGCTCAGCCAGTCTTGGGATTCATGCCTAGGCTGCTGCTGTTTTTTGGGCTGGATACTGGGCAGATTCAGTCTCCTCCATTCTCTCTTTCATGACGTGCATTCTTTGAGTTCTACTGCATTCCGATGCCCTCATCCAGCAGTGTATAGGGGCTGACCACCATTCTAAAAGCTCTTTGCTAATGCTGCCCTCTGCAATTTCATGTATCCAATATACATTTCCTGTCATATTTGTCCAAAACCCACTTTGGAGAATTAATTGCTCAATAAAGTTCAGTGTCTCAATGTAAAATCTTTGGCAATCTCAATGTCCACTTGCATTAAAGCACATCCTTCTTCACATACTCAGTCCCCAGAAGCATATTGGCAAATATATTAGCTTCATGTTATATTGGCATGGATGTAATTGCACATGAAGCTCCCTGGAGCAGGCCTTGAAGATCAAATTTGCATGAAGATGAGTTAGAGAACTGAAGATTCAAGTGTGTTGTGGTTGCTTCTGTGACTGATGGTGACCTAAGTCTAGAAACTGACTAGAGACTGAGAACCAAGACTGAGCCAACTCCTAAGTTGAAACCTAATTTGAACTATTTAACAAAGCATTCTACTCTGCTTACTATGTTTATATGTAACCAGCTGACTGTAAGGTGATGCAGTGTAGGCAGGAGAACTGGAGAAGTCAAGTGTGGGATTATGGCTGTTCATGCTTAACAAAGGAGATCCCTGCTTCCGTGAAGTAGTGGTTAAAATTATTACCTGGTTAATGTCTCTGACAAGAATATGTCAATGCACTGCGTTGGAAGCTTGCAAAATTTTGGTGCATACAAGATCATCCAGTTGCTCTGCTATTTGGACAGGTGTTTCAGATTTTCATGCTTGTACACACTGGCAAGCCTGGTAAGCTCTAAATCAGGAAGGGTTATATTGATATCCAATTTCATGATTTCATTGATACAGCTCTTTTAAAATCAAATAATAGAAGGGGTGGAATTTAAAACTTCTTTTGTGTGCAGGAGATGGTTCTTTTTTATGGCTGTCCTAAAGAAATTTACACGATTCCCCTTCAAAGGGGCAACTTGTTGAGCCTTAACAGGGTATATGTTGTTTGTGGAAACTTCGCTGGATCATTATTTCATGCTGGATTTAAAAAGTTTCAGATATTTCTACTGTCATAGTCCTGTGAGGAAAGCATGCATACATATTGAAGGTGCTAACTACTGGCTACGACTATTTTATAAATTAGTGATTGATGAACAGACTTTTATTGTGATGTTGATGGCCCTTTTAGATTTGCATGCAATCTAAATCATGTGTGCATCTGGACCTTGTATTGTTACTCCTTTCACTTGCATATTGAAGTCTTCCAGGAAATGTGGGTAGGGTGAGTGAGTGCATGCATATGTGGGAGGCTGTACACAAAGTATTAGCACCAACTTGTCTTGTCTGTGGTCATTGCTTGCTTTTTATTTTGTGACAGCCAGCAGTGCAGGTGCTACTCAAGTTTGCTCAGTTTGATGTTGCCTCGTAGTGGTTTTTTTAATCGATTGTTGATGCTCAGATGGGGAAATGCTTTGACATCTGGTTTGTCCTAGAGAACTAAAATATGTTTGCTGTGGGCTACTTATGTGCCTTAACTGCTTTCTATTGCAGTCAAGTGGATCAGTCTAGTGCAGGGCAGGAATGTCGTAAGTCACAGTGGGGTCCGATGTGACAAGATAATGATGTGCTTATGCCTCTTTCTATGGAAATTGAGTGGATGATTCTACTCAAGAGTCTTCAGGGAGCGAGCCAGTGTTGGGGCCCTCAGCAACAAGATGCAATACATAGGGCATATGTTTATTGCAGGGTGATGGGATTTGACTCTTAATTCAATATCCCGTAATGTTGAATTAGGATTGAGGTTCCAGCTTAAAGGCGTCCCATTATATCTGTGGTGTCTAAAGATCATAACAGATTTGATTGTTTGATAGAAAAATTGTAAAGTGGCTAAATATAGTATCTGATGCAAAAGCTAATTGAAAATGCTACAAACTAGATAGAGCTGTCTAGATTACATCATAATGCTATATCATAGTACAATTCGATAGGTGCTATGTGAGTTATCTTGCTTGTGGAACTTTCTCCTTGCTTAGTGGGGATTCTATTTTATTTGCATACTCTACATGTGTAATGTGTCTAATGGGCTGAAAGAAATGGCAGTTTTGTTTAAATCCTCCATATAGGAAAGTTGAAAGATCTTGATATTGCTTGATACCACTTTATGGCTCTAGGATGGTCTGTAATACTTGCATATAGTTGATGGTATGTGCCAAAAAGTTTCAAGTTGGATATGTGGAAAAGTTGTATCCAAGTGGTGGTCTTGACTATTTTGGCAACATAGCCACATGGAATTAGAAACATGGAATTGAATGGCCGGGGAATACGATCGGAATGGGGAGGCCCCATTTTGGGTAAATGGGGAATTAAAGGCTATGTAATTTAGGACTTGGAATGGGGAGGTCCCATTTTTGGGAAATGGGAAATTAAAGGGTATATAATGTAGGACTTTTTCATAGTTCTGCAATAAACAACTTTGCAACTATTCAAAGACACTCTAAAAGCACAATCTGAACAGCATATTGCAAATTTACCCCACAATGAGAGAGAGAGAGAGAGAGAGAGAGAGAGAGAGAGAGAGAGTATTAACGTCTCTAAAAGGCCAATGTGGCCTATGAGACCAAAGCAGTACATACAATGATGGTGTGTTTCTCATCTGGAATGAGAAAAAAAGATGAAAAACATGCCTATAAGACTGAAAAGGAAATGAAATAGTGTCCTATAAAAGGGAAACATGTCAGTGATCTGAAAGTGAGAGTAGAGAAAGGAAAACTCTCCATCAATGATATGTCTGTTCTCTAGGGAGATGTATCTCTGCATGGCTGAGGCGTCTCGGCATCTGTCTCTTGTGGCGCTCAATGATGGCTTTAATTTGTCTGTGGTGTGGATGTCTAGGCCTTCGTCCAGGTGGACGTGGGCGCCTAGACCGGCTAAGTGCCACTGCTCTATCCAAAGGGACACCTACAGAAGATGAGGTCCAATGATGATGTACTCCTGTAGGCTGTGTGGCAGTAGTAGTGGTATTTGCCATACTCTGTCGTGTATCAGTGAAAAAGTCAGTGACTGCTCTTTGTCTATGTGAGCCGAGCTGTGGGGACCTCCTACTTCGTAGAATTGTTGCTCTGCGCCTTCGGAGCTCCAAGGGGAATAATCCCAAGCATCTCTGATCCTCAAACTGCATGATCCGTCTCAGGGATCCAAAACCCTCTCGAAACAGACAGTGGTATCTACCTCGTATATCATAATATACAGTGCATCGGTAGATGTAGTGTTCTTGTGTCTTTGGCTCTCTGTTGTATAGTGGGCATATGCGTTCTTCTGTTTGTATACCCTCCGATCTGCCTGTCTCAATCCTCAGGTGGTGGGATGAGGTGCGGATCTGACCAATAACTGTGCGTAGTCCATGAGGCAGCTGTGTGTCCATGTAATTGGATCGGGTGATGAAACCATCCTCAGATACCTGAAGGAAGTGGGTCTGGTAGTGTGCCATCCTCGTGCCATGGGGGGAGGGGGGTCGGATCCAGGTCTTCTCTGTATCTAACTTCAGTATGTCTGCTCTGATCACATGGTTTAGCTCTGATCGGCTTAGGTCAAGTGTAGGGCAATCCAGGCTATAGTCAAAGGGGGGTAGTCTGTCAATCTGCAGCCCATGTAGACTCGTCCATGTACTCATCTGAGCATACCAACAGTGTCTGTCACCGTCTGCTGCTAGTTGTCTAGAAGAGGCCAGGGCTAGCCGTGGGTATCTATCTTGGGGGAGCTCCCATAGTCTATGTATGAAAGTCACTGCTTGAACCAAGGCCTCAGCCACCATGGGTGATGCTCCCAACTCAGCTCTAATAATCTCATGCGGGGTCGAGCTCTTCGCTCGTATCATGCGTGAGATCATCATGACCAATGGTCTTTCCATATGCTCCCATCCGTCATAGTATTTCTTCTTTGGTCCATCCTAGTCTCCCAAAGGCTGTCTCTTCGTGTGAAAGAGACTCGGATCCCAAATAGCTGCCCCATATAGGGGTGTGGGTGTAACCAGGGTGTCAAAAAGCCACAGTTTGGTGTGCGGCTCATGAAATTGTATGTGAGCACATTGCCTCTCCAATGCACCTAAGACTGCATATGCTTTTGCCAAACGAGCCTCTGATGTCTCTCTTCAAGAGAACTGTGGTCCCTTCAATGTGACCCCCAAATAAACATACTGCCTGACCATCTCCACTGGCTCTCCGTCAAAAGTAAATTGGTGCTCAGCTCTTGTCACCCAAGCAGCTGAAGTGTTAAATACCGTAACTTTAGTTTTCCCAAGGTTCACCTTAAGATCTCTATCTTTGCAAAAAGCTCATAATGCATCCAAGTGTCTATTTAGTCCCTCAGGTGAGTCAGATATAAGTACAATATTATCGACATAAAAGCAGTAATGGTATCAGCACTCCAGCTAGAGAGAGAGAGAGAGAGAGAGAGAGAGAGAGAGAGAGAGAGAGAGAGAGAGAGAGAGAGAGAGAGAGAGAGAGAGAGAGAGAGAGAGAGAGAGAGAGAGAGAGAGAGAGAGAGAGAGAGAGAGAGAGAGAGAGAGAGAGAGAGAGAGAGAGATGAAATGATATATTAATGTTTGCAAAAGGCCAAAATGACGTATGAGACCATGAGTTACAATCATTTGTGTGACGATACAATTGTTTGAAAAAGGGACAATAAATGGGAATGTAATAAGCAATACAAGTAGACTAAGGGCTATAAGTAAAGAGAGCTCTAGCTGACAAATAAAGAGTTCCAGTTGATATGATCTCATGGAGACATAGAAGGCTTGGCTTTGGTACATGTAATAATCTATTGTATCTGTTTGTGGAAGTGTCTTTGGGAGTTGTATTGGGGTCTCAGATGCTTGGATTGACCAAGTTGGATGACTTGATCAATAAATAGGCCTTGTGTATGCATAAAGGCTCAGGTTGTAGTTGCATTGAAACCTCTTGAGTCTCTCTTGTGAAGAAAGTCGTAAGCTGCCTTTGAAGAATGGAGCTTCATTGTCTTGAAAGCTATAAAAGTTGCTAAATAGATTGTGGCCCAAAAGGCAAGTTAGTGCTTGGGCTTTTAGAACTTTGGAATGATGATTTTGCTATCTTGTAATGAAAATTTTGTTCACGAGTGTAGCCAAAGTTATAGGTGCATTTGTTAAACCAAAGGGCAACTTGATTTGTATAGAAATCATGTTGCAATAAAAGTCCATCCTAATGTGATGATATCTTTTTTATTTTCTAGTACTTAGGCTTTTTATTAAAATCTATACTAAAATTTGTAGTTATTAGGTTTTTAAAACTTTTTTATGATGGTTTTGCCATCAAATTTAAAGTCATGTCAAATAATATCGAAAGACAATAAAAAAGCTACTCGAGTTTTCATGCTTTTTTTTGTATAAATCCATAGTTATTTTCAATTCTTTTATTTCTCATGTATCATTATATCAAATTCCTTAAAATTCAAAATTCATCTTATCTAAATGAGTGGTCTCTAAATGTAATCTTTTAATAAACTTTTTGGAAATGAATTGTGGCAACTACTATCATATGTTGAGAAATAGGACACATGTTAAGTTTATATCTTATGTATGTATAAATAAAAGAGAGTTGTATAAAGAGACAAAGGTTAAAATATATCTATCACTTTATAGAGATTGTGTGTGTAGATTGTTGACAATGGAAGAAAGATAAGAATAAGGACAATGATGATGATGATGACGACGACGATAATAATATAGCCTGAGCCTTCATATTTTGTGTAATTTTTTAATTGTGTGTTTATATTGATTTTTTTCAATTGGTATTAGAGTGGGAGTGCAAGAGTGAAAGGTTGGATTAAGGAGTGCAATAAACCAAGGTTTATATCAAATTGAAAGCTTATTTTCTACCATTAAATCATGTACAAATTCTCATCTAATTCAATTGAAAGTAGTTACATGGATTTAAAAGCCATTGTAGCTCGGATTTGGAAGTTATTGAGCTCGTTTTGAATGCATTTTGAGAAGCCAAAGGGGGTTGGATATGATGTATGATAACAAGGTTTGATTATCTTTGGTTTTAGATTGGCTCATGTTTGATTGTTAGAAATATGGGGGTTGCTTAAGCTCGAGGTCTTCTTGCAAATCAAAGCATAAGACTTGCTTGTTTCATAAGTAAGGGCCTTATCATGCCAGTAATTTTTTGACAATTTTGTGATAGTGGTTAATGGGACCTCATTACAAGTGAAGATATATGCCTTGAACTTCCTTATGAGCCCACGGAGAAATAAAAGAAAGCATATAAGGAGTGGATATTAAAAAGATGAAGGTCTTGTACTAGATATTTATATGCATCTAAAAGACATTAATTTCGCATATTAAAAAGGCTAGTATATACAAAGCTGCTTGGGAGATTATTGAGAACATATATCGCATTTCAAAACTTGGAGAATCAACTAGCAGTAGAGAGGTTTGTTTAATGAGAGATAGTTGAAGCATTTATCACTCGGATCAAGAATCTACGCTACCAAATGTCTAGCGTTGGGATACAAAAGACTAGTGAGGAGCTAGCTCGGAGGTGTCTTCGAATTTATCCACCAAAGTTTGATGGATTGGTAACTGCTCTAAACACATAGGTGAGACCCCAAGCTTTGATGTTTGAGGAATTTTGTGCACTACTAAGTTGCGGCTTAAAGCTTGAGAAGGTAGTGACAGTGGAGATGCTGCATTCTTTGCTAATGCAAAAGGTAAAGGTGGTTTCTCTACCAACAATGACAAGAAAGAGAAGAGTAGTAAGAAAAAGTATCGAGGAGAGTGCTTCTACTACAAGAAGAAAGGGCATGCAATTGTAGATTGTTGTATCAAGAAGGGAGATGAAGAGAATGGCACTGTGATGACTAAAGGAAAGGAAATAGCCAATGTGGTTGAAGTAAAGTTGGAGTTATTCATGGTGACCATTGAGAAAGTGTGTTCCTCGACACAAGAAATATCTAGCACTAACTCATGGGTATTGGATAGTGGTGTCTCCCGTCACATGACCAACAAGAAAGGTCTATATAGTTCTATGAAGCCTCTAGAAGAATCCATCGCTATGATAGTTGGGAATGATGCAAAATGATCTACTAAGGGCATATGTACTATTTTCTTTGTCGTTGCAAATGGTGAACTAAAAAATCTTTCAAATGTGTTGTATGTTCTAGAGATTAAGAGAAATCTGCTATCAGTTGCTTCTATAACTAATCTTGGCCATGACATGAGGTTCACCAAGACATGTAGAAATTATCGACAGTGTTGGCAAAGTTGCCAACAAAGGAAAAAGAAGGAGCAACTTGTACGAGCTAAGTGCTCTGACGGCCACCTCCCTAGTGTGGGCACATGTAAACTTTGGCATGAAAGATTTGATCACGTTGGTTTTGTAGTGTTCAAGGAGATGCATAAGTAAGGTATGGTCGCTGACCTACCTGCTAGTAACTGAAATGAAAGAACCATGTGAAGCTTGTATGATAGGCAAGCAATAGAGAAAGGCATTTCCACAAGAAAGTAAGAACAGAGCGAAGGCTCCTTTAGAGTTGGTGCATGCTGACTTATGTGGTAAAATGCCGATACAAGCCTTGGGAGGATCTTCTTATTTTATGTTGATTGTGGATGACTACAATAGGAAGATGTAAGTGTACTTTCTTTATAAAAGGGATCAAGTTGTTGATAAGTTTAAAGCATGGCTAAAACTTGTTGAGAACGAAACATGGCAAAGTATGAAGAAGTTTAGAATAGATGGTGATAGTGAGTTCAACTCAAAGGAATTTGAAGACTTTTACAAGAGCAAAGGGATTAAGTGTCAATTGATGACGTCTCATATATCTTAGCAGCACCATTGTGGAAATGGCAAGGTGCATGTTTAAGGGCAAGAGCTAATCAACTTTGGGAAAAGCTATTAATACTGCAGTCTATATTTTCAATCAGAGTTACACAAAGGTTGTTAAGTTGATGGCTGTGATTTCGAGAGAATTAAAGGAGTTAGTAAACTTGGAGGAAGCACTTATTGATCCAGCATCGAGAGCAACTATGCAAACTGAGTATGATAATATAATGAAAAATGATACTTGGGAGCTAGTGGATCAACCAGAAAAGAGAAAGATTATTGGCACCAAGTGGATCTAAAAGGTAAAGTACAAGGCTAATGAAAGCTTAGAAAAGTACAAAGCCAGATTATTTACACAATACTTGTAGTGGCCACTCATAAGAAGTTGCCACTTTACCAAATGGATGTTAAATCAATGTTCTCGAATGGTGACATCAAGGAGGAGGTATACGTGGCTCGGCCCCCACCAAGGTTGAGGGCTCCCATTCTGAGAACAAAGTTTGTAAGCTAAAGAAGACATTGTATTGGCTGATTACCTACTCTTGACAGACTTGGAAAACACATTTGTGAAGGTTCTATACTAGGTAAAATGTAGTGTACTTCATTTCCAAAAGGTGGTTCTCTAATAGTTGTTCGCAAAGCATGTCTTGTACATAATGGTGTTTGTGGTCCAATGCAAACAACATAGTTTTGCAACCACCTATACTTCATGACTATTATTGATGTATCTGCTTTAGGCACGCATGGGTATATGGTTTGAAAACCAAGTTGGAAATTTTTCTATGCTTCAAGAAGTTTGTTAGCATGGCTAAAAACTTGTCAAGATGTAAAGTGGAAACTCTCTATCTATTTTTTTTTGGGGGGGGGGGGGGATATATATCTAACAAAATGGCATAGTTGAGAGGAAAAACAAATCACTTAGAGATATGGCATGATGCACGATTAAGAGTCAAGCTTTGCCACACTTGAGACTATTTTATGTGCAGCCTATATACTTAACACTAGTTCTGTAATTTGTCAGCAAAAGTGGCTACAACCCACTTAAGTGGCTCAAGTCGTATTTCACTATATTTGAAATATATGTATATGATATCAAAATTATATGGGACTTTATCAATATCATTAGATAATAGAATAGAAGGTTTAAAACAAGTTTCAAGTAGAATTTTTTAAAATACAAAAATTAGATTTTCAAAAGTGCATGAAAATTAGTCAAAACAGGACTCAACAACACTATTTGGAGCTCTTGGATGAGTTGTCAATTTTTATTTACTTCCAATTCTCCTAATGAGAATACATGTCATACATATCAAAGTGTTTTTCATGAAACTTTTAGTTTTTTTTTTTTGAGATGGTTTTGATTAGAAGTACTAAACATTTTCAAATTTTTATGATAATGATCTCAAAGATGGATATAAAAATATACATTTCCTAGATTGTTTTGACTCTTTCTATTTTTTTTCAACCATTATCTTGTGTTCTGACCACATATCCCTAAAACTTTTTATTCTTAATCTTTCTCATTGAGGAGAAATAGAATTTTTCGTAGAGGGTCTAAATTGCCACAAAAGTGGCTTTTCTACTACAAGACTAGTGTTAATTAATAGGCGTCCCACTAAGGCTTTACAGTCTATCACTTCATAATATGAGACTTGGTATGGTAAAAAGGCATTTGTGACTCACTTGCATGTCTTTAGTTGCTTTGCATATGCTATGGTACTAGTGCAACAATGCAAGAAGTTGGATAACAAGGTTGTAAAATGCATTTTGGTTGGGTACAATAATAAAAGCAAAGATTATAGGTTATGCCAGAGATATATGCTCATAGGATATCTACGATACTTTGTTGCCTCTTTTTAGTGGTGTGCAATTGCATGTAGTATTGAATGAGGCAATTTTTAGCCTATCTAGGTTTCTCATGAGAATGTAGATCGACCTATTTTTGATGTAGATATGAGTGATATACCTCTTAATGAGAGAGTAGAGATTAAGCAATCTAGAACTATGCTAAAATGGCTAGCACAAACATTGCATGATAGTAAGTTGGATGTATCAATTTGCTAGTCATACAGCTCTGATAGTTCCTCTTATGCATTAGATTATTATACATTGGTTGTTTCTAGTTTGTGTGATGAGGATGAGTCTATGTCTTTTTTTGAAGAGATTCAAAATTCATAAAATTGGATGGCTACTATGTAATCTAAGTATGATGCTATTGTCAAAAATGGTACTTCGTTCTTATGTGATTATGTAATGTTTCTCTCCTCCCCCTCCGTGCGAAGAGGCAGTTAGGAGAAGGGGTGACATTTAAACTACTTAACCTTAGAAAAAAATTGGTTAAAAGAAAAGGCGTGAGATCAATCGAACTACACTGTTGCCATTGGAATGAATGCCACCACCTTTTCTTGAGCTTGATGCTATAGAAATTGACGTGCTAAGTGTTCGATTAGGAAACGATCATCATCGGATTGTTAACAGTGAAATTGAAGCCACCATGCCACCGCTCGTCTTCTCAAAGATATTAGTCTAACTAAGTGTGAGAAGGGAATGATAACCACATAATTATTAGCCTTAGCTTAGGCTATAAAAGCCTTAGCTAAGGCTTGTAGAGGCTAGTTTTTCTCAGGCAACACTAGTTGTTGCTGGTATTACATCCAGAGAGAGAGAGAGAGAGAGAGAGAGAGAGAGAGAGAGAGAGAGAGAGAGAGAGAGAGAGAGAGAGAGAGAGAGAGAGAGAGAGAGAGAGAGAGAGAGAGAGAGAGAGAGAGAGAGAGAGAGAGAGAGAGGAGGGAGGGAAGAGTAAATAAGAAGGATATAAGAAAAAGAGGAGAAGAAGGAGGAGGTAGGAAGAAAGAAGAAGAAGGGAGAAGAAGGAGAGATAAGAAGAGAGGGGGTCTTGGAGTATATGCCATTTGTCATATCTTTCAACACCCCCCTAAAATGATGAGTTCCTACACTTGCTGGCTTTTGCTCCTCTACATGATAACATGACCCGGGAGACTAGCTCATAGGTAGCCTAGTCAAGTTAAAGCTTGAAACTTTATATCTTTGGCAAGGGTTTTTTTACAAAGAAAATCCACTAAGTGAAACAAAATCCACCATGGGAAAGATATAATGAAAATTTCTTCAAAACAAATTGTCAAAGTTATTGTCGATAGTAGCGGAAGCATCTTCTTGATCTTCTTCATTCATGAACTGATTTTGATGGTTACCATTCTACAACTGTTGTGCTGTTTTCCTGTGTGAACATTCAGTAGCCATGTGCCCAGTCTTGCCACAATAATGACATGTGACCCAATCCTTATTGTATTGGTGTTGGTGAATCCTTGTCCACGTCCTTTTGCTCCATAAGTTCCCTTGGTGTACAAGAGATTGTCCTTGGAGATGGTTTCTTTTGCATCCTTGTTTTTAAGATTACTTTCTCCATCAAGTAGAGAATGCTTAATGTCTTTGAGTGAGAGATTAGGAACATTACTTAGGGTAGACACAAGGCTCTCATATGGTTCTTGATTTACACTTGCTAGTAACACCACTATGGTTTCATCCTTATCTATGTTCTTTAAAGTTGCAAGTTGAGTTTTTAGGCTTTTAAACTTGTTAATGTGCATGGTCATAGAAGAACTATCCTCTACATCTAGCTTATAGAATTGCATGAGTAATTGTACTTTTGAGTTGTTAGCTTGAGTTCCAAAGATCCTGTCAAGCTCATCCCATGCCTTTTTTGCATCTTTGATGCTAGAGATATAGTGCAATACATCAACATCAGAAGATAGTCCCTAGGCAATGATGCATAGAGCCTTGTTGTTCATCTTTTTCCACTCTTTTGTCTTGAGTCGGGACTTCTTCAACAAACCCATCTTCATCATCTTCCTTCTTTCCATCTACATATCCTATATCATCCTTAAATAGATCCCAAAGGTCTTTCTTCATGAGATGGTACATTGTCTTTTCTTTCCATGCGTGAAAGCCTTCACTGTTGAATTTGGCTATTTACTCAAGTTTAAACGTTTTGAAGGAGGCCTTACCACGAGTATACTTGGCCAGTGTCTATCCTTTTATAATGAGATTAAGGCTTACAAGGGATTTAGTCAATTGGGCATTCCACATTAAAAATATTCGTGTTTGTCATTGCAAGAATTGGAGTAAAACCAACAACTGAGTTGTTCTTAAATGTGCTAAGAACACAAGTGCCATGAAGCACTAGGTTAGTATCAAGAGATATTAGCTTGACGTTAGGCTTTATGATGGTTGATTTCAAGTGGTCTTCTTGATCTTTAGGTGGACTGCTTGAGTTCAGGTGGGTTGCTCTCCAAATACTTTGTACTTGCTAGAAATTGAACATATCTAAATGACAGAGGGTCACTTGAGTTGGGAACAATGAGAAATTGGAGTAGAAAAGAGCTTGAGCTTGGTGGCTATGGAGTCTCTATTAGGGTTTGCAGAGGTAGGTTGATTGTTTTTTTAAAAATTTCACATGCAGAAGCAATCATTGCAAGAGATATCTCGTGGATAGAAGGCCTGTGAGGTGGGCTTCAAAAGCCCTATGGTCGCAGGTTGAATTGTGCCTCTCGTATTAGGAGAGTTGGGAGCGTACAACCAACGCAAGCACAAATCTAGACAGTGATGACAAAATCATGTAATGTTGGCTGTTCGTGCATCAATCGGCTCGATTTTTATGATAGGGTGAAGTGTCCTAGACTGTAAAAAAAATTTCCAGAAGAAATTGGTTGAGATATGGCATGTAGAGAGAGTTAGGAAAGCTCCAAGTGCTGATGGTTCAATTTGGCTATGGTAGACAAGAAGGTAAAGTGGAGATGGAGGTGAGAAATGAGATCATGAGCTAACAATGAATTGATCAAAGGTAAAGAGAGACTGAAGGAGTAGAGTAGAACTAAGTCATGAACTCAGATAAGCTTGATACCATGTCACAAATATAGATCTAGAGCATGGCAGGAGCTATGGAGGTTGGAAGATGAATACAAGACTCATGATGATATAGACAATGGACTGACTATTACACAAGTGAATTAGGTTCCAAGATGGAAGCTTGGACTCATAAACACAATCTTGTGTAAGAGATTGACAATGACAATGACACTAAATTGAAAGAAGAAAGCATCATGATATATTGCATTCAACTCTGAAAAGTGATAGTCAAGTACAATGCTTTATAATAGTTGGATAGTAGCATTCTGCCTCACTATGCATATGGGATTCAGTGCATCTCTTCCTGGATCATACATCATTTGTCATATCTTTCAACAATTTTTGAGTTCAAGGGAAATCTAAAATCCAAGAGGGAGACAAACCAAGTTGGAAATAATTGCTACTAGGTTAAAATCTTACTTTGATTGCCTCCCTATTTGTGTAAAAATATTGTTGAAAAGAATGCTTATAATGGTGTATACAAGTTTACTTGATGTAGTAAGGAGGTTTGATTGAACTAGTCAAAACCCTAGTGTATCAACTTTACAATAGGATAAAAGGAAATCATGCTAGACCTCCCCCAAGGCTAGTTGTGAATCCCTTCATTAAGAGGGTTTGGTTTTTATCGCCTTGAAGAGTTTGAACCAGCCCCGATGGCAAGAGGTCACTCTATAGGGTACCCTTGGTGGGTAGGAAGAGTTGAGGGTGCCTAGGAGGATATGGCTAGTAAACTATTAGGCTCCTAGGAACAACCTAAATCCTTGTGTGACTCAGGATGGGGACTTCCTGAGGGCCCTATTACTAGTTAGAGGCAAAATCATGGTAAAATAATGGCCTTCGAGTCATTCTTCCGTACGGAGGACAGAAGGTGGACACTTGTAAAATACTCTTTAATAAATAAAGAAATTGTATTTCAAATTATCGTTTTTCATTATTTGTGTGTTGTGACATAAGTTACGTGAATGAACATTGACTTAAAAGGGTAATTGAAGAAGCTAATTTTATTTGTATAACACAAATGTATTAGATAATTAGTTAACTAAACTATCTAATTGAGAGAAGTAGAAGGGCAAGATTCTCGACAAATTTGCACTAAGGCAAGGTGGTTTTAGTAAGCCAATAGCTTCTCCACAATTCGATGCATTATAGTATATTAGGGGACATTGACCACATAGAATTAGTTAGCACCTTGATTTCGTATCATTTTAGGGGAATGGAGTGAGACTTTGCCCTACAAGAAGAGGGATCGACGTGCCCTTACTCCCCCTTGTTTCTCACTCTCCTTGAACCAAGTGTGTTATGAGTCAGCTTCGGTTTGAGTGATCTACCACAAGCAGATACTTCAAGAACAACACTAATGAATCTAATAGGTGAGAACCCAAAATTCAAGTCGATCCTTGTGAGAATGACCAAGAATTTCCATTGTTGCAAAGTGGACTCAAGAGAGTCTAGATATCAAACCTCGTGTTATTCGAAAGAGTACCGAGCGGTATTGCCTAGGAAAACATCTCAATGGACCACTAAATTGTACTATTAAGGATATCTCAATCAGGCATGTCACAGATTTGCATCTTGGCAAGAAGTCCATTAATACCACCCAAGTTTGCAATCTAAAGTACAAGTTAGATGGTAATGTTGATTACTATAAAGGTGTTTACCGTGTTTACCGCAGCACAGAGGAGCGGGAAAATGGAAAAAAGGAAATAGCAAAAAAGGCGCAGGATAAAAGAAGGAAAAGGCGCCTTGACCGGTAACCAGACCTTGAAAAATTTAAATGTTCGGGCACGACCCCAAGAAAGTCTCAGTGTCGCCTCGAGAAAGCAAAAGAGTAAAAAGCGCACCATTAAATGTGGAAGCACTCCCAAATCCTTGTAAAAGAGTGCCAGGCTCGCTCCTGTGCAAATTGTATGCATTAGTTGGGAATAGGATAAATTAGAATGGTGGAAAATGAGAAATGGGCTTAGGCCAATGGCCGGCCATGTAAAAAAGGAGATGACCACCCAAAGAAGGGATGGCATGTATATAAAGTTCAAAAGTGAATGAGAAGCTCATTCTTGTGTGTGGCTAAAGCTTCTTCTTCTTCTTCTCTTGTTTCTTGCCTCCTTGCTTGTGCTTGAGAAAGGGAGTGAGGGAGTGTGAGAGGGTGAGGGAGTGAGTGTGTGAGAGTGAGGGATCGTGGAGAAGAAGCTCTCCATCTCCTCTCTCCATCTTCTTCTCTTCTCTTCTATTCTCTTCCCTTGTCTTGCACGTGGCTATGGAGGATGGAGCTCATGGGAGAGGGATTGAGGTTGCTTGAGCTTGCCACAAGGATCGTGGAGCTACCGATGTGCAAGAGAGAGGAGGGTACTCGATCAAACATCAAGGTAAGCTCACTACACTCGTAGGGTAGGCATGGCGCGTCGGCTATGTGAGAGGTAGCCATGGCTGCTCTGCTTGAAATGCTTGATCAATAAGCGGTCTGTAGGTCTCGGGGTAGAGCTTGTAGGTCCCCTTCATTTTGGTTCCGTTGCATGGATCGACGGAATCGAGCCTTGAGCGCGCGTGTATCAAATCGAGCATAGGAGTAGGGCTTTGCTCGAAACGGTGCTTCAGATAGATAGGAGATTTAGGAGGTTTATTTGTTGGAACAAGTAAGTATTTTGAGTTTTTTGATGAGTGCTTGAGAAGGTAAATACAACCCATGCTTGGTTTTGCGATTTTTTGTTAGCATTAGGTAGGATAGGATTAAGATTCGAAACTGAAATGATAGGGTTTTTGCTGCTGTAAATCTGGTTGCAATAAGAAAAAGAAGGCAAAAATCGTGTTTTTTAAGGGGGAAATCGCAATGGGGAAAGGCTCTAAGGTTAGAGAGTGGTTGGGCAATGCTATGTAAGGCTGGGGTAAGGGGAGAAGAGCTCATTTGCATTCTGACTTAGTTAAGAGAGAGCAAGAGAGAGTGAGAGAGCTACAGGCATAGGAGAGGAGTGGACGCCCTTCGATCACACTTTCTGGGTGCTACAAATATACAAATCTCTTCCCTGGCATGCCCTTGTGTGTACTTAATAGCCTAGAATAGCTAATCATCAACATAACACTAGATTTGTCACCATTTTCATTGTCGGAAGTGCGTCGACCCCGACGTGTTCGGATGTCCGAACCCCAGAATTGGGCAATTGGTTGTCTCGAACCTAGGGTTCGGCGTTTGGCCTTCGAGCATTCGGCCACGTGCTGTTCGGGCTTCGCGCTTCGGCCGCCCGAACGAAGGCCTTCGGGCGTTCAGCCACGTGCCATTCGGGCTTCAGGCTTCGACCGCCCGAACGAAGGCCTTCGGGCTTCGGAGTTTGGCCTTCGGGCCATCTAGCCATTCGGACCTTATCATTCAAGCTTCGGCGGTTCTGTCCCTCCGAATTCGGGATTCGGCCATTCGGTGTTCGGATGGCCGAATCGGCCCGCTCGAACCCGGCCATTCAACCCAATTCGAGTTCTGCCATCGGACTCGGCCATTCAGGCTTCGGCCCTCGGACTCGGCCAATTTGAGTTCGGCCCTCGGACTCGGCCATTCGGCCCTGCAGAACGAGACATTCGGACTTCGGAGGTTCGAACGCCGATTCTGGGATTCGGACCCTGCCATTTGGGCCAAATTTAGCCGAATGCATTTTTGACATTATTTTAATAATGTAAGCCCAGACCCGCGTTGCCGACATTAGTGCGACTCTATAGGTGCGAGAAAATCATAGAAAACTTGGCCTTCTGGCTAGGAAGCCTAGCAGAGTGTGTTGTCACAGCCTAGTCGCAACAGCAGACCAGACATCAGACCCCCACATACTTGAGAGATGCAGCAGAGACCCAGATTTTAACCAGGCAGCTGTGTGCTGACCTCATATCCAGTGGCCAAGAGCTGAAGGTAGCATTGACATCGCACTTGAGTGCCGTAATCCCGCACACACAGTAGGCCACATTGGTTGTGCACTGAAAGAGCAAAAAGCCTGATTTCGCACTGAATGCACAAACACCACACTGAGCGTACATAATTTGAGGATTTGTTGTAATAACAAGGAATACACTCGAACATAATCATTCAAGGAACCCACCCATAGGAGTGAACCCGAAGACTTAGCAGACAAACAGGGTTAGGACCCAGGAGGATGTTAAGTGGACGCGAGGATCCAGAAGACGACAACATAGAGGATCGGGCGCTACCAGAACTACTCGAACTGATCGACGGCCTTGTGGAATTGGAGGCAGAAACAATGTCAGGATCAAGAGGCGATCGAGGAGAGGACCAGCTAGACCTAGGAGAATTCCCAGTCTCAGTACAGGAACTAGTCCATGACTACCATTTACTTACTAGGACCGTGATCTAGGGCAGACCTGTAGAAGAAGTGGTAGCAAGCCTCGAAGAAGAGAGAAGAGCAATTAGGAGAGCGCTAGAAGGCATAATTGCCTACAACCACGAGCAAAGGGCTAGAAAGCTACAGCAAGACGTAGATATGTACAAGGCTAGAAGGGTGCTAGACCTAGTTGGGGTAGCCAAATCTAGACCGAATGAAGAGAGGGAACGGGCAGCAAAGGCTGACATGACATTGAGCGAACTTGTAGCCAAGCGACTCCTGGACAATACGTCTGTTGAGCAGAGTGATACAACCCTAGCCACCGCACTACTCTCGGGATTGGGAGTCATGCAAGGGGCTAAAGGGCAGGTTAGAATCCCTATCGTAGCAAAACAGCTAGCAAAGTACGAGCCTAGCAGTGACCCATACAGCTTCATGGAGTAGTTCGAGCAAGTATGCGAAGCAAACGGTCTCACTGACCTTGCGCAATGCTCTCAAGCTTTTGGCCTGTGCTTAGGCGATAAGGGGAGAATCTGGTATTCTAGCCTCGATGACGCAGAACGTACAAACTTTGCTTGCCTTAAGGACCTCTTCATCAAGAGATTCTCGGAGGCAACGTATTCTAACAACCTCATCGTCCGGTTGATGAATATCAGCCAAAGGGAGAATGAAGATGTCAGGGACTACGTCATTCATGTGCATAGCCTCTTCAAAAGGATCCCTGCCAATGAACGACCTACTGAGAGGGCAATGTCTACAGTATTCATGAATTGAATTCGGAGTGAGGAGCTCTACAAGGCTTTGGCCAGTAACTCTACCTTGCAACGAGACGTGCTCTCTTCATCAAGAGATTCTCGGAGGCAACGTATTCTAACAACCTCATCGTCCGGTTGATGAATATCAGCCAAAGGGAGAATGAAGATGTCAGGGACTACGTCATTCATGTGCATAGCCTCTTCAAAAGGATCCCTGCCAATGAACGACCTACTGAGAGGGCAATGTCTACAGTATTCATGAATTGAATTCGGAGTGAGGAGCTCTACAAGGCTTTGGCCAGTAACTCTACCTTGCAACGAGACGTGCTAGCTAGAGTTTTCGAAGAGGCAATATGTGTAGATGATCAGCTTAGGGAACGAAGCATGAGGACTACCAGCCGAGAAAGTGCAAATCAGAGGGATCCAGAGAGATCAACTATTTCGGGAGAAAAAACAACCGCTAGTGTGTAGGAAAAGGGAAAGAGTATGGACCAAGGCTAGGAGATGGCGGAGATGAGAATGGAGATTGCACGACTGCAGGAACTGAGAAGGAAGCCTGCGCGATCGCATGTACAGTGTATGTTGAGATATCGAGCTCCACTCGTGATATGCCAGGGTGACCGTTGTGCATTTATGTCACCGACGTGTCAATTGTTACAGATGCGGTTGGTACACCGCCCATGAATAATAGCTACATGACAGCTATCCTTATCTACTCTAGTTCATGGCTCAGTTTGTATGCCACCTTAGTTAGTTGAGTTTGGTTTGAGACCCATATATAGGGTTCTTCTATTTCTTTGTAAGAGAGTTCTTTTGGCTTACACAACTAAGAAGAGAAAAAACTGTTTTCAGCCTCCACCTTTGTGTGTATTCCCCCATTGTGCAAGCAAGAAAGCTACAAGTGAGACTCCTTCCTTCTCTCCCACAATCTTGACATGGTATCAGAGCCTCGTTCATGGTAAGGAGCTCAAGAAAGCAAGCCAAGCTCGCGGTGTTCTGGTAAGAGGAGCAGTGTTGCTTTCATTTTCTGTTTTGGGAGCAGATCTCTGCAGGTAGCACAGCCGGAAATTGCAAGAATGCATTGTCTCAGGTTGAGACGCCCTTCGCGGTGAAGCAAGAGGGCAGTATATGCTGCGGGAGAGGGCTTTAGCATTTGGCGACCCTGTTTTTTTGATTTGAGGCCATTTCAGGGCCTGTTTTGGAGGCGGAAGTTTTCTGCACGCACTCAGGAAAAGACCCAGTTTTATGCTGTGCGACCACTGTTCTACAGGTCGGTGAAAAGTTACTATAGAAATTGCAACGTATGCCTGTGCGCAGAGACATTGGAAGTTACAGAATCATCCTTGTTGCCTGTTGATGCAAAATCATCACTAGGAAGTGACTGTGTGGTCAAATACCACTTTCGTCAGTTTTGCAGATTAGCCCTTGTGACGCTGAAGCTGTGTTCTTTGTAGTGACAGAACTTTTCGCAGTGTTCTGTAATGGCGTCTGATTCTCTTTCACAGATTGTAACTGAAAAGCTTAACAAGAACAACTTTCAAGCATGGAAGTTTAGAATGACGAATTTCCTTATGGGAAAAGGATATTGGGAATTTGTTGCAGGAAATGAAGAAGAATCAGTTCTTCCTGATGTTCCCAATCAACAGCAAATGCATGCATTCAAAGCATGGCATGAGAGAGCCAGGAAAGTTATGTACTGGCTATCTATCAGTATTTCAGACTCTATGATTGTGCATATTCAGGAAAGTTATGCAAGTACGCCAAAGGAGGCACGTGATACTTTGTCAAAAATGTATAGCATAAATACGCAAGCTAGGAAAATGCAGCTCAAGCAAGAGTTGCATAATATGCAAAGAGAAAGTATGAGCATCAATGACTACCACATGAAGGTGAAGAAGATTGCAGATGCACTTGCTTCCATTGGGTCGCCAAGTGGAAGATGATGATTTAGTTTCTGTGACCTTGAATGGTCTAGGAAAGGATTATGCACAATTTTGGACATCCATTTCAGTTCGTGAAAGATTTCCTGATTTTGAGGAGTTGATTGCTCTTCTAATTTCTGAGGAGCAGAGAAATGGTGGTGCATCTTCTTCAGGAGGAACTTCAAAAGAAACTGTCTTCTACTCAAATGCTGGAAGAGGTAGAGGCAGAGGTAGAGGAGGCCGATCTGGAGGCCGTGGTAGAAATCAGAATATGCAGCAGACTCAAGAAAACCAGTCCTATGGAGGAGGACGTGGTAACTCTAGAGGCAGGGGGAGCCAAAGAGGTCGTGGTAGATGGCAAAGAGGCCAAAATGCAAACAGCAATGTTGAATGCTACTACTGTGGTAAAATGGGTCATATGGCTAAGGACTGCTATAAAAAGCAGAATGACATCATGAATGGTAAATTGCAACAAGGGAATTATGCATCTTCTAGTAGACAGGGTGATGACAGAAATGAGCATTTGTTTATGGTGCAGCACATGAACAATTCTGTGACAAGTGCAGAAGAAAGCAACGATGTATGGTATGTTGACTCAAGTGCATCAAACCACATGACAGGTCATGCAGAATGGATGGAGGATGCAAGGAAAATGAAAAAACCAGGATTTGTGGAAATTGGTGATGATACTGCACATCCTATTGTGCAGATTGGAAAAATTCCTTTGTCTATGCAGGATGGGAAAAAGAAATACCTATCCGACGTATTTCATGTCTCGAATATCACCAAGAATCTAGTTTCTGTTGGTCAAATGGTTGAACAGGGCTTGCAGGTCAGATTTAATCCTCATGGATGCTTTGTTGAGGATATGAAAAATAAAGGTCGCTTGATAGCAAAAGGAAAGAAGAAGGGAAGAATGTTTACATTGGATGCAGACATGTCTGAATTGAGTGCAGCAATGTTTGCACATGGGACCAGTGTAGTTGCAGATATTGATATCTGGCATAAACGCATTGGTCATATTAATGTACAACGACTTAAATCAATGCAGGCCCAAAATATTGTTGCAGGATTGCCTAAATTCAAGGTTGCAGAAATGCATAAGGTATGTGAAGCCTGCCAATTTGGAAAACAGGCAAGGAAACCATTTCCTAGACATGTTCAAGAGAGTAAGAAGCCATTGGAATTAATCCACTCTGATGTGTGGACTACTAAAGCTGCATCTCTTGGAGGCTGTCATTATTTTGTAACTTATATTGATGACTATAGCAGAAAATTTTGGGTGTATTTTATGAAAAAGAAAAGTGAAGTTTTTGGGGATTTCAAAACTCTTAAAGCTATGGTTGAAAAAGAAACATGCCTGCAAATAAAATGCCTAAGGTCAGATGGAGGGGGAGAGTACCTCTCAAATGAGTTTGCAATGTTCTTGCAGGAGCATGGCATAAAGCAGTAATATTCATGCATTCATACCCCACAACAAAATGGAATTGCAGAAAGGAAAAACAAGCATATTGGAGAGGTATCTCGTGCCATGCTCAACAAAAAAGACTTGCCAGTTTTTTACTGGGCTGAAGCAGTTGCTACAGCAGTCTATATAATGAACAGGACTCCCACTGCAGCAATACATGGGATGACTCCAGAGGAGAGGTATACTGGTAGGAAACCAGATATTTCTCATTTGAAAATTTTTGGTTGCATTGCCTATGTACATGTGCCAGATGAGTTGAGATCCAAGTTGGATCCAAAAGTTGAGAAGTGCATCTTTATTGGTTACTCTCTGTAGAAAAAAGGGTATAGATGCTATAACCCTTCTACTCGTAAGTTTACAGTGAGCAGAGATGTTGTTTTTGATGAAATGAGTAGCTGGTATAAACCAGTAAATGTGATTGATGATGTAGATGCACAAAATGGTAATGCTGCACAGAATTCACAGCAGCAGTCACAAAATATTAGTGGACCTGGAGCGTCCTCTAGCAGTGGTTCACATTCTTCGCCATGGACAGGCGGATTGAGATCAGGAGAATCTTCTCAAAGTAATGCAGATAGTGGTATGCAGGTATCACGAAAAGGAAAAGAGAAGGTTGATCAGCCCATGTTTGATGTGAATGCAGGTCACTCTTATGTGGATGGTGAATCCAGTGGCTCAGAACAGAGCATTGATGATGAGTTGGGTATTCCTTCTATTGTTACACCTGGAGTAAGGAAGACCAGGGATGTTTTGAGAGCACCTGGGAGTGAACCCACTTTGCGCAGGTCTACCAGAGTTAGGTATCCTGTGGATAGGCTGAAATATGATGGATTTACAGCCATTCACTATGCATATATGGTCAAGGTGATACAGGAACCAGAACCCACTTCTTTTGAGCAAGCCATGGGAAAAGAAAAATGGGAGAAAGCTATGGATGAAGAAATGGATGCCTTGGAAGCAAATGCTACATGGGAATTGGTACCTTTGCCTAAAGGTAAGAATGCAATTGGCTGTAAGTGGGTTTATAAGGTGAAGCACAATGCAGATGGTTCTGTGAACAGATACAAGGCAAGATTAGTAGTCAAGGGGTATGCACAAACATATGGCATTGACTATGAAGAAACATTCAGTCCGGTTGCAAGGATGGCAACCGTAAGAGCAGTCATTGTTATGGCTGCATCAAAGGGATGGTCTTTATATCAGATGGATGTAAAGAATGCCTTCTTGCATGGTGATTTGCAAGAAGAGGTCTATATGGAGCAGCCACCAGGTTATGTGCATGCTGTTCATCCTGAGTTTGTTTGCAGGTTGAAGAAAGCCTTGTATGGCTTGAAGCAAGCACCTAGAGCATGGTCTGACAAGATAGGACAGTATCTTGTCACTATTGGCTTTCAGATTTCCAAGGCAGATTTCTCACTTTATGTGAGAAAAACAGAGAAAGGTATTATGCTACTTGTCATTTATGTTGATGATTTGATTATGACAGGTGACAGTGATGAAGATATCCTTCATGTGAAAATGCTATTGAAGCAGAAGTTTGAGATAAAGGATTTGGGAGAGTTGCGTTATTTCTTGGGCATTGAGGTGATTAGATCACCAAGTGGGATACAGCTCTTGCAGAGGCAGTATGGATTGGACATGCTGTCCAAATATGGGATGACAGGCTGTAAGCCTATTTCAGTTCCTTTGGAGCAGAATGTGAAGCTGAGCGCAGATGCAGGTGAGCTTCTGGAAGACCCTACTATGTACAGACGCATAGTAGGAAGCTTGATTTATATGACTATTACCAGGCTAGATTTGAGCTATGCTGTTGGGTTGGTAAGTCAGTTTATGCAGGCTCTAAGGAAACCGCATTTGGATGCGGCTAGACGCATACTCAGGTATGTGAAGTCCACATTGCAGTATGGACTATTTTATGAGACTGGGGTTCAGATACAGCTACATGGATACACTGATGCTGATTGGGCTGGTAGTATTTCTGATAGACGATCTACCAGTGGATATGTGTTCTCTTTTGGGAGTGCTGCAGTCACTTGGAGCAGCAAGAAACAACCTACAGTTGCCTTGTCGAGCACAGAGGCCGAGTACAGGGGTGCAGCAATGGCTGCATGTGAGGTAGCTTGGTTGCATAAGCTACTTTATGATATGCATCAGCCTAAGGATGGGCCAGTTGTCCTTTATTGTGACAACATGAGTAGTATACACTTGGCAAATAACCCAGTCTATCATGCTAGAACAAAGCACATTGAGGTGCATTATCACTATGTGCGGGAGAGGGTTTTACTAGGTCTTATTGATCTAGTTTATGTCAGCACAGAGGATCAGGTAGCTGACATATTCACGAAGGCATTGGGCGCAGAGAAGCTACGCAAGTTCAGAGACCTGCTTGGTGTGCAGGAATTGGGATTGAGCTCAAGGGGGAGTGTTGAGATATCGAGCTCCACTCGTGATATGCCAGGGTGACCGTTGTGCATTTATATCACCGACATGTCAGTTGTTGCAGATGCGGTTGGTACACCGCCCATGAATAATAGCTACATGAAAGCTATCCTTATCTACTCTAGTTCGTGGCTCAGTTTGTATGCCACCTTAGTTAGTTGAGTTTGGTTTGAGACCCATATATAGGGTTCTTCTATTTCTTTGTAAGAGAGTTCTTTTGGCTTACACAACTAAGAAGAGAAAAAATTGTTTTCAGCCTCCACCTTTGTGTGTATTCCCCCATTGTGCAAGCAAGAAAGCTACAAGTGAGACTCCTTCCTTCTCTCCCACAATCTTGACAGTGTATATACTGTGGCAGCAATCACCTACCGGCTGAATGCCAAGATCCTAGATCTAGGCCATGCTCAAATTGTGGTAGATTCGCGCATGATGCATTGCATTGCAGGATGCCGAGGAGATTCCCATATGCACAACTATACAATCCTCCGTACTTAGGTAATAGACCACCTAATTTCTTTGGGAGGGGAGCCCAATTGGCACTCCCTATACCAAATGACTCAAGATCTGCCGTACCTAGGCTGGAGATGAACCCAACAGGTATACCAAGACCACCAGGGCCTTTTGTAACCCACCCGTCGAGCGATGCTCCAGTTCACTATGTGGAAGAGCCTAGTGAAGAGGAGACATATGTCAACCCGTAGATATCCTATGACGAGGAGGGCAACCCAGTCCTGATGGACTATCGGCCGGTGTCGGTGATGGCATTAGGTAGAGGAAGAGGCAGAGGCTTTGGAGGGCCAAGCCAAGATCCGATCACATGTTGGACCTAAGGCCATCCAGGCCACATTTCATCACGTTGCCCAGAGAAGGAACATGCTAACAAGGACAAAGCGGATCTCCGATGCACAAAATGTGGGATCACTCACCTGTTTCTTGATTGTCCTAGGCGGAAACCATCAGCTAGCTCTGCCAATGTACCATCAGTACCTCTGGGGCTGTTTGGAGTGGAAACCTTTGATAGTGAGGACACACCTATCCCACTACAGGTTATGATGCGAGCTCAAACAAGGCAGGCAGGTATCTCCTTGCCTGGACCAAGTAACCTTGACGCAGCCTCAATAGGAAAGAAAAGCCGAAGGAGAAGGAAAAAGAGAACATACGCGAAGATAACCCTTAAAATCGAGGAAGCCACGACGTTAGTGACAGGAAAGAAAGTCATGGATGCAAAGGCAGAGACCTCAGCCTCGAAGACAACTGAGCTAGGGAGTGCCAAGGTAGGGGAATATCCCCATCCCAAACGACAACTCGAAGCTATAACCAAAGTCAAGGAGTGGGTCAAGGATGCCCAGGAGCACCTCAAGGATGCTCAACCCATACTAGAAGATCCAATGGACGATTTTTCCAGCATGAGCACACCAATCTCACCCACAAAACCACAAACTAAAAGTGTATCCTTGCCACAGGGGGAAACTCAGCAGCAAGGCCAAAGGGGGACTTACCAGGGCAGACAGAATGCATGGCCCAGGAGTGCTAGCCTTAGGGGAATACAAGAGCCCAACAGTCTCCTTGCAACCTTGCTGTCCACCCCAGTAACGCTAAGCATAGAAGACCTACTTATGCAGAATCCTTCTTTATGGCAGGAGTTAAAAGATTTGGTGGAGGGACACACATGACTTATGGGTGCTGATCAGCAAGATCATGATGCAGTTACACAAATTCCAAGTCTAACTCTACACTCAACTCCTAAGTCATTGCACATCAATGCTTTCTGGGAAGGCACTGAAATGCATGCAGTCCTATCTGTTCTAGCCTTAGGAGATATGAGGGGGAAAGGAATTGTAGACACAAGCACCGGTGTTAGCGTACTGAGCCATGTAGTTTTAGAGGCATGGGGAAACCCTCCTATAGAGACTGCCAGGTTCAATGTCACGTTAGCAAATGGAATGAAGGTAAGGCCATTCGGAGTCTTAAAGAACTGGCCAGTAAAGATTGCAGGTGTGCAGTTTTTCGTGAACATCATTGTCATGAAGGGAGTGGACTACGACATACTGCTAGGCCGACCTTGGATGAGAAACGCTCGAGTCATTGAAGATTGGGGGAATGGTTTGATCTTCCTAGGGAGCAGAACTGAAGCAGTAAGGGTAGAGATGGACACTTGGAAAACGACCCCCGTTGACCTAAATGCCATCTCAGCCATGCTAAAAGGCGATACTCAAATGACCAAACCCTATGGATCACTCACTAAATATATTCCCTGCCCTGAGGATGAGGGGGATTGGATGCATGTCTTGGCAACCATTGACCTACCATTCTCATATGAGGAAGAACTATATTGGTAGGCTGCTAAAGCCGCAACCATGCCAATAGAGAAGCCAACTGTGCCACTCTGCATGATGGTAGTAAGCTCACTCAACCCAAGGAAACCTGTCTCGTTCCATATCCCCAGCAATAAGCTAGAACTTCAGGATATCATAGAGTATCTGACAGACACACTAAAGGGCAACTTGGCTGCCAACCTAAAGCCTCTACATGATTTGTTGACTAAGCTAGAATGGAAATGGACCAAAGTCCACGATCTGAATTTGTTATACAATTGGGCTTTAGTTACTGACGAAAAGGAGACTGAAGAGGAAAGCTTAGGCGATGATGAACGGTCTAAAGAGCAAGACTCTGACGACGAGGAATATGAGGACTGCCGCTCTACACGAGATGAAAGTGAGGAAGAGATAGATACAGTAGAGTATGTCACAGAAGGGAGAACGATAGAACAAATCAAGGCAGACTCGAGACCCAGGAAGGAAAAGATGAATTGGAGTGAAAAAGGAGTCATGCGGATGGAGTGCGATAGATCCTGGCTAGAACACATAGGAGCCGTGGATTACGAGCAAGCCGGAGTAGCACGACCATGGGTAATCCCAGTGCTCAAGACGGATGCACCTACTGAACTATGACCCCCTGGGGAAACTCCTTCCTCGAGCGAGGGATGTGAGTTTAACTCGGAGTCGGAAGTCAGCACTGAGAGTGATCCCAAGATACCCCAACCCTCTAAGGTCAAACATACAAAAGGGGACTTGCCAGTCCACCGAAGGCACATGAGATTAAAGGAGGAGGCCAGGATGCGAGCAAAGGACTCAAAAGCAGAGAGGCAAAAGAAACCGCAGGATCTACCCAAACGGTTTACAAAATTTAAAAAGGGTGACAGAGTAGTGATTCTGCTAGGTGCGAAGAGGCAAGGCCAAACTAGTGAACCGATCGAAGGACCCGCCAAAGTCAAGGAAGTCAACTTGGCTGGGGAGGGTGAAAAGCCAAGACCTATATTCATTGCAGACGATTTGACCGAGGATGAGGAGGCCAAACTTGTTGCAGTCTTGCAAGGGTATATTGATGTATTTTCCTGGACATTGGAAGAACTTAAAGGGGTCGACCCTAGGGTTGTGACTCATAATATCCCAATGGTCCTTGATGTAGTGCCAACAAAGCAACGACCTTACCCCATAATCCCAAACATGCCCATGTAGCAAAAGAGGAGATTGATAAGCTCTTGAATGCGGGATTCATATATGAGATTGAGCACACAGACTGGGTATCACCGATTGTGATCATGATGAAGAAGAACGGAAAACTCCGAGTGTGCGTTAATTACAAGAAAGTTAATGCCGCTACGAAGAGGGATAACTACCCTTTACCATACACCGAGCACATGCTTGAGAGGGTAGCAGGTAAAGAGGCCTACAGTTTTCTAGACGGCTTCTCGGGCTACAATCAAGTGCAAGTGCACCCCGATGACAGGCACAAGACTGCCTTCACCATGGAATGGGGTATATTCACCTACATTGTCATGCCCTTTGAGCTGATGAATGCGCCTACGACTTTCCAACGCTTAATGTGCACTATCTTCAAAGATATGCTTAGGCACGAACTAGAGGTGTTTGTAGATGACTTATGCGTACACTCTAGTTGGGCCGAACACTCTAATTGAGAGCTGTCTTTGAATGGTGTCGGTTATACAACCTCTCGTTGAACCCCTTGAAGTGCCAGTTCTGGGTGAAACACGGATGTATCCTAGGGCACGTGGTGTCAAAGAACGACATCGCCACGGACTTTTCAAAAGTCAGAGTCATTGTCGACCTTCCGCCACCCAATAACTACAAGGGAGTTCAGTGTTTCTTAGGACATACTGGATACTATCGCCGCTTTGTACTAAATTATGCACTGATTGCTAGACCATTGTACAAGTTGTTGATCGTGTTCGAGTGGATTGAGGAATGCCAACGCGCATATGAAGAGTTGAAGAAGGCTCTTACCAATGCACCAATCTTACGAGCCCCAGACTGGAACATAACATTTCATGTGCACATAGACGCCTCTAAGTTTGCTATTGGGGCTGTGCTATGCCAGCCTGGTGAACATAACTTAGACTATCGGGTGAGTTTTGCCAGCAAGCAGCTCACGGAGACCGAGATGAATTATTCCACCACAGAAAGGGAGGGTTTGGCCATGGTATTTGCTGTAAAGAAATTTAGACATTATCTGTTGGCCACTCCCTTTGTCTTCTTTGTTGACAATCAAGCCTTGCTCTATCTTGTGAACAAGCCTTGTGCTAGAGGATGCATAGCCAGATGGTTACTTCTCCTATTGAAATTTGACTTCTATGTGGTTGTACGCAAAGGAAAGCAGCATTACATGGCTGATCATATGTCCCGCATACCCACAGGAGAAGCTGCTGGACAAGGCATATGGGACGATTTACCGGATACTCATCTCTTTAACCTGCCTAGTGAGAGAGAATTGTTTAAAGCTGATCTGACGCCATATTGGGCCGATGATGTAGTTCAGGTGCTGGAAAATGGATTACCTGAGAGACCAATTCAAAAGGCCAGGCTGAGGAGACTTATTTTGAAAATCCAACCATACCAATTGATAGCCGACCAACTCTATAGGTTAGGACAAGACGGTTTGTTGCGCAGATGCGTGTGTGAGAACGAGATGCATGATGCATTGAAAGAAGCACATGGCGGAATCGTTGGAGGACACTTTAGCAGGGATACAACAGTCCGAAAGGTGATGCAATCCCAACTATGGTGGCCCACCCTATTCCGTGATGTTGCTAAATTTGTGAAGCATTGCGACGAATGCCAAAGAACCAGGTGCCCGTGCACAAAGATTAAATGGAGTTGACCCCTGTCATAGCCCGACAACCCTTTGAAAAATGGGGCATCGACTTCATTGGACCTATCAGTCCCGCGGCACAGTACTCTCAGGCTCGCTACATCATAGTGGCAACTGATTACCTAACGAAGTGGGCAGAGGCAAGAGCTACAAGGAAGAATGACGCTAGAACCACTGCAAAGTTCTTGTGGGAGCAGGTCATTTCACAGTTTGGGTGTCCAATAGAATTAGTCAGTGATCAGGGCACACACTTCATTAATGAGGTGATATCGCATCTGCTCTCTACTTTTCTAATCATTCACAGAAAATCCTCTCCCTATTACCCTCAGGCTAACGGACAAGCAGAATCCACCAATAAAATCCTAGTCAATGTACTCACAAAAGTGGTATCTACATGTCGGAGTGACTGGGACAACAAGTTAATGGCGGCCTTGTGGGCCTATCGTACGGCTTATAAAACGGCTATAGGCCAGACGCCCTTTAGGCTGACTTATGGAACGGAGGCCATTCTGCCCTTAGAGTTTTTTGTCCCTAGCTTAAGGATAGCAATGTAGGAGCACTGGGAGGGAAGAGACGCTTGGACAAATCGCTTGGTAGAGCTAGAACGTCTCACGGAAACCCGGCTCTTGGCCACCCATGCGCTGATTTGTGAGAAAGCATGGAGGAAAATGTGGTTTGACAAGCATGTCAAACAACGCGACTTTGATCAGGGGGATCTCGTTCTGCTATACTTTGTGAAGGATCACAAATAGAAAATGAAATTCCGTGGACTGGGACCTTTCCGAGTACGTGCAATTAGTCGAACGGGCAACGTTGAATCAGAGATGCTCGAAGGCGAAGGAATCGGCTTTTTCAATGGCAGCCACATAAAAAAATACTATCCTCCTTCCCACCTGTTGCATGAGCCACCTATGTTGGAAGCCCCTGTCAACGTCTGTGTGGCTACTATTATGGAAATAACAGATCAAGATGAAGAAGCAGTGGCACCCGCCTACTTACGAATCACCGTCACTGCGGAAAATACCTATTCTTTTGATGCTTTGATTGACGAAGGTGCCGATTACAATATCTTGACGCATGACCATTGGACACACATTGGTCAACCTAAACTGGAGCCCACCAATGCCAAACTCACCCCATTTGGGGGCAATGCTTACACGCTCTTAGGGAAGCGCAAAGTGGTCATTTCTATCGAGTTTGACCGTATACCAACTTTCTTTCACGTGTTGCCTAACACAAAAGGGGCCGGTAATATGTCACTATTAGGTCGTACTTTTAAGAAGTAGACGAATTGTAATGTGGATTATAATCTAGATCGCATCCATCTTGCTATAGGCAATGTGCGCATAGTGATGACTTTTAGCAAGGGCTGTTCTGACCCTTTCAATATTGTGAAGCCAACGGTAGAAATCACTATGACCACACTTACGCTCAAGTCTACACAGAAGGACACTAAGGTCTCATGCCAAGCTCTAGACCCTAGACCCAAACCCACCAAGAGTGCTCACAAGGCCAAGGAGTCTAAGCTTATATGGGTGCCAAAGCGGCAAAGACCACCTGTGGGTAGACCACCCAAACATGCTTCTAAATGCCAAAACAATCAGTCATCACGGCCTAAGAGGCAATTTGGACGCTATCAACGTAGGCATACAACCATGCCGCGATGGATCCCCAAAGATCTCTTGTGAGCGCAAGGCTACTATGAAGGCAACCCCTGGATTTGGGTGCCTAAGAATGGCAAGTCTAAAGGCTTATCTCCAAGCAACCTCACTCCAGTGAGAGAGGCTTGCAAACATAGTGCCCGGGCCGTAGTTAGCAAACTAAAGACCTTGCTGAAACTTCAGGAGATGACCTTGTGACCTGCATTAAGGTGTTAGACCACACTTTCACCACATTTGCTAGGAGTTATGAGCGGTTGGACCTAGGTCTTCTTGATGAACCACTTGCTTCCGATGTTCGTGCATTACCATGCACTTGGGAGGAATACGAGTTTATAACCGTCGAATTCCCCAAGATTGCTTGCTGAACTAATAGCAAATGAAGAAATCTCAAAGGAGAAAGCTGTTCTCAGGCGACTAATCACCTCATACCGTAAGCCTCCTCGTTCTTCTCTCAAACAAGAATTACATGAGCTCACGCAACTTGCAAGCTCAACTTCCTCGTTCTTATAGCAGTGGTTCACTTTGCGGACCCAATGGGAAAAGAAAGGCTGTCGTATCATGACAAATGCTGAACAAAGGAGGGCAATCAAGACCATTGAGTATGATCCTACTTATGTGGCACCTCTTTCATTTAGAGTTTTGGCCATTACCCGGAACCAACACTTAGATGACCAAGTCCTAGCCCAATCCTTACATTGACCAATTCCTTACGGAAGAAGAACTGCACGTTGAAAGCCAACTTAATACCAGAGATATTTTCCACGATGTCTTGACCTATATCTCCCAAGTTTCTATACAACCCTATGAACTCGATCGTCACGCTCAACTTGAGTACAACCCTGCATTTTATGAGTGGCTGTTGGCCGGAACACCCCATGACAATCATCTTTGATATCCTCACCACTTCGTTCAATCCTAGGAAGGATTTTCATCTTTTTGAGGGGGAGGAATAAGGCTAAGAAGGCATAAATAATTGTTGAAAGGTTGAACTCAGTGATAAAAAAAAAAGCCACAAGGCAACAAAAGAAAAGGTGAACTGGAAAGAAGAGACAACAGCAAAGAATAGCAAAGCCAAGGGATGAATCTGCTACTAAGCAAATATAAGAGAGAGAAGACTTCACATGATGAGCTTGCAACTTCCCTTCGCCTTGTTGTGCACCACAGTCACTGCATCTAGGGTTCTCCCTAGCCCCTTCCCCACTTCACACTTAGGGCACATCAAGGGAAGGACTTTCAGACCTGTCACCCTAAGGTGTGCACCGCACCTCCAACGACACACGAAATGGGTCCTCAAGTGTGGGACATTACCAAGGGCTTGCCCAAGGTTAGACCCATCTCGCAGTTCCACTACCATGGGTACCTTGCACTACACGGTGAGGTAGACACACCCCTTAGGAAGTGCACAACTTTTCTTGCAGGTTATGTTCGTGTTTCAAGAACTGGCTACTCAGCTAAAGAAGATCATCCACGGCATCCTTTAATGACCAAAACTTTTTCCATGTGTCGGACATGACACCATTGCTGCTGTTTCAGGAGCTTTTCTGCATTGGATTGGACGGACCAACATGCTTCATGTCACCAACCATCTGCCTGCTGATGGCTACTATGACTGAACCAAATCAAGCAAAAGGAGTACTCAGTAATAGATCTGCCATTGGCATAGATTTTGGAACGTCATCTTCCAAAGATGCATGCCTAACGCCTCAAGATCTACGGATCGCTTATTGATTCCACAAGCCTGAAGATCTTGAAATCACAGACAAAGATCTTCAAATAAAAGACAAAGATCTTCAAATCAAAGACACAGATCTTCAATGCGAAGACAAAGCATATCTTTGTCAAGGCAGAGTTCAGGGGGGCTTCTCCAGGATAAATCCCTCCAACACCATCCTCCTAAGGGATTGCTTATTGATCAAGCGTTTCTGATGCTCAAGGGATGACCGGCTATATATTTTTCACCAGCCAACTGGAACCCCTATCACCTGTCGCAGAATGGAAGCCACAACTGTGTGAGAAATGCCGAGCATCTTCATGAAGCCTAAAGCATGCCAGAATCTCTCTTGGTCATCCTCATTAAACTCCATCACCTCTCATTCACACCCTCACCTTTGAATCAGTGTCATCTACCTACCAGTTCCGCTTAGCAGTAGACCCAACTATCCCACTACTTCCCACCGCAGTGCCATGGGACTGGCACTTGGCTAGGAGGGGGGTAATGTTTACCGTGTTTACCGCAACACAAAGGAGTGGGAAAATGGAGCAGAGGAGCGGGAAAAAGGAAAAAAAGAAATAGCAAAAAAGACGCAGGATAAAAGAAGGAAAAGGCGCCTTGATCAGTAACCAGACCGTGAAAAATTTAAATATTCGGGCATGACCCCCAGAAAGTCTCAGTGTCGCCTCGAGAAAGCAAAAGAGTAAAAAGCGCACCATTAAATATGGAAGTGCTCCCGAATCCTTGTAAAAGAGTGCCAGGCTCGCTCTTGTGCAAATTGTATGCATTAGTTGGGAATAGGATAAATTAGAATGGTGGGAAATGAGAAATGGGCTTAGGCCAATGGCCGGCCATGTAAAAAAGGGGATGATCGCCCAAAGAAGGGAGGGCATGTATATAAAGTTCAAAAGTGAATGAGAAGCTCATTCTTGTGTGTGGCTAAAGCTTCTTCTTCTTCTTCTCTTGTTTCTTGCCTTCTTGCTTGTGCTTGAGAAAGGGAGTGAGGGAGTGTGAGAGGGTGAGGGAGTGAGTGTGTGAGAGTGAGGGATCATGGAGAAGAAGCTCTCCATCTCCTCTCTCCATCTTCTTCTCTTCTCTTCTCTTCCCTTGTCTCGGGCGTGGCTATGGAGGATGGAGCTCATGGGAGAGGGATTGAGGTTGCTTGAGCTTGCCACAAGGATCATGGAGCTACTGGTGTGTAAGAGAGAGGAGGGTACTCGATCGAGCATCAAAGTAAGCTCACGACACTCGTAAGGTAGACATGGCGCATCGGCTATATGAGAGGTAGCCATGGCCGCTCGGCTTGAAACGCTTGATCAATAAGCGGTCCATAGGTCTTGGGGTAGAGCTTGTAGCTCCCCTTCATTTTGGTTCACCTTGTGACAAAGGGTTATGCTTAGTAGAAGGGTATTGAATTTTATTAAACCTTTTCTCCTCAGTTGCCATATGATATGCATACTTACCTAGACGTGGTTTTCAAAATAGTCCAATTGAAAGCAACTTATATGTTTAGACATGAGGGAGATGTATCTCTGATCCTTATGGTTTATTTCAATGGCATGTTGATCATTGGTCCTAATGTGACACGTTGCTCATCAATATATATTAACACCATATTGGGGAATATGGAAATTTCCCAGAAGTTTGGGACACGTGCTCAAATCTTTGGATTTGTCATAACTTGAACACCATAACCCCAAATCAAGCGCTCTATAGTTCAATAGATTCCATTTTTCAAGCGCTTTTCAATGATAGGTCACATAATATGGTTTTGAAAAACTTATGGGCATGTTATCCGGGTGCCACCTTTTTAGTATTCAAAAAATGGGAATTGGGAGATTTCCAAACTCACTAATAATGTGTTTATTACTGATTTTAAAGTTGAATTGAGTTCAATATTTGACAGATCAAAATTTGGCTTATTGTATAATTATTTGGGCATTTATTTTAAGCACTATGATGGATGTATTATGCCATGTCAAACAAAATATATTGAGATATTATTGTACATATTTGGTCTTGAAAGATGCAAACCTATTACTACTCCCATGGAGATAGATTTGAAGTTGAGCCTTCGCGATGCTGTGAGAGATTACTTTGATGTCTTTCTCTATCATCAACAAGCTGTTGGATGCTTAATTTATGTATGCATTATGAGACTTGACATTTAGTTTGTAGTCTCATAGATGAGGAGGTTTATGCATAGCCCAAGCACTAAGCATTGGTAGGTAGTGAAATAGATACTAGAGTGGTTCTCAACACCTTCGATTGTTTTACTGCAAGGGGTGATCATTATTGGTAGCCTTACATGCTTTTTTAGATTTTTACTAGGCCAGTTGTTACGATACTCATGTATCGACAAGTGGTTTTTTCTTTATGCTTGGCAGCTTCTGCATATCATGGTTGAGTAAGAAGCAACCCACTATGGCCACTTCTAGTTGTGAAGCTGGGTACGAGAGAGAGAGAGAGAGAGAGAGAGAGAGAGAGAGAGAGAGAGAGAGAGAAGTACACAGAAGGGCAAGATATAGATTTTTGTAATGCCCTGCAAATCAGCCCCAAAACCACTATTAAATCAAGTAGGAGACATGGGATATTGCCAAAGTAATGAGCTATCTACAAAGTCAACTGTGAGCAACCAAGAGGGAGAAGCTAGGAAACTGGCACACTCAAGACTGTCACAACTGCATTGTTTCAGAAATCATATATGCAATAGACATAAATGTAGGGTAGGTCTCAAGGGTAAATGAAGAGACCTGCCAAATGCATAACCCACATAGCAAATGCTCAATACAAAACCCAAAAGCATATAAATACTATTGACAATACCTTGACAAACATAAGTACCATGTCCAAGCTAAGAGATCAAATCCGACCACAACAGTGTAACTACATCCAATAAATATCAAGAGAGCATGTATATGGCACAATGAGTCCCACGGTCTCACTAGGATAAGCTCAAAGCTCAACTCCATAAAACAAATGCTTTGTGGTATATCCAAGTGTCAAATGTGGTGCAATACATAAAGTTGAATAGCTCCCAATGAAGCAAAAATAAAATGCCAAATGAGCAAGAAAAGCTCAAAACATCATGTGAATGACATCTAGACATCCAAGTTCTAGAGAGCATACATCTGGGAAGCATAAAACCCAATATGTACTTCAAGCCCATAACTACATAACCCACTGAAGCAACCAAGACTTGAATCACAATCAAGATGAATATTGTCAAGCTCAAACTAGAATCTCAAGAGTATCCAAAGAGCATGTTTGAGTGCATAGACCAATGCTAAGCATCAATACATGTACATGACACACCCCAATGGCATTCAAGAGCAATAGGCATTTAGTGTTCCCTAAGAAAGGCTTGTTATCCATTGTATTATAGTAGTGAAATCCCTATTAAGACTGAGTCAATGCAAGCTCAATTGAAGCCCAAGGGGAAATCATTTCAGTTTTTTGCTTTCGTTTCTTGTTCCATTTAAGGTAGGTTAGGATTAAGAAATCGGATTGGAAAAGCGTAGGGTTTATTGCTATAAAACAAGGCAAAACAGGGCACAAATCCTAGTAAACGGGGAAAAAAGAGTGTTTGAAATGATAAATGTCGGCAAGTGACTGATTGGGGATAGCAAGACCTTGCTCG
The DNA here is from genome assembly GCF_053477565.2 of Lygodium microphyllum. Lineage (NCBI taxonomy): Eukaryota > Viridiplantae > Streptophyta > Polypodiopsida > Schizaeales > Lygodiaceae > Lygodium > Lygodium microphyllum. Next base: position 30,536,179 of record NC_141135.1, read on the forward strand.
GGAAGGGGTTTAAGGGCTGGGAGACCATAGAAGAGCTCATTTTTCACCCTAGCATTGAGAGAGAGAGAGAGAGAGAGAGAGAGAGAGAGAGAGAGAGAGAGAGAGAGAGAGCTTCCATTGGTGATTCGATTCGTTCTTGCCATCGGGGAGTTCTTTGCACACATTAGGTATATCAAACCATTCCTCCTATGTCCTTGTTGTGATCTAGTAGTGTGTGCCTTGTGATTGCTTGGATTGCTAGATTTAACGAAATCATACTCGGCGTTGCCGTTGCCGTGTGCAACTCGACCTGTCTGAGTGGCTTGGTTTTGAGTCCCAGAATCAGCCCTTAGCCCTCTTGCATTTAGCCAATTTGGCCCGTCCAAATGGACAACTCGGCCAACTTGATTTGGCCCAAACCAACTCGGCCATTTCCACTCGGCCTTTTTTGACTCGGCCTACTGTCCAAACGATCGACTCGGCCCATTAACCTGATTGGACCCTCGGCCATGTCCATTCGACCGTCCGAGCCGCAAGTTTGGCCACTATTCCTATTCAGCCCTCGGCCCATCTGAATCCACCACTCGACCCCTGCAATTTGGATGAGTTGGGCCAAGTCAGATTTTTGCAAATTTTTTGGAAAATTGCACCAAACCCAGCCAGATTTCAACCGCGCAAACCTTTGTGACCCATCCCAATGCCGAGAACTCGATTCTGACGCAAGGAATAGGCTAATTTGCAAGACGCGGCCACTTAGTAGCTTCAGTTGGTTGTTGAGAGAGTCAGTGCCTTAACGGCAACCAATGGAGTCATAGACCTCGAAACAAACCTAAAACGAGTAAGATGACGCAGCAAGAAACCCTAAAACCTATCAAGACGGCCAAAAATTGTTTGAACAAGCCTATCAGCCTAAGACAAAACAGTGCGTAAGCCGCTTAGACACTTGTTCTTCACACTCACCTTGATTTTTAGCACTTGAAGTACACCTAAGAATAGCTGAAAGCTTGATTGAGCACAAGTGCACGGAAAAGAACACAAACACACAAACACACACACTGAGTGGAGGTAATTCGAGGATTGTATGCAATAATTAAGGAACTCACTCAGATGAAAGAACTTGAAGGAACCCATCAATAGGAGAAGATCCCAAGACATAGACGGGCAATCAGAGCCCAAGCGAATAGCGACAGAGACGTGGATCTACCCAACTTGCTTAACTTATGGACAGCTTGGTGGAGCACGAGAACACAACCATGTCAGAAGAAAGCTTAGACTGCATGCAGAACAAGGATCTCGACTTAGGAGTTTTCCCAGAAGCGATCCAGCAGTTGGTGAACAACTATGATTCCCACGCTCGGTATGAGCAGCGCAGTAGAACGGCAGAAGCCATCATAGCTGACCTAGAGGAGAAACGAAGTTAGCCCACAAAGCACTTCAAGGCATAGTGGAATACAATCAAGACCAGTAGACTAGGAGCCTGAGGTAGAATGCAGAGATGCGAGAGATATAACAAGTGCTGAACCTAGCAGGCAAGAATCGAACTGGCCATGAGAGAGTGTTAGAAGGAGACTTGACGCTGAGTGAGCTTCTCATGAAGCAATTGCTAGACAACACAGCAGCAGAGCATAGCACTGCAGCATTAGCGATGTCACTACTAGCAGGGTTAGGGATAAACCAAGGCTCCAAGAGCTAGTCTAAGATACCAGTTGTTGCTAAAACACCATATTGGAGAATATGGGAATTTCCCACAAGTTTGGGACACATGGTCAAATATTTGGATGTGTCATAACTTAAACACTATAACTCCAAATTGAGCATTCTATAGCTCAATAGATTCCATTTTTCAAGAGCTTTCCAATGATAGGTACATAATATGGTTTTGAGAAACTTATGGACATGTTATCTGGGTGCCACCTTTTTAGTATTCAAAACATGAAAATTGGAAGATTCCCAAAATCACTAATATTGTGTTCTAAGCAGCTCAATAAGTACCAGTCCCACGACGATCCATATAGCTTCATAGAGCAGTTCGAGCAGGTCTGCGAGGCCAACGGTCTCATCAACTTGACTCAACACTCTCAAGCATTCGATCTTTGCTTATGCGACAAGGGTAGGACTTGGTACACGAGTCTAGATGCTGCAAAGCGAGCGAACTTCAATGGCCTCAAAAACCTCTTCATTAAGAGATTTTTCGAGCTCAGATACTTTGACAACCTGCCAGTACGACTTATGAATGTCAAGCAGAAAGAAAAAGAGGACATCCGCAACTATGTGACCCACGTAAGGAGTCTCTTCAAGAGAATCCCGATGGGCAAACGACCCGACCGAAAGAGCAGTGTCGATGGTATTCATCAATGGAATACAAAATGAGGAGCTTTATAAAGCCTTGGCAGGCAACTCGAGCTTGCAGCGAGACACGCTAGCTAGGGTATTCGAAGAAGCCATTCGGGTAGACGACCAACTGAAGGAGAGGAGCTCTAGGAACTCGAACCAAGAAGAGACCAACTCTAGAAGTTTGGAGAGAGCTTCAGAATCCAGCGAGAGCGATCAAGCACAAGTACCCAAGGGAAAGGCCATGAACACCAACTAGGAGTTGGCTGACATGAAAATGGAAATAGCCAAGATGTAGTAGATGCTAAGACAACCAACGCACCCACATGTCCAATGCGTGTACTGTGGCAGAAACCACTTTTGTCAGTCGAGTGTCAAGACCCCAGGTCACGACCTTGTGCTAATTGCAGTAGGTTTGGTCACGACATTGCGCATTGTAGATTGCCTAGAAGACTTCCGTACTTACAACCATATGGTCAACCTTACCTAGAAAATAGGCCACAACAATTCTTCGGAAGGGGAGCCCCAATGGCCCTTTCCATGTGCCAAATGATGTTAAGTCGGCTATTCCTAGAATGGACATAAATCCTACTGAATACCTAGACCGCCTGGTCCCTATGTGACCAATTTACCCAGCGATGCTCCAATCCACTACGTGGAAGAGCCAAATGAGGAGGAAGAGACTTGCGTATACCCTTACGTCTCGCACGACGATGAGGGCTACGCAGTCTGTATGGACTATCGACTAGTATCGGTGATGGCGTTAGGTAGGGGGGATGAGGTAGAGGCCTAGGAGGGCAGACCCAAGAACCAATCATATGTTGGACTTGCGGTCACCCAGGACAGGTCTCATCACATTGTCCTGAAAGGGAGCAACAAAATAGAGACAAGGCTAACCTAAGTTGCCTTGAGTGCGGAATCACTCATCTCTTCGTTGACTATCCAAAGCGAAAACCATCCTCGAGTTTGGCTAACATGCCATCTGTCTTATTGGGGTTGTTCGGTGTTGAGAATCCCGATGGGGAGGCTACACCTATTCCATTGCATGTCATGACCCGTGCACAAACAAAGCAGGCCAGCATATCACTTCCAAGTCCTAGACATCTTGACGTAGCCTCAATAGGAAAGAAAAACCGTAGGCAAAGGAAGAAGAGACGTGAAGCTAATGTCACGCTCAAAACTGAGACTGTCGTAATGCTACCTACCAGAAAGAAAGTCACTGACGCTGAGGCAGAGACATCAGCCCCAAAGACGACTAAAAAGGGAAGTGCTAAGTTCGGGGAGTACCCTAACCCAAAGTGCCAAACTAGAGGCCACAAACTAGAGGCCATCGAGAAGGTGAAGGAGTGGGTAAAGGAGACCCAAGAACACCTGAAAGATGCTGAGCCCATCTTAGAGGACAAGATCGAGGATCTCTCCACCATAAGCACGCTAGTCTCACCCCCTTGACCAAAATTGAGAGATGGGACTGCACCACAAGCAGTAGTGCTTAGGCAAAGCTTTAATACTACGGGCCAACAAATCAGTCACGGCCATTGGCCAAGACAATCCGAAATACGAGAAAGACGAGCAGTCAACGACCTCCTCACCACTCTAGTGACCACCCCTGTGACTCTAAGCCTGGGAGATCTGCTTAGGCAGCATCCGACCCTATGGTAAGACTTCAAGCAGTGGGTTGAAGGATCATGAGAACAAGCTGATACAAACCTACAAGAACATGATGCAGAGACGCATATACTGAGTTTGACGTTGAACTCCGTGCCTAAGTCCTTGCACATTAATGCTTTTTGGAAAGGCACCGAGATGCATGCAGTCTTACTGGTCTTAGCCCCAAGCAACACAACAAGGAAATGGATTGTAGACACAGGGGTGGGAGTTAGTGTACTTTGAGCCACGCAATGCTCTAGACTTGGGGCAACCCACATGTTGAAATTGCTAGGTCCAATGTCACATTAGCTAACGGAATGAAAGTGAAGCCATTCGGGGTGCTAAAAAACTGGCAAGTGAAAATCCCAGGAGTCTAATTCTCAGTTGACTTTATAGTCATGAAGGGAGTGGACTACGATATTCTATTGGGCCAACCCTGGATGCGCAATGCCAGAGTGATCGAAGATTGGGGGAATGGTCTCATCTTCCTAGGCAATAGAACAGAAGCCGTAAGGGTAGAAATAGACTCCTGGAAGATTACACCAATCGACCTTGATGCCATTTTCACGATGCTTAAGGGTGATGCTCAGATCAAGAAATCCTATGGGCCCCTAACTAAGTATATCCCATGTCCTGAAGACGAGCGAAATTGGATGCATCTCCTTGCTACCATTGACCTGCCATTCTCGGACAATGAGGAATATGAACAGGCCATTAAAATGATCGACAAGCCCAAGGATACACCCTCGGTACTGGCGGTCTGCATGATGGCAAGAAATCTTCACAGAAGAACCAACCTTGTCACTTTCCAAGTGCCAAACAACAAAAGGGAACTCCCTGAGATTTTAAAGCATTTGACCGGCAAGCTAGTTGACAATCCATCAACAAATTTCAAGCTACTCCATAGATGAACCAAGGTGGCAATGAACACCAGGATGCATGACATAAACCTCATGTACAATTGGGCCTAGGAGACGACGAGTAGTCAGATAAACATGCTTTCGATGATGAATACAAAGATTGCCACTCCTTCAGTGATGATGAGAGTGAGAATGAGATAGATACCATAGAATATGATACTGAAGGACGAGAGATAGAATAGATACGAGCAGACTCCAAGGCACAGAGAAATAACACGTTCAGGATAGAGCAAGGGGCCATGCGCATGGCTTGTGACCGCACTTGGTTGGAATATATGGGAGCCATAGACTTTGAACAAGCAGGTCTAACCCAGCTAGGTACCATGCGAGTGCTTAGAACACAGTCACCCTCTGAGCTGCGACCACTGGGAGAGACTACCTCTTCTAGTGAAGACGGGAAGTTTGATTCTGAGTCAGAAGTGAGTTCAGAGAGAGAGACCCAGAAATACCTAGGCCTTCCAAGACTAGACGTACCAATGGTGGGGATCTACCCATCCACCTGAGGCGTAGACGGTTAAAGGAAGTAAGGGCAAAATAGCCTAAGGATGCACGGGCAGACGAACAATGAAAACCACAGGACCTCCCTAAGAGATTTATGAAGTTCAAGAAGGGTGATAGGGTAGTGATCTTGCTGGGTACCAAACGTCAAGGGCAAGCAAGTGAACCCATCGAAGGACCTGCCAAAGTCAAGGAGGTGAACCTAGCCTAGGAAGGAGAGACACCCCGACCTATCTTTATTGCCGATGACTTGACGGAGGAAGAGGAGACAAGTCTCATTGCTCTCTTGTGAGAGTATATAGACGTATTTGCTTGGTCCTTAGAAGAGCTTAAGGGGGTAGATCCGAGTGTAGCGACTCATAACATACCCATAATGCCAGATGCAACACCGATCAAGCAGTGACCATACCCTATGAATCCAAAACACGCTCATGCGGTCAAGGAAGAGATTGACAAGATGATGAGAGTGGGATTCATCTACGAAATTGAGCACATAGACTGGGTGTCACCCAAAGTCATTGTAATGAAGAAAAACGGAAATATTAGAGTGTGCATCAATTACAAGAAGGTGAACACTGCCACTAAGAGGGACAACTACCCATTTTCCTACATCGAGCACATGCTCAAGAGAGTGGTGGGCAAAGAGGCCTACAATTTTCTAGAGGGCTTCTTTGGACACAATCAGTGTCAAGATTGTGGGAGAGAAGGAAGGAGTCTCACTTGTAGCTTTCTTGCTTGCACAATGGGGGAATACACACAAGGGTGGAGGCTGAAAACAGTTTTCCTCTTCTTAGTTGTGAAAGCCAAAAGAACTCAAGTACAAAGAAATAGAAGAACCCTAGATATGGGTCTCAAAACCAAACTCAACTAACTAAGGTGGCATACTAACTGAGCCACGAACTAGAGTAGATAAGGATAGCTATCATGTAGCTATTATTCAGGGGCGGTGTACCAACCGCATCTGCAACTGACAAGTCGGTGACATAAATACACAACGGTCACCCTGGCGTATCACGAGTGGAGCTCGATATGTCAACACTCCCCCTCGAGCTCAATCCCAATTCCTGCACACCAAGCAGGTCTCTGAACTTGCGCAGCTTCTCTGCGCCCAATGCCTTCGTGAATATGTCAGCTACCTGATCCTCTGTGCTGACATAAACTAGATCAATAAGACCTAGTAAAACCCTCTCTCACACATAGTGATAATGCACCTCAATGTGCTTTGTTCTAGCATGATAGACTGGGTTATTTGCCAAGTGTATACTACTCATGTTGTCACAATAAATGACAACTGGCCCATCTGTAGACTGATGCATATCATAAAGTAGCTTATGCAACCAAGCTACCTCACATGCAGCCATTGCTGCACCCCTGTACTCAGCCTCTGTGCTCGACAAGGCAACTGTAGGCTGTTTCTTGCTGCTCCAAGTGACTGCAGCACTCCCAAAAGAGAACACATATCCACTGGTAGATCGTCTATCATAAATACTACCAGCCCAATCAGCATCAGTGTATCCATGCAACTGTATCTGAACCCCAGTCTCATAAAATAGTCCATACTGCAATGTGGACTTCACATACCTGAGTATGCGTCTAGCCGCATCCAAATGTGGTTTCCTTGGAGCCTGCATAAACTGACTTACCAATCCAACAGCATAGCTCAAATCTGGCCTAGTAATAGTCATATAAATCAAGCTTCCTACTATGCGTCTGTACATAGTAGAGTCTTCCAGAAGCTCACCTGCATCTGCGCTCAGCTTCACATTCTGCTCCAAAGGAACTGAAATAGGCTTACAGCCTGTCATCCCATATTTGGACAGCATGTCCAATCCATACTGCCTCTGCAAGAGCTGTATCCCACTTGGTGATCTAATCACCTCAATGCCCAAGAAATAACGCAGCTCTCCCAAATCCTTCATCTCAAACTTCTGCTTCAATAGCATTTTCACATGAAGGATATCTTCATCACTGTCACCTGTCATAATCAAATCATCAACATAAATGACAAGTAGCATAATACCTTTCTCTGTTTTTCTCACATAAAGTGAGAAATCTGCCTTGGAAATCTGAAAGCCAATAGTGACAAGATACTGTCCTATCTTGTCAGACCATGCTCTAGGTGCTTGCTTCAAGCCATACAAGGCTTTCTTCAACCTGCAAACAAACTCAGGATGAACAGCATGCACATAACCTGGTGGCTGCTCCATATAGACCTCTTCTTGCAAATCACCATGCAAGAAGGCATTCTTTACATCCATCTAATGTAAAGACCATCCCTTTGATGCAGCCATAACAATGACTGCTCTTACGGTTGCCATCCTTGCAACCGGACTGAATGTTTCTTCATAGTCAATGCCATATGTTTGTGCATACCCCTTGACTACTAATCTTGCCTTGTATCTGTTCACAGAACCATCTGCATTGTGCTTCACCTTATAAACCCACTTACAGCCAATTGCATTCTTACCTTTAGGCAAAGGTACCAATTCCCATGTAGCATTTGCTTCCAAGGCATCCATTTCTTCATCCATAGCTTTCTCCCATTTTTCTTTTCCCATGGCTTGCTCAAAAGAAGTGGGTTCTGGTTCCTGTATCACCTTGACCATATATGCATAGTGAATGGCTGTAAATCCATCATATTTCAGCCTATCCACAGGATACCTAACTCTGGTAGACCTGCGCAAAGTGGGTTCACTCCCAGGTGCTCTCAAAACATCCCTGGTCTTCCTTACTCCAGGTGTAACAATAGAAGGAATACCCAACTCATCATCAATGCTCTGTTCTGAGCCACTGGATTCACCATCCACATAAGAGTGACCTGCATTCACATCAAACATGGGCTGATCAACCTTCTCTTTTCCTTTTCGTGATACCTGCATACCACTATCTACATTACTTTGAGAAGATTCTCCTGATCTCAATCCGCCTGTCCATGGCGAAGAATGTGAACCACTGCTAGAGGACGCTCCAGGTCCACTAATATTTTGTGACTGCTGCTGTGAATTCTGTGCAGCATTACCATTTTGTGCATCTACATCATCAATCACATTTACTGGTTTATACCAGCTACTCATCTCATCAAAAACAACATCTCTGCTCACTGTAAACTTACGAGTAGAAGGGTTATAGCATCTATACCCTTTTTGCTGCAAAGAGTAACCAATAAAGATGCACTTCTCAGCTTTTGGATCCAACTTGGATCTCAGCTCATCTGGCACATGTACATAGGCAATGCAACCAAAAATTTTCAAATGAGAAATATCTGGTTTCCTACCAGTATACCTCTCCTCTGGAGTCATTCAATGTATTGCTGCAGTGGGAGTCCTGTTCATTATGTAGACTGCTGTAGCAACTGCTTCAGCCCAATAAAAATCTGGCAAGTCTTTTTCATTGAGCATGGCACGAGATACCTCTCCAATATGCCTGTTTTTCCTTTCTGCAATTCCATTTTGTTGTGGGGTATAACTGCATGAATATTGTTGCTTTATGCCATGCTCCTGCAAGAACTTTGCAAACTCATTTGAGAGGTACTCTCCCCCTCCATCTGACCTCAGGCATTTTATTTGCAGACCTGTTTCTTTTTCAGCCATAGCTTTAAGGGTTTTGAAATGCCCAAAAACTTCACTTTTCTTTTTCATAAAATACACCCAAATTTTTCTGCTATAGTCATCAATAAAAGTGACGAAATAATGACAGCCTCCAAGAGATGCAGCTTTAGTAGTCCACACATCAGAGTGGATTAATTCCAATGGCTTCTCACTCTCTTGAACATGTCTAGGAAATGGTTTCCTTGCCTGTTTTCCAAACTGACAGGCTTCACATACCTTATGCATTTCTGCAACCTTGAATTTTGGCAATCCTGCAACAATATTTTGGGCCTGCATTGATTTAAGTCGCTGTACATTAACATGACCAATACGTTTATGCCAGATATCAATATCTGCAACTACACCGGTCCCATGTGCAAACATTGCTGCACTCAATTCAGGCATGTCTGCATCCAATGTAAACATTCTGCCCTTCTTCTTTCCTTTTGCTATCAAGCGACCTTTATTTTTCATATCCTCAACAAAGCATCCATGAAGATTAAATCTGACCTGCAAGCCCTGTTCAACCATTTGACCAACAGAAACCAGATTCTTGGTGATATTGGGGACATGAAATACATCGGACAGGTATTTCTTTTTCCCATCCTGCATAGACAAAGGAATTTTTCCAATCTGCACAATCGGATGTGCAGTATCATCACCAGTCTCCACAAATCCTGGTTTTTCCATTTTCCTTGCATCCTCCATCCATTCTGCATGACCTGTCATGTGGTTTGATGCACCTGAGTCAACATACCACACATCGTTGCTTTCTTCTGCATTTGTCACAGAATTGTTCATGTGCTGCACCATAAACAAATGCTCATTTCTGTCATCACCCTGTCTACTAGAAGATGCATAATTTCCTTGTTGCAGTTTTCCATTCATGATGTCATTCTGCTTTTTATAGCAGTCTTTAGCCATATGACCCATTTTACCACAATAGTAGCATTCAACATTACTGTTTGCATTTTGATCTCTTTGCCATCCACCACGACCTCTTTGGCTCCCCCTGCCTCTAGAGTTACCACGTCCTCCTCCATAGGACTGGTTTTCTTGAGTTTGCTGCATATTCTGATTTCTACCACGGCCTCCAAATCGGCCTCCTCTACCTCTGCCTCTACCTCTTCCAGCATTTGAGTAGAAGACAGCTTCTTTTGAAGTTCCTCCTGAAGAAGATGCACCACCATTTCTCTGTTCCTCAGAAATTAGAAGAGCAATCAACTCCTCAAAATCAGGAAATCTTTCACGAACTGAAATGGATGTTCGAAACTGTGCATAATCCTTTCCTAGACCATTCAAGGTCACAGAAACTAAATCATCATCTTCCACTGGCGACCCAATGGAAGCAAGTGCATCTGCAATCTTCTTCACCTTCATGTGGTAGTCATTGATGCTCATATTTTCTCTTTGCACATTGTGCAACTCTTGCTTGAGCTGCATTTTCCTGGCTTGCGTATTTGTGCTATACATTTTTGACAAAGTATCCCATGCCTCCTTTGGCGTACTTGCATCCTGAATATGCACAATCATAGAGTCTGAAATGCTGATAGACAGCCAATACATAACTTTCCTGGCTCTCTCATGCCATGCTTTAAATGCCTGCATTTGCTGTTGATTGGGAACATCAGGAAGAACTGGTTCTTCTTCATTTCCTGCAACAAATTCCCAATATCCTTTTCCCATAAGGAAATTCGTCATTCTAAACTTCCATGCTTGGAAGTTGTTCTTGTCAAGCTTTTCAGTGACAATCTGTGAAAGAGAATCAGATGCCATTACAGAAGACTGCAAAAAATTCTGTCACTGCAAAAACCACAGCTTCACCCTCACAAGGGAAAATCTGCAAAATTGGCGAAAGTGGTATTTGACCACACAGTCACTTCCTAGTGACGATTTTGCATCAACAGGCAACAGGGATGATTCTGTAACTCCCAATGTCTCTGCGCACAAGCATACAATGCAATTTTTACAGTAACTATTCACCGACCTGTAGAACAGTGGCTGCACAGCATAAAACTGGGCCTTTTCCTGAGTGCGTGCAGAAAACTTCCGCCTCCAAAACAGGCCCCGAAACGGCCTCAAATCAAAAAAACAAGGTCGCCAAGGGCTAAAGCCCTGTCCCGCAGCATATACTGCCCTCTTGCTTCACCGCGAAGGGCGTCTCAACCTGAGACAATGCACTCCTGCACTTTCCGGCTGTGCTACCTGCAGAGATCTGCTCCCAAAACAGAAAATGAAAGCAACACTGCTCCTCTTACCAGAACACCGCGAGCTTGGCTTGCTTTCTTGAGCTCCTTACCACGAACAAGGCTCTGATACCATGTCAAGATTGTGGGAGAGAAGGAAGGAGTCTCACTTGTAGCTTTCTTGCTTGCACAATGGGGGAATACACACAAGGGTGGAGGCTGAAAACAGTTTTCCTCTTCTTAGTTGTGAAAGCCAAAAGAACTCAAGTACAAAGAAATAGAAGAACCCTAGATATGGGTCTCAAAACCAAACTCAACTAACTAAGGTGGCATACTAACTGAGCCACGAACTAGAGTAGATAAGGATAGCTATCATGTAGCTATTATTCAGGGGCGGTGTACCAACCGCATCTGCAACTGACAAGTCGGTGACATAAATATACAACGGTCACCCTGGCGTATCACGAGTGGAGCTCGATATGTCAACAATCAGGTGCAAGTGCATCCTGACCATAGGCATAAGACTGCATTCGCCTGAGTGGAGTATCTTTGCCTACATAGTCATGCCCTTGTGGCACCCGCCCCCAACCTCCCCTTAACTAATACTAAAGATATATAATTACATACTCTTGAAGGGGCATTTTTTCTTCTCAAACATTCTTGTCAATCTTTTCTCCAAACTTGTAAGCCAACATACTTGTTTGCAAGCCCGAGATCAATATTAAAGAGGGTTGGTTAGAAGACCACGATAGAAACAAATGTTGAAATGTCTAAGAAAACACAAGCAACTAAGATGCTCGAATCATGTAACTCAGCAAGCAAAAAAAAAAAAAAGCAAAGAAAAGAAAAGAGAAGGCCAAACACAAAGATAGCAAACAAATAACAATGAAAGGAGCACACAACACGTCCAAACACAATTCGCGACACATAGCTCATAGTCACTGCACCTAGGGGTCCTCAAGTTAGGCACGTCTAGTGGCCTCAGTCGGCGATCAGCTCCGTTCCTAACCCCCTAGCCCTTTTTGACTCCCCACTTCATGCTTAGGGCACCTCAAGGGCAGGACATACCTAGGGAGGTAACAGTCGCCCATGAATGGGGTCCTCAAGTGTGGGACCTCACCCAAGCTTGCCTGTGGTTAGACCCAGCTCCCCGTTCTACCAGCACGAGCACAGACCATGGCACGGTGAGGTAGACACTCCCCTTAGGTAGAGCATTTTCTCCTTTCAGGTATAACAAGATGCTGCAAACCACCAACTTCGGAGGCCTCCATCATCCACTTGACATACCTTGGGTTCTCCATCCAAATCATCACCAAAGCTTTCCAATCAACGGAGTCCACATGTGGCCCTATCATCACCCCACTAGCCTCTTGCCCAGAGCCCACCCTTCCACAACAAAGAGCTCGAAGTGCCATGAGACTGGCACTCGTCTTGGAGGGGGTAATGTTAACCTCAATTCGAGAATGTGAAAATATGAAGGAAAGAGTGGAAAAATGACAGAAAAAGAGCAAAGGCACAGAGGCGGCCGCTAAAGCTAAGCTAAGGCAAAAAGCGCAATTTTAAATGGAAGGCGCCTCAAAAAACTCTAAAAACTCTTGTAAAAGAGCACCAGGTTCCCTCCTGTGCCATTTGTAAAAGAATAGACGGATGTAGGCTTAAGACATGAGGCAAGAAGAGGGAAATAGGAAAAAGAACCTTGCCACAATGGCTAGTCATGTAAAAAGGGATGGGTGCCCATGGGATTTTAGGGCGTGTATATAAAGTTCAAAAAGTGAATGGAAGCTCATTCTTTGGTGTGTGGCTAACAAAAGTCCTCTCTTCTTCTCTTCACCTTGCTTGTGTGTGTGCTCCTAGGAGAGGGAGTGTGAGTGTGTGAGGGAGTTAGTGTGTGGGAGTGAGGAATCAGGAGGTTGAAGCTCTTCACCATCTCCTCTTTTCTTCGTCTCTTCTCTTCTCTTCTCTTTTCTCGCGCACGTGCGGCTATGGTGGATGGAGCTCAATGGAGGAGGTTTGAGCTAGCATCTAGGATCCTGGAGCTACTGGTGTGTACGAGGGAGGATGCAACTCATTTTGGCATCGAGGTAAGCTCACTACACTCATAGATTCAAAGGCGTGTGTGCTAGGTGAGAGATAGCCATTAGAGCTTGCTTGAAACGCTTGAAACAATAAGCGGTCCATGGGTCTTGGCGGTTGAGCGTGAGCTCCCTCCACAGATACCAACTGCATGTTGATGCAATTGAGAAATATGTAGTGATAAAGGAAGGCTTTGATGTAGATATGGATGGCGAATACTACATGTTGATGCAAATGAGAAAGATATTACGTTGAAAGTGTATTGAGGAAATCAATGACTTGGGAGGACCAATGAAGAAGACAAAGGTTGCATCAACAAGCAATGGGCAGGTAGGCATTGTTGTTGATACCCAAAAAAAAGTAGTGTTCCTTGACACCTTCCTTGCTCACATTGTCTCGTATGCCCAAGTCAAGGGCTTGCAAGAAGCTTTAGTGCTTCAATGTTTCTTTTTTTGGCATCGATATTAAGACCATTCGTTGTTGGTAGCTAAAAGATAACGAGAATGTTTGTTATTGTATAATATTTTCTTGCATTACTATGTTTTCTATACCACTCTATCTACCATAATTATTTTTTTAATGCCATTTAATTATTATGTTAATTTGTAATAGCTTGTATTGGTTTAGGGATTCAAAGGGTACCTTGGCAAGGGTGATAGAAGAAATAGATATTGATAGGAAGGCACCTATGGTTGAGAGATTGGTCACATTTTATGAGGGTCACAATAATGATATCCCAACTCTCATCATGGGCTTGAATGATGTGCTCTATTATTCATATGATAATAGCCATCCCCTGCTCAACTATTGAAGTTAGGGTTATAGGAATGCAAGTAGACAACTTGAGAAGAAGAAGCTTGAGATAGCACAACTCAAAGTGTATGAAGAGATATCAATAGAGAGGTGTTACAAGACTATGTATGCCCTAAAAGTGAATAGGCACATATAAGGCCAAGGAAAAAAACCTCCTAAAGAGAGAAACGTGTGCCCTGATAATTCTAAGTGTGCTTGTGTATATCACAACCAAAATATGGCAACAACTCCCCCTAGAGATGATATGGTGAATAAGAGTTGGCACTCATGTATAAGGAAGTGTCATGTCTAGTGAACTAAATCAATCCACAAAGGGGAGTAAGCCCAAAGCTTTGTAAACAACTTCTAACTTTTCATGAGGTAAAGCCTTTGTGAAAAGATCTATAAGGTTGTCTTTTGTTGGCATATAAGCCAAGCTAATCTCTCGTGTAGAGAGTCTCTCCTTTACGTAATGGCAGTGCACCTCAATATGCTTAGTATATGCATGGAACACTAGATTTCATGCAACTATCAATGCGCTCTGATTATCACTAAAGATGGTGGTGGTATATGATTGTGTAAAACCCAAATTAGCCAACTTGAGGCATTTGAGCCAAACACACTCAACCATAGCTATGAATGCTAGCAACGTGCCTCCTTCATCCCTGGCTTCGCCTGCTATGCAGCTCCCCCATCCCCAGCTCTTCTCGCTCTAGTTGTTCCCTCAAGGTATGCCTCTTCTTTCTTGGTCTATCTCTCTTCCCACTACATCTTGAGTTTTCCCAGTACCCCCACTGCTATGGCCATTCTTGGCTCTCCCCTTGTCTCGGCATGGCATAGTTCAACTCACCCATGCCATAGTCAAGCAAAAAAAGGGGGGGAGGGGGGTAGAGCCCCCCCATCATGTGCATGGACGCGAATGATGGGATGCCCCCCCCCCCTTCCCCTTTCCCCGCCCCCCCTCCCCCCCACAAAGGCTTTAAAGCCTTGCAATAACCTTTTGCATTTTGCAAGGGATTGGAGCCGAAGCCTCACTATTTAACTTTTGGACTTTTCCCCATTTGTGGTACAAAGCAAATGCCCTCACGTGTCTCTTTTTTTAATTAAAACAATGCAAGAGCAGCTTGCAATAGATTTGGATGGAGTGCAATAGTATAGATTTGCTTATGTGATACTTGTGTCTCAGGAGAGCGGGGTAGGGGGAGCTATCACATGCATGCCTACATAGTGTCATGCTAGATTAATCATTCAAATGAAGAAGATTTAAGTGTGTTTCATGCCTATATTTGGGGGCTTATTTGGCAACATTATGATTTCTATTGACGCAAGACCATGCATTACAGTCATCTCAAATGTGGAAGAGTTTTTTTTCCTTTGGTCCCTTCGACAAGAGCTAGGTCTTTGTAGATTAAAACATTCTTTATGGCCATATAGAGAATAAGTGAGATAGCCTTACGATGTATGAGCTTTAATAAGAAATCAAAGAACTACAGCATTAGTCAAAGTTTTGCCTTCTACAGTGTTGTCAAGGCATTTCAAGGCAAAAAAAGGGGGGGGAGGGGGCTCTTTGGGTTCCCCTTTTTTTAACCCTAAAACCAAGTAGAGTTGGGTAGCTTGTGTTATGCAAAGTTATGTTTTGGCCAGGAGAGGGAGGGAGAGATGGATTTTAAACTTTTTTTGTTCTTTATGCTTAGATTGCATATTATGGCACCTAAAAGAGTGCTTGGCAAGAGAAAGAAATGTGTTGCACCTCATAGTAGTGATTTGGCATCAAAGAAGCGAGAAGTATGAGAGGGCTCTTGGGAAAGAGTGGCAATACCTTAAGGGCAATAAGTTGTTGGTTTGGGATGGAAAACACAAGCTAAAAACATGGTAGAAATGCATCAAAGAAAGTAAGTAATCATTTATACTTTGTCCATTATACATATAAGCATTGAATATTCGTATCTCACTCTTATGTTAGTTTGTTTTCAATTATAGAGTTACTTCGACAATGCTCAATACCATGTTAGTGTATAGTGTCAATTAAGTGAGGTGCCAAAGGCAAAGAAAGTAGAGCTACTACTCGCACTGGACACTACCAATGCGTAAGACTTATTCCTTTAAATATGCTCCTCATTGTAATATGCTATACTTACATTCTCATGCTATGCTTATGTTTGTTTTCAATAGTATTTCTAGGGTGCATATTTCTCCAAAATTTGCACATGGGGTGTATATGTTCCAAAAGTTTGGTATTGCAAACAATGACTCCATTCTAGATAGATTGAGTTCAGACATGAGAAAGTGGGTTGAGGTTTATATGAGTATAGAGGGAAGGTATTATCATGGTGCTGCTCCATGTTATGACTCTCCTTGTGATTTAATATATCAGCATGTATGGAAGGTGCTTTTCTATCTCTAGCTATAGTTTTATTTTTGTTTTGATGAGGCACAGAGGAAGAAATGTTTAGATAAGGCTATAATAATGGAAGAGGAGCACCTCAAAGATTGGGGTTACAAGTACCTATCTATTGCCAATTCCCAAAATGGGGATGAGTTCTTCAAGTTGTTATTTGGCCTAAGGTGGAATGATGTGACATGCTCAAGATCATAAGAGACAAGTTATATTGTCTTACAAGCTCGAAAAATCTCTATCGAGAGGTAATTATATATATAATGTAAGTTGTGTATGTGTTGCTTTTTTCTTCAATGCTTCCTATTTGTGTATGTTGTTGTGCATTGCAAGAAAAAAATATTGTTGTATCTTATGTCTTATCTAGTCCAAAGACCCCCAATACCCTCATTTGGTGGTTATAAGCTCTTTCGGATTTACATGAAAAAAGAGACATATTACGCTCATTTGCATTTAAAGGCAATGCTTTAGATATAAAGGATACAAGTAGAGGGTCCACAATTGGCAGATTCATTTGAGGAGTTCTTCAAGCTTAACTCAAAGAATCATGTCATGCAGGCATTCATACTACTTTCTTGAGTGTTTTCTAAAAATGTGTATGTGCCAATGTTAAGTGTTTTCTTAAAATGTGTATGTGCCAATGTTCAGTGTTTGTAAAATGTGTATAGGCTTTTGTACATCTCTTGGATGGGGTGAAGCATTTAGATGTTGCAAAGAATATGCCAAAGCTTGTGTTTTCAGCCCCAAACATACAATTTATAGGCTTGCATCTAGATTACTTCTCTATTTTGAACTTTAAAACACAGGTTTTGATGAAAGGAGCATTAGTTCTAGACTCTTCATCTTAAATTTTAAGTGGAAGCCCAAATGAGGGTGGTTGAACTATTATGATGGTTATGAATGAGGAGTACTCATTTGCTCTCTTATAGTAAGTGCTTTGGTCATTATGGAGTGGATGGAATGGCATTTGGAAGCCTATTTATGTTATTGATTTCTCTACCTTAAATTCCACATGGAAGCCCAAGTTTGGATGGTTGGTTTATTTTGTGGAAATTGGTCTCTTGTACAAAGGAGACTCTGCCCATTTTTTTGAAGGATATTTTATTTTCCTCTCTTTACTTTATCTTAATTTCCATGTGGAAGCCAAAGTGACGGTGGTATATATATTATGTTGACAATTATTTGCTTGTACAAAGGATATTGCCCAATTTTTTATAGGAGATTGCATGCATTTACTTGTGTGATTTGTGTTATGTTATAGGTGGATACTACAATGTGTAGAAGAGAAGAGGTTGGATGCAACTCAGGAATTCAAGAATGAGAGGGAATTGACAAAATGAGAGGCAAATGTTTGTCTATGTATTCTCTATCGTTATGTGTGAGAGGGAATTGACAGAATGAGAGGCAAATGTTTGTCCTTGGTGGCTCAATTACCCTGTGGGAGTTATCCCAAAGCAAGAGAAAGATCTGCATGAGAGTAAGTACTTTAACCCATGTAAAGCATATTGCCACTTACATAGAAATAGTTTTTGTGCTCATGCATGGGAATCTAAGGGTTGAATGATGCTTGTTCAAGGAGGAGACACATGGCAATAGAGAAATGGAGAAAGTTGCTACTCATGATTCACTTACCACACCCACTATTGTAGAGGAGCAAGCAACTAAGGGCACCAAAGGTGCAAAAGAAAGTACTCAAGCCACTAAAGCTAGTAAGGGTGCTACATAAGATACTCAAGGTAATGCACGGGCTACTCAAGCTACCATCGAAGACACTAGTACTCCTCTTGTTAGCATTGTTGAGAAGAGAGGTAAAGGGCTTATGAAAGTCAGAGTCCTCTATGGCACCCACCACCTCCTTTGTTGCAGAGTCATCTCTTGGCCGAGAAACTTGGGAGAGGCGACCTATGACTCTTTCAGTAGGTGAGTAATCTTATATTAACTCGAAATTGATGTGCTTTGTTGGTTGCTCATGAAGGTAATCTCATATGATTATTAAAAGTATATTACTTGAGGTAATTGTTTTGGGGTTCCAATATGGTGCTCAGCTAGTGGATGTGACTTAGATTAATAGATTTTTCCTTGATAGGTAATCATGACAATCCCATATTGCAAGAACATCAATTTACATGTTTGGATGTAGTATTGCATCATTAGTTACTTTGCATCAATGACTATGTGTTGTTTTTAGAATAGTGTCAACAAGTTTTTTGCAACACAAAAGACACATCTTATAGCAAAGATGGGAGTTCCATGTTAAGAGGTAGCTCGATTGATATTTGCACATTTTTCTATGAGCTTGCTTGTAGATGCTATAGGTTGTGTTTCACTAGGTAAGTTATTTTTTCTCTCATAGAAGGTTTACATCAAAGTCACTTCTCATATGTCATGACCCTAATGTTTCTTTTAGATTTGTAAGTGGAACACATTCTCAAAGGATCGAGTTAGGGGTTGCATGGAATCTTACCTGTGAGTATTTGGCCAATGAGGGAGTTTTGGTCACTATGTGCTTGGCAAAGCATATAAGTGAGTTTATTGCGGATGTGGCAAGAGTGGGGCTTGTGCTTCACTGCACTTGGACCCTCATGTGTGACTCCAAGGCTTATCGACATCCCATTACTAGATACAGTAAAACAACAAAGTTGGATGCTTTGAACATATTGTTGTATACTGTAAACAAGGCTTGTGTTGCATACTTTAAACATAAACTTGGACCACTTATTCTAATTCCACTTGTAAGTAAGTACTTAATCTTACCATGTGTCTTTAGCACTCTGTTGGTCATGTTTTGCCTCACTATGGTAGAGAGATCGGGGAGAAGATTTCAAAGAGGTTGTTCCCATCATATCGTAGCTACATACTAAATGATTGTGTCTTTTCCATAGACGTTGATGGTTTCATTGTTAAAGGCAAGGCGAGAATGTCTTATCTTTTCTATTGGTAAGTAATCTTGTATGTTTTTCCTCTCAAGTTGCCTTAAATTGTATTTTCATTGTTTCTACTTGCATGGCCGTTAACGTTTCGTATCTTGAGTGGTGATATGATTAGGTGGTTATTGGCTACATTTATAGAGTGCTACAACTATGTTTTGGATATGTTTGTGAGGTGCGATGATTTGGTGTGGGCCAGTGCAAGGGAGATGAGACATTGAATGTGTCTAAAGCTAGACAATGTGCTCTATGGGGAGTGTTTGTCTACCATAGTATGTGGACTGGTATCATGCTAGGGGAGAGTTTTTTTTTTTTTTTTTTTGAGAGACTAGACGTTTCATTTTGTTGCTATTTTTATATGTTTATCATATACTTTGTCATGTGACTATAGTTTGATCAATGACTATGCCATGTGACTATATGATTGGGAGTATGCCATGTGACCTTACTATGTTGTTTAGTGTAACATACTACTTTGTGGTTGGTCATGTTGGTACCATCCCATGTGACTATGTGGTGGGCATGTGACAATATTAGTTTTTCTTTCCCTATCATTGCTTTGCCTTAAATTTGACATGAAAACCCAAGTGAGGATTGTTGTTGTATTATATTGAGAAATGTTTGCTAGTACAAAGGAGACTTTG
This sequence comes from Lygodium microphyllum, assembly GCF_053477565.2. Classification (NCBI taxonomy): domain Eukaryota; kingdom Viridiplantae; phylum Streptophyta; class Polypodiopsida; order Schizaeales; family Lygodiaceae; genus Lygodium; species Lygodium microphyllum. The sequence continues at coordinate 30,556,158 of NC_141135.1, forward strand.
TCCAACTTTGTTTAGAAGATTGCAAGCATTAGGATATTTGATTTGTGCTTAAGAGAGCATACCTTGTAACTATATGGTGTGTATGTTTTACTAGCTTTTGGTTGCTTATGTTGAAAATATACCATGTTGGTTTTGTTTTCTTAATACTTAGTTCATGTATTGGACATAAGCAATAAATACTTTTACCCTAAACCAATTGGTTATGTTGAGAGTATGCTATGTTGGTTTTATTTTTATATTTTTTGAATAGTTTTGATATAAATGCAAAGTGTCATACTCTTTTAATAATGGTGAAACAATATTATTATTATTTTGTGACAATTTATGTTTATAGTTTGTATGCATGTTTTTGTCGTAGACAAGCAAGATACCCTATAATAAAATGCATACATGAAAATCGTAAACTAGGATCTTTTTCTGTTTTGGTTGATCGTGCTATGAATGTATGCATGCAAATCATGCATGACCCAAAATATTTCCATGTGGGGATATGTTGCGTAGAGATATTTATATGCAGAATGGATACATCGCACACAAGAGCTTGAAAATAAAGAATTGATTATAAAAGAACAAGGAAAGCTCACAAAAATAGAGTTCTCGCCAAAGACATCCCATAGAGCTTCTAATATGGTAATATTTTTCTTGGAGTTTTAGTTTTTTGGGCATTTCAAAAGATATTTTAAAGAAAATTGAAACATTTCTTTCTTCCTCTTCCTCTCACCTTCACCTTCTCTTGTTTTGCTTCCTCTATCTAACCATTGCTCTTGTTGTCCCTCCTCTTGCTCTTCAAAAAGCATACTCAAAAAAGTGATTATTGTGGTCTTAGCTTACATTGATCTCAAGACCAACCTACTTAAATTATCTTTTTCTACAATGGGTACAATGATCTCATCATCCATCTACATGATATCTCTCATGTTGTCCTAAGGTTTACATGTTGGCATAGTTGGCTACTCATACATGGTGAATTTTTCTCTTTCGATCATGGTTACAATTGTCTCATAATCAATCTACAGTTCCAAAAATTAGGCCGACAAGTATAAGCCTTGTCCCTCACTTGTAGTTCCAAAAATTCAGCCATTTAAATGGGTGCTGACTTGAGCGACAAACCATTTTTCTCTTTATCGATTTGGCAATGCATGTTTCATTTTCCCTACTGCAATTAGGCTATGAAATTGTAAAAGAAGGGGTTTCAAGTTGTGCTATTGTAAACATGTGTGAAGAATAAAATTTTAGCCTTCTCATGTGCATGCATTTCCAAAAATGCCACTTGGTTTAAGGAGATGGATTACAGATGTCATGCACACAACATATTGGCATGAAATTTCACACAATTAGATGTACTTGTGCTACTTCAAAGTCATTCTGCGGAGTTTTAGGGATTACAAACCATGTCATTTGGTCTTTTGTCACGTTGTATCTCAAACTTTCAAAACTCTCTATTTGGTAGGCCCCTATAATTTTGTCACCATGTTAATAATTTGTTCAATCAAGCATTATTGTGAAACCTATTGATAGCTTAAGACTTTTAAGTTCCTCATTATCATTTTTTAAAAAAAACCTGACATCGAAGAATTATGCCAATGGAAGGTAAATGATGATGAGATTTGATTGAAGATTTATGATAACGAAAGCTCAAAAGCCATACTAGTGAATGGTAAAATGGAAGCTCATAATAAGCTGCACAGATGTTAGTTTGCAAGGATTTTTAGAGGTATAATATAAACAAAAGGACAAAAGGGCATAATAGAGAGACTCGTTAAATACAGCCGGAAGGATACATTCTCGATGTGGGTTCGCGGGGGGGGTTTTGCAGCAACACGATGATCAGAGCGGATCATGGCAAACTGGATGGCACTTGGGCTGCTGAATCGGACAATCTCTGGCTTGTCAGACATTAAACGACTGATAGCAGACTGTAGCATCATAACATTTTTGGCTAATAAAGATCTGATTTAAGCATTAATTGTGTAGGCATTATCACTGATTCATAAGATTTTCCTCCGTTTAAGGTAGTTATACATTAAAAAAAACAAAGCAATCCCTCCAAGAATAATTCCAAGTGTGGTTGTCCAGAATGCAATCTGCATCAGTAAACATGGCATCAGACTCGGAGGATAAGTGGGTTGGCACACAACGTCCAGAGTTGATCATGTGATGTGCTTCGTGTTCAAATCATTACATTACACAAATTTGACATTTTTTTAAAAGAAAAGAAAACAAAGCCTCCCTACATCCTCTCCCATCTCCTGTGGAGAGTATGGATCATGTCTATTCAAATCCTAGAAAGAGTCTCAGCCGTGGATATGTTCTGAAGGTCTATAACATGGGTACACCTTGCTGTGCAAACATATCAAGCTATAGTACTAGAGATCGACTCCTATCTGTAACAATGTCCTGGAGTCCACTGTGCTTGGGAGTAATCTGGGGTGGGGATTATGCTCAAGTGTTGTCCAATGAGGAAGGACCAGGTCCCTGAACATCCTCATATCCACATGCCAGGCCAGTCTGTGACCCGAGCTATGACCATGGTCTCTGCTGTGCCATGGAATGTCATCCTAAGGGTTCTTCTCCATGTCCCCTGAGCTCTGGAACAGTCCCATAGGCACATGTCTTTGCATCTCCTTTTGGCTCACTGCATCGCCTGCATGCCATTGGGTCCCTGTCATATCCAAGCCAAGTGCCAACTACCAAGCTCCTGTGACCTAAAAGTCATAGGAAGAAGGATAAATTCCTAGGCCTGAAGCTCTCATCTAGCGTCCTCCAAAAGTCTAATAAGAAATTGTTTGAGATGCCTTATTTTTGCCAATGGGAGGTGGCTGCTTGCTATGCTTTGATCTTGTTCATCTGATCCTCATCCTCCTCCCCAACCTAGCAATGTAGCCAAAGAATGTCACATCACATGGCCTATCAAGCAACAAATCTGACCTCAAAACTATTTCCAAGCTTAGTGCAAATGTGCTGAAAAATCTAATGAATGCTAGACTGCAATGGTTCTCCTTTAGTACTGACAATAGTCTCTAATCTCCATAGTAATAACTTCTTCCATGCTCCTCGCTTGGTATGATCCTCACAATAAGCTTCAACGTGAGTGCTCTACTTTGACTATCTAGGTCAAATGATCCCCAAAAGACCCCTAGAACTAAGGTGAGTGATAACATCCTTTGCTATTTTAGCCCTCATTGGGCTTTCATCTCCACTTGACCACAAGGTACTTCACTTGACCAATGCATGACCTAGAGAAAGCCCAACAAGAACTAATATTCCACATGTTGGCACGTAGAACTTGGTTAGCCACCACCACCCTCCCTACTAGGGATAGTCTCGTTGTGCTCCAATACAGTAGCTTTTGCATGATGCTCAAGTGTAAGGGTCCTAGCTGCTGCTTGATGTGATATTGGTGCTCATGTGACAACCAAGGTATCTAATTGAAGTGTCGTGTCGAACCGGGATGAAATTTTCATGTGGCCTCCAATGTAAGTTGTTGATTGTAACAAATCCAAAATAAATTGGATCTATGCCAAGTGATAAGAGCTCCTGAGGCTCCACAAAAGACCTACACAAAAATCTGAAAATTCTCCTCATCTTCATCCAAGTAAACAATTGTATCATGTGTGTGTGCACATGCGCACGTGCATGTCCATGCGTGTGTGTGCATGCGTGCACATGTGTGTAAGACAAAACATGTCAATGTCAATATGTAGGCCTCTTTGCGATCCCCTTTTCTGTCCCTAACTGGGGGACACATCCCTAGCTGTCCCTTGGCCATCCCCTTGTCATGGACCATCCCTTCCCTGCTCCCTTTCTCGTCCTGACATGGGGGCATGTCCCCAAGTTGTGCTTTGGCTATCCCCTTGTCAAGGACGGAACAAAATAAACATCTCTCAATTTGGGATGCCCCTCAACTAATTCCATTTCAAGAGGATGTGCTGGCATCGCAAGGACTTGTCCCCTCCACTTCCTATCACTATGGCTTCGGGACCAAAGTCCATGGGAGAAGCAGTGGACCAATCAAACACCCCTTGCAAAGTTGAGAAGAGGGCTGGTGGAGGGGGTGTCCATAGGTCGCATGTCTAGTAGCTTGCAGTTGAGGTGGTTGAGCCATAGGTGCAAGAGCAGGACCTCCCCTCATTTGCAAGTGAGCTATAGGATTGCCCACTCTTGGTGGGCTCCTAGTCTTAGGAAAGATATAATCTTGGCATTTGACCAACACTGCAAAAAGGTTGGACACTAGCCACTTTGACATATTCTTCTATCTCAACTTTAGATTTTGATTTGAGGACTACTATGTTCATCTCTATTTGTTTGAGATTTATTATTATTCCCACTCTCTAGTTTCCTTTCTACAAAGTGGATACCATAGCTCCCCTCGAAAGAGAAGGTGTCCTTATATACACTCGGTCAAACAACCTTGCAAAACATAAAAGCTGACACTCCAACTTATAAAAGGTGGAAAACTGAGAAATTGAAATACTTCGGAGGCAATTTGTTTACATATAGAGTGACCTGATCGTCATCTGACTTTGGTGAGCCAGTCATGGTGAGCTTAATGATCACTGATAACTTTGCCAACATGACTTTCAAGTTTTCCTCTTCAATGTCTTGGACTCCTGGAGCTCATGCTCAAGGTTTATGCAATGATTATGGTTGTGAGCTGCATAGCAGCTGGTCAACTGAGCCCAATGTTCAGATGCAAGGTATAAAATGTTTAAGCTACAATTGAAATTCAGGTATGCTTGCATCACCTCAATTATGGTTGTAGCATTATAATTCTTTCAAGAGCCAACCTCTTATGATGACTATTAAGGATCTTGAATAAGGTCCCACAAACCTTGCAAATTTAGAACATGCCAGACAAGGTCAAATCACATTGTATAATTCAACCCGTTAAAACAAGTCTTGTCATTAAACATTTTTGGCTGTACAAAACATATGGTCGGGTGAATACTCCATGCAGCACCGAGATGCTTGAACATAGGCACTCTAGGATTATGACCAAAAAGAAAAGGAATTACTTGCAAAGAATAAGACGGTCCACTCAGTTTAGGCATTTGAGCAATTTGCATGGCTGCTTGAGAGAGATTAGGAGGCTTGACATGCATGAGAAAGAAGACCTTGCATTTTGTGGCAGGCTTCCATGGAGATAGCACTGCTTCCCTCTTCACCTTCCTGTTGCAAGGCTGGAGATTTGTGGCAGTGCAGCTCTAGCAGTGCTATGGATCAGCTCCAGCAAAGCCAAAATGCAGCTCTAGCAAGGCCACCAGCAAGCCATGGAAACAAGTCTTTTGGGAAAGGGGCTTCTTGCTTTTGACATGGATCACATATGTCTATGGCTGATGCTGAAGTAAATTCCCTTAAGTATCCTATAATCACGACTTTCCCTCAAGCTCAAGGATTTTATGCCTTGGATTATCACTAGGCCTCTACAGAATTTGATTTACACTACAATTGATCCATTTCAGCAGCTTCGTTTGATAAGATGTTGAGACAGATTGCAAGATTGGAGCATTTCATGCAATGTGACAGATAACTCTCTTCATGACATGACACCCAAGGGAATGTATCTTATCCTGCAGCCTGTGCTTGGATAGCTGATCATGCTAACTCGCTTTTTTGTTGCATGGATTCTCTTCCAAAATGGCACAAAAGATCCTCCACAATCATAAATTTTTATACAGCCAATTAAGGAGAGGCCTTTCTTGTGGAGGTGCAAGCTTGGCATTGTTCCATCAGGTTCTAAGGTTGCTAGAGAAGGATTGCTCCTGCTACCTTCCACATACATGGTACTTTGAGTGAGATTGCATTTCTAAGAGTCATCCTTGTGCACCAGCTTATTCATCAGGTGTCCTCTTCCCTCAAATTGTGCATTCCTTCTTTTGGATTTGGCAACTTGACCTGATTTTTCTGATCAAATTGAAGCATTTGGCTGCATTCTTTTCTTGACTGCATATTCAGACACCAGTCCTCTTTGACAGCCTTGTCACTCCAGCATTGGAGAGATCTCAATGTTATCTTTTGTGTTTTTGAGCATTCTTGACTGGCACTCATAGTATTCAGCCACTTTTTAAATAAATAATCAATCCAATCGCTGTTTAAAAGGACTGCGTAGGCGCACATTCTTTAAGCTCTATCAAGAACCAGACAGTGAGGCTAACTCACAACATTCAATCAAAGAAATCTCTCTCTATTACTATAAGCATCAAACCAGAACTAAAGACCTGACTTACCGCATTGCCTTCCAAGTAGGACTTTAGATTCATGCCAAATATGCCTGTTAAATGCAGATGCAATTATTTAGTACATAAGAAATATGGCCACTAATTTTTCAACAGCATGAATTGTCTTGTTTAATGGCATGAAGTAAATGTAAACATTGATACAGAAAAAGTCAACAAACAGCTTTTCAGATGTATACTGCACCTGCTACAAGGGCACCCAATGCAGAACAAAAAGTCCCCACTTGAAGCAGAAGTTCAAGTCGACTAACTTCTAATCGTCGTGAACTGAAAACGATATTATGTTGAGTCTTCAGTATTAGTAACAACTTATATTTCCCAAACGAAAATTATGTTAAGTTGACAATAATGCTTTAAGTGTTTCCTGCATTTGCTGACCTCAGATTAACTGCAATTGAGTCTTCCATTTCTTTTGCAGAATCAAGCAGTCTCTCAGCTTGACCATGGCAAGATTCACATCTGTATAAGAAGAGCATTAGATACAATTATTGACCCTTTCAAAAAGAAGCACATGGTTCCTTGTTTTGGTAAAATAAGTATTATATTACTTAAAAACCCATCAAGTACATGGGCTCAACAGCATGGCTAGTGCTAAAAGGCCTACAACACATGAATACAAGGCCTTTCAGGGCAGTGGTATAGGCAGGAATGAGGAAAGAAACCAAGGTAGGGGAGTGTACCTGCTCACACCACCAAGGGCTACCATCCTGTAGTGTGAAGAACAGACTATGTAACCTTGTCTGTACCACCACATGGGATCCAGCCCACTGATGAAGATCTTATCTTGCATCTCAGCCTCATATAACAAATGCCAACCCTGGCTAATTGATGGCCAGTATAGTACGGCAAACACTGAGAGAGAAAAGTAACACAGAAGATGATGAAAGATGAATCATGCTGATGAAGTGAATCTGATACAAGGGTGCTGTAGCACAAAGGAAGCCCTGGAGTGCAGGAAGACTGCCGAAGAAGCCTCTGAGTTTGCAAATGTAGGATGAGGAGGTGTCATTGGAGCAGGGAGATTGCTGTCGAAGGGTGAGGAGCCTCTGAATCTGCAAACGCAGGGATGAAGAGTGGTACCTATGAGCAGGGAGACAGCCGATGAAGCCTTCGTTAGCAAAAGCAAGCCTAATGAGGTGATGCCAGAGCTGCTACGAGTGACATCAGATGGTGAGGATGAGCCACATGCTGAAAACGCAGATGAAGACAGCCTCTGCGAGTGAAATGCCAGTTGTGGAGTGACATCAGAAGGGTGGGAAGCAACCAGGAACCAAACGCAAGGTGCAACTGCCTCTGATGAAGGTGACTCCTGCTCGTGAGGAACCTTCTTGGCACCAAACGCAAGAAGGTAGAGCCGCTGGAAGGGTGGAGGATGACGCCAGATAGGGTGGATGTTGACACCAAGAGAGTGTGGACTCCAAATGCAAGGTGTAGGAGCACAGAAGATGCTATCGCCAACAATGGAGGATGGACGCCAGCTGAAGAGGAGCACACTGCCACCATAAACGCAGCCAATTGGAGATGAAGGCTGGCGCCAGGAGAGTGTGGAGATGGTGGTAGGAGAGGAGAGAGAGAGAGAGATGATGGAAGAGAGAGAGAATGTCACAAGATTGACGAAGAGAGAGTGGAAGTGACAGATTGAAGGATCAACCGTAAGGAATGAATGAGAGAGTGGCCTATAAATAGGCACAATCAATCTAGGGTGGCGCCTCTTTTTGGGGCTGCAAACCCTAAACACAAAACGCAGAAACGCAAAAAAGTAAACTACGGGTGAAGGGTTTCTCAACACCCCCTCTCAGACCAAAAAGGGGAACAAGAGGAGTGAGGTGGAGATGCAATGCTACATGCTGAAGAATGCTCGTGCAGCAAGTGCCACTTGGATAATGTCCCTTGTGGGGAAATTATTCACTTGCCCAAGAGCCCTAGTACAAAGATGATGAAAATATGCAATGCATAAAAGGAATGTCGAACTTTGTGTGGTGCCGAGAACCATAAGGATATGCCTGTATTCGATCTCGGGAGGTGGCTCCATGCTGACCAAGGGATGAAAAAAAGATCCACCCTGTAATCTGAGAATACCACCTGAAAGGAGATCTTTGAAGATAGTCAGGAGACTGGATGAGCTGTAGAGCCCGAAACTCAACCTCGGAGAGAAGCCACTAGCTCCCTAACTCCATGCTAGAAGGAATACGAAGGCCTAGCCACCAAGTCACTACTAAAGACCCAAGGACCCCGATCTAGGTAGATTCTCTAGATCTTGGGTATTAGTAGAGGAAATGACCACTCAAAGGAGAGGCACTCCTTGAAAGTGGAAGGTGGTAGTGTGTGAAGAACTTCATGGCACATAGGGTCCCTCTCTGAATCGGAAGAGTAGAAGTAGGAGCCCCCTGTGAAGTCGAAGAAGAAGTGGAAGCCCCCTCTGAGGGCGAAGTAAGAGAATCCCCCTTTGAATCCTAGTCTGAGAGAGAAAGGGAATCCAACCACTCATGGCTCACGAACTGCAAAGCATCTGATGACGAAGGAAGTACCACTGATTGAGCTGAAGAAGGTATTTGGGGCTTGGAAGAAAAAGCCGGAAAGCACCCAGAAGTGGCCTCTCGAATACCTAAGTGGAAGAGGGTGGGAAAGAAGGAGGCTCAGGATGAGCCAAGGGTGGGGAACAATCGCGGGCTCTCAGGATAGTGGACTGTGGAGGAGATGTGGGCCGTGGAAGCCATTGTAACCGGAAATGGGTGGGGGGAAACTCTGCGCATTGGGGTGGTCTCCAGGAGGGCTTATTGCCTCTTAAGGTCTTAGAGTCTCCGTGTGCTCGAAAGGAATTAGTGCGGGTTGGTTGCAGCTTATTGCCTTGAGCATAATACTTTGATAGCTGATGCAGAATGATCTCTGTGGCCCAGAAAGGAGAGGTGGCACAAGAAGTGCCAAGTGGGAGATGCATATACTCTGGGGGGGTGGGGAGCAAAGGTCGAAGTTGGCAATCTTCATTGGGATGACCGTTCGTGTTGCAGTAGTAGCACCCAGTAGAAGGGCAATCCGTCGGTGGAGACGCCATGGTACCGGGGTGGCAAAACTAGAGAAGGGAGGGTGGGAGGGAGAAAAAGAATATCTTCCAATGCGTAACAAAAATGATAGAGAAATCAAATGTTGATGCCGAACACGCCATCAGTCTATGTCTTCTCTGATGAGGAGGATCTTTGTGGCTCTCTGAGCACCTCTAGCTCTGATACCATGCCAAAACAAGTAAGTGACAAGAGAGACAGTAGGGTTTGCAAGGGAAAACACTGTGTTTATGGCAAACATTGAGAGAGAAAAGTAACATAGAAGATGAATCATGCTGATGAAGTGAATTTAATACAAGGGTGCCGTAGCACAAAGAAAGCCCTAGAGTGCAGGAAGACTGCCGAAGAAGCCTTTGAGTCTGCAAACGCAGGATGAGGAGGTGTCACCTAGAGTAGGGAGACTGCCCTCAAAGGGTGAGGAGCCTCTGAATCTACAAACGTAGGATGAGGAGGTGTCGCCTAGAGTAGGGAGACTGCCTTCGAAGGGTGAGAAGCCTCTAAATCTACAAACGCAGGATGAGGAGGTGTCGCCTAGAGCAGGGAGACTGCCATCAAAGGGTGAGGAGCCTTTGAATCTACAAACACAGGGCTGAAGAGTGGTACCTACGAGCAAGGAGACAGCCAATGAAGCCTCCTTCTACAAACGCAAGCTTGATGAGGTGACGCCAGCTGTTGGGAGTGATGCCAGGTGGTAAGGATGAGTCAAATGCTGAAAATGTAGATGAAGATAGGCTCTGCGAGTGCTTGCTGTGGAATGACGTCAGAAGGGTGAGAAGCAGGCAGGAACTAAACGCAAGGTGGAACTGCCTCTGATGAAGGTGATGCCTGCTAGAGAGAGATGCGAAATGGTGAGGAACCTTCCTGGTAGCCAAACGCAAGAAGGTGGAGCCGCCAGAAGGGTGGAGGATGCACCAGATAGGGTGGATGCTGACGCCAAGAGAGTGTGGACTCCAAACGCAAGGTGGAGCACAGAAGATGCTGTTGCCAACAATGGAGGATGGACACCAGCTGAAGAGGAGCACATTGCCACCATAAACACAGCCAATTGGAGATGGAGGCAAGTGCTAGGAGAGTGTGGAGATGGTGGTAGGAGAGGAGAGAGAGAGAGATGATGGAAGAGAGAGAGTGTCAAAAGACTGACGAAGAGAGAGTGAGAGTGATGGACTGAAGGATTAGCCGTAAGGAATGAATGAGAGAGTGGCCTATAAATAGACACAATCGGTCTAGGGTGGCACTCGTTTTTGGGGCTGCAAACCCTAAACACAAAACACAGGAATGCAAAAATGCAAACTGTGGGTGAAGGGTTTCTCAACATGGCTTTGCACAGTAGAGAGTTCTTTCTCCACAGCAATTAGGCTGCCTCACATGACAAAAGAGAGTGCTTTGAGCAGTGCATCCATTTTACTACATCTGTGCCACTCAACTACCATATGCAAGAACCCCATGAGAAACCAATGACAAGATCCTTTGTCTGCTAGTTGTCCTAGAGGTGCTTCCAGAGAGTGTGTCTCAAGGCTGTGTGATAATTTTCTCTGCCCAATGCTGGTGGATAGGGGACCAATCAGCATTGTCTTGCATCAGAAACAGGAATGTGTCTACTAATGTTTGTTGTGTAAAAAAACAAAAACGGAATAGAGTCCCTAGGGACTAAAAAGGCAAGCTAGTGCACTCGTGGAGATCTTGTATCACCTCATCTGGGTCATGGCCATCCCCCCCATATCGAAAGCCTCGACTAATGGATATCCTTCCAAGCAATGTGCAAGTCTAGCTTGCAAGGCTTCCCCCATAGGCTATAGCTCAATGACAGGGATCCTGATTTCTCCACATGGAAAACCATAGAAAGCCAAAACTTGTTGCTCTCTATCCATCACTAGCCTACCACCCTCTCATACTATAAAGATGTCTAGAGGATCATCGAAAAACAAACTTGCTACCTATGCTGGGAGGTTCAACATGAGAACATGCTTGCCCAACTGCTAACCAAGCACATTGGCTCCTTGTGCAGGAGGTAGGAAAGTCTTGAGGGGCCATAGCATCAATATCCAATCCACGAGGCCTCATCTCTCTGCCTCTATGGAACAGCTTAAGGTACCATTTAGTATCGTGTTTTTATTGTGCCCTATAGTATTGTACCTTTTTGCACCTAACAACCATGGTAAGCAGTAGGCAAGTTGAGCTCTGGAAACAATAAGTGTCTTTGTCCAATGTCCTTCACTGAGCTCCTGTCAAGCCTAATGGCATAGGAAGGGGAGTGCCCCACAATCTATCCAAATTGACTGAAGATGCTTCTAGGAGAGAACAACACGCTGTGAGAGTGCACAATGAAAGAGAAACACGAACACACACACACACACACACACAGAGGAAGCAGAAGATGAAGGGAGAATACTGCACTCATTGAAGAAGAATGCTGATACAATGGTGATGGACTGATCGATCCCTGCACGCAGCCCAAAGTGTCAGTGAGGGCACTAGATTAGGCTGATGATGATGGCCGCACCAAGCATGAAGAGTTAGAGTGTCAAGGTGTGCAGTTGCAAAGGGAAGACTAAAGATTGAAAAGTGTGTATGTGTCAAGTTGGGGGAGGGGGGGCGCTAGCTATAAATAGCCATAAATGCCCAAATCTGGCCGACTTGTACCAAGGGAGGCCATAAATGTTGGCTGACCAGCAACAAATTTTGGTCACTGAAGAGAATAAAATGCCAGAAAATGGACGTGACCCCCCAAAAAATCCCAGATGACAATTGACAATGTTTGGCAGGTGTAGCCAAATTGTGGAAAGTAGCAACTGACCTAGGAATGCACAGAGGAAGCTGACAAATAAAGAAAATGCACCTAAATTGCCAGAGCTCAATATCTCCATCAAACTGCTCACAACTAGGAGATGAGAGACTAAAATAACTAACATAGATGGGCTAATACCCCCTCTCAAATTGTGGAAGTGTCTGAAGACCCAACAACCTCATGTGATGAAGCAAAGAAGCCTCAGGCAAATGCTTCGTGAAGAGATCAGTTGCGTTGTCCTCTGTGGAACAGTAGGCCATTGCAAACTCAGAATCCAGGATCCACTCGCGAATATACTCGTACTAGACCTCGATATGCTTCGTGCAAGCACAAAACAGAGGGTTCTTTGCCATAGTTGGAGCACTTTGGTTGTCCACGCATAGCTCCATAGGTCCAAGCTGAGAAAAACCAATCTTTGCCAACACGTAGCAAAGCTAAACTACCTCCATAGTTGTAGAGCATAAGGCACGATACTTGTATTTGTAGAAAAAAGGGCCATAGTAGGCTGTTTCTTACTGCTCCACAAGATAGCTCCCAAGCCAAGGAAGAAGATATTGTGAAGATATGCTAATGTTTGCATTGAGGAAACACAACATGTACAATCGAGACTAAAACACAAAGACTCAGATAGAGACAAGAAAAACTCAAATCCTAAATGCAAAATACAAAACACAAAAACTCAAAACTCAAACGTAGAGACAAACATAGAGAGAAGAAACTCTGAAGTGAATGAATGCTGTAAAGGAATGTAAGAGTGTACAGAATGCCCAGGGGCAAAGCGATTGAGTGTCGGAGAGTGATGTCCCATTGGAGACGGATTCCAAGTGTAGTAACCACTAGTCGGAGATGAGAGAGTGCTAAATAATGAAGGGAAATAGGCTAGTCACCAAAACACAACAATTGGAGGCTGAAATCTAGTAAATGCAGTAGTGTAACACTAGAGGAAGACTGAAAACTGAGCACTCGAGGCCGAGAACCATCAAGCGGCAATAGGAGAGGTGTTTGTTGATGTAGACACCCCGTTGGATAGCAAAAACACAAGTACTACAGCAATTGCCTAGTGGGAGAGATGGCAGCAGCCTGTCGCCTGCACTAGATGCTGAAAACGCAGGTTGATCAGGTGCTATGATGACGGAGTAGATGGAGACCTCCAAACAACAGGGTGATGGCTGAAAATTGGCCGCCTAGGGCTCGATAGTGATGGGCTGCAATGGCTGGATAGCAGATGGTAGATGGCTGATGGGCGGCTGAAATCTGCACAGTAGAGTGAGAAACCTACACCAAAGGATAAGGCTGAATGGTGGGCAACCTCTCTATTTATAGATGTTGAAGGGTGTCCCCAAAAATTAGGGTTTTGTGGGAGCATTGAAACTCTCTCGAACCATGCATCAAATTTACGTTTTTCATTAATTAAGCATGTTTTGGGGCTGTTTAAAAAATGCTAATCAATTGTAAAGCATGCTTTAGCTCAACATTCCCTCTCAAGCTCAAAATTGAGCCTAAAAGGAAAGGCCGGCAATGCTTATTCCAAGGCGTCCCACCCCAAAGCAGCTAGGGTATTGGCCAAAGGGTGCATGCCGGCTATCTAATGGCCTACCAAGACTATAGAGGCGATGGTTATCTTACCAAGGGAGTCCAAGTAATCACCCTAGACATGACAAGGCATCGGACAAAAGGTATACGTCGGCTGCCCAATGTATACGTCGGCTGCCCAATGGCCTAGCAAGCCCTACGAAGGCGGATGGAACCACATTGAACCTTTTTTAATTTATTTTTGCACGGAAAGTTAATTTGAGGGATGGCAAAAGCTGATTCAGTAACAGGGACCCAAAAGATGGGAGGAGGGATAGTACACCCAACATATCACAAAACAAAACAAGCTTACCTAACCACTTGAGGATGTCGATGACGAGGGAAATGTGATGAAGTATCATGGGCAAGAGGATGATGGTGTAATCCAATGGTGGAAACAACTTAGGATCGGGACAGGGGTGCTCTGCACAATGGGATGCATAGTATGCTATATGCTGAAAAATGCTCATGTAGCACGTGCCACTTGGATAGTGTCCCTTATGGGAAAATTGTTTTCTTGCCCAAGTGCCCTAGTACAAAATGATGAAATCATGCGATGCATAGGGAAAGGTACAATAGGAGGGAAGGCCGATATTGAAGACAAGTATCGAAACCTGTGGAATACCAAGAACGATATGAATCTTCTCTCAATGTGGATGCCGATGCCAAAGAAGCAAGAGGAGCCAAAGGATGTTAAGCTTCATGTGGTGCCGAAAACCATGTGGATGAAAATGATGAAGCATCCCTATTAGAAGAGCAATGATAGAAGACACCACCATGACAACATCAAGAGAGATGCTACACAATCGGCTGCGGGAGAGGAAACCTCCATACTGGTAGATAAGCAAAACTCCAAGTAGATGGAACCAACAAAGGAACGGCATGCATCTCTTATCTTTAGCTTAGGAAGAATTGGTGCAAGCCTACATGTTAGCTCTACATTGAAATACAAAACCCTGTAAAAGAGATCAAAATTTGCAAGCACAGAGGTGACTAGTGAGATACTCCAAATAAACAAAATTGAAAATAAGAAAAAGCAAAGCAAAGTGCAATGCAATGAGTTTGTAAGTATGCAAGAGAAGTCTAAAAAGGGAAAGGCCAAGTGTGGTTCCACCATCACGTACGATGAGGTGGGGAAATGGTCCTTGAAGGTGCAATGGATGCCCTTGGAATGGATGTGTAAAGTTTGATAGGTGAGCCACTAGCAGACCAATCAGCCAATCCTTCAGGACTAGTGAAGGAGATAGGCTGCCAAGACTACCTGTGTATCACATATTGAATAGCCATTGGGACAAATGGAACAGATGGTGTAGCAGCGGGATGCGTACTAGACTTGCTAGCCGGAGTGGAGGCACTTGTAGTAGTTTGTGATGGTTTTCTAGGAGGAAAACCTTGGGCCTTGGTATGACACTCTTCGTCCACATGGCCCAACTGCTTGCAAAACCTATTTTCCTTAGGAATTTGTTGCAAAAGGGGTTGTGTTTCTTTGGTTCTGTTAGAGAAAGTAATATCACCCTTGTTTTGGCTTGCCTTCGCATCTTGCGAGTTCTTGCCACTTTTCGTTTTTCCTTCTGAGGCAACCAACCCCCACATATTTGAATGGATATGTGTAGGACTTTTTCGTGCAGTCTTGTGTAACGCAAGAACTAGCACTCAAATTCATAGAAGGTCGGCAATCTAGGTAGTGAGATAATGTACTAGATAAAATGAAAGTATTTGTCGGGCAACTTGTTCAAGAAGAACGTGACCTAATAAACTTTGGTGAGCTAGTAGTGGCAAACTCGATGAGTAAACTTTGATATTCAACCAACGTGACTTTCAGATCGTCCCCTTCCTTAATGGAAAACTTCTAAAGCTCAAAATCAAGATTGATACCTTGAGTGCGATCTTGAGCCGCATAGTCGTCAATGAGACCACTCCAATGCTCAAATGCGAGGGGAAAATGCTGCAATTGAGAGTGGAACTCAAGAGGCAACCCCTGCATTAACTTAACATTGGTTGTGGCATTGTGGGCTCTCCATTGATGGACGTGTTCAGGGTGGGCTAATCGAGGATCTCGGTACAAACGAGGAGGTCCCAAAGTCCTTGAGATTCAAGCACTTTTTGCATGAAGTTTGACGAAGTGGTAAAATTCCACCTATTAAAACGAGACTTATCCGTGAAGGCATTCTTGGCAGTTGCAACGCAAGAGGTAGTGCTAGGAGATGGAGAAGGTGTGTAATGGGGGTAGGGTGAATAGGGGGGGATAGGGTGGGGGCGTGGAGTACACTAGGGAATAATCCCAGAGTGCCCACCATGCATACGAGAAGTGTGCATAGCGGATCCAAATGTAGGCAAGAGCAGACTCAGTATAGGCATGGTAATTGCCTATGGAGCCCAAGGTGGAGGGATAGGGACATGGGAAGTAGAGGATGGAAATCTTCGGGAGTAGTGAGGGGGATACCCATCACAGCCATCCAAGTGTGAAAGGATGTAGTAAAGTGGGAGTATGTGGAAGGTATAGTGTTAAAGGATGGCATTCCCCCTAACGATGCATCAAGAGGTGGAGGGAATGGAGAGTAGGTGGATGGTGGGATGGAGAAAGAGAAAGTGTTAGGAGCAGGGATGGAAGATCCAATCCCTAGTGTGTTTTGAGCAGAAGTGGAGTGTAATCCAAGATTTTGGAACAAAGATCGGAGTAAATTAGAAGGTGGAGAAGATAGTGGTGGGATGGGAGGGAGTTTAAAAGTGTTGTTTACTTGCTTAAATAAAACAAATGGTAAAGTTATACCTAATAAAGAATAAAAGCCTCCTCTATTAAAGTTAACATATTGAAAATCATTTGAATCTTGCATACCAAAAGGAGAAACAAAAGAGGGTTTTTGGCTCATTCTACTCAAAAGGATTATACGAACTTGATACAAGGCCCGCCTGAGATAAAGGAGATGGATGAGCGTATGCACTGAATGTCGTGGTCCCTCCAAGATTAGAGAGATGGCTAGTCTCACCAATCGGTCCAAACAGAGTAGTAGCACTTGTTGAAGGGGTGTAAACCTAACTGTATATGATGAGCAAGTACTTCTCAAACTCTTCATCTGCAAAATAACCAAAAGGAGAAAAAGAAGAGAGTAAAGGTAAAGGTGTGTCTATCTCCTCCTCGAGACCATAATGTCTTCTCAGAGCCTCCAATGATAGAGAACCCTGATAGGGTATCATAGGATACCTAGAAGGTACCTGAGACATTATGAGTTAGAATCAAGTTGTGTGTGAGTCTCACACAAAGACTAGCCTCCACAATGGTGATAGGATACTCTTTAGAAGTGCACCGGCTTTGATCCCATGTGAAGATATGCTAGGGTGTGCATTGAGGAAACACAACATGTACGACCAAGACTGAAACATAAAGACTTAGACAGAGACAAGTAAAACTCAAATCCTAAACGCAAAGCACAAAATGCAGACACTCTAAACTCAAACACACAGAAGAAAAACTTTGAAGTGAATGAATGCTGTAAATGAATGTAAGAGTATATAGAATGCCCAAGGGCAAAGCAATGTAGTGTCGGAGAGTGATGTCACTGAAGATGGATCCCGAATGCAGTAACCACTACTTGGAGATGAGAGAGTACTAAATAATGAAGGGCAGTAGGCTGGTCACCAAAACATAGCAGGTTGTCGCTTGGCTATCAAGAAGGTTGGATGGGCAATGGACCACTTGTACAGGCTGTAAACCCAGTAAATGCAAGCTGAATCTGCGTTTTGAAGATTTGGGCTGTGCTCCTCCACAATGAAAACTTGCTCTTTTGCAAGAAATCTCCAGATTGTGTCCTCACTTAGGCAATGATACCATGTGAGAGTGTGCAACAAAAGAGAAACACGAACACACACACACACACGGGGGGGGGGGGGGGGGGGGGGGGGGGGGGTTGGGGGGGGTTGAGGGGGCGGGAGGGGAGGGGGAGCAAAAGATGACAGAAGAATATTGCACTCATTGAAGAAGAATGCTGATACAATGATTGATGAATTGATTGGTCCTTGCACACAGCCCAAAGCATTAGTGAGGACACTAGATCGGGCTGATGACAATGGCAGCACCAAGCACGAAGAGTCAGAGTATGCACCTACAAAGGGAAGACTAAAGACTAAAGAGTGTGTATGTGCCAACTGGGGGGAGGGTGGCTATAAATAGCCATAAATGCCCTAATCTGGCCGACTTATACTTGGGGAGGCCATAAATGCTGGCCGACCAGCATAAGTGCTGTTCACTGATGAAGAGAAAAAAATGCCAAAAAATAGAGGTTACCCCAGAAAAAATCCCAGGTGACAATGACAATGTTCGGCAATTATAGGCAAACTATGGAAAGCAGTAACTGACCTAGAAAAGCACACAGGAAGCTGACAAATAAAGAAAATGCACCTAAACTGCCCGACAATGTTTGCTAGCTATTGGCAGATGGTAGAAAGCAATAACTAGCCTGGGAAAGCACACAGGAAGTCGACAAATAAAGAAAATGCACCTAAACTGCCAGAGCTTCTATGTCTCAATCAGACTCTGACAGGAGCTCACAATGAGGAGATGACAGATTGACATAGCTAACACGGGCAAGCTAACACACACAAGATTGTTTATCAGAGTTTTCCATTTCATGCACTTTACTTGTCCTCCTACCAAAAAGAGGGAAGGCTGCTACAAAAACAGGGAGCAGTCAAGCAGATGGAAAGAGAGGGTGGACAAGAAGAAGGTGCAAAGGTGAGGAAGGCACCTAGAAGTGCTACTGCCACTAGCAGCACGCCTGCTGGCAGCAGGGGGGCTGGCATGGAGGGGCAGGGTAGTCAGCAGCAGCATGGCAGCAATAGCTGATCACTATGGCAGCATGGGTGAGGCAGTAGAGCAAGGGAAAAGGAGGAAGGCAGAAGGTGGAGGGGGGAGAGATGGTAGTTGGGTGGAGAAGAAGCTATGGAAGAGGAAGAGGAGGGGCACGGAAGGTAGCAAGGGTATAAATGAGCCAGGAGGAGATAGTGCCACTCTCCCTATCTTCCACGCATCTTGTTCTACCTGCGCAATCTCATTTCTTTACTATATTTCCTGAACAACCATGAAGGGGGGCATTTGCTGTCCATTATTAGTGGAGAGAATGGGCAAGAGCCACAAAGGCATTTTTAACTCTGTGCAGCTTCTCTTGTCATATGCATCTTTTCTACCACAATTCAGTGGAGTAGTTCATGGAGATATGTCATATGCCTTCTAAGTTTTCTCTCTTTGTGTGAACACTTTCTGTTCTACCTCCTGCTCATTAGTCTATGCATGTTTGGACCATGGATGTAACTTATATTCGTCTAACTCCTGCATTCTGAGAGAAAAGAGTTCAGGAAACATAGTACTCCAACAAAATGAACACAGACACTGCACTTCCAGCATCCAAGAAAATAAGCTCACTAGATAATATTTACCTTTGTAAGTAGTTTTCCAAAAGCATCTCCATCTCCTCCTCCTCATCTGCAAAAGTACATGTTAAAGATTTCATCAAAACACAGGGTGCCATGTTATACTGTCAAAATGTTTGCTATTCTCTTATAGGAATATACAAACCATCAGCCAGAAGCTTGTCTTCTAACTCTAGACACTCGATAGAACCATCCTCCTTTTTAATTGAACAACGCCTTCCCATAATTGTCATGCGACGGATTTCTTGTGGGCTCTCCAGAAGCTCCAGCAGCATTTGTCTCAGAGCACCTGCTTTGGATCCCAATTCAACCTAATCACACACCAACAAGATGGAAACATCTCCTTTCACCTTGTTCTTCAAACACTCCAAGTATAAAAACACCACTAACAAAGCTTTTGACATTTCAAAGTGTCTTACCAAAGCTTGCTTGCTTAGACGGAGCTCCTCCAAAACATTAGCAGTAAGACAGTTTGGTAAAACTTCCAATAGAGCTAGAACCTGCAACAGGTCAAACACCTCAGTTAACTGGATCTTTAAACTTATATGAGACACTGTAACTGTTTCAACCAGTATAAAAGAAATCTGAAAGCTGTGAACAACAAGCTCCACTTCTGTCTCTTTGTATTTCCCAAATTTTGGAGGCCAATGATAAAAGACAGAAAATAAATGTGGTTTTAGCTGATGATTATCATAACATCAGAACCTTATGGCAGCTACTTCATGTGCAACCCTCTTAATAGGCACAAAATTTGGGGATTTTTGCAGTAGACTTCAATCTCCACTCAATTTCATTGAAAAAATTGGGGCTTTTGTTCAAAACCCCCAAATTTCACCAAAGTTTCAGGGGTTTTGTGCTCAGTGTACAAAAATTGCCCAATGTCATGCCAAAAATTTGGGGCTTTTCACATTTGAGCCCAAATTTCACCAAATTTCAACAAATAAATTGAAGGATTTTGTGAAATTTGTCCAAATGCATCAACATTAAGGCCAATTACACCTTCTATATTGACATTTGTGGACATTGGAGCCTTTCCAACTACAAATTTTTCTTCATCATCATCAATTGTGCGAAAACTTGTAAGCTTTTTGGCCTTTTCTTTGCTTTTTCATAATGTTGCACCCATAGGCATACTTTTTGCAGCGACTATTGTGAAAAAGTCGTATGCAACAAGCAATGGTAGGTCAAAACGATTTGCTAAACATGTTTGGGGACTCTGATAAGTTGGATGGTATTAATTATCCCATGTGGGCATACATGATGCAGCATAATTTAGTTGCGAAGCAACTTTGGGGTTTTGTACGTAGGCAACCACCGATGAGCACCCTTTGTCTCATGCCTTGGCCTCTTTGGGATGATAACTTGGGCTTCCTTCACAAGATAACCATCGCCTCTGTAGTCTTGGTAGGCCATTGGGCATGCACCCTTTGTCTCATGCCCTGGCTACTTTGGGGTGGGATGCCTTGGGGTAAAACTGGGCTTGAGCTTTTCTGCTTGTCCCTTCTTGGTTCCAATTTTGGGCCTGAGAGGGGATGTTTCGCTAAAAATGCATTACAAATTGATTAGCTCTTTAAAACAAGTCCAAAACATGTAAATTACCAAAATTTTCATTAAACGAGGTGCAGTTCAAGAGAGTTTGTGTGTCCCATAAGCAAAACCCTAATTTGGGAGGATCCTTCTGCATCTATAAATAGACAAGCTGCTCACTATTCAGCCTATCCTTGTTTTGCAAGTTACACCAACCCACACACTCTTTGCTGCTATTGGCGCTCAGTTTCCAACCTGCAACCCACCTCCATCTACTGTCTAGCCATCATCAACTATAGTGACTCCGCCTGTGCTCTGATGTAGGCAATAGCTTCCAATTGTTGGCAATTGCTCCAAGCTGTTCCAGACTTCTGCATTTGCTGTTTGAGCTTGTCATCTAGCTGATTTGTATCATCGCCAAGGTTTGCCAACTTGTGTTTCAGCATTACAGGCCCTGACACTCTCCGACACACCTCCTCTAGCTGTCGCTCTATTGTTTACAGCTCCAATGCACAGTTTTCAGCTTCCAATCAGCAGTACATTGCTGTGTTTACCAGTTTGCAGCCTCTACATTGTTGGGTTTTGGTGACCAGCCTACTGCCATACACTTTTCCACACTCCCATAGCTCTGACATGTGATTTCAGCACTTGGGATCCATCTCTCGTGGACACTCCCACGCTCTTTAGCTCTGCCCTTGAGCATTTTGTACACTCTTCTATTCTTTCACAACATTGATTCATTCACTTCAGAGTTCTCTTTCTTCTCTGCGTGTATTTGTGTTTTGCATCTTGCGTTTTGCGTTTTGCGTTTAGAATTTGCATCTATTGCATTACTATTTCAGTTATTGTATTTTAGTTGTAGTTGTGCATCCTTTCTCTACACAAATCCTAGCATATCATCCCATTGGCAAACACATTTTGATGCATGATGAAATGGTTTGAGCACCAACATACAACACACACTTGGCAAAGCACAACACCATGGACCCCTTCAGACAAACCTTCTAGCGACGCATATGGGATTGCTGGCAGCTAAGGAGAGTCTCATACTTACTATGGCCAGTGGCACATGGGGATCTTGCAGTTGGCTGATTCAAATGGAGCAGGACAAGGTCTGCCAATGTAGCCCACAACAGTGCTTGGAGACTCCAAAGCACTACCCCTATGATCTTGTGAGGCTGCACAATTGGTGTGGAAGGAGCTTGCAGGATACTCCGTCAAGTAGAGCTTGGACTTGGGTGGATATCCTGGGGAGTTTTTTTCTGGCAGGCAGTCAGTCAGGGAAGTCACCAATTTTATGAGGTGGAGATGCATGATACGATCTTTAACATCAAGGTAGCCTCATGTACAATTGTGGGCCTAAAGGCTCTGCCCAAACCACAGGTTCTAGAGCTTACTGCTTTGCAATCCAAGGTGTAGGAGATTATTGGCAGCAAGCTGGCATATTTCAAAGGCCCACTGCCAATTGATCTTCAAAGGTCATCCATTCCCTTAGAGCCTGCTAAGAGCAGTTGCAGGGGGACTCTAATTATTTATGTGAGCTAACTCTCAAGCTCCAATGCTGCAACACATAAAGCAGAGATAGTCTAGTCAATTACAGAAACAAGGCAACAGGGCTGCAGTGCCTGTTGCTGGTCCCATGTGCCATCTAATCGTTTATGATGCTTTGAAGGGGAAGAAGAATGAGACAAGATCCATGCTGGGAAATATTTGGGAAAGTAAAGGACTTGTTGCAATATGTATGAACTGAGTACCTAATGCAAATTCTAAACGCGACAGTCTGTGGCTGGTTCATGATAGCATACACTTGAAACACAAAAGGTACATGTTCTCACTTATTTCACACAATCTGGGCTACACAGTAATCCTTAATGTAAGAAAAAGCAACTGCACAGTACACCTAACGATGGAAGAATTAGGTCTCGGGTCAACATCTCAGTGAGCAACACATCTTACAGCACTACTACTGTCAAGAGCTAAGCAAAACTTACTCGTGGTTCAATCTCCATTAATCTCCGCTCTAGCCGCTGAGTTCGAGATATTAGTGCAGCCTCTACTACCTGTCCCCACAGCAATATATGCAATACTCAGTATTCTCAACCCAATGGTTAGTGGAACATTTGCACTAATCCGCAACAACTCACCTCAAGTTCAAATGGCATTGTCGGTACACCAGTGTTTGAATCTGGATTCAGTCTCTGAACTAGCAGTTCCAAGAATGCCTCTGCACCAATACTGCAAAATAATGAGGCCTTTTAACAGAATTCCCAGCAAAACAGAGCTGAGGTCTCAGACTGCAGTGTGGTACAACAAACGCTAGTCCATATTAGGAGCATGTAAGCAAGTGCTTCTAATTTTTGCTTCATGTTCAACATGGGTTTGGAAAATTGTAAAGTTGGAGCATACAAAGAATTGGAAACACCTCCTGCCTTGCAGAAGACTGTTCACTAGATAGTAGAGCTGCATCGTGCTTGCCTTTTGGACAAGGAACATCTGACATATTAAGACCTTTATAACAATCACTATTTACAGAAAAAGACTCATAATTCTATCTTCCCTCGTCTTGTCACCACCACTCCAGCAATCACTGACAACCTGCATAATGCCCATATGAGAATATAACAGTTCAGACTATGACAGACCTTCTAGAGCTCATTGAGCTCAATATTTGTTTATGCGATTGCCAAAGCAGGCAACATTTTGGAAACTCAAACTCTTGAGTATGATAAGCAACATGGTGCATGTTGGGTGCTCAGTACTTGTTAATGCAAGTGGACAGGTCTGTTTGATCCCTGGGAGTGTTCAGGCAGGTCATCTGGTCATGGATGCATGTACGGCAGCAGTAGTTGCAATATCTCTGGTTGTTTGTCCATAATGTCTTGTAGAGCATTGTGGTCAATTTCAAACTCTACTTTTATTTCACTGTTATGATAAGCAACATGGTGCATGTTGAGTGCTCAGTACTTGTTAATGCAAGTGGCCAGGTCTGTTGGATTGCTGGGAGTGTTCAGGCAGGTCATGGATGCATGTTCGGTAGCAGTAGTTGCAAGATCTCTCAATGTTTGTTCATAATGTCTCGCAAAGCATTATCATCAACTTCAAACTCTACTTTTATTTCATCCGGAAAGTCATGGTAGGTTGACCCATACATCCCTTGGTCAGATATCTGGGAGTGGTGACTTCGGATTTCAGAGGGCAGGGCCTTGGATGATGGGCTAGATGTTGAGCTAAAAATTCATTAGCTTTCATTAAACAGCACCAAAAATCAAATTAATTAATGAGTTTAAACCTTTAATTAAAAATAAACGCGGTCCTAGAGGGTTTCAATGTCCCACATGCAAACTCTAATTTAGGAGGCCCTGAGCTTTCTATAAATAGACAAGCTGGCCTCCCATTCAGCCCAATCTCGCTTTTGCAAATTACAAGTGCTAGAGCTTTGCTGCCCACACCCCATTCATGGAGGACATCTCAGCTGAAGCTGCCTCACACTATCTACCATCATCTAGCGCTTGTTTGTAGCCTTCTTCTCACTGTTGTCTCCCCTTATTGTTGTCGCCAGCTGTCCACATCTGTCCAGGTTTTGCGTTTACTGCCTTGTGTTAGTTTGGAGGTTGTGTTTACTGCTCTCGAAGCTCCATCTATTGTTGGTGACCATCCCCAAGCTACATTTGCTGCTCAAAACACATTGTCTACTATTGTCGACATCATCCTAGGCTATGTTTTTACTATACAGCTGCCACTTGGCTTTGTTGCACCACCTAGAGGCTGCGTTTATCCTTCTACAGCTGTTGCCTCTACTCCTTGACACATTCCCTGTCCGATTATCTCTCTCCCCTTCCTATCTGTATTGATCCAGCCCATAGTTGCGTTTGCTTCTGCTAGAAATCTACAGAGGCTACCTTGCTGCACTTCCGAATCCATCGGAGTATGACACTCTCTCTAGTTCTCATACTCTATGCCCTGGTCCTCGAGACACGTGAGTTCAGGGGTCAATATTCCATCACTGTATAGTGTGTGTGTTAGCATTCGTGTTTGTCATGCATTGTCATCTCCTACTTGTGAGCCTTAGTCTTAGTTGTCCTTCATGAGCATTCTATTCTATTTAGATTCATCCAATTTCTTATTCACTATGTTCATTGTCTTTAAGTTTCTGTTTGTGCTATTGTCATATGATTTTGTTAGAGCTAAGTTCTCTCTAGAGAAACCTAGACCTTGGTTTGAAAGCTTATCTCAAGAGCCAAGAACCACAATAGGTGAGATGACTTTGAACACGTCTACATTGACTCAGTCCCCAAAAGAGCCTCTCCCAAGGTGCACACTCCATGCTTCGTGTTGCCATCGTCATTAGCCTAATTTGGTGCCCTCATTGACGCTGAGGGCTGTGTACAGGGACTGATCAGTCCATCACCGTTGTATCAGCATTCTTCTTCCGTTAGTGCAATATTCTTCCTTCGTATTTTGTTGAGGGCTGCGTCAAGAGATGACATTGGCAATGCAGCTTTCAAATCAAGTGAACAATGGCATGATGCTCTTGTAATGCTATCAATGAGCTCATAATGCAGTGAATAGTGGTGTGTAATGCTGTAGTGCTCTCGTAATGGTGTAATACTGTAATGCTCTGTGACAATAATGCTGTAACTCTCTGCGACAGTAAGCCTTGCTGGAGTAACGTGACAGTAATGATGTACATGCAATGAACAGTAGTGGACCTTATGTTTTTGTCTCCAGTGAGACGGGACAGTTTGTGTCTGATGGGAATGTCTGCAGTATGAAAGGCAAAAATTACTCTGAAAGCTACAGTGAGTGCTTATGCCACAGTGACAGTTTATACAACAGCCATATTTTATGTTGCAGACATTGACATTTTATGCTACAGTGACAGTTTTATGCTGCACTGACAGTTTTATGCTTTAGTCACATTTTATGGTGCAGTCACATTGACAATTTATGATACATTGTCAGTTTATGCTATAGTGACAGTTTATGTACTGGTTTACTGCTCTAGTCAGACTGTAAACAGTTTATGCTACAGCATATGCTATAATCATGACAGTTTATGTACTGGTTTACTGCTCTAGTCAGACTGTAAACAGTTTATGCTACAGCATATGCTATAATCATGACAGAAGAAACTGACAATGAAGGAATCAAAAAACCAACCATGGAAACAATGTTTCATACACCGCCAAAGAACCTGAGATACAAAACCTATGGGTGTAAAACCTGAGATTGGAATGTCTCTCCTGGGTCAATTAGATATGGGAAGATATCCCACAAAATCAATGAAGCACTATATGAGGAGATGTTGACCATGCTCTAGAACGGATTCCAGCTGAAATCACAGAGGAACTAAGAAAAAAAGAGATGCAACAAACATTGAATGCACACATGGCAAAGAAAGACTCAATGATCTCTAACCTAAAAGAAGAACTAGAGGAACGCAAAAAGAAATTGGACACACAGAAGGAATCACAAATCACACTGGAGCTGCAAAAAGAAATGGATGTTTTAAAAAAGGATATACACACCTATGCAAGTGTGGTGGAAGGAATCCAAAAGAAAATGGAGAATGTTGAGAATGCTATCAAAGAAAGTGTAGAATAGATAGATGTGGCAAAAAAGAGCCAAGAAATATATGGCAACAAAGTGGAAGTTACAAATGCCACCTTGGAAGAAGAGGCAAAAAGACGGGCACGCGCACCCTACGTAATAGTTCTTGGACTAATGAGAAAAGCTTCCCAATTGAA
Organism: Lygodium microphyllum; assembly: GCF_053477565.2. Lineage (NCBI taxonomy): Eukaryota > Viridiplantae > Streptophyta > Polypodiopsida > Schizaeales > Lygodiaceae > Lygodium > Lygodium microphyllum. Next base: position 30,582,508 of record NC_141135.1, read on the forward strand.
GATGATATAGCTCTTGCCACCAAAATTGGGGCTACATATGTACCATCATTGGGTCCTAGTGAGTCGGGAAAGATGACACAAAAACAAAAGTCCTCATCTTGAAGTTTGGAGACTTGGAAAGGAAGAAAGTCTTCCTCTCCAAGAGGATCGCTCTCAAAGGAGAAAAGATCTACCTAGATGAAGACCTTGATCCGGCCCAAATAGCCCATAGGAGGGAAAACATCCCACGTGTTCTGGTGGCACGAAATGCAAGTAAATGGACTATCCACAGAGATGGGAGTCATCGTCATAGAGAAAAGGACAGCATGATGGTGCGCGGCCTATGAGACCTTGAAGTTCACACTATGGAATTGCAATGGCTCCCTTAAGACAGATGCATGTTATTTTGAGGATACTTTCAAAGGGATAGACATTGCGATGTATACTGAGACATACCAATGTAAAGACAGCCATCTACCTAATGTATATGGATATAGATGGGAGAGTGCATATCGCCCTCAACCTAGGAGGCCTGGAGGGACAAGGGGATCAGGAGATGTGGCAACTCTATTTAGAGAAGAGCTCCGAGATATAGTCCAAGCAATATATAGAAATGTAGAGGCAAGATACATGTGGATCAGGTCATGTACAAATAGAACTCAAGACATATATATTGCCGTATGCTACTTTTCCCCTGCATATTCTAAGTTTGCCCCTAAAGAGGCATCCCCATGTACACTACTATGTGAGGACATAACGAGTTTCATGAGCATTGGGGATATTTTACTAGGAGGAGACTTTAATGCATCCACAAGAAGCAACCAATCTATTTTCTTTGACACTAGCAATGAGATGTTTGCAAATATTGCATTAGCTGAAGTGGATTAGTTAGATCAGCCCAAGATAGAGAGAGAATAGAATATGGAACACACCTATTGGCATTGGGAAGTGTACATGGTTTGGCCATATCTAATGGGCTGCCACAGTGGCCAGGATCTAATGGTTTCACATGTTAGAATAACAAGAAAGGTTCAAGCACAATGGACTACTTGATTGGATCACCCAAATTGCTACCTGATATAGAAAACTTTGAAATCTTAGACACACCAATTGGATTAGCAGCAGACCATGCTATTCTAGCTTTCGCAATGCAATATGGGCATATACATGAGGCACAAACACACGTATCAAAATTTCCACGCTATGATTTTGTGGAAGCGACCTCACACATATACATACTGTGCAAGATGCATTGAGGAAGCTAGACATAGGTCTCTCTCGATGAGTTTATAGGAAAGCTAGCCGAGATAATACATCAGCAGCCTATGCTTTCCCACACACTACACCGTCAGATAAGCCTCCACAACGTAATGCCCCACAACATGGCTGGTATGATGATGAGTGTAGAGAGACACAAGCACATTTTCAGCGAGAGGTGGCACTTAGCATATGTACACACAAGCATGCTTGGACACTCCTCAACCAATTGGCACACAAAAAGAAGCGGGAATACCTCAGCAGACTAGAAACAGAAATGTATTCCATATTCTTGGGATAGGACAGCAAGAGAACATGGAAAAAGATGCATGAGAGCTAGCCACCTATACAGATTACTAGACCAGATGATTAGCATAAATATGCTTGCACGCTTTATGATGTTCTTGGCCAAGAGCCTATGCCACTCCCCTCGATAGGACAGCAAGAGAGCATGGAAAAAGATGCATGAGAGCTAGCCACCTACACAGATTACTAGACCAGATGATTACCATGAATATGCTTGCACGCTTTATGATGTTCTTGGTCAAGAGCCTATGCCACCCCCCTCAACCTCAAGACCAGCAAATTGTAGATTTTTCACCAAAAAAAAAGTAAGGAATACCATATGGAAACTCAAAAAGGGGAAGCCCAAGATCATGATGGTTTAGTAACAAAACACTTCGCACATGCTTGTGATATCTTGGCACCAATGCTGGCTCGCATCTTTAATAGGGCAGTTTGTGAGGGATTTCCAACTAGTTGGTCAAACCATACTATTGTGCCGCTCTCCAAGAGTGGAGACCCCGTGCTACCTAGTAAGTATTGAACTATCATGATTGGACACATGCTGGCAAAAATATATGGCTCTATTGTGGAACAAGCATTGAGTGAATGGGCCGAGATGCATGGCTTGAGATCAAAAGGCCAAGCTGGCTTCAGGAGGGGATATACAACTCTAGACCATATCTTTACATTGAGGGCAATCATCGAAGAAGGCAAGGCATTCAAGAAAAAGATCTACTGTTGTTTTGTGGACTTTCACAAGGCCTTTGACATAGTGCCACGTGCTAGACTCACAAGAATGCAAGACATTGATATGCCGGTACAGATACAATGATCTATGCCTTGTATGCAACAATGATAGGTAAAGTACAAATGCCTAAGGGCATCTCAAATATAGTCAATAGCACCAGTGGGGTGAAACAAGGCTGCCCACTTTCACCAACACTATTTGGGCTGTACATAGATGAAATTTCAGAATGTGTGGACAAACTAGTGGGGCCGGACTAGTTGGAGTGCTCATACCATTACAAGCTTTATGCAAACAATATTGTACTTATATCTAGCTCACCTAAGGGACTAAATAGACACTTGGATGCATTATTAGCTTTTTGCAAAGATAGAGACTGTAGGAATCGATTAGGCACGGAGATCGAGGTAGACAGTCATTACGCGCAGTGAGAGAGATAGAGAGAGTGCGAGTGAGTAGAGTAGAGAGTGAACACGTTTTTCAGTACAATGACGAGTGTACCACTTTAGGTTTTTAGATAGATATATGTATGAAAGTACAATGTGCTAAGGGTGTGTTCACACCCGTGCACATATAAAAGGCACGATGGCCCTTTATTCCCAACAACCTCCCACCTAAAGGCAATGTGTCTTAAGAGGAGAAAAGAATCAGCTAAGTCTAAGTATGTACAAAGCTGAAATAAATATATCTATCCAACTCCCATCATCTCTTGGCAATGAGCAAACCGCTTTGCTGGAAGACCCTTCGTGAGAAGGTCTGCAGGGTTATCATCTGTATGCACTTTGACAAGCTCAATGCTCTTGCTGTCAAGTACATCTCTAATGAAGTGGTACTTAACCTGTATGTGCTTTGTCTTTGCATGAAAGACAGGATTCCGTGCTAGCATGATAGCACTCTAACTATCACAATGGAGAACACGTAACTCTGTGATGCCAAGCTCTCCCACGAGACGTGAAAGCCATAAAGCCTCCTTGCATGTCTTAGTGGCAGCTACATACTTTGCCTCTGTAGTAGACAATGCAACACACTTTTGTAGCCTTGAGATCCAAGAGACTGCTCCTCCTATGAAAGTAAACACATACCTAGAAGTGAACTTCCTATAGTCCGCATGACTAGCATAGTCTGCATCCGTAAAGCCAACAACAGATACCTTTTGCTTTCCAAAGCAGATGCACAACTCCTTTGTGCCTTTGAGGTATCTCATAATACCTTTCACTGCATCCCAATGCTTCTTGCCAGGAGTTGCCATGTATCTGCTAACCACTCCTACTACAAAGGCAATGTCAAGACGTATAGTAACCATAGCATACATCAAACTGCCAACAACTGAAGCATATGGTATCTTGGCCATTTCAGCCTTCTCATCATCAGATGTAGGGCTATCCTCTGCACTAAGTTTCACATATGGAGGCAATGGAACCCCGATTGTTTTCCCCCCCTCCATATTGAAACACTGCAAAACTTTGGAGATATACTCCTGCTGAGATAGATAGAGTGAGCCTTTAGATCTATCTCTGAGTATTCGCATGCCAAGAATGTGATTTGCATCACCAAGATCCTTCATGTCAAAGCTGCCATGAAGACTTTGCTTCAGTAAATCCAAGGCATGAGTATCCCTGCCGACAATCAGCATGTCATCTACATACAAAACCAAGATAATCAGGCTGCCATCTGCTGCCTTCTTGGTGTACAAGCAGTGATCCACTTGACTTCTATGAAAGCCTTGGGACTACATGAATGTATCAAATTTATGATACCATTCTCTTGGTGCTTGTTCCAGCCCATACAAACTCCTTTTGAGTTTACATACCATTTTTTCTTTTCCTTGTTCAACAAACCCTTCAGGCTGCTACATATATATGTCTTCATGTAGATCACCATGTAAAAATGCAGTCTTTACATCCATCTATATAAGCTCCATATCCTCAACTGCAACCAAGCCCAAAATGGTTCTCAATGTAGTCATCTTGACTACAGGAGAGAAAATCTCATCAAAATCAATTCCATGCTCCTGCTTGTACCCCTTTGCAACCAATCTTGCTTTGTACTTGGGTGAGGAACCAGAAGTAACCTTTATCTTGTAAACCCATTTGCATGGAAGGAATTTCTACCCTTTAGGCAACTGCACCAAGTCCCAAGTGCCATTTTTTTCAAGAGATTCCATCTCTGACAACATGGCTTTATACCGTTTCTTGCCGTCTTGTTTGTCCATTGCTTCCTTGAAGCAAGACGGTTCACCACAATCTGTCAACATGACATACTCAGCCACATTAATTGCACCAGGAACATATCTGTCAGGTTGTCTAGTAGCCCTAGATGATCTCCTAACCCAATGGTCATTGTTTACTGGTTGTTACTGCAAATTTCCATTTTCAACATGCTGTCCTGGCATTTCAGCTTGCAAATCAGCATTAACAGCTTGCTGTCCTGGCTGTTCCTGCACATGTAATGGCTCATTTTCATGGGCAATAGCTGGCTGATAATTTCCAGCATCATTTCCTGCATTTACAGGTTCATTTACAGCAGGTATTTGTTGTTGTACAGCAGGCACATTTTGCTATCCAAAAGGTATTTCTTCCCAGAATACAACCCTACAGACCTCCTCAGTCTTTTCGGGCTATTTGTGCATGCGATCTTCCCGGAAGATAAATTGCGTACTAGTTTCCTTTTCTCGGGATCCCCCAATTTATACCCCATTTCACCCTCGTCACCATATCCTAGGAAAATGCATTTACAGGACTTTGGCTCAAGTTTACTGGGTTTTTCTTTACGAATGTGCACAAAAGCCTCGCAGCCAAACACTTTCAGATGAGCATATGAAGATGGCTTGCCCAACCACACTTCTTGGGGAAGTGTGGTAAACACTTTCAGACAAGGTAAGTAACCCAAACGAGAAAGCACTTTCATTCCTGTTTGACTCATGTATCCCAACCGGCCATGCCACAAAGAAACGCTTGGCTGCTCGGTCACGGCAACAACATGATCACGCACACTAGATACATGAAGTGGATACAAAGTATCACTCTTGCAGCCTCTGGCAATAACCCTAGATCCCTTACAGATCTTCCATTTTCCATCACCAAAGGTGGTATAAAAACCATCATCATCTAGCTGCCTTGTGCTGATCAAGCTCTTCTTGAGCTGAGGTACATGCCGTACATGCTGAAGTGTAAAGACAGAGCCATGCTGAAACTGTAACTGCACACTGCCAATACCTACAATCTCACATGCATAGTTGTCCCCAAGATGGACAACACCATGTCGACCCCCTGTATAGGCGGAAAACCACTCACGATGAGGGGTGACATGAAAGGAAGCACTTGAATTAAGAATCCAGGTATGCATGTCATCATCTGTATCTGCAAGTAGAGCATGTGCACCAAAATGTGAAGAGACAGAGTACATCACTCCCACTGTCACTGTCATGAGTGACTACATTCACCTCTTCAATTTTTACACTGCTTTTCTTAGGCTAACTGTTCTTCTTCTCTTCCTTGCAATCATCTGTCTTCTTGCCTTTTTCTTTCTCTTTCTTCCATTTGTAGCAGATACGTTTGAAGTGATCCTTCTTGCCACAATGATGGCATTCAACATCTTTGCCACGTGATTTACTGCATCCCTTGCCATCATATTGCCCTTTTGCTATGATCTGCCCCTAGTATGTAAAGTTGTTCCAACTGATTATAGCTGTTCCAAAGGGCACGTGCATCACATTACATGAGAAATCCCAAAATTTCAGCTGCAATTTGTGTTGTACATGTACCCACGGGCATAAAATTCGACACGAACGGTCAAAAGCCCCAAAATTTTGTGCTCAAAGCATCAAACATACATCTGCATTTCCTCTATCATGCATAGGACTGTCCAATTTTGCCAAAATAAAGCAATTTCAGCAAAACCCCCAAAATTTACCAAGTGTTAATGTCCAAATTGCGCAGAATTCAACCTGCATGTACATAAAATGACCAAATGCTACACGAATTTTGCCCAAATCGCAAAAGCCCCAAATTGCACAGGGTCCAATGTGCCTCAATGTCGAGGAATTGGGTCAATTTCAGCCCAATTTGTGCATGTACATGAAAAGCCCCAAATGTCAAGGACAAAATGTCACAAATTCCTGCAATTTCTGAGACAAATTTGCTTGTCCTGCATCAAATTTCCCAAATCTGGGAAAAGCTTCAAATTTCTGGGCCAAAATTGCACAAAGTTGAGATTTTGTGCTTACACCGCGAAACCCCGTCAGTGGATATAAGCAATTTTCAAAAAAAAAAGATTTTTTTGAAAAGTTCTGACGGGTCCGTTGACCTGCCAGGCATCGCCGTGAGCCTGGAACCCCGTCGGCTGGTCGCACTCGTCAATGTCCACTGCAGTCGCGTCGCCTGACCGTCACACTGCCTGTTCGCCGTTTGTGCTGGTCGCCCCGTTGGACACGGCGCCTGTTCGCTGGTCCCTCACATCGCGTCAGCTGGTTGGCCCCGTCGCCCGTCACGCAGCTGCCGTACTCGTCACCAGTCACACAGCCATCGCGCCCGCCACCTGATGAAGTTGTCGCCTAGCTACCCTGTCGACGCTAGTCTGCAGCGTGGTCTCAGACCTGGTCGCCTGTGCAGGCTTTGGGTTCCCAGACTGTCGACTGACAGTGCAGTACACTTGTGACTCTCTTGCTCGCTTTTGAGCTCTCGTTACCACGCTCGTCTTCTGCCTCAGCCTGATGACCATTTGCAGCACCTTACGCTCTGATACCAGTTTGTAGGAATCGATTAAGCACGGAGACCGAGGCAGATAGTCATTATGCGCAGTGAGAGAGATAGAGAGAGTACGAGTGAGAAGAGTAGAGAGTGAACACGTTTTTCGGTACAATAACGAGTATACCACTTTAGGTTTTTAGATAGATATATGTATGAAAGTACAATGTGCTAAGACGAGTATACTACTTTAGGTTTTTAGATAGATATATGTATGAAAGTACAATGTGCTAAGGGTGTGTTCACACCCGTGCACATATAAAAGGCACGATGGCCCTTTATTCCCAACAGAGACCTTAAGGTGAACCTTGGGAAAACTAAAGTTATGGTATTTAACACTTCAATTGCTTGGATGACAAGAGCCGAGCAATAGTTTACTCTCGATGGAGAGCCAGTGGAGATGGTCAGGAAGTATATTTATTTGGGGGTCACATTGAAGGGACCACAAATCTCTTGGAAAGAGACATCATAGGCTCATTTGGCAAAAGCTTTTGCAACCTTAGGTGCATTGGAGAGGCAATGTGCTCACATACAATTTTATGAACAACACACCAAACTGTGGCTTTTTGACACCCTTGTTACACCCATACCGCTATATGGGGTAACTATCTGGAGCCCAAGTCTATATGGTCAAAGTGATACAGGAACCAGAACCCACTTCTTTTGAGCAAGCCATGGGAAAAGAAAAATGGAAGAAAGCCATGGATGAAGAAATGGATGCCTTGGAGGCAAATGCTACATGGGAATTGGTACCTTTGCCTAAAGGTAAGAATGCAATTGGCTGTAAGTGGGTTTATAAGGTGAAGCACAATGCAGATGGTTCTGTGAACAGATACAAGGCAAGATTAGTAGTCAAGGGGTATGCACAAACATATGGCATTGATTATGAAGAAACATTCAGTCCGGTTGAAAGGATGGCAACCGTAAGAGCAGTCATTGCTATGGCTACATCAAAGGAATGGTCTTTACATCAGATGGATGTAAAGAATGCCTTCTTGCATGGTGATTTGCAAGAAGAGGTATATATGGAGCAGCCACCAGGTTATGTGCATGCTATTCATCCTGAGTTTGTTTGCAGGTTGAAGAAAGCATTGTATGGCTTGAAGCAAGCACCTAGAGCATGGTCTGACAAGATAGGACAGTATCTTGTCACTATTGGCTTTCAGATTTCCAAGGCAGATTTCTCACTTTATGTGAGAAAAACAGAGAAAGGTATTATGCTACTTGTCATTTATGTTGATGATTAGATTATGACAGGTGACAGTGATGAAGATATCCTTCATGTGAAAATGCTATTGAAGCAGAAGTTTGAGATGAAGGATTTGGGAGAGCTGCATTATTTCTTGGGCATTGAGGTGATTAGATCACCAAGTGGGATACAGCTCTTGCAGAGGCAGTATGGATTGGACATGCTGTCCAAATATGGGATGACAAGCTGTAAGCCTATTTCAGTTCCTTTGGAGCAGAATGTGAAGCTGAGCGCAGATGCAGGTGAGCTTTTGGAAGACCCTACTACGTACAGACGCATAGTAGGAAGTTTAATTTATATGACTATTACCAGGCCAGATTTGAGCTATGCTGTTGGATTGGTAAGTCAGTTTATGCAGGCTCCAAGGAAACCGCATTTGGATGCGGCTAGACGCATACTCAGGTATGTGAAGTCCACATTGCAGTATGGACTATTTTATGAGACTGGGGTTCAGATACAGTTGCATGGATACACTGATGCTGATTGGGCTGGTAGTATTTCTGATAGACGATCTACCAGTGGATATGTGTTCTCTTTTGGGAGTGCTGCAATCACTTGGAGCAGCAAGAAACAGCCTACAGTTGCCTTGTCGAGCACAGAGGCTGAGTACAGGGGCGCAGCAATGGCTGCATGTGAGGTAGCTTGGTTGCATAAGCTACTTTATAATATGCATCAGCCTACAGATGGGCCAGTTGTCATTTATTGTGACAACATGAGTAGTATACACTTGGCAAATAACCCAGTCTATCATGCTAGAACAAAGCACATTGAGGTGCATTATCACTATGTGTGGGAGAGGGTTTTACTAGGTCTTATTGATCTAGTTTATGTCAGCACAGAGGATCAGGTAGCTGACATATTTACGAAGGAATTGGGCGTAGAGAAGCTGCGCAAATTCAGAGACCTGCTTGATGTGCTGGAATTGGGATTGAGCTCGAGGGGGAGTGTTGAGATATCGAGCTCCACTCGTGATATGCCAGGGTGACCGTTGTGCATTTATGTCACCGACTTGTCAGTTGCAGATACAGTTGGTACACCGCCCATGAATAATAGCTACATGACAGCTATCCTTATCTACTCTAGTTCGTGGCTCAGTTAGTATGCCACCTTAGTTAGTTGAGTTTGGTTTGAGACCCATATATAGGGTTCTTCTATTTCTATGTACTAGAGTTCTTTTTGGCTTACACACAACTAAGAAGAGGAAAACTGTTTTCAGCCTCCACCTTTGTGTGTATTCCCCCATTGTGCAAGCGAGAAAGCTACAAGTGAGACTCCTTCCTTCTCTCCCACAATCTTGACACTTGTTAGATGATCATTTCAGCCACACATTTCAGAAATTACAGCATGGGGTTATGGCTGAAAACTCCCAATATCAGCTCAAGCATGGCCTTATTTGGTCCCATGGCAAGATTGTCATCTTGCATACTTCCCCCTTCACGCAGATGGACTCATATCACAATGGACTTTATCACTGGCCTTCCTGCAACTAAGAAAGGATGGAACAGTATCTATGTGGTAGTTGATCTCGCCTCACCAAAGCTGCCCACTTTATCCCCACTAAGATCCAATATATTGCCTCTCAGGTGGCCACTCAGTTTATGGAAAATGTCTTCAAGTTGCATGGCTTACCACAAGTCATAATACATGATCGGGATGCAAAGTTTATGAGCAACTTCTAGCAGACAGTTTTCACCTCCATGGGACCAAGCTTGCTCCATCCACTGCGTACCACCCTCAGACTAATGGCCAAGCTGAGAGAGTGAACAAATGGCTTGAGACATATTTGAGGCACTTTTGCCATGATGTACAGCACAATTGGGATACGTGGCTTCACTTGGCTGAGTTTGCATATAATAACTCCACACACTCTAGTATTGGAGTTTCCCCTTTTGAGGCCTTATACGGGTATAAGGTTCCCCTTCCCACAGTCTTGTTTACTGATAAGATCAACCCTCAGAGTCAAGCTGAATTGGATTGCATGCAAGCTTTACTTTAGCAATGCAAAATGAATCTTCAAAAGGCCCAAACACACATGAAACTCTATGCTGATGAAAAACAAAGGCATTTGGAATTCCAAGAGGCGGAATTGGTCCTTTTGAAAGTGCCTAAGTCCCGCTACTCAACTCTCAAAGAGGGCAGCAGTAACAAGCTAGCCCATCGCTTCTATTGCCCATACAGAATCCTAAAGAGAGTTGGCAACTTAGCCTACCGCTTAGAACTCCCCCTACCACCAAAATCCACAATGTGTTTCAGGTCAGCCAGCTGAAACCCTTTGTCGGCTCCTCAGTGGACTACGTGGAAGAACTTCCCCCCATAGATGAAGAGAGCATCACTCAATATGTCCCTGAAGCAATCATTGGGCAGCGAGATAAGCACTTACGATCCCAATCCATCAAAGAATACCTCATCAAATGGCAAGGCCTACCCTTGGAAGAAGCCTCTTGGCGCCCAGCAACCATCCTCAATGAATTTCCCTACCTCCGTGAACCCCAACGGCTGGAAGACTAGCCGGTCATGCCCCAAATTGCCCACCCTCTGCCACAAACTGCACACTATTTTAGAACAGTTTTGTACTTACTTAAATGACATGCATGTGCATTCTACATAGCCTGAAAGTACTCGTCATAAGCTCCGTTTCGACATATGGTGTACCCTATTTGGAGCGGCCTATCAAAAGTTATGACCAGTTTACTTCAGCAAATCGAACCCGGACTACATACTGTCCCTAGTCTCTCCACACCTAATCTTCATTGTCAAAGGGCTCTAAGTAGTACTCTGCAACCCTCCCTTGGCCCGACCATCACTCCCCTCTATTTCTCCTTGTTTTTTAGGGCAAAAACCTTTCGAGTAGGGATGGATTGTAACAAGTGGGATACACACCGATTAGGGTTTAGACACCCCGTCACACTGACCGGGGTATTTAATGTGTAAAAGCCCCAAATTAGGGCAACCAGTTATTATCAAGATCATACTCTTCACCTTCATCTCCAGCTTCCATGGCTTCCTTCTTCCTTCTCTCCTCCCTTCTCTTTCTCTCTCTTCTTCTAGTCTTCTTCCTACTTCTTCTTGCTCTCTTTCTCTCTCCTCAGCTCTTCTTCTCTCTCCTCTCAGCTTCTTTCATTACAATAGCATTGAGATCACCAAAGGTTGAAAATTTTCAGATTACTCTGTTGTAAACCCTAATCTACAGCAGAAAAGTCAGCCTATTCAAGTGGAGGGAGTAGCAAATCATTGAATTTGGGGCATTTTCCAACTCCATCAAAGCAGGTGCAAGCCAATTGATTGCCCGAATCAAGGGACTTTGACTTTGACTATGAACGACTTGTAACCAAATCACAATGTCTCAGACACCATCTTCTTGGGACCCCATGATGGCTTATCACGCTTCTCTATCAATTGAGGCCCTAAAGAGGCATTGTGGACTCACAGAGAAAGACAACACCCCACCTTCACCTTCACCTTCTTTGTTTTCTCCTATTCCAAATCTCAATCTCATGACAAAGGAGTTTAAAGAGTACTTGTGCATCACGTATAGTCGAGCTTGCATCCCTCCTACCAGCTTTGCTACACCATCAAGACTGGTTGGTGAGGTTGGCCACCTCTCCGATCATGGAGGGCATACAACATTTAAGAAGACTAGCGACCCATCTTCTTCATCTCAACCAGGCCTAGTACCAAGTTTATACAACCCCTTTGAGTTATATTTTTCTCCTTTTGGTTTGTAGGATCTGGATGTTTTCTATATGTAAACTTCAATAGAGGGGTCTCTTGAAGCAAACATTCTTCATCAGGTATTACTACATCTTTTGTTTCGTTTGAGCATGTAAACCACTCTTCTCAAATCCCTTCCATCCCACCCTCTTCTAGTGCACACCTTCATTTCCTCTCTTCATTCCAAAACCTCTGATTACACTCCACATCCACATCCAACACACTAGGAATTGGTGGATCCTCCATCTCTATTCCTAGCACTTTCTCTTTCTCCAAACCATTCTACCTACTCTTACTTCACTACCCTTCACACCCTGATTCATCATTAGGGGGAATGGCACACTTTAACACTATGCCTTCCACATACCCATAAGCGAGTACTTCTTTTAACCCTGAGATAGCTGTGATGGGCATTCCCCTCACTAACCCCATATACTCACATCCCCATTCATTCACCTTCCAGACACATGGATTTTCCTCCTCTACCTATGGTGTATTGTCACACATTCCTTGGGTCACTCCTATGCGGGTATTTCCCTCTTCTGCTCCACGTGTCCCTATCCCTCCTCCATGGGCTCATGCGATTACCATGCCCATGCCTACTCAATCCATGCCCACATTCAAATCCACTATGCATAGTTTCCACGTGCATGGTGGGCACTCTAGGATTCATTCCCTAGTGTACTCCACTCCCCCAACCTATTCACCCTATCCTCATTACACACCTTATTCATCTCCTAGCACTACAACTTCTATTGCAACAACCAACAATGCCTTCACAAGTAAGACTCATTTTAACGGGTCAAATTTCACCACTTGGTCAAACTTTATGCAACAAGTGCTTGACTCTCAAGGTCTTTCAAACCTCGTCATTGGTCTAGAGTCTATGTCGGACCCTCGATTAGCTCACCCTAATCACATCTATCAGTGGAAAGCCTGCAATGCCACAACCAATGTTGAGTTAATGCATGGATTGCTTCTTGAGTTCCACTCTTACAACATTTCCCCCTCGGATCTGAGTGTTTGAGACCTTTCATTGACAGCTATGCGGCGGAAGATCACACTTGATGTATCAATCTCCATTTTGAGCTTCAAGAGTTTCCATTAAGGAAGGGAATGATCTGAACATAAAGTTGGCTGAATACTAACAATCACTCCCTAAATTTCCACTAATGATCCCCGAAGTCTAACAACAATCATGTTATGTTCTTTTTGAATAAGATGCCTAAAAAATACTTCCATTTCATTCATCACATTATCTCGTTAACCCAATTGCCAACTTTCTATAAGTTCGAGTGTCAGTTCTTGCATTACGCTAGGTTGCATGATCAAGTCCACAAGAAATCCTCCACATACTCATAGTCAAAGAGAGATTTGCATGCCTCATCTTTGCAAGGGGAAACTGGAGATTGCAAAAATCCACAAGATGTAAAGGTAAGCCCAAACAAGGATGACACCCTTTCCCTAGACGAAACCAAAGAAACAAAATCCATTTGGCAACAACTCTCTAAGAAAAATAGGTTTTTAACACATGGTCAGAGATCGAGCCATGTGGACAAGGTGTGTTGTACCAAAACCCAGGGTCTTCCTCCTAAGAAACCCCAATAAACAACTACAACTACCTCCACTTCTATTGGAAAGTAAAATGGAGTTACCCCTCCTATTGCTGCCCCACCTGCTCCATCTGCCCCAGTGGCTGCTAAACATGTGGCATGTAGACAACCTTAACAACCTATATCTTTCAATACTCCTAAAGGATTAGCTAATTGGTTTGCTAGCTTTCCACCCATTGCACTCTTTGCAACCATTCCTAGGTCACCCTCTACACCGTCATCTAGGATCACTTCTCCACCTAGTCAAGCATTTCATTAGCAGTGACTTGCTGATGGACATATGCAATGGGCCATACGCCATGGTGTGCCCATCTTTAGATTTTCCTTCTTTAATCATCCACTGCATTCACTCGCACATAGACCCTCATTGCATTGTTATTTCATTTAGCTTTACTTTCAGTTTTATTTTGCTTTGGAGTAGCTCACTACTAACCTCTATGCTTGCAGACGTTTTATCTCTTTTTCAGGGTTTTGTATTTCAATGTAGGGCTAACATGCAGGTTTGCACTGGTCCTTCCTAGGCTGGAGACATGGGATATGCATCACTCCTTTCATGGTTTCATCTTCCATGGAGATTTTCTCTTCTACCAGCATGCACACTTCCCCTCCCGAGGTGAATCGTGTAGCATCTCTCTTGAAACTATTACTGCAGTGTCTTCTACCTTGCTCTTTCAATCAGAGTGCTTCATCCTCATCTTCATCTATCCTCATGGTTCTCGGCACCACACGAAGACCGACATCAAGCTCGTCTTCCCCCTTTGGTACCAACATCCAAGGTTGAGAGGGGGTTCCTACCCTTTTATGGTATTCTACAAGTTTCAACACTTGTCTTCAATATTGGCATCCCTAACATTCACAACACCTCTCCAATCTCCATAGCCAAACATGGACAGAAACAATCAGAAGTGGACCTCCCAACTTGCTAGTTGTCCGATCTAACATGGGCGGAGAACCATCGGACTACCATGGAGTCCACACAACATATCAAATTTTTGCCACAGAGTATGATCTTATCCTAATGCATAGGGGTCAACAGGAGGTTGAAGGAAAACCTGAGTTTTCTCCTTTAGATTCAACGCACAAAACTAATGATCTTGCAGGACTTCTGAAATCTCCAGTACGAACTGGCCATCTGCAAGTGGAACCTTGCTCAGATTACACATCACTTTCACATTATTTCTTTTCTCCAATGCCAAGTACAAACCTTACTATTTCAGATTCTATGCCAACTAATTTTGTATTTTCTGTTGGATTGGGAGATGCTCATTAAGAAGGGACTCTTCAAAACAAGCTCTGATTTGTAAGTAATGAGGAAGACATGTATTTCTTCATGAACTCAAAACTAGGTAAGAAGCTAAAAGAAAAACTTGCAAGTATTCCTACCCTTCCTTTTCCTTCAAATGATTTTATTTCTCATGGTCAATATGGAGTAGGTGCAGCTTCATCTAGTGCATTTAATGGACAAAAGAAACCTACAACATTTCACACAACAACATCCATCACAAATCCATTTG
Source organism: Lygodium microphyllum (assembly GCF_053477565.2). NCBI lineage: Eukaryota > Viridiplantae > Streptophyta > Polypodiopsida > Schizaeales > Lygodiaceae > Lygodium > Lygodium microphyllum. The sequence continues at coordinate 30,597,606 of NC_141135.1, forward strand.
GGCTCACACCCATCCCCCCCTCATCTTCCGTTGCATCATCATTTCCACTTCCATTGAGTACATCTATGCTTCCACAACACACCACACCGGGGGTTCCTCCATTAGCCACAGCCTTTACAACTCCTTTCTCTTATTTGAGTGGCGTTCCTTTGATGGGAGTTCATCCTCCCACACACACACTTTCAAGTTTTCTCCCTCCAAGGCATTCTTTGAGTGCAGATCATTTGGTATCATAGTTTGCCTCTATGGCATTCCCTAGTGGACCATCCGATCATTTTATCGTGTCCCAATTGACATTTGGACAAGGCTATCGTGTCCTAGTGCCTCCACCTACACCTACGAAATAATATGGGCCTATGTCCATTTCGGTACCTTCGTAGCAATCGGCACTCATTGGACATGAGTAGCCTATTTTTGTTTATCCAACTTTACCCCCTTCTTCTTATCCACCACCACCACCATCTTATCCCATCTATCCATCTTCCCAAACATCTCATGGTTTTAGTTCCTTATCCGCCAAGCATGCATTCAATGACAAGACTCATTTCAATGGGTCAAACGACACCACTTGATCAGATTTGATGAGACATGTTTTAGACTCTTAAAATCTATGGGATTTAGTGCAAACACTAGTTCTATACGAGGTCATCCGCTCATAGAAAGCTTGCAATGCCTTTGCTATTATCAAGCTTATGCAAGGCTTTGTTGCCTGCGTTTCACTCTCAATTTCAACATTTCGACTTAGCATGCGAGCATTGGGCACACTTGATTGACCGCTATGTGGCTCGGGATAGGACCAGTCGCATCAATTTGAATCATGAGCTCCAAATCTTTAAAATCACACACAAGGATGACTTGAAAGTCAAGTTGACTGAGTATCGATGTCTCCTCGCCGAGTTCTCAACTATTGGCCTCCTAAGTCCTCTAATGATTACGTTATCCTGTTCCTTAACAAGCTGCTAAGAAAATACTTCCATTTTGTGCAGCAGGTGATTTCATAGCCTTACATGCCTACATTTTATGAGTCTAAGTGTCAGTTGTTGCATTACGCACAGTTGTTCGATCAATTTCATAACGTCCTTGATAAAGGGGGCTCTTGTTGCATCTTCTCGAAGGGGGTAAAACAGCAAGGACACACAAAACTCAAATCAAAAATCAAAATATGGCTAGTGAATCCCACAAAAACAATCAATCCACACTTAAACCAAGATGACAAAATGTACCTAAAAAGAATAGGTATTGTCAACATTGTCAAAACGCTAGCCATTATGACAAGGAGAATTAATCTAAGGCAAGATGCACACAACCAAATCCAAGAATCACACCCCTGCACCCCAATCGGATAACCCCCAACAAGGGGAGCATGGTGGTGGCAACCCTCAGCAGGGGCAATGGAGAGGCTAGACCCACACTGCACCAATATGTCATCATAGTCGGCGAACAACTCAACCCTAGAGGGTGTGTCTAACTGGTCTACAGAGGCCCACATTGCCTCCTTAGAGACATCGGATGCGAGTCTCATTCACATCTATGAGTTGCCTTCCAGTGAGGTGCCTACAGAGGCCCACTTGTCACAACTGAGTACATCAGTAACCTGTTTGGCTTGTGGACAATGGAGCTACCCATCACATGACTAGAGCAAACATTTTGATTTCCCGAGCCCCCTACAATCAGGAGTGTCTCTGTAGCAAATAACTGCTCAATCATGATTCAAGCCCAAGGTCGCATCAACTTTCCCATAGACCTAGGTCCAAATCTTGCGGGATGAACTTCTTGTTAGTTTAGCAACTTTGCCAATTAGGGTGAGTAGTTTTCTTCACACCAACCCACATTTGAGGTCCTAGACTCTTAGATTGGTTTAGTGATTACTTGCAGCAAGGCACGGCCTAATGGCCTTTACCACATGACCCACTTTCTTACTAAGTTGACTACTAATGATTTAGAGCTTCATCGCTTCCAAGCTTTGGCCACTACACAAGAGCCCACAAACTTTGAGCGTATTTGGCATTTTCTCTTAGGACATCTTGGATACGACTCTCTTTATAAGCTATCGTGTTAAGGAATGGTTAAGGGCCTTCCACGCCTAAAACTATCTCAAGAGGTCTGTAAAGCATGTCAACTAGGTAAGCACCATTATACATTCTTTCCTCAACAGTCTATCACTCGAGCTGCAGAACCCCTTAGGCTCATTCACATAGATCTTTGTGGTCCCACATCCACTACTTCCCTAAGTGGCACACCGTACTTCCATTTGATAGAGGATGATTTCTCTAAATTCATGTGAATGTACTTCCTCAAGTAGAAATCTGATTCTTTCACTTATTTCAATGCTTGGGTGTTGCTAGTCCGTAACCAGTCTGGTCGTCGTGTGGGGGTACTATGAGGACTGATTCTAGTGGTGAGTTTATCTCCCACGAGTTTTCTCAGTTTCTACAGGAGCAGGGCATTGCTCACCAGCTCATCTCTACCAACTCCCCTACACAGAATGGAGTCATAGAGCGTAGTAACCAGACTACCTCAATATGGCATGCTCTATGCTGTTTTCAACAAAGCTCCTTGAATGCCTTTGGGTCGAGGCTGTTAACACTTCAGTGTACATCCTCAATCAATGCTCGATTGCGGCAGTCCTTAAAAAGATTCCGTGCAAGGCATTTTTTGGTTCTCGGCCTGTTATTTCTCACTTCAAAGTCTTCCGTAGTCATACTAATAGGCACACTTGTGATAACAAGATAGGAAATCTCACCCTTGAGTAGATCTCTTGATTTTTGTGAGCTATTCTTTTGAAGCGAAAGCCTATTGTTTGTTCGATCCTCGGATAAACAAGAAGACCATTAGGAGGAATGTCGTCTTTGATGAGAGGGACATCATGCAATCCTCTGCACTGGTCTCTTCGTTTGTTCAATCCTCGAATGAACAAGAAGATTGTTAGGAGGGATGTCGTCTTTGATGAGAGAGACATCATGCAGTCCTTTGCACTAGTCTCTTCGTCCTCCCATTCGCTCATACCATTTGAAATCGTGCCTATTGAGTCGGGTCTACTGCTCGCTCCTAACCTTCTTGAAGATTCTTCAACTCTCAAGCTGCTCCGCAAGACCCGTTAGCTCGCTGGTATCAGCGACAATGCTGGATTCATGGATTCTTCCACTGAATCTCAATCCAAAGGGCCCTAGAAGGTCTGCCCGGCTTGCTCCTCATTCTTCATATGCATCACTATTTACAACTGATTACACTGTACATTCTGAGCGGATAGACTGTTGGCAAGAGGCTCTCCATGACCCTTGATGGCATAAGGCCATGGAAAAGGAACTGGACAATATTGACGGGAATGAGACTTGGACCCTGGTAGATCGTTCTAGTCACAAGAAGGTCATCGAGACAAAGTGGATCTTTAGGACTACACTAACGCACCTATTGCTCGGCTAATGTCATTTCATCTATTGGTTGCGCGCTCGCCACTCACCACGGTTGGTCGATCTATCAGATGGACATCAAAAGTGTCTTTCTAATTGGTTATTTGGAGACGGAAGTCTATGTGGAGCACCCTTCCAACTTTTCTTCCGTTGACCGGACTGACAAGGTATTTCGCTTGCAGAAAGCCCTTTATGGGCTGAAGCAAGGATACCTCGGGTCCGCCTTTTGATGGGCTGAAGAAAGGATACCTCGGGTCCGCCTTTTGATGCTTTTACCTATCGTTCTATTGTAGGGAAATTACTTTGGTTGATTCATACTAGGCTAGATCTTGTATTCTCAATTAGTTTGCTTGGTCTCTAATTTAATGCACCTAGAATGTCTCATTGGGTTACTTGTCTTTAAGTATTAGGATATTTAAGGTGTACTTATAATTTTGGACTAACTTATGGTTATGGTTTATGCTTGTAGGGATACACTGATTCTGATTGGGTGGGAGATCCTAATACCCCACATTCTCATGGAGGCTACCTCTACACCTTGGGCACAGTACTCGTCTCTTGGGCTACCCGGAAGCAGGAGACGGTGGTGGCTTCCACAGCAGAGATAGAGTATTGGCCTCTCTCTTCCATGGCACTATAAAGGCCATCTATCTGAGAAACTTGCTGGCTGCACTTTGGTTCCCATGTGAATCGCCCACAGTTGTCTATTGCGACAACCAGAGCGCCATTGCCCTTGCGGGCAATTCTATCATCTCCCCTTGGACGCAGCACGTGGCTGTTCATTACCACTTCACCAGAGCACAAGTTGAGCTAGGCACCGTTCCCCTAGAGTTTGTGCCGTCCAGTGACAATTTTGCAAATATTTTGACCAAGGCATCAACCCATCGGTTTTATAGTATCTTCTACCACACATCAGCTTGGGTACACCCTCCTCTTCTTCTTTAGATTAACGGGGAGAGGGTACTTCCCTCTCACTTCTCCATCCAGTTTGAGAGGGGGTCGTTTCCTTCTCTTGACAGTGACAACGATGATGTTTATAACTTTTTACGTTTAGACATTTATTTATTATGTATTCTATATTATGAACATTTGTAACTTCATCCGTACTCTGAGGATGACATGATCGTAAAAGAGTACTTGGACAAGTGAACAATTCCCTACGAGGGCACTATCCAAGTGGCACCATTGCATCGCATTCTCCGTGAGCATGAATATTTGCATCCTCCTTTGCATTACCCCATGCATCGGCATTCTATTCATGCAAACATGCATATGTGTGTATTTATTTCTTTTTGGTCACCCTTGGAGGTGTCGACTCTAGATCCACCATAATCATGGTCTTCCACATGGTAGTCTTCGAAGGAAATCTTTCCCTATGTTTGCATACTGGTTTTGCTTGTCTCGTTTGCTTCTCATCTTGCCTTTCTCTCCACATATTATCCATATGATTGGCACACATATACACACTTAGGAATCCTTAGGCACTTACCCTAGTAGTGTGTGGGATTGTGTTGCTTGTTTATTGACAAGTTATGGAGCTATCCATCCTTATTTTCTCGTAGTTCAAGGCACAGTGACTCAATAGGACAAAAACTAATTTGAAACCTTCACTTAATGCTAAATCTTTTGAATAAATCACACCACCAACCCTTTAAAAACACAAACAATAACCCAAAAAAAAAAACACAAAGTTCATTTCTAATTCAATCTGCCTTTGTAGAACTTCATAGGCTACTCGGCAGTTAATGCACAATGTTTCCATGACACTTCCTTTAGCCACGACCTCTTTTGGCTCTCAGAAATCCACAAGGCACTCGACAATGCCCTGAAGCTTGTAATCAAACTCCTGCAAAGTGATTAACCACTTTGCTAAATGATCAGGTGGCTGTAACTTATTCAACAACAATCGAAGCCCTTCCATCTTCGTATAGAAAACCACCCTCCCCTCTCATAAAGAATGTAGTGCCTGGACTTCTTGGTCGCAAATACCATCGCAAGGCACAACTTCTCCATAATGCTGAACAGGGAAGATCAAACCCGCTTTCAGCAACTTCTATAGTTCCTTAAACAACCCGTCCCTTAATTCAAGGGACGTACGCCTTAATTTTTCGCCTACAATTGGGTGCTGTCATCTATAGTTGGATGTTGTCGCCACCTATTGGCAGATATTGCCATCATCTTCTCTCTCCTCTGAATGTTGCATTTTGGTTTTCTAGCTACTGCGGTGACATTCTCTCACCATTCTCTACTGCGTTTGCACCTAACAGCTGTTGTGCAAATTCTCTCTCCTCAGGTATCTACGTTTTTAGTCTTTCTGTCTCCTACACTGCCGTATACATCCGATCTAGCCTTCCTTGGCTTTGTTGGTGTTCGATACTCAGAGGCTGCTTTTCTTGCGATTTGGGATCTGTTTGGAGTACAATAAAACTACAGCTCATAACCTCTGTGTTGATTCTAAAGATACGAGAGTTCGAGGTTCACTATTCACTGCATAGTGTGTTTGCTGCATGAGCATTGTATATTCATTATTCATTCACTTTATTATTCATTGTGTTCGTTATCTCTGAGTTATCTGAGTTTATCAGACTGTGCTTTGTCATACGATAGGTTTCATGCTTTTTTTGCGTTTAGAGCATTTCTTCATACCTCCTTTGCATTGCATGATTTCATCATCTTTGTAAAGGGCACTTGGACAAGTGAACAATTCTCCCACAAGAAACATTGTCCAAGTGGCACCTACTACATAAGCATTCTAAGCATGTAGCATACTATGCATCTCATCGTGTAGAGCACCGCTAAGCGGATCCTGAGTTGTCACCAAAAGTTTTTACACCACACCACCACTCCTTTATCACCTTTTCTCTCATTATCAACACCCCTGAGTAGTTGGATTAGCTTGTTTGTTTTGAGGTGCATTGGATCTGACCATCCCTTTTCATTCTCATGTATGGGCATAGTTAATCAACTACAAACCATCTCTAATCTTCTCTTTTACCCACAAGAAAAAAGAGATTTGATGTGGTTCCATCTGCCTTGGTAGGACAACTCAATAGGCCACTAAGTAGCCAACTTGCACCCTTTGTCTAATGCCTCGGCATCTCTAGGGTGTTTATCCAGCTTATAAATTTAATTTTAAAATTTAATTTAATAATTATTTTAATATTCAAAAAATTAATTTCACCAACCAATATTTTAATTGGCTTGGCCAATTTGTCTCCCAAATATCCGTGAGTAGTTATTGACCCTTAGACCAGCATGAATTAATTAATTAATGCCTAATCTCTAATGTCACCATTGACATTAGTGGCCAATAAATTGGTCTAGGCCCAAATCTAATACCGAGTAACACCTAATACCTGTCAGGCATAACTTATTACAACTTTTATCTTTGGCACCACCTGATATCTCAAGGTCCCAGATCCCACATGATGAAATAATTAACTTTCATCTTACAATTTTATTAACTTTTAATGAAAGAGTATGCAAAGCATTCAAATTTGGTGTCCTCTGACAAACCTCTCCCTTCAAATCTTTCCAATCATTCTTGATTGCACTGCAATGTGCCAAAGTAAAACATATCATATTTGAATTTTACAAAAGACATCATAGTGCAAACAACATTGCCACTGCTACTTGACCAGGCTAATGCCAAACATTTGCTGAAAATTTCGAGCCAGCATAAATATAATATAAGACTCATAAAGAATCAAAAATTGTTGCCAAAAATTCTTAGAATGCATTTCCCATTACCCACAGTGACGTATGCTCAGATACATAGCATCTCAAGAGATCAAGCATTGTAGAATTTGCCTCTTCTAACTGATCATCTATTTGTGGATGCAAGGATGAAGAAAATTTCAGCACGATACCTATATTTTCAAAGAGTCCCTCCCAAAACAAACTGGTTATCCGAGGCTATTGATCATTACTAACGATTGACTCTGGCATGCCATGATACTTAACACATGCTGCAAAAATAAGTGTGCCATATGATCAACCTTTATCTTCTTCCTCACCAAAATGAAATGGGCCTCCTTACTGAACTTGGAAGTAATGGTCCATATCCATCATTCCTATAGGTGTCCTAGGAAGCTTAAAGATAAAGACCATCGCAATGCTCTATCAAGGCCTATGTAGAATAGGCAAGGGCTGCAATAAACTCGACATCTTTTCCCTATCATATTTCACTTTCTGACATGCTATGCATGTCCTGACAAATTGCACAACATCATGTCTCAAAGGCCAATAAAAGAAATCCTCCATTGCTTTGACTATAGCATCAATACCTCTATGGCCTGCATAAGGAGGACCATGACTCTCAATGATCACCTTAGGTCTCAACTGCTTTGTGACACACGATCGTCCATGCATCATCAAAAAATCATCTCTAAGTACTAATTGCTCGTGTTTCTAGCCATTGCAAAGCTGATCATATATATTTGCAAAATCCAAATCAATAGCATGTTGATCCTTCATGGCATCCAAGTCAGTGTGATATACCATAGTGATAGCCGAAGGCTTACATGACAATGCATCAGCCACCACATTCTTTTTTCCATCTATGTGTACAATTTGAAAGCGAAACATAGATAAGAAGTTGGCCCATCTCGTGTGCTTCTCAAAAAACTTAGTCTTAGTCAAGAAATAGCCCCTTTGCAATGTGAAATCAGCCCCTAAAAGATAGTGTTTCCATGTCAAAAGTTCATGAATTTTAGTAAGCAATTATTTCTCATAAACTTGCAAATTCATTTCTATGCCATTGAGAACACCACGATCATGTGCCACAACTTCGCCATCTTGCACAAGCAAGGGTTAGAACCCCAACCCAAACCCACACTTGTTCCATATGAGGTTGTCTGCTTTTGGAAGGCTAGGAATGCCTCCACCATAATCAGCAAGGTCTACTATCTAAGTTTCACTCCTAGTTACAACACTTTGATAAAGCATCCGAGTGATAGGCACACTTGACTAACCACTATGCGGCTTGAGATAGGAACCGTTGGATCACACTTGACCATGAACTCCAAAACTTCAATATCACTAACGTGGATTGTCTTAGGCTATCAAGCAATTACTTCCATTTTGCACATCATTGATCTCATAGCCTACCATGTCTACCTTCTATGAATTTGGGTGTCAGCTACTGTATTATGCTCGACTATTGGATCAGTTTCATAGTCCATCTTTAGAGGGATCTCTCACTGCCACTCCTCAGAAGAGGCAACAAGGAAATGGTAAACAAAATCAAAACCAAAATTCAATTCAAAATCAAAATTAGAAACAAAATCAAAACCAAGCTAGTGAGTCACAAGGAACCTCCCAGTCATCTCTTAAACCTAGATGGTAAAATGTACCTACATAGAACAGGTATTGTCAACATTGTCAAACGGCTAGCCATTTTGACAACGAGTGTCAATCAAAGGCAAGAGATACACAACCAAAATCAAAGGCTCGAACCCCTGCCCTCAATCACGCAACCCCCAACAAGGTAGGCAAGGTGGTGGCAACCAAAATCAAGGGCGGTGACATAGCTAGACCCACACTGCTAAAACAATCAGCCATCACTATCACCTTTGTTTTCAACACCAAAGGACTTGTCCGATTGGTCTATTGAGACTCACCTCATCTCTATACAGACATCCGAGGATTCAATTTTCGTTCACATTTGCAAGTTATCTCCCAACGAGGTGACTACTGCAGAGGCTCACTCTTATAGTTGAGCAGTTCTTCTCCTCTTTCGATTGTGGACAATGGAGCTACACATCACATGATCCCAATCCAAGACATATTTCTCACTTGAGCTCTTGTAGCTGTGCATGTCCAAGTCGGGAATAACTCCTTGGTCAAGACTCAAGCTCAAGGTCGTGTTAGTTTTGCTGCTGACCAGGGTCCAGATGTTGCTTGTTGGACAATGTCTACCATGTCTGCCATCTTCGGATGCACTTGTTATCTATTCACCAACTTTTTCGGTTAGGGTGAGCAGTCTTCTTTACATCGACCACAGTTGAGGTGCTTGACTCTCATTCACTAGCTTTGTCGATTGGGGTGAGCAGTCTTCTTTACATCGACCACAGTTGAGGTGCTCAACTCTCAGACTGATTTAGTGATTGCTTATAGTGAGCACAGCCTAGTGGCTTGTACCACATGACTCAATTTGATGACCATGATTGTAAAAGGATACTTGGGCAAGTGAAAAACTCCCCTACGAGGGCACTATTCAAGTGGCACCATTGCATAGTATTTTGCATGAGCATGACTACCTGCATTGCCTCTTACATACCTCAAGTGCATCAGCATTCTATTCTTGTAAACATGAATTTATGTACATTTATCTCTTTTTGGTCTTTGGAGTGATCGACTCTTGATCCACCATGCTTGTGGCATTAAAAACGGCAACCTCTAAGGGCAGTCTTTCTTGCTTGCTTCGCTTGCTCAGCTTATCTAGCTAGCCTTCACCTATCTTCTTTGCCTCTACCACATACTCTTAACACTTCTACTATTCTTCATCATCAATATCTAGTAGTGGTAAGTATAGCTTTGTTTGTTTTGTGAAGGACTCGGGGCTGACCATCTCTTTCTCCCTTTGGGGCATTGTTACTCAATAGGCCAAAAACTCATTGAAAACCCTCACTTAATGATAAATCTTTTGGAAAACAAAACAAAAGCCCTCCACACACAGATTCATTGTGTTTACATCCACCCTTGTAGAACTTAGTGAGCCACTAGGCAGCAAATGAGCACCCTTTGTCCGATGATCTATCCTCTCTAGGGCGAACACTTGGTTACCATTGCCTCTATAGTCTTGGTAGGTCACTAGGCACTCAACGTGCACCCTTTGCCCAATGCCCTAGCTACTTTGGGATGGAACATCTTGGGAAAAAGAAATCAAAAAGGGCTTGGGCTTGTTTGCAATCCTTTTCCGGTTCTAGTTTTGGGCGTAAGAGGGGGTGTTGAGCTAAAAATTCATTAGCTTTCGTTAGACACCCCCAAAACTCAAGTTAATTAAACCTTTTATTAAAAAGAAATGCGGTCCTAGAGAGTTTATGTGTTCCACATGCAAACCCTTGTTTGGGAAGCCCCAAATTTTCTATAAATAGACTGGCTGCCCTCCCATTTGGCCTAATCTCGTTTTTGCAGATTACAAGTGTCAAAGCCGAAGCTGCCCCACACTGTCTACCATCATCTGGCGCCTGTTTGCAAACTTCTTCTCACTATTCTCTCCCCTTACTGCACTCGCCAGCTGTTGACCTCTATCAAGACTTTGCATTTACAGCCTGGCATCAATTTGGAGGCTGCATCTACTGCTCCGAAGCTCCATTTTCTGTTGGTGACCATCCCCACGCTGTATTTGCTGCTCAGAACACATCGTCTACTGCTGTCATCGTCATCCCAGGCTGGGTTTTTGCTGTACAATTGTCATTTTCTCTATTGCACCACCCAGAGGTCACATTTATCCTTCTACAGCAGAGCTATCTATGTTGCTTGACACTTTCCACTGCTGCATTTGCAGATTTTTATTTGCTTTGCCTATCTATCACTAATCGAGTTGCCCACAGCTGCATTTGCTACAACTAGACACCTACAAAGGCTGCCTTGCTGCATTTCAGGATCCATCGGAGTACAACATCCTCTCCAACTCATATTGTCTACCCCGGTCTTGGAGACACTGGAGTTGGGGGTCAGTATTCCTTCACTACATAGTGTGTTTGTTGCGTGAGCATTGTATTCTATTCAGATTCTTTCACCGTGTTCATTGTCTCTGAGTTACCCTAACCCTAACTATGTTCTTTTATCAGTTTGTGCTATTGTCATATGATTGTGTTTGAGTTTCTGTTAGGGCATTTCTCCACACTAGAATCTAGGAGAGTGAAGCTAGTATGCCTTGAAAGTTGTACAGAAGATACTGAGTTTCTTCACCTACACAACACAAATTGCAAGCATATAATATGCAAGATAATATGGACTGGGCTCCATTGCACACCAGATACTGGGCACAGCATAGCATCATAGGATTTTTCAAACGGACATGTGGCAATGCCTAGCATCACGGACCATTTCAAAAGGACATCTGGAAATGCCTATTGGATAGCTGGCAATTGAGGAGGGTCTCTTACTTCCTATGGCTAGTGACACATGGTGGTCTTGCAGTTAACAGCTAGTTGGTTTAGATGCAACACAATGGGGTCTACCAGCGTTGCCCATAGCAATGCCTAGAGACTTTGAGGCACTATCTATGTCATGTGAGGTTGCACAATTGGTTTGGATAGGAGCTTGTAGGCTACTCTATTGAGTAGAACCTAGCTTGAGCCTTGAGGTGTATCACCTATGGGCTTTCTGCTGGCAATTATTCAGTCAATCAGTGATGGCACCCCTCTAGGAGGTGGTGATGCATGACAATCTTCATCATCAAGGCTGCCTCATGCACAGTTGTGGGCTTGGAGGCTCTTCCCAGCTACTGCACCATGATCTAACATGTGCAAGGTTATTGGCAGCTCCACAGGGTAGCATATCTGAAAGGCCCACTACTAGTTGGTCTTCTCAGCAATGAGAGCCTCTCAGGGTCTGCCACTTTGGTGGAGCTCTAGTCATCCATTTTTCGCTCCTAGAGGCCGTCTAGAGCAGCTTCAGGGGACTCTGAGCATCAGTAAGAGCTTCAGCAGCAGTTCTTTCATGCTTGGGTTTGCGATAGTCTCTTTTTCACTCTACAAGATGGTAAACCCTGGTAGTGTTACACTCCACCACTTGCCTTCTTTCCCCATCACCCCCCCGCCCCCCCAAGTCCACCCTAAGAAGTCTTGGATATATGTGATTTGATTCACATACAGCTCCAGCTAGATTGTTGAGCATTTGTACTTCATTGTATTTTCTTTTGAGTGAGATAATTAGTCAAACCTTTTTGTGCAAAGGGAAAAAGAGTTACTAGCTCTCCTCTTTACCATATCCATCCAGGATGCTTCCGTTGAAGGATCACCATTCCACACCCCTTCACCTGTAAGTGGCTGCCTAGCTGCCTCCACTGGATCTAGGAACCATGTAATTCAGTGTGCTGTCTGATCTGTACTTGTTGGACTTATTGTTTAACTTATCTCATGTGTATTTGAGGAAGTAACACCTCTTTCATAAGGGCCTCTTTGTATTGCCCGACCTCTTTCTGAGGACACTCTTAAATGAAAGTCCCAAATGCCCACATCTAGAGCAATGTTCTTCAAAAGCACCCATTTCAGCTCATACTATTGAGTTTACAGACACCTGCATGTGCAGGCTTTGTAGCAATTGTCAAGTAGGAAAGAGAAAGGCTCGCTCTTCTTTCTATTTCTTTTTTTTTTGGGGGGGGGGGGGGGGGGGGGGGGGGAACTTCCTGATCGCCAGGTTAGGCTCACTGAAAGTCACTTTCCAAGTATTTGCACAAGATTAAACTCACCGAAAGGCGCGCACTTCTGAAGCAGTCTAACATAAGGTACATTCATGTCACATGGTGAATGATCTGATAGCCTACAGGACCCACTTGAGATTTCATAATATTAATTGTTATATCCCTGTAAAAGTTGGTATCCAGACATTAAATACACCTTCTCAATGCTGTACAGACATGAAAAAAGTTGTGATAGAATCTTTTGTCAAGTTCAATCATGGAATTTACAAGTCACAAATAGGTGCACCAACCATGTACTGAGACAAGAAACTTCTAGCAAGATCCCTATCAATAAAAGTCCCTACCTTTTATGGTCAAATATAAGAACGCTTTCACATGTTGCTATGGCACGTAAGGAGCCCAGTTTCAGCAAAATAGCTTGATCTCGTATCTGATGCACAAGCAAATAGTGAGAACAGTAAGCTGGTTGAAAAGAAAGTGCAATCTAACTGAACCTTACCAATACAACTTTTATAGCACAAGACAGAACAATGGCAACCACTCACAAGTAAAGCAGGTGCTGAGTTGGTAACCCACAACGAAGGATCAACACTCCGAATATCTCTAAGTCTCAAGCCTGCCATATAATAGCCTCTTTAGTTGATCTGATACACATGGAAATTTTTCATTGCTCAGTTGTCAACCTGCTAAATAGAAAAAGCTCCCTTCATGAAAATAAATAGATACAAACTAGAAAGCATCATGTTAGTGGACTATTATAATAAAGAGGTGTCGAAGGATAACACAATCAATAATGAGCTTTGAAGTTGCAACAACCATCCCAAATAGGCAACCTTCCTTGCAAATAATTTATGGAGAAAATGTTTGTTGAGGATGTTGCTGCTGTCTAAAACCAATGAGCCAGAAAAGAGTACCGCTAGTCTTTAAAAGCTGCCTCCGGCTAATAGTTTTTGTAACTATAGTACCACCAGCAATCACCTCCAATACCTACGAAAGAACAGAAAACAAAATAAATGTTGATGCAAGGAAAATCACAGTTAGTTAACTATAGAGAAGGCATGCCTGATGAACCATCTTTCTATTATAAAAGGAGATGCATTCAGTATTACGAAAATTATCAAATGTCAAGATGTGAGGAATGAACCTAGCAAGAACCAATAAGAGGAAAGCAGAACATTTGCTACCTCTAAACATTTTCTGAAATACTTGATCTCTAATCTGTTTTGAGCCATATAGCATTGCATCCTTTAAACACATGCATAACATGTCAAGAACTCGATCATGCTTGCATCAAAGTGTCATGGCTTGGAACGTGCACTTTATTTCAGCTACAAGAGTTCAGATCCTTCTGCCCTGCCTGAGTCAAGGCTCTCATTTATTCCCCACTTTCAGTTTGGTGGCAGCCTTGCTTGGGTGGGTCCTTGCGAGCCCAAGCATGCATTTTTCATGCCAGGCAGAGAAGTTAGAGAACGTCTTGTTTGGTACATGCAACTCCTGGCACAGGCTTCCTTGGAAGTTGATTTGAAAGTCACTTTGCCTGATTAGTTACATGCCAAATTTGCTTTATTAGCCAATGTGTGCTACATCCAGGATCAAACTTTATCATGCCAGAAACTATATAAAGATCCTCAGCTCAATCAGAAGAACTTACTCTCTACTCCAGAAATGCCTTCTTGTATCACTTCTCCTATTATATGCCCAACATGTCTTCTAATGTGAGTTAAATAAGAGGGAATGGAGAAGATCCCAAAATTGAATCTATTGCTCCAAGAAAAAGATGTTTCTTATGGAATCATTGTGGCAATAAATGTTCAAGAGGGCACTAGTCAGCAACACATGAGCATGGGTATGCAAGAGACTCCTTCAATTCAGGTAAAGTTGGAGCCTCCTCTAGTTACCTCGTACCCTCCTATTTAGAGGAGTGTAACAAGCGAGGATCACGGGAACATGGCATGGGAACATACCAGTTACACTGACGGTATATAAAGTGTAAGAGGGTATTCTGAGGCATCATAGAATTATCAAGAATCTCTTTTTTTCACCTTCACAAGCTTTCATGGCTTCTCCTTCTTCTTCCTCTTCTTCTTCTTCCTCCCTTTCCTCCCTTTTCTCTCTCTTCTCCCTGTCTTTCTCTCTCCTCTTCTTCTTCTCCAGCAGTCCTTCTCTCTCTTCTCTTCCTTAGTTAGGCTAGTTAGGTCTCTTTCATTACAAGTGGTATCAGAGTAACCTCTTAAGGTTTTGGCAGTTTTGGCAGACAATTTTCAGCTCCATGGGAACCAAATTGGCTCCGTCTATAGCCTATCATCTCCAAACGGATGGGCAGACCGAGCGAGTCAACAAGTGGCTTGAGACTTATTTGCGACATTTTTGTCATGATATACAGAATTCTTGGGATGTATGGCTGAATTTTCTGACAACAACTCCACTCAGTCTCCCCCTTCGAAGCATTGTATGGTTATCGGGTGCCCCTCCCCACCGTGATCTTCAATGAAAAGCTCAACCCCTTGGAAAAGAAGAGTTGGACCGCATGCAAGCTTTACTTCAACAATGCAAGGCAAATCTCAAAAGGGCTCAAGAGCACATGAAGCTCCATGCTAATGCAAAAAGAAGACCCCTTGACTTTCGAGAGGGTGAATTGGTGCTCCTCAAGGTCCCCAAGTCCCGTTATGCCACACTAGAGGACGGTTCTTGCAACAAGTTGGCACACCGTTACTATGGGCCCTACACAATCATTAAGAAGGTCAGGGAATTGGCCGACTGTCTCCAACTCCCTCCCACTACTAAGATCCATAATGTCTTCCATGTGAGCCAATTGAAACCTTTCATTGGCACTCCCAAAGATCATGTAGAGGAGCTACCCCCCATAGATGAGGAGGGCCTTATTCAATATATTCCTGAAGCAGTCATTGGGCAGAGTGAAAAGCAACTCCGCACCCGTTCTATTCATGAATACTTGATCAAATGGCAAGGCCTACCAACAAAGGAAGCTTCTTGGCGCCCAGCATCTATCTTGGATGAGTTTCCACACCTCAAGGAGGCCGTATTGGCTGGAACTTAACCACACTTGACACCTATTTTGGGCTGCAATCTGCGTCTGGACAGCCAACTGTTTTGCAACAGTTTTGGTCCTGACCCATTTTCAGCCCCATTTCCCATACATGGGCTGAAAGAACACCTCAAGGGCTCCGTGCCGACACCTCACTTTCCCCGATCGGAGCTTCCTAGAGGAAGTTATGGCTGTTTTTCTCCAGCCATTCTATCTTGGACAGTGCACTAGTTATTTCTGGACAGCCATCTATTTTGCAACAGTTTTGGTCCTGACGTATTTGCAGCCCCCCTTCACCCACATGGGCTAAAAGTACACCTCGTGGGCTCCATAAAGACACCTCACTTGTTCCGTTCGGAGTTTCTTACACAAAGTTATGGCTGATTTCCTATAGCAGACCCCTACGGGACAGTATCCCTTGTTTTTTTGGACAAAAACTTTATGAGACGGGATGGTCTATAACAAGCGGGGATCACGGGAAAATGGCATGGGAACATACCAGTCACACTGACGGTATATAAGGTGTAAGAGGGTATTCTGAGGCATCACAGAATTATCAAGAATCTCTCTTTTTCACCTTCACAAGCTTTCATGGCTTCTTCTTCTTCTTCCTCTTCTTCTTCTTCCTCCGTTTCCTCCCTTTTCTCTCCCTTCTCCCTGTCTTTCTCTCTCCTCTTCTTCTTCTCCTGCAGTCCTTCTCTCTCTTCTCTTCCTTAGTTAGGCTAGTTAGGTCTCTTTCATTACAAGGAGCCTCGCAGTTATGCAGATACAGTACTCACAGGTGAGTTGCGACGTGTTTTACATCCTTACGCTCATTGATGAGCAAGCAGAGACTGCACTTAGGCCTCAAAAACAAGGCGGATCAGTTATACTAGCCCCTCTTGTTAAATATTCATTTTCCAAAATGCATCACTTTATGTATTCTTGTTGAGATGGGAACTTGTCCACTTTTAAACATTCCACACTCAAGATTTTCACCTATCCAAAGTGATGCAGGATGAGACCTAAATAGAAGTACATGTAGTAGATCTTTCCAAAAATACAAAAGAATAATTCCTGATAGTGGCAACCAATAACTACTTATAGTTAGAAATGAATCACAACCAAGGATGACTATTTCCTCCTTAATTTTGCACTCGCATTTGAAATCAGTTTTGACACTGAAATTGAGACATGGATGCATTGCTCTCTCTGCTACATGGCTATCCTAGAGCCATGGACTGATGAAGTTCCAAAATAGAGAGCCTATTCTTCTCTTACGAAGCCCAACTGAAAGACATTGAAGAGGCTATCCCTTCCAATTCAGGACAAGAGAGTGGATAGACAATGCAAAACCATGTAAATGAGGGCACTTTCGATCATTCAACAGTCATGGAGACATTCTCTTTAGCTACAGGTGCCGCAGAGATTGGAGATAGAGATGTATTCTATGTTTCTGGGACACTAGAGCAAAAGAGCATGGAGAAGCTTCATGAGATTCAGCCACCAATACGAATTGATTCGTTTTATCATAGGGGAATAGACAAGTGTATGATGGGCAAGTAATTTCATTTATATGTAAATATCAAAGATATGTTCCTGGTATGCATCAGAAAACCTCCTTCCATTGGAGATGTTTGATTGGAGTGCTTCCAATTGGATGAAAATTCGCTAAGGATTGAATTGCCTACCTTGTTGTCAGAGATGCTCACAGCCTATAAAGATAGTAGTACCACACGTACTTTGGCTTTGCCCAATCAATAGAGTTCTCTTCAATAGACTTTCCAATTGGTTCCATGTTACATCTCTTTCCCATATATTTCGGAAACATATTGATTTTTTAGATTATTAGAGTAGTCTATGTTCATCAATTGAATTAGATGTTGGATCTACTTTGGACATTAGGAAAGACAGTTTCTTTAGATGCTCAATTACAGCAGTCTCAAAAAGCATACATCTCACATGACTAGGTGTATTTCGCCACTATTTCTAACATTTTGCCTATAATTCTTGCTTTGAGGACGGTCCCTTTCTATATTGATGAATTAATGAACAATACTTTCACAAGCAGAAAAGGAGTCTAGTGTGCATGTCAACAAAAAATAAATGTATACATAAATATCTTTTGTTTTGTGTCCTTTTTCTTTTGCATGTCACAAAACTTTCCCCTTTCAAATTGTAATTTAGTCTTCGTACTTTCATGTGGTTTTTTTTTTTTTACACCTCAAGGTTTTTTTGGTGGGGGGAAGCACACAGAGAGAGAGAGAGAGAGAGAGAGAGAGAGAGAGAGAGAGAGTGTGTGTGTGTGTGTGTGTGTGTGTGTGTCTGTGTCTGTGTCTGTGTGCACGCGCAGGAATGTGGGTGTGGTGTGTATGTGAGAGGGTGAGTGAGTTTCCTGCAAATAAATGAGTCCACTGGACAAACTTCCTGCTCTTGAACTTACAAGGGGCTTTGTGATTAAGATTCAAAGATTTGGGAACCTGTTTTTATGTTCACTGAACATCTACATTGTCACGGTGAGAAAATAAACTAACAACCATAACCTATTACATGGTGGTTTGATACATTCATGTTGGCTTGCAATGTCGCTATCCACTCAGATTTTTTAATGTCCAATATGCTTAAAGCAAGTCTCCAAAAGCATGCTCAATGTTTGATCTGAAATAATAGCTCGTGGTACATTAAGTGTCCTTTGAAGACTTGCATTAAGTATTTGAATCATACACACGATATTTGAATCATAGCTCATGGTATATTAAGTGTCCTTTGAAGACTTGCATTAAGTATTTGAATCATACACACGATATTTGAATCATAGCTCATGGTACATCAAGTGTCCTTTGAAGACTTGCATTAAGTATTTGAATCATACACACGATATTCAGCAAAGGAGGTACTTCCAATCTTACATGGACCGCCTTCCAGTTTGGACATTGCTGCCGCATTACCAGACCTTGGTTTCTTCATTGAGAGTCTTGATTCCTTATAAAAAATCTATAGACACGTTCTTAGTGTCTTATGAGGTTGAAATCCAACCCAAATCAGTCCAGTGAAGCTGGCAAGGCAATATTCTAACCAATCGAGTCTCTATTGACGCCAATGGCTACTGCTTTTATACCATGAGAGGTAAGATTAATCATATTTTACTAGGGATTGCATTGCCGTCTGGCCACTTGTCCCAAGCTCCCGCCATATATCGTCTACCAACTCTCGACCAACCAGAGGTCTTCCCTTTGTTCCGTTCTAATATGAAAGGCACTCACGCATGCCGTGTGGTATTCGACCCCGACCATCAAAAAAGTGGCAAGTATGTCACTACCTCAAATGCAACCTGAACAAAAAAGAACCCAAAGAAAGATAAATCCCGCCATGGAAATCCAGAAAGAACGGCCATGCCTGCTACCTTGGACCTTATCCCAATACAACTTGTGTTCTGAGACTCACTCAGGTACAAGTCACCTGTGTTTGATTTAGAACTCTGAATCCAATTGTTCATTTTTACAACCACCAGTGGGTCGATTTAACTCAATCAGATGTTGGAACAATAGCTTGCACTTTGTTAGCAGACAGGGGGTTTGGATTTCCCTTTGAACTCGCAGAAGAAACTATTTGAAAGGGCGGGTGTGCAGGGGAGGCAATTCAATCCTTAGCATCTCTTACAACAACGTAGGCAAGTCAATAATTAGTCAATTTTAATCCAATTGGAAGCACTCTAACCAAACATCTCCAAATGGAATAAGGATTTCTGATGCTAAGGATTGAATCACCTTAGCATCTCTGACTGGAATAGCGATTTCTGATGCTAAGGATTGAATTGCCTTAGCATCTCTTGCCTTTTTTTGTCAGAGATGCTGAGGAATGAATTGCCTACCTAGCTATCAGAGATGCTAAGGAAATGATTTATTACTCTCCTTACCTTACCTTGATTTAAACCTCCAACTTCAACAAGCATCCAAGACAATTAAGGCACAAATCAATATCTACACGAAGAATCAACATTGTTTCTTTCACCAAAATACTTCATTGATCTAACGAGGAGGCTTTGAGATGGGAAAGTCTCCTCTAGCTTTAGGAGGAATTTCAAGAGAGAGAAGTGGACTTGGTTCTTCCCAAAACCCTTCAAATCTATATGGTACTCTTGTGACAAGCTGAATACACAAACAACTGTACAAGGCTGAGAGATGCTCATTGTGATTATGTTGCAAACCACAAAAACTTTGTACAAGGTACTACCTGCATATTTAAACATGTCGCATTTGAACTTATACATAGGACCCATATTAAACTCGGTTCTCATCCCCTTTTGTTTTGTTAAAAAAGGTTTGTGTTAGTGAAAATTAGTCAGACTACAATGCAGATACACTACATGGTTATCATATGGCCACTCAACCATACTACAAAAGACCCGCAACCCATGAACAACCTGGCAGCACCACACCATAAAATGGAACAAATGACAATGATGTAACCATGAATTGCCACCATGCTGCAATCTTTCCATCCCAAACAAGTAATCCTCAATTGTGTCAGAGATGTCCATGCCCTGGAAATAACAGTTTCATCTCCACATGTAGTACCGAAAACATAATGCCAACAAGGCAATTTTGCAGCACCACACCTAACCTCATGAGGGGAGGCCATCAATCAGAACTCTCCAAACATGCACCTTCCGCAATAAAGGATCTTGGACTTCTATGACTGATATAATCTATCCGCCATATTCTATGTCATACACCGGCTCTGCCTTAACCAGCCTACAGTTTACATCAGTAACAGCTTTACCAATCAAATCCTCAAGGTTGACAAAGGCCCAATCCCGTCAAGGTGTGGAGACCTCAAGTCTAGAAAGTCATGGGGACTATTAACTACCTTAATGTCTCTCCCATCCTAGACCATTATTAACCTGTAGCTCCTAAGTATACAAAAGTATTGTCTAAATGTTGCAAAGAAAAAACCAGTGACCAAGTGTGAGGTGTTGCAGAGTAGAATCCCCCCAGTCACCCCCAATCTGAAAATTCTATTTGGTTGCATGCTAGTCTATACTATATAGCAAGTGAGATGTAACCCAACAGCCTAAATGAGCTACCTTCAGTAAAGCACAACTCGAGAAAAATAACCCTTGGTAACAATTACATATTTTCTTTTGTTTCTTGTGAAGTAACAAAATAATAACATAAAATAGTGCATTTAGAGCTAGCCATTGATGTGCTGTCATAGTTAACCTGGTGTCATGTGCATTTAGAGCTGGCCATTGATATGTTGCCATAGTTAAAGTGATGTCATGAGTGCACATGATATCTACTGTGTGAACAGCAAATGTACTTAAGCTTTGGACTAATACAAGCTAGATATCATCCATGCACATGACAAATGGATACACACACTGACTTAGAAGTTAGAACATATAAGGCATGGAGCAGTTTGCTAGGAAAGGCTAATAATGTGTGCAGTCAGAACGTTGCAAGGCAGCAATTCACATGTTGGCAGACAGCAGTGGTAGCCAGTTTGTTCAGCATCTTGATGTCATGGAACCACATTTAGTGTTTTGGTCAAAATGTCAAAGGTCAGCAGTTTTTTTAGTGTAGCGATGATAAAGCAGATCATCAGCAGCAGATGCAAGGAGCTTCGTCTTCAGCAGAGATCAATCCGTACTCTTTTCCTACCAAGTCTACAGCAAGATCGCCAGTATTCAACAGCATGAATGGGAGAGTGTGTTTTCATGAAAGTGTGTAGTAGAAAGGAACAATGAACACGGGATGAATAGAGAAGAAGGAAACAAGAGGAACACAATGAAGCAAAGGAAAAAAACTGAAAGGAATCTGAATGATACAAGGCTGGGTTCAGTCAGACCTACATGCAGCACGGAGCATCAATAAGGGCACCAGAAGGTAGAATATGAAGATGATAACAAGAAGGGCTGGCACACAAAGTGAACGGCTGAATGATTGACTAGTGGAGAGGGAGGACAGCCATAAATGAGGTGAACTGCTGAAATTGGCCAATCTGCATTTAATGAAAGTTAGACCAGCATAAATGCCTAAAATGCCTGATGAAATGCACTAAATGCTGCCTACGCCCTGTCTGCCTAATAAAATCTGTCCCATCCCCGACAATAAATGCCTGCCTAGACAAGAGGCAAATAGGCTGCCAGTAACAAATGCAGGGAAGGATCTCCACCTAAAATGTCTAGGACAAATAAACTGACAAACAAATTGTCACAGGGATGTTACTTTTAATTCACATGTGAATTGCAAGTCAATTAACTCACAATGACGGCCTAACAACCCCAAGTGAATACTGTGTACATTGGTTTATGAAGATGGCAAGCCTTGCCCCAAACTCAAGGGATACACACTTAAGTCCCCATTTCCTCTATTGACTGAGCTAGTTGTCTTACAACATTTGGAATATCACCCCTTGATTCCACAATTAGAAAGCCCAAACTGAATCCTGTTTCGGTTGCATGCAAATAAATCTTCTTGTAGACCTCCAGAATCTCGACCATTCTCTTGTCCACTAACTAAAATTTTGATCAATAACCTTTCCTGAGTAACTAAGGCATGCATGCATGCATACCAACATAGCCATGCAAACCCTAAACTTTGCTGTTTTCAGACTAAGATCATCAAATACCCAATCAGAAACACATTAGGTTCAAATCAGAGGCTCAGTTCTTCGATTTCCACTGCCAGATTGCACATACATTTGACTAAGATGAGAAAGAATGAACAGGAGAGAGAAATTACTGATTTCCAAACCTGAACTCACCCTAAATCAGATCACTTGCTGTCATAAATGCTCCAAGAGCTGTCATTTCAGCTAGCCATGCCCTGAATGGAATTGCCTATTGCTGAATGCTCTGGAGTCCCAAGAAGCTGCCAATTGGTCACCAGCATTTAATGAGCCCTCAGCCTCCAACTGCTGTCATTTAGCTCAATAATTGCCACCTATTGTTGGTTGGCCTCTAGATCAGGTTGCTTGCAGCAAATTATGTTACCGATTTCACCCCCAGAATCAGCTCTAGAATAGGTCATCTTGCTGACTTGATGCCTCCTCTATTGTCTGTCAGTTCCCATTTGAGTTCTTCACCCTCTAGCCCCTACTCAAACTTTGGCCATCCCCAGCTCCAATTTTAAACCCTAGCCTCTTTGAACCTAAAAACATTGAAAGTATTCACAGACTCCAGCCTAGGACATCAACTCATTTAATTCCTTAAATCCTAACATTTTCAAGGGGATATTTGATGCCTCTCCACAACTTCTGCCAATGTCCCCCACTGCAGCTAGGATTATTTGTCACAATGACACACATTCAGCTTAATCTAACACATGCACTTCACATATGTATAGCTAAAGTGTTCAAATAGCACCAAGGTAAAAATTCACGTCCTCATGACAAATTGCATTTTCACTCCTTCAAGTTCCACGGCAATCAGTGGTCTTGGCTCATAACAACACATTAGTGAAAACGACAAAGTCAATTTGTGGTTGGTGATGTGAGAGTGCGCAACGGAAGAAGAACACGAACACAGAGGAGGGGAGAGAGAAAGCAGGGAATGAAGGAAGAAAATCTGCACTGACTGAAATGAATGCTGAATACACTGAAATGGACTGATCAGTCCCTGCACGCAGCCCGGAGCGTCAGTGAGGGCACCAGAACAGACTGAAAGCAATGGCAGCACCAATGCCGGAGTGGGAGAGGATGGAGAGTGTGCCGAACCTGCAGAAGAATATGCTGAGAATGACTGGGGGGCTGCTATAAATAGCCCCAGGCCAAAAAAACTGGCCGACCTGGCCAGATCTGGCCGACCTGGCCAAATCTGGCCGACCTGCCCAAATATGGGCCGACTGCACACCAAAAGGCCCATTTTGGGCTGTGTGACACCCAGAAAAAGAATGCAGATACAAACAGCAGATACAAAGCTGACAGAGCTCCTCTGTCTCCTGTCAGGCTCTGACAGGAGCTCACAACCAGGAGATGACAGACTGAGAATGAAAATAGAGCAGGCTGACACCCCCTCTCAGATCCTGGGAGGGTCTGAACCTAAGAACCGCATGTGATGAAGCAAAGAAGCCTGAGGCAAAGGCTTCGTGAAGAGATCAGCCGCATTGGCCGCCGTGGGACAATAGGCCACCACCAGCTCCGAATCCACGATCCGCTCTCGAACATAGTGATACTGAACCTCAATGTGCTTCGTGCGAGCATGAAACACCGGGTTCTTCGCCAGAGCAAGAGCACTCTGGTTGTCCACGCGCAGCTCCGTAGGTCCGGTCTGGGAAAAGCCAATCTCCGCCAGCAAGCGACGGAGCCAAACTGCCTCCATAGCGGTCGAACATAGGGCCCGATACTCAGCCTCTGTAGAAGAAAGTGCCACAGTAGGCTGCTTCTTGCTGCTCCAAGAGACAACACCAGATCCAAGGGTGAAAGCATAACCTGTAGTGGATCGTCTCGAATCCACATCACCTGCCCAATCAGAATCACTCCATCCAAAAAGGGTGATCCCATCTCCATACATGATCCCGAAGGATTGAGTCCCCTGTAAATATCAAAGAACACGCAAGGCTGCCTTCTAGTGATCCTGTGTAGGAGTCTTCATAAAAGAAGACAACAAAGCCACCACAAAAGAGATATCCGGCCGAGTGTGAAGCAGCCAGATGAGAGAGCCTACAAGGCACCTGTAACGAGTGGCATCTGTAAGGGGGACTCCATCTGCCAAAAGCTTGGACTCAAGGTCCATGGGGCAAGAAATAGGCCGACACGCGACCATACCAAACTCCGAAAGAAGCTCGGAGATGTACCTGTGCTGCGAGATAAAGATGCCCTGGGCCATCTGATAGATCTCCAGTCCTAGAAAGAAGTGAAGGATCCCTAGATCCGTCATATCAAATTCCTGCTGAAGAATGGACCGAGTATGCTCCACCTGCTGAGTGTCGCTCCCTGTAATGATAAGATCATCGACATACAAAATAAGGAAAACACAAAGAGAATCCACAACCCGTAAGTAGAGGTTGGGATCATGAGCGGAATGCTGAAAGCCACTCTGTAGAAAGAAGTGGTCAATCCTCTGGTACCAAGCACGAGGAGCCTGCTTCAGGCCATAAAGAGCCTTCCGCAGCCTGTAGACATGATCCTCATTCCCCTGCACAAGAAAACCAGGAGGCTGGGAAACATAAATCTCCTCCTCCAGGACGCCATTTAGAAAGGCTGACTTGACGTCCATCTGATAAACAGGCCAACGGTGGTGAGCTGCAAGAGCCAAAATAACTCGAATGGTAGACATCCGAGCTGTAGGAGCAAAAGTCTCGAAGTAGTCCAATCCTGCGCGCTGTGCAAAACCCTTGGCAACAAGCCTAGCCTTATGCTTGTCCAAGGAGCCATCTGCAAGATACTTGGTCTTAAATACCCATTTCACACCTATCACCTTCCGATTCTTGGGACGCGGTACAAGCTCCCAAGTATGGTTTCGCTCGATGGAATCGAGCTCGGCCTGCATAGCCTGTCTCCAAATATCCTGTGCAAGAACCTCCTCCACAGTGGAAGGCTCGGAATCCTAAAGAATCTGAGACATAAGAGCATAGTTCACACACAGTGAACTATCCCGCTGGGCCTGTAATCGGGCTGATCTACGTGGACCTGTAGAAGAAGCAGGAAAGTGAGTAACACCTGAATCCTGCATGGGCCGGCGATACCATAAGGGAATCCTAAGAGACTCCTCCTGCTGCGAGGGAGACCGAGTAGTCTCCGGAACCTGCAAAGCACCCATATCGGAGAGGGACTCCCCCTCACCAAATGAAGATAGATCCTCCTCACCTGAAGAAGGCTGTGTATCCCGAGAAGACTCCTGAGGGGAGTCTGAAGAGGTGGAAGAACTCGTAGAAGAAGGAGTCATATCCGCCAAAGGGGAAAGGGAAGCCGTAGTAGGAGGAATGGGTGGGATGCTAAGGGGTATCCTGGAAGGAAGAGAAGGTGGGGGGGGTCCGGCGATGTCGAAGAAGCACCTGTAATAGGACCATCAATCGGATCCTCAGAGGCCGAAGCCTCATCAAAGATCACATCCCTGCTCACCTCAACCTTCCGTGTCGTCGGGTCATAGAGCCAATATCCCTTCGTGGTCGTGCTATAGCCCACGAAGATAAGCTTTCTCGACTTAGAGTCAAACTTCGTCTGCCTCTTCTTCTTGTCCACATGGACAAAAGCATCGCACCAAAAGATGCGAAAGTGGGACACGGAAGGCTTCTTTCCAAAGAAAGCCTCATAAGGAGTCATGTCCTGTAAAGCCGAAGTCGGAGAGCGGTTTCGAATATGCACCGCTGTAGCCACCGCCTCACCCCAAAGGAAATGAGGAAGACTCCTATGCTCCAGCATAGATCGGGCCATCTCCACCATGGTCCGATTCGCACACTCCACCACACCATTCTCGAATGGTGTGTTCGGATGGGAATACTCCACCCGAATACCATGATCCCTGCAAAACTGAGAGAAAAGGTGAGAAGTGAACTCGCCACCGTGATCAGCTCGATCGCCACGAACTTTGAAAGTTGTTTGGGTCTCCACAAACACCTGCCACTCGCGCAGAAACGGGAGTACGCCTCGCTCTTGTACTCCAAGAAATAAGGCCACACATAACGACTAAAGTCGTCCACAATCAGCATCAAATACCTGGCCTTCCCAAGGGAGGCCGTGCCCATAGGTCCGCAAAGGTCGGTGTGAACCAACTCAAGCGGAGAAGTAGCCCTCCTAGAGGCAACCTGAGGGTGAGGCTGCCTATGCTGCTTGCCCCTCAAGCAGCTAGGGCACAAAGTGTGAAGAGGAGGGAAATCTGGAAGTCCCTCCACCATCTTCCTCTGAGAAGCCCGCCGAATAGAATCGAGGTCCAAATGACCATACCGAGCATGCCAAAGCAGCCCAAGCTTATGGGAAGTCCTCGCAACCAAGGCTGTGAGCGTATAAAGCCCACCCTCCTGTGTATCCATCCAAAGAGCATCACCTGTAGAAGCATCCTCCACTGTGACTGCATCCTGTGTAAAAATGACTCGGGTACCTAGCTGAGTAAGGCCATGCACAGACAATAGGTTAAAACCCAAATCAGGTACATAGAGAACTTTGGCGGAAGAAGACCGCCTGTCAGAAAACATAGGTAGAGTCCCCACGCCTCGAACAGGAACTGTAGAATTGTCACCAATGGTGACAGTGCCCCCTCTGGAACGAAGATCCTGAAGCCAATCCTGTCAGAAGGTCATATGTGAAGATGCTCCACTGTCCACGAGCCAAGGCTTCTCCTGAGTAGTAGAGGCTAGGGCTGTATCCTCCTCAACAAAGACATGCACAAGCGCAGACTCTGTCGTGGTTGGGGCCGCCTTCGAGTCCTTCTCCTTGAGCTTCAAATGGGGGTACTTCTGCCAACACTTCTCCTCGGGATGAGTACCCTTCCCACAGTGGGGACATTTGGGCTTCTTCTCCTTCGCATCCTTCTTGTCCTCGTCCTTCCTGTCCTTGGCCTTCTCCTTCTATCGTTTCTTCTTCTTGCCGCCACTTGTACCTGCCGTAAAAGCCTTGGTGGAGCCACTGGCACCCACCTCTTTGAGTCGCTCGTCATGCTCCAAGACAAGCGGGGAAAGTTCCTCCCATAGGAGTTTCTCACGGGTCCTCGAGGTGATGAGGCTGGTGTAGAAGACATCATAGCGGGGTGATGGCAGTTGAGTCAACAAAATCATCGCCATATCCTCGGACGATATCACACGACCAAGAGAGGCTAGCTCGCCTCGCATGTCTTCCATCTTCGTGATGTGCTCCTTCATAGAAGAAGAATCATCAAGACTGAGCATCTGCAACTTCTTCTCCAAGGAAATCTTGTGGGCAAACGTCTTGTGCTGATACAAAGACGCAAGCTTCTTCCACACTTCCGCCGCGGTCTGTAACCTGTGAACATGTACAAGAACGGAATCATGTAGACTCATAAAAAGAAAAGAACGGGCTCGAGAGTTGAGCCTATCCCACAAGGCTGCACGGTCCATAGAGGTGCCATCTGACGAATCCACGGGGGGACGGTCTATGGGCGAAGAAACAAGCTCCCAAAGGTCGAATGTATCGAGGATGCACTCCACCTTGCACGACCAGAGGGAGTAGTTGGAACCATCCAACTTATCTTCCTTCGGAAAGGAAGGGAGAATCAACACCTGAATAGAGGGAATCAAGGAAGGCATCCGCACATTTGAAGCAGTCTTCACGGAAGACACCTTCACGGTAGATGGAACCCTCTGAGATGCATGGAATGAAGAGGGACGAGTGCGAGGAGGCTCCTCCCGACGTCGAAACTCCTGAGATTCCCGCCTCCGCTCAGAGGAATGATGAGAAAGGAGCTCATCCTCTGAGTCGTCAAAGCCTGAAAACTGGTAAGACATCTTCCAATCTGCAAAATACCAAACACCAAAGAAAACTGTGCCGAAGCCGAAGTATGACCAGCAGTATGGTCACCAACCACCAAGACGCAGGCTGTGATAGCCTACAAACACCTGGATCTGCAAAACGCAAAGATAGCTGATGAAGATCACCAGAAAAGAAGCCGCCAGCACCAAAACGCAGCCTGAAGGTGGGTTATCAGCAGGAGATGAGCCACCAGTAGTGGAAACGACCATCAGATCTGCAAAAAGCAGCCTGATGATGTGTCGCCCAGCTGAAGAAGGGGCCGCCTGATGGAAAACGCAAGCAGGAGGGGTCGATGGATGACGTGGCAGCCTCGGGAGGAGTCGTCTGCAGCAAACGCAAGAAGAATGGCCACCTGGAGGGGCCACCTGGGCAGTTGGAGATGAGGGGACAGCAGCAGAAGATGGGTGAGGTATCCCTCCACAAGGTTAGGTCCTCCATGCTCTCAGTCAGGCGATGATACCATGTGAGAGTGCGCAACGGAAGAAGAACACGAACAAAGAGGAGGGGAGAGAAAAAGCAGGGAATGAAGGAAGAAAATCTGCACTAACTGAAATGAATGCTGAATACACTGAAATGGACTGATCAGTCCCTGCACGCAGCCCGGAGCGTCAGTGAGGGCACCAGAACAGACTGAAAGCAATGGCAGCACCAATGCCGGAGTGGGAGAGGACGGAGAGTGTGCCGAACCTGCAGAAGAATATGCTGAGAATGATTGGGGGGCTGCTATAAATAGCCCCAGGCCAGAAAAACTGGCCGACCTGCCAAAACTGGCCGACCTGGCCAGATCTGGCCGACCTACCCAAATATGGGCCGACTGCACACCAAAAGGCCCATTTTGGGCTGTGTGACACCCAGAAAAAGAATGCAGATACAAATAGCAGATGCAAAGCTGACAGAGCTCCTCTGTCTCCTATCAGACTCTGACAGGAGCTCACAACCAGGAGATGACAGACTGAGAATGAAAATAGAGCAAGCTAACAGGTGAAAGGTAACATTCGTGAAAATATACTAGGGTTTGCACTAAGCAAACACCAAGTGTACAGACACAATTAAAACTTATAGAGCTCAAACCAGAATGCAAAAGAAAAGCAAAAGAATGGAATGAACGAATAAATGCTAAAGACTAAATGAATGAAGACAATCTAGTGGAAATAAAGCTCAAAGGAGTGGAGGTGTCCAGCAGTCACTCTCTCCTGGGAGATCCAGGGAGAGTGCTAGAGAGTATCATCTCCGAGAACAGTTCCCAAGTGCAGCAATAAAGCTGATGGGAACTGAGAGTGATGTTATGCAGCAGCTTGATCCACAACTGAAAATCTGATGTAGAGGGCTGAGAAAAGCAAGGTAGCATGATAGACATCGTAACACAACAATCTCTAGGGTTGGAATGGTTGTGATTGTCCATCATTTAACGTGATTTAGACACTTTAGATGGAGGGCACATTAGTGCATTTTGTTTTGGGGACTGTGACCATTTTGGTTAGCTGGGCAGGCTGACTTGGGCACCCATATTTTGGGCCTGGCCACTTGTGGACAATTGTGGCCTCATTTTGCCTATTTACAGGCAGCCTGCCCCCTTCATTCATTCATCTGTCATTGATCCATCATTTAGCCAGCCCTCCTTATTCTTCTCTCATCCCCCTACTACTATCTAGTGCCCACACTAGCACTTAGTGCTGCATGTTGGGGCTTACCATTCCAGCCTCATATCTTTCAGCTATAAGTCACTTTGTTCATTCTTCTCCTACATTTCATTCACTCTCCTCTTTCTCTATTCACTTCGTCTTCACTTTCCTTTCCACTATGCCCTCTCACACGGTAACATTTGCCTAGGTAAGAGCCAAAGTCTTCGAAGAGGAGTAGCTGTCCAAATATCCTCTCAGCTGCACATCATCTCCAGGTGGTGCAGCCCCTGTATTTTTCCTCAGATCAGTGCAGGGCAGCCTGAATTCTGCCCCTAAAAGCTGCTTTAGTGCCGGACATAACTCTGCAGCCTGTGTTTCATAATAGGGAACCTGCATTTTTGTTGGGCCACATGTTCAATGTGCTGACCAGCCTCAATTTCTGCCAGGCGACCTTGCTGCAGTGCGGGATAACTCATCTGCAGACTGCATTTTGAGCAGGCAGCCCATACCTTGCTGCGTCTTTCCACTGGCAAGCTGCTGTAGCAGCTAGGTGGCCACTTCCTTCTGCTGAGTGGCATCAAAACTCAGCTGCGTGACACTTTTTTTTGTGCTGACGTTTTCACAGCAGCCCCAGGACTTGTGTTTTTGCAGGGCAGACTTCTTTCAGACTGTTCAGGCAGTTTTTGGCCTCATATAGGGTGCATTTACTGCTGTCAGCTCCTACTGCCCTTGTGCTTTTTGTACAGCCTATCTGCTCAGTCCTGCCTTGAATACTCCCCATTTACACTGCTGCACATCATCTTTTGCTGACCAGTAGATCAACATGCCCTACACAGACAAAGAATAGTCAATGGAGCAATCTTCTCTTGTATTTTCTGCAGGTTTTCTTGAAGGACGTCTAGGGGTGATGAGTATGACTGAGGGGATCGTGTGGATCAAGACCGCGAAGACGACCAACAGAGCAGTCTTTTCTTGTGTTTTTTGCAGGTTTTCTTGAAGGACATCTAGGGGTGACGAGTATGACTAAGGGGATCATGTGGATCGAGACTGCAAAGACTGTCAAAGCACCGACTAAGACTATGAAGACCAGTGTTCATAGAGCCATGACTGTGAGGATCATAGAACAAATAGTGACCGGGGTTCCTTCCAGACCAACATCTTATCGTTCTCTCCCTTCTCAATCGTTCAAGGCTAACATTATCAATTGGCGATTATGGCACGCCTTGTGTAGGTGCTTGTTTTACCCTCTCTACCCACATCCGAGAAGCCAAATTGCCCTCGTGGTTGTGCAAAGTTGAGTGTAACCTTGACACATTTGAGCTTTGGGATTTTGTGATAGTCCCTACTCCCCAACCTACCATGGTTCCTCGTCCATCAAGCTCCGTTTCGAATGTCTTACATGTTTCAAACCTAGATTTTCGTCTCCTCTCCATTCATGGCCTTACTAGACTGTGAAGGAAGTGAGCCTTGAGTGAATACATGTGAGTGGAAGCACATGAGCGGAAGCAAGAGCTATTATGGAAGGAGTAAGAGCGAGAGAGAGAAACACACACACACAAGATGTGGGAACTTCAACAGTCACAATGTGTCACCAGCCTTCCCCTATTCAAATGTCACTAAATAAATAAAAAATGAAGTGACAATGATGGGCACCCGCCACCTATAGTGTACAGGTGTGCGGGTACTATCACTCTAACTAATACACAGTGGCTAGATATAAAAGCCTTTACCCCAAACAATCTCCCACTTAAAAGCGAATGTGTCCCTAGAGAGGAGAGAACAAGAAAAAAGTGACAAAGTACAAATGTACATAAGTACGACAGGATGAGAAAAGACATCATCTCATTCAACGCCCATCAACTTCCTAAGGAAGGCAAAACGCTCCGCTAAGAGACATTTCGTGAGCAAATTTGCAAGATTTTGATTAGTTGAGATCTTGACAAGGTCCACTGACTTGTTCTCAACAACCTCTTTGATGAAGTAGTAAGGCACCTCAATGTGTTTCGACTTCGCAAGGAAGACTGGATTCTTGGCTAACTAGATAGCACTCATAGACTCTGCATGCAAGGTAGAGACCACATCAGTCATACCAAGGTCTGCCACTAGACTGCCTAACTAGAGAGCCTCCTTGTAAGCCTTAGTGGCTGCAACATACTCGGCCTCGGTAGTAGAGAGAGCCATGTATTTTTACACCCTGGACATCCAAGAAACAACACCTCCAGTTGTCAAAAGATGACGTACCAGCGAGACAATAGGGTTGGCGAGGAGAAACACGGAGTGAACTCGGTAAACATGGAGAAGAGAAGAGAAGAGAAGAGAAGAGAGAAGAAACTCTGATGAATGGAAGGATGAAGTTCTAAATCATGGAGTGAATGTGATATAAAGAGAACAAGGATGCCGTAGCAAAGAAAGATGATGAAGACAGCCATGAACCACGAACCGCAATGTCCTCCTCAAGGGGTGTGAGGGTAGTGGAGAGGCTGGAGAGAAGAGATGACAGACTGAATGAATCAGCCGTGAGGAATGAATGAGAGAGTGGCCTATAAATAGGCATACTCAGTCTAGGATGGCGCCTCTTTTTGGGACTGCAAACCCTAAACGCAAAACACAGAAACGCAAAAAAAACAAACTGCGGGTGAAGGGTGAAAGGTTTCTCAACACCCCCTCTCAGGCCCAAAAAGGAGAACAAGAGAAGAGTGAGGTGGAGATGCAATGCTACATGCTGAAGAATGCTCATGCAACAAGTGCCACTCGGAGAGAGTCCCTCATGGGAAAATTGTTCACTTGCCCAAGCGCCCTAGTACAAAGATGATGAAAACATGCAATGCATAGGAGGAATGTCGGACTTTGTGTGGTGCCGAGAACCATAAGGATATACCCGTACTCGATCTCGAGAGGTGGCTCCATGCTGACCAAGGGATGAAGGCAAGAAGAAGAGGAGGAAGAAGATGTAGAGAATCCCTAAAATCCAAGATTTCCACCGGAAAGGGAACCTACGGTAAAGACCAGTAGACAAAATAGACATTCCAGGAAGCATAAGTGACCTCCAAACAATGAGGTAAATGCTGTCCTGAACTGTATTACAGCATGCTGCCCTTTTTGCATAGTCAATAGCTGAAGCTCAACACCTCAAAACCAATGCTCAATGTCGAGTATTAGTGCCAAAGGTGGTCAGCACTGATGGGATCCTTCAAAGGAGTGTCTGCCACCTACAGTGTACAGGTGTGCGGGAATTGTCAGTGTAACTAATACAAGGGTAGCTAGACACAGGCACCTTTACCCCAACAGACTTGGTGCCCGGGTTGTCTTTATCAAGCAAGCCGTCTTTATTGAAGGTTCTTCTACAAGAGCCTTTCTTGTGACAAGTTGGCAAAGTAAAGGGTCCTTTGAGGTAGTTGTCTATTGTTGCACCCATTCTTGATTGTGCACCACCCATCCCACACGTTCTATCCCATCCTCCACCATCTCCTCTAGTGATTCCCTCTCGTACCCCTCATCCCTTTTAGATGGGAACGATATAGGTGATGCAATTGTGGATTCCCTATAGCTTAGTGTTTCAAAGGGGGATTTCCAAGATCTTGAGGAGCTTCTTCACGGATTGCAATCATCTTCGGGCCTTTCTTTCATGCAACTACCTCTTTCCTCTGTCATCGAACCACCATCCCCTACAATCTAGCCCTTGGTCCCTGTTCTTGTTGTTGTTTATTGGTTGGTTTTGGTGCCTTTTATAGCTCCTTGCTATTGTCTCTCGGTTGGGTCACATGCTTGGCTCACCCATCCCTAACAAGAGTTTTCTAGATTAATCGGTTCGAGGCATCTCCGTTTCCATTGGCCTATGGTGGCCTCTTGTAGGATCGGGCTTTCATCTAGAGAGGGGGTCTTGCTCCTTGGCTAGCATTCTTCATCGATGGACTTCATTGGAAGTGGCACTCTTCCTGCCACCCTTGGATCCATTCCATCTTCTTTGGCTTTTCACCACATCTAGGATATTAGAAGCTCCAACATTGTGATAGTTTGTCATTTTGTGTCCTCATTTTGCCTATTTATAGGCAGCCTGCCCCCCTCATTCATTCAGCCATCCTTCCTCGTTCTTCTCTCATCCCCTTACTACTGTTTGGCCCCCACACTGATGCTCAGTGTTGCGTGTTGGGGCTGACCATTGCAACCTTGTATCTTTCAATCATCAATCAGTTTATTCCTTCTTCTCTTGCATTTCATTCAGTCTCCTTCTCTATTCACTCCCCATTTGTTTTTGTTTCCATTGTGCACTCTCACACAGCCTAGCAACAGCCTCTAGAATGTTGAATCTAATGGAGAATGCCTAAAATCTGAACAACCACCTGCTAGATGGAAAAACGTAGAGCAACCTAGAGTATGTTGGGTTTGACTCACGCCTACACTCACAGAGGAGTGTTGGTGATCCGCAATAGGACACTGGGACGCTTTTACTCTCCTTACGAGAGGTTTTCTCCCCAGTTACATTATTTTCTATCTTGCGTGTTTATGTTACACAATTCGATCACTTACTGAACTTTACACCTTTCATGTGTTCACCTTAACGACCCTAAGGTCTAAGGGTTGTACTTTTGTACTTTCACTTACACTTTGGAATTGCATTGGGTATCATACTGTGTCTTCTCTCGCACTCACTTTACTATCAACTGTGTACTCTTGGCTGAGTGCTTCCATCTCCATTCTCACATTTGGTATCACAGTTGCGGGCTCGCACGGTCCATCCCAGTTTCTCAGAGATCTCAATTAGCTCCAGCTTTAGCTTCCAGCCAACCAACAGGCCAGCCACCTTGCTGACCAGTAGCCCATCAATTGCCACCAGCAACATCGCCGCCGCCATCTAGTTGCTGCCCGCCTGCGTGCCATCTATTGCAACCCCGGCAATTTGCAGCTCCCCTGCCCTGGTCTAGCCCAAGCCTTCCAATCGCCAACACCACCAACAGTGCCACCTCTGGTTTGTCCAAAACCGCCTTCTGTACCAATGCTGCTGCCCTACAGACTCTAGCGCTGCCCCCTAATCATTTTGCGTTGCCAGTGCCATGTGAGCTCCACTCTGCCAGCGGTTCTTCCAAATCCTCTGCCAGCACCCCTTCCATCTCCTTTAGTTGTCGCATAGCTCCGCCAGGCCTATGGCAGCCAGCATTAGAGATAAAAGAGACATTTATTCATTTTTTATTCAAAAGTTTGAATTACAACAAGGGGCTTTTGCCTAAGGAGTGCATCTCTACTCCTGGACGTGCTTTCGAGCACACATTGTAGAAATTTCTTGGAAAGTGGGTCAAAAATTTTCGGCTTTTGGGTATTGAGCAGACATTGGCACATGTACCAAAGATTTTGGGTATTGAGCAGACATTGGCACATGTACCAAAATTTTCGGCTTTTGGGTATTGAGCAGACATTGGCACATGTACCAAAGATTCAATCTGAAATTGTGCAGTTTGGACAGAAAATTTTTGGGGCTTTTGCATTTGTTGTGCTGCTGAGCATTGTTTGTGCATTGGACAGCGTGTACATTGGACAATTGTGATTGATTGTGACACATTTTTGCTAATTACAGCTTGGTGTATCCTGTAATTTCTGGAAATTTGCAGATTTCCAGGTTGTTCCAACTTTGGTTCTTGCTTTTGTGCTCTTTGAAATAGTGATATTTACCATGGCCAATCAAGGACAAAATGTTGTATTCACATATGTATCCAAGGAGGATAGATTGGATGGCAATAATTATTCTCTATGGTACTTCATGATGAAGAATGTGCTGATTGCAAAAAAACTTTCGGATTATGTTGGTGGTGAAGAAGTCCTTCCCGGAGTTGTGGCTCCTACAACACCTCCCCTAGGAGGGCATGGTCAAAGGCCCGCTCCAACTCAACCACTTCCTCAAAGATCAACAACACAAAAGACTTGGGATACACGAGATGCTCAAGCATTGCTACTAATTGCATTGGTAGTTCAGTGGTCCATAATACCGTATATAAGGTCTGTTGCTTCTTCACGAGAAACATGGCTCACACTTGAGTAGATGTTTGTTGGGACAAATGAGACACACATCTCTTTCTTGAAAAAGGAGCTTGAGAATGTGAAGATGGATGAAGGTGATGCCATGCAGGATCATCTTAACAAAATTCAAGATTTGTGTGAGCAATTAATGAATGTAGATGAGTATTATTTTGATGCACAAATGATCTCTACTACTTTGAAATCCTTGCCACCCTCTTGTTTGGCCTTTCACACAGCCTTAAACTTCACCATGAGAATTTCTGACAGCCACTTACCTTTCTTCAGTTGGTTAGTTTGCTCCTAGAAAAAGAAAAAACAAGAAAAAACAATGGGGTGGATATTGTAGCCTCTGAACAAGCTTTTATGGCAAGACAGAAGGGCAAGGGCAGCCAATCTAGAAATGCTCTGTAGAGTTCTGGAAGTTCAAGTATTTCACAGAGCAACAAGAAGCAAGAGGGCACACAAGCCAAGGAAGGCAAGTGCCATTATTGTAAGGAGCCAGGTCACTACATCACGGAATGTA
Source organism: Lygodium microphyllum (assembly GCF_053477565.2). NCBI lineage: Eukaryota > Viridiplantae > Streptophyta > Polypodiopsida > Schizaeales > Lygodiaceae > Lygodium > Lygodium microphyllum. The sequence continues at coordinate 30,633,994 of NC_141135.1, forward strand.
AGAAATGCATTGCCAAGGAGAAGGAGTCTGGGATATCTATTTCGCATAGACCTTCTACTGCTACAGAGTCCGTGTCTTTTGTTGTGGACCATGAAAATTGTTTTTACACTTGCAATTATGCTTCTTCTTGGGCTAATAGAGCATTTAGCTCTACTAAAGATGCTAGCATTTGGTTCTTTGACAGTGGTGCTTCTAAGCACATTACACCCCGCAGGGATTTGTTTTCCTCTATTATTGCAGCTCTTGTTGACAAAATTGTGCAATGTGCCAACAATGCATCTTACCCTGTTAGAGGTGTTCGGGAGATTGTCTTGAAAGCCATAGATGGCTCTACTCTCCATTTACAGGATGCATTTTATGTAACAGGGATAAAGAAGAATTTATTGTCCATTTCTTCTTTAGCAAAGTGTGGTATGCAAGTCACATTCAATGATGACAAATGCATGGTCAAGGATAAAAAGTTCTTGACTTTGGTATTGATTGGCACATTATGTCATGGACTCTAAGTTAGAAGCTTATTCAATTGATTAGTCAGTCTATTTAGCATCTACTTTTACTCCTACTATGTCACAGGTAGAGTTATGGCATGCTTGCATGGGGCATGTTAACTATGGTAGTTTGATACTTATGCAACGTACTCAAATGCCAGATGACTTACCTTTCTTGGAGAGACCTCTAGGGTATATTTGTGAGGAATGCATTTTGGGAAAAATGCATCAATTCTCGTTTCCTCGTGATGTTGCTTTTAAGGCAATAGCTAGATTATAGATTGTGCATTCAGATGTATGTGGACCTATGCAGACAAAGTCATTGGGTGGATGTTAGCACTTCGTCACCTTCATTGATAACTTTACTCATTTTTGTTGGATCTACTCATTGGTAACAAAGTCAGAGATATATAATGCATTTTTGGCTTTTATTGCACTTGTTGAAAATCAATCTAGCTACACGATTAAGACTCTTTGTTTGGACCAAGGAAGGGAATACATGTCTTCCTTGCTGAAGATTTTTTAAAGCAGAAAAGCATTTTCCACCATCAATATACTACTATATATACTCCACAGCAAAATGGGGTTGCAAAAAAGAAGAATCAATCACTCATGGAGATAACCACATGTATGCTGAAAGCTAAGAATCTGCCACATGGCTTTTGGATAGAAGCAGTTATGTGTGCTTGTCATATTTTGAACAGATGCCCTACCAAGGCATGTTGGGTGTAAAGGCCCTTTATGCGCTCTCCCGTATATATATTACTTTACACATGTGAACTCACCCTAGCAGGTGTAAGTGTACCATACCCTAATATGAGAATACAACTCCTGTCAATCAGGTACATCTCATGCGGAAGTTGGTCAACTTGAAGCTTGATGAGTTCAAGCCTACTGCCTCGGAGCATTTGAATACTTTCACTGGTATTTTGAGTCAATTACAGGATGCAGGTTTGCTAGCTTTTGATCCTAAATTGAGGGCTATCTTCTTGTCATGACCTTGCCCGATTCATGGAAAGCATTGGTTGTGTCATTGAGCAATAACCCCAACTTGACATTTGATGGTGTGCATGGTTCTATTCTAAATGAAGAGATTAGATGCAAGGCAAGTGGGGAAAACAATGGATCAGCCTACAATGTAAAAGGAACTTTAAAAAGGAACAAGAACGCAAGAGACAGGCTAACGCAAAAGGCAAAAAGAATAACAAGGATGGCAACTCTACCCCTAAAGAGATAGAAAAAGTAAATGTAGTATAGTGTTATTATTGAGGAAATAGAAGATGATAAAGATGTTGATTTGCAAGTTGCATTTTAAGAACCGCTTGCTATAATAGTGAAGAGCATGTATATCACTGAAACAAATGTGATAGATGCTTTGTTTGTCAGCTCATGATGGTTTGTTACAATCATGGATTGTTGACAGTGATGCTTCTTTTCATGTAACTCCATCTCTGGAGTGTTTTTCTACTTGTGCAGAAGGTAATCTTGGAAAAGTCTACCTTGGCAACAATCATGCAGTCATATTGAAGGAATAGGCACCATACACCTGGCTCTAGAAAATGGTCAGGAATTGATTCTTCATGATGTTAGGTATATACCTGGCATCAAGAAGAGCTTGCTTTCTGTTGGGCAGCTTGATAGCAAAGGTTACTTTACTACATTTGGTGGTGGTATGTGGAAAATACAGAAAGGATCTATGCTAGTCACTAGAGGTGGTGAAAAGGGGACTCTATATTATCTCTACTGCAAAGGCACTTCCTGGAAAGTTTATTGCAATTATTAAAGTACAGTCACACATGGAGTTATGCCACAAGTGTCTTGGACATATGAGCCAAAAGGGTTGCAGGCACTCTCATCACTTGGAAGAGTTGATGTGAAAAACTCAAAGCTCGACTTTCGTAATAATTGTGTTCTTGGTAAACATGTAAAGAGCCATACTCTCATGGAGCCTCTAGGAAGGCATATATCTTGGATTTAGTCCATTCTGATGTTTACACCATGCCAATAAAAAGTCATGGTGGTTTCCGTTATTTTGTGTCTTTTATTAATGACCATTCTAGGAAGCTATGGGTCTACTTGCTTAAGTAGATCAGTGAGGCATTGGATGCCTTTAAAAGGTTTTATGCATTGGTTAATACTCAAAAAGTCTTAAAGTTAAAATGCATAAGAGCAGATAATGTGGAAGAGTATGTAATTCAATAAGTTTTGTGATGACAATGGGATTAAACAAGAGCTTACAGCTCCTTACAATCCATCATCTAATGGTGTGGCTAAGCGAATGAATCACACGTTATGTGAGAAGATTCGGTGCATGCTGTCCACAGCTAATCTCTCGCAATCGTTTTGGGGAGAGGCACTTAAAACCGCGGTGCATATTTGCAACCGATCTCCACATCGTGCACTTGAAACTGGCATCCGTGAAGAGATTTGGTCTAGCAAACCTGCTTCATATGACCACCTAAGAGTCTTTGGCAGCGAACGCTATGTACATGTACATGTTGATAGTAGAACCAAACTTGACATGAAATCTCATAGAGACATCTTCATGGGTTATGGAGATGAAGGTGAAATGGGCTATCGAGTTTGGGTTCCAAGTATGAAAAAGGTGCTACGCAACCGGGATGAGGTATTCAATGAGTCAAAGCTGCTGAAAAATGTCACATCTAGTGACTCAGACAACAAGAAAGTTAAATTTCAGCATGATCAGTTACTTGAGCAGCCATCAGCCACTGAAAATTCAGCTCCTTTTGATACTGATTGAGCCAGATGAAAATGGGCAGCAAGGGGATGCTGAACATCATCTTGAGCACCAAAATCAGCATACTGAAAATGAATTACAGCAGCCTGAAATTGTATTACAGCAGCCTGAGCATGCAGTCCAATAGCCAAACAATGAGGTCATTGACATTTCCTTGGATGTGGATCCATTACCTGATAACACAAATCATTGGGTAAGAAGGTCTACACATGTCAGAATACCTATACAAAGATTTGATCCTTCTTTGGACTGCATTTTGCTCACAGATGAAGGTGAGCCTCTTACGTATAAAGAGGCGCTATCATATGAGTTTAAAAAAAATTGGGAGCTAGCTATGCAAGGAGAAATGAAGTCATTGTATCAAAATGATACTTGGGATTTGGTTACATTGCCCAAGGATAGGAAAGCCATTCCTAACAAATGGGTCTATAAAATCAAATGTGTGGATGGCAACCCAAATACAAAGCCAGACTTGTGGCTAAGGGCTATACACAAAAGGAGGGCATTGATTTTCAGGAAGTGTTTTCTCCTATTGTCAAAATGACCACTCTTCGAGTGTTATTTGCCATTGTAGCATCTATGGATCTTGAACTTGATCAAATGGATGTTAGAACTCCATTTCTACATGGTAATCTGGAAGAATAGTTGTACATGAAACAGCCCGAAGGCTTTGTTATACATGGAAAGGAGCATTTGGTATGTAAGCTTAAGAGAAGCTTATATGGTTTGAAACAGGCTCTAGACAATGGTATTAAAAATTTGATGCCTTCATGCTCTCACATGGATTTAAAAGGAATAGTGGCTAATGATGAAAGCCTTATTATACTTGTGCTTTATGTGGATGATATGCTTATTGCTAGTAAGCATAAAAGACAGATTAATGCATTGAAAAGACAGCTGAATTCAGCCTTTTCCATGAAGGATTTGGGTGCAACTGAACATATTTTGGGCATGCGTGTAACATGAGATAGAGAGCAACAGCTCTTATTTCTCTCACAAGAAAAGTACATCAGCAAAGTACTTGATCATTTTTCTATGGCTGATGCTAAGCCTCTTGGTGTACCTTTTCCACCTTATCTTAAGCTTAGCAAAGCAGATTGCCCAAAAGATGACAAGGCAGCCAGTACTATGAAGGGTGTTCCTTATGCTTCAGCTTGTGGTTCACTCATGTATGCTATGGTTGCCACTAGACCTGACATTGCTTACGCAGTGGGAGTTGTAAGCAAGTTTATGTCAAATCCTGGAAAAGCACATTGGGAGGCAGAGAAATGTATCTTAAGGGCACACAGAAAATGTATTTGCTATGGCAAAGGTACGTTAGATCTACAAGGGTATTGTGATGCAGACATGGCAGGTGACTTGGATACTCGCAAGTCTACTAGCAGGTACATCTTTACTTTGACTGGTGGGACGTTTTCTTGGTGCTCTAGATTACAAAAAATAGTAGCACTCTCTACCATTGAGGCTGAATATATTTCAGCCACTAAAGCTTCAAAAGAAGCAGTTTGGCTTGGTCGTTTAGTCAAGGATTTTAGTCTACCCACCAAAACACCTGTACTTGGATGTGATAGCCCGAGCGCTGTATGCTTGGCTACAAATGCCATGTTTCATGCATATACCAAACATATTGATGTTCGGAATCATTTTATCAGACAGGTTCTAGATGATGGTCTAGTCACAACCTTGCAAATGTTCTCACTAAAAGTCTTGCAAAGGCTCCACATGAACATTGCATCTGACTTGTGAGAATTGGTTAAAGGTTCGCTTCGGACCTTTAAGTGGAAGGTTGTTGGGTGTAAAGGCCCTTTACGCACTCTCCCGTGTATATATTACTTTACACATGTGAACTCACCCTAGTGGGTGTAAGTATACCATACCCTAAGTATAAATACATTCTTTTATTCTTTGTGTGTACCACACTGGTACACACCTATTGGTCGACTCTCACTCTCTGACTCTATCTCACTATTCAACACTGTTCAGTTCTGGGTCATTGAGCTCCTCGATTAATGTGCCTGCTCTCAACTCTCTTTCTCTATCTGCTTCCGTTTCAACTCTACAAGGCATTGAAAAATGTCACGCCTTTTGAGACTTGGAACAGATGGAAACCTTCAGTTGGCCACTCTCGTACTTTTGGGTGTCTTGCATATGCTCATATTCCCAAAGTACTAAGAAAGAAATTGGACAACAAGGCTGTCAAATGCATTTTTGTAGGGTATAACAATGAGAGCAAATGATACAAATTGTACGATCTCGTTTCAAAGAAAGTCTTTATCAGTAGGGATGTGATTTTTGATGAAAAATCAAAATTATCCCTTACTGGTTTTGATACATATCAGGGTGCAAATGATGTGTTTGAAGGGCTGCTACCCATTTCTTTTGGTGGTACAATTGGAGTTTCAATAAATGAACAAAATGTTCAGCCAGTTACTCCATTGAGCAATGCAGAAATTCAGCCTATGGCTGATCTGAATATCCAACAAGATGCTGAATTTGAGGTTCACCAGGAGCTTGTACATAATCAAGAAGCTAGGCAAATGCCTAGATGGTACTTGTAGACTATGAAAGATAGTCATTTGGATGCTCCTATTGCTGATCGTACTAGAAGACAAACACATCTGCATGATCGTGCTAACACAATGGAGTTTGTTATGGTAGCACGCACACTTGATGATGAGGAGCCTGATTATTTTGAGGATGCACAACAAAGTGTGCATTGGATGGCAGCAATGCAAGCTGAATTTGATTCTATCATAAAGAATCAAACATGGGATTTAGTGAATTTTCCTGTTGGATAAAAAGCTAATAGCACAAAATGGGTTTATAAGCTGAAAAGAAAAGCAGATGGATCCATTGATAAGTGTAAAGCTAAGCTTGTGGCAAAAAGCTACGCACAAAAGCAGAGCATTGATCATGAGAAGACATTTGCTCCTACATTCTGTATGACTACCATTCGGTGTATGGTTGCTTTGGCTGCCCATTATGGTTGGATTGTGCACCAGCTTAATATTAAAACTGCATTTTTACATGAGGAACTTTAGGAAGAAGTGTATGTACAGCAGCCCATTGGTTTTCCAGTTGAAGGATCCGAACACTTGGTATGCAAGCTGAAAAAGGCACGAGCTGAAAAAGGCTTTGTATGGTTTGAAGGAAGCTCCACGAGCTTAATATGCAAAAATTAATGCCTTTTTACTCAGCCAAGGGTTCATTAACAGCCCATCAAAGTCTACTCTTTACGTATGCAAAGAGGGAGGATCTTCTAGTCATTTGTCTTTATGTAGATGAACTCCTGCTCATAGAGATACATGCTGATCAGATTTCAACATTGAAGAAAAATTTACAACAAACTTTTGAAATGTTAGATTTGGGGCCCTTGCATTACTACTAGGGCATTCAGTTTATCCATGATGCTAGAGGCATTGGATTGTCATAGTCCAAATATATTGGTAAACTCCTTGAGAGATTTGGCTTCCAAAATTGCAAGCTAGTTAGCACACCACTGGAGACTGGACTCAAGCTATCTTTGCATGATGACAGTGATCTGTTTAACATTCATACATATGCTCCAACAATTGGATGTCTCATTTATTTATACAACACAAGGCTAAATATTCAGTTTGCATTTTCAGCCCCAAGCAAATATATGTACAACCCACGCATGTCACATTGGCAAGCTGTGAAGCGTGTCTTTCATTACTTGCAGGGTACTAGGACTCTTGGATTGCTTTATGCCAAGGGGAGACTACAGCAATTACATGCTTACAGTGATTCAGATTGGGCTAGTGATTTTGATTCACATCATTCTACGAGTGGAAACTGTTTCTTTCTTGGCTCATCTTGCATCGCTTGGCTTAGCCACTGTTGCCACATCGTCTTGTGAAGCTGAATACAAGGCAGCTTTCACTACCACAATTAAATATGGCTGAGACATTTGTCAGCTCATCTTGATGCATCTGTTATGGAGCCTACTCCTTTGTTTGATGACAATCAAAGTACACTTGCAATGGCACAAAACCCAGTGTTTCATGCACGCACGAAACACATAGAGATCAACTCTCACTTTGTCAGAGAGAGGCTACATGCAAGAGATATCAGCCTTGTCTATTGTCTTTCCACCAACAATGTGGCAGACATCTTCACCAAAGCTCTTCCTCGCAACAAATTTGAAGCATTTCGCAATGCTTTAAATTTGATCTCCTTTGGTGGATGATCCTTGTATGCTGATCACTTTTCACTCCAGGGGGATTTATTAGGTTTGACTCACGCCTACGCTCACAAAGGAGTGTCGATGATCCACAGTAGAACACTTGGGCACTTTTTACTCTTCTTACGAGAGGTTTTTTCCCCCAGTTACATTATTTTCTATCTTGCGTGTTTATGTTACACAGTTCGGTCACTTACCATACTTGACACCTTTTGGGTGTGAACACACCTCAACAACCCTAAGGTCTGAGGGTTGTACTTTTATACTCACTTACACTTTGGAATTGCATTGGGTGTCGTGCTGTGTCTTCTCTCACACTCACTCTACTATCAACTGTGTACTCTCAGCTGAGTGCTTCCATCTCCATTCTCACAAAGTGTATAACTGAAGTGCAGCTGCTAATGATGAAAATGCAAGGTTGGATGATGGCTGGTGTAGAAGACTGAAAATGCAGCAGTTACTGGTGTGGACTGGCTGGAAACATGTTACAATTGCAGCAAATCAGGTTGCTTGGCTGAGTATGAGGTCGCAACAGTAATAGGACAGGCCACCCACTGTCTAAAGCTGATGTGGATGCTGAAAACCAGGTAAAGGCAGTTGCAAGAGGGTGAGAACGCCTTTGACAATAGTAGAGTGCTTGCAGTTGACAAAGAGATGATGCACGCAGTGTGGGGAACAAAGATGATGAGTGGTATGCACATTGAGTCCCTTTTATAGAACATGTTGAACCAGAAGTAGTCTTGTGTCTTATTGAAAAAGTAAAAATGCCTTTTTGGGGCTACTTTAATGAGCCGAAAAATGTCGAAGGAAATAGGACAAACTGGAAGCTAGTTGTAGTAACTCGACAACATTCCCACTCAAATTAACAATGGGTGCTATGCATGGGGCAGATTTCCCAAGATTTAACTATTTCTTATGATCTATCTATTGGGTTGTAAATACTTGGACGGTGACATAGATAAGTGAGACTTCAACTATGAAGTCCATTTGCCAAGCATGGCTAGTGAGCTTAAGATGACGATCGCTGGCTATGTCATAGAGCAAACTTTGTCAGTAAGCAATCTTCAACTTTTGAAATATAGTCTGGTAGAAATGGAACTAGACTTAAGTTTATGGTAACATCTTGGAACTAGACTTAAAGTTTACAATGACAGCCTATTTCAGTGGCAAACCATACATCTTTTTTCTTTTTTTGCTATTAAACTCACACACCTAAATGCCCACCGGGGGGCACATCCCCTCTGACTATTAGCCATGTAAGGCATCTCTTGTGGACACCAATGATAATCCGTGAGTCAAGGGAACAACAAAGCTTGATTGTAAAACCGGGATCCTCCTCCTCAAGCCACCCACCAAGGAGGAGGGCTCACCCAAGTGTTCAAGGGACTGAAGTCTCGGCCACACAAACACCCATGTGGACATAGGTGTCCCTACCCATGATGCACCTCTTGGGGCTTGAACCCACAACCTCTAGGTTATGAAGCACAACCTTTACCACTAGGTCATCACTTTGGGGATGACACATCTAATATTAATTGCTTAAGAAAGAAATAATTCAATTCCTAGCTTCACATAGGTTGCCTTTGTAAAAATAAAATGAGTCTTTTTTTAAAATCGGTCCACTAGGACTCAGACTGCATCATGGCCATGGCTAATATAGGGACCTTTACTACAAAAAGCCATGAATATAGATACAATTTTAAGGGAGATAAGAGCCCAAGCTATTTGTGCCATTCAGGTACAAGCACTTGAGCACATATTCTTCTAGAAGGGATTTTTGTTAGCCTACCTTATTTTGTCAATCTGTCATCTCTCCCAAAGTAGTGAAGTGCTAAATTTTTAATTTGTCATATATTTGAAGAATCTATTGCTTCCTATTAAACTATTGTAATCAATGTATTTTAGGGTTCCACCACCCTTCTATAAAAAGGAAGATTGGTTTCACAATCTGCAGTCAACTTTTTGTTATGTAGGAAACATTGTTGATTGCATTCATTGTCACAATCTTATAAGTTCCCAACAACAATGTGGATCTACCTAACAATACCAAAAGACTCTAATGCGATGAGAATTAACAAACAATCAACATAGCCTCTTAGATGGATTTCCCTGTGAATATTCATGTCCATCCTATAGCCCATATAAGTTGTTTGAAAAAATCCTTGGGGTAAGATGAACCAATTATCCTAATCAAGGAAGTCCCATACCTGAGGGTATGTGATTCATAACATACTGCTCCGACCTAAATCGATGCTAGACCGAAGGATTAAGCAACCCCATCAGACCATTTATCCCAGATATTTCGTTTAATGGAAGAACTCTTGAGAGGCAAAGACAACATGGGAATCGGTTTGCTTATTCAAGAGTAAATCGCTTGCTATCATCATTTGGAGTCCTATAAGAAAGACTCAAGGGCTTAATTCTGCCACATCTTGTGTGATCACCACACTTGGACTCTAGACCCTAGGCGGCTCCAGCACACTTAGATGGTGTTAGTGTCAAAAGTGGATGCAGTGATGGAAGCATAGGAGACTACTGCAATAGCCTGCGCACCACAAGAGAGAAGAGAAAAACACAAGAACACTACAAAGAGAGAACTTAGAGATATGCCCAGAAATGGAATCCATATACCAAACACGAGACAATCACATACAATAGTGGGTCACTAGCTACATGGGTACTGGCACCAACTCCCTCTCTCCAACAAGACCCTACACTAAAATCTGCAAGTGATGAATGAATGACTATGGAGGAGGCAGCCTGAATATAAAGGCAAAAAATATGCCAATAATGTGATCAGGTCAGCCAGCAATAAATGCCCAAATGATCACCATAATGACAAATTTAAAAATACATAAATAACACTAAAATGCCAGACCCACTACTGCACATGCCCAAACTCACACAAGCTGACTAGACTGGTAACAATGGGCTGATAGTCAGTCCTTGCAATGGGAGCTTGGCACAAAATGTATTTGTCCTAGTTTCAAGAGTGAGCCAATTTAGCTCTTCTCTATGTCCTAGTCCTAAAGGCTTTTAAGAAAAACCAATAGATTATGTAGAATGCTACATCGTCTCACTAAAACGTCGCTATGTACTTAGAAACTAGCTTGAAAGTTAGCTTCCATACTTTGCCAATTTGGCTAAAAAGAAGGTTATCTCCCTTAAGAAGCTCTTAAGTATACTACAGATATGTGTTCGTGTTTTTTTTTTCTATGCTTGTATGGTTTATGCCATGTTATTTTTGCACACTAGGGATCTTTTGGGGTGTTTCGCTCATTATGAGAGAGCTCAAAAAAGGCAAAATGTGCCGGAGTGCCAAAGTCGATTGGGGATCCAATGAACTAATCAAACAAGCCTTCTAGAGTTGCAAAAGGCACCACTTGAGGGGGTTGTCCATATATCACATTACAAACCAGTCTTCACCAATAGTTGCACGCACCTCAAGGTTGAGGTTGAGTGGGGTGAAGTGCAAGATCATAACCCCCTCCTAGCCCAAGGGCAGCCTCTTGGTGAGCGAAGTGCCTTAGCATTTGGTAAACTGTACGGTATAGGTTTCTTCTGTGAAAAGCCTGCGAATTAGGCTGATTGATACTACATTTGTTAGTGTTCAAGGAAGTGTGTTTGTCCTTCTTGGGACTTGTTGAGGAAATCAGGACCCCTCTTTAAGTAGAAGAGAGGGAATAACTTTTTTTCAGGATTGGTCGTACAGCCATGTGTACTGCTGGAGCTGACACTAAACTCACAGAAGTAGGCAAGGTCATTATTTGTGGCATAAAATTGGAGTGCTTCACAGGCAGCTTGGTGAAAAACAGTGTGAAATTGTGAGTTAGTCATCATTCAGCTTTGGTGGGCCAGTAACGGCATACTCAACAAGTAAGGATCAATAATAAATATTCTGCCATTTTATGGCTGGCTAATTACAATTGTCATAAGGGATCACCGTCTGCAAGTCAATTACCAAATTGGTTCATCCTTCCTCTCTCAGCCAACTAGCTAGAGCATTACTTTTCCTCCCTGCATACATAGCACTTGCTTTCTATCTAGAACTTCTCACACTTTTTGAAAATACTGTGGGGTTTCTCACTATGCTTCAAGTGTCAACCCCAACTGCCTTTATACAGGTAGAATTGTGAAAGGATTGGAAAGCATTCTTGATGTCTGGCAGGTAGACATCTGTGGCTGTGAGAAGCATTCACTGGAGTTCAGCTTTGCAGCAGCCATTGGCAGCAGTACCTTCTTGGAAAGCCTACATATATATTATGGAGTTATATGTGATTGTCAGAATGTTCATGAAGAAGTCCAGCTATTTGATGAGACTAGATAGTCCCTGCAAGTGGGGTCACACCATAACTGATACTGCCTTGCACAATTTCAACCTTTCCTGCACTAGCATCTCAAGCTAAAAGTCCTTATGGACAGGTTATTCATCTCTCCAATAATAGCTCCTAGCCCTTACAGACCTCATTTTGGTTTTCAGGCGTGATAAGATTTGGGCCATGCAGAAGTTAAGAGAGTGCTCTGATCCTCATAAAGATGACCATATATCTCTACTTCAAAGTGCCTTTCCTTGCACACATGACATTTTTTATTAACGAACAGAACTATTCTTGTTTGACTGAGATTTTGAGTTCTCTATAATATGTAACTGCTTAATTGACCATGGCACAAAACCTCCCACGTTCTTTTTCATTTAAAGAAGAAAGGAGGGGGTTGAGGAGAATAAGCAGATCAATTTAAATTCAAGGGTCTGACATGGCAAAAATTACCTCATAGATTGGCTCCTTGACAGGAATCGATACAGACTCAGCTAACACAGTTGGATCAAAACTTGAATTATGACGAGACTGACCTACAGCATCTGGCCTCTCTGACTCAGCTGCTTTCTCACCTTCAAATGCAAGTCCCCAAGAGAGAGAATTTGGAGCATGTGAGTAATAAGCACAATGTGAGCGATGTGCTAGCCAGATAATGCAAGGCAAAAGTGCATCAGTCCTACCTGCAAATGACTGGGGGCCACAATTTGTGCTCTCCTGCAATATAAATTCCTTTACAAAGGACTTGTCATATACTCCACTGTCTGATCCACCTTCATCGCTTCCATTCAACTTCTCACCACGGTTTGCAAGCTCCAAATTACGTGAGGAGCTTAAAATCTCTGTGCCATGTGCAGAGCTGGGCATGATAGGACTTGATGATGTTGCATTAGGATCAAATACATTGCTCTCTTGAACAGCATCATGGTCAGACGCCTGCAGTGTGAGGCCATTTTCGATTCTTCTTCTCCTTCTCCTTATTCTCTGTGTGTTGCCAGATATCACAGCTGCATCAAGCACTCCCAACAAAGAAGTGGCCGCTGTAAAGTCACCACATCCATCCTTATCACCGTCACAGAAATCCGAGAGTCGGAGAGCGAGGCAAGCAATTTGCAGGTGATGGTAGCCATGCCGCTCGAAATGATCGATAAGGAGGCGAGCTCTGCTGTCGAGGGAGTCATGGGAAAAGGACAAACGTTTGCACGTGCGGGCACATAAAAAGGGAGCAGGAAACGGAGCACTGGGAGGGGGGGAAGGCCGTAAGGAAGAAGAGGAGAGGAACGCTCTCTCGGCAGCCATTGAAGCTTCGTCAAGGGGAAGCGATAGCCATAATGGAGAGCGAGAAGGCCATAATGGAGATTACAGTCTCCTTTCCACCTCCTCCTCCTTCGCAGCTACAGAGGTAGCTCAGTGTTAGCTACCGAGCGAGGAATCTTGTGAATCTCTCTCTCTCAGAGAGTGGTTATGCGATTACTGGCTCCTTTAGTCTTTCCACTTGTCACCATACAAAAGGTCTACAAAAAGTGGTTTCATTAAGTCAAGCCAGTCTCAGGATCTCAACCAATCAAAAAAGAAAAAGAAGAGGCTAGGATTCGGTTCGGTTCTCATTGAAAAACCAAGGTTATCAATTCTCAATATTGAAAACAAAAACGTTTAAAACTTGAAAATGAAGGTTTAAAACATTTCAATTTATAAAATTTTGGTAACAAAAGCATCTTGAATCATTGGAACATCTCTCCATTTCAAGGTTGTTATATTTGTTACCCAAAAATAGCTTTCATCAAGGCCATTACAATGCGAACAATTTAGATTTTGATAGATTTAGGACACGCTTTAGGCATGTTACATACTAGCGTGGACAGGTTTGAAGAAAAAAAGGTGTCCATCAACCACGTGTCACAATGACATAGGTTGTGTGTTTTGCGAACATTGGACTTTTGAGGGAGAATTCTCCCCCATTCCGAAATCCATCCACACCCAAGGTGCTAAACGACAACACATTTTTAAGTACCAATACTTTGAGTCTAATAGGAATGGAACCCCCACCAATCTACATGCATTGAAAAACTTAAACCACTAGGCAATGCTTTACTTATTGGTATACATTTGGGCACCATTTAATGTCTAAACATATCATCAAATTATTTTGAGGTTGAGCTGGAGTCGTCGCCCACTGTGTAACTACTCTTAGGCTTACAAGCCCTCTAGAGATTAGAAACCTCCCTTAGCCACACTCAAAATTGTACATAGTGTAGATGTTGATTCCAGTCACTCACCAACGTAACCAACCACTTGTATTTATAGTGAATTTTGCCCACAATCGTGGCATACAAAATATTGAACATTAATTGCCATAATAAATTGACCACAATTACCTATTCTCTGTGATTGATGAGATTTTGTTTAATTTTTATGTCCATGTTCTCCTCGTCTTTTACATCTTTCCTATGTTTAGTGACTTTTCCTTTGCCTTTGACTTTTGTTGCCATGTATTGTAAATGAGTTTGCACAAGTAAAGATGTGTCAGTGTGTAAGAGAAGACTTGGCTCCTACAAAAAAACTAGAGATGTGCTATTACATTTGCAATTAGTGAAGAAATGAGAAATTGTCTCAATCTCCTTATGTCTGGGACACATGCCAAGTCCAATGCCAATTTTGAGGGCTCTTTAGTTAGATATATCAAATTAAAGGTTTTTGTAGCGTACTTGTTATAAACTCCCTTGGCGACATGATTTTAGTAGCCTAGGCCTAGGCAATTCTATCCAAAACTTCCTTGGAATATTGTAGACTTTGTTGCCTAAGATCACTTGAGTCTACCTTGTAGGGACAACTTCGCCCCATACCCATGAGGATCAACCTATAGATAAGATTCCTAAATAATACTAAGGTCACATGTAGTTTATATTGCATTGATCACAAGCAATTGCAACTGCTTGTGCAAATCAACTCAAATAGAAGCAGACCTATATTACACTTAGTTCAAAGAGCATGAGAAATGAGGGAGAGCTAACACATCAATCCATATGCCCATAAGGCAAAGTCTCATCCCAATCCCCTTAAATGTTATGAGGTCATGTTCTAAAATAACCTTCCTAGGATGGTTAATGTTCGAGCCTTCCTACTTCCACCTATTATATCCTTTTGGGAGAAACCTCTCGATTTATCATTAAGACCACCCTATCATAGGACAAATCCATTGAGGGTCTACTCTCCCACTTCCCTTTTAAGATGGAGTTTCTTAGTTTTTCAATTATCTAAGACATTGAATTTGACATATTAAACTAAGTCCCTTAATTAGCTTATGAGCACGAGGTTTATTTACGTAATATTAGGCATAAACACAAAGACAATATCAAACTGTCTTTAGAAAACAATAGTAATAATATATTACATTGCATATGCATCTTACCCAAGGTACAATGTCAATCTGGGATTCCATCCCTTATACGAAGATATGTATCCAAAGCATTTACATACCCTTTGTGTCTCTAGACCCTTAAAATATGTACTTATGTAGCTATTGTGCAAGATTTTAACCAGAACATTACAATTGATCCTTATGAGTATGTATCCAGTTGGGGGACATCTCTCACTTTCTAGAAGCTCAATTATTTGGTAAGGAGATTTGGCGAAAGGCTTGAATGTCATGAGTTGGGGAATGATTGAGAAAAAACAATTGAGAATATGAGTTAGTCACTCACAACTCATTCTGACTTAGTCCATAGAGGAAGTAGGTTGATGAATTGATAAGCTTAAACTATTCATTGACCCCTTTTTCAGTATCCTAAGTTTACTATTATTGAAAAAACTATTAAAGATATTATTTTAGGTTTATTGGTCTCTTCAAAATTTAAGAAACACAAATTAGTACACAAAACACACATTAGGAAACATATGATTGGAACGATGTTAGGCCACTAAGGTTTTCCATCCATGTCCCCCCGAAGTGGGGTGTCTTGAGCCTCGCTAACCTACATGTTGCTATAAGAGCGAGCCTTGCTTACCATGGTGGCCTTCACACCACTTGATCTTCAACCAGCTAGTAATGTCTATCTAGGTCTCTTGCATTTACTAGCATCTTTTTCCATGATGCAATCATGGAGGTGATCCACCCATGCATCAAAGCTTCATTCGACGAACACTTGAAATGAGTACAACTTTTCCCTTTAGGGGATTCTCAAAGTTCATTAAAAAACATATCAAATAGCTTATTTTTCCACTAGAAATCATCTCTTTTCCAAAGCCAACAACAGAGCATTTTGACACTTCCAAGAAAATCTTTTCATGCATTCTCAATCAAGCTAACAAAATCATAATTCCTCTTTAAAAGAGCATAGCATCTTATCATGCATGTTCAAGGTTATCATTGTGATACTATGCATAGTTATTCAAGAGCTACTTGCATACTTATTTTAGCACAAGGCTTAGTTCTCAACTTACTCTAACTTTTTGGTCTATCCTTTTGTTCATAGTACATAAATTCATATAAAGTTTCCTTATCAAAGGAAAGAGGTCAAGATGACTAACCTCATTATACTGACATGATGAATTCTCATAAACTTATCTTATTTATTCATATATTTGTGTATTTCTTTGTATCATAGGTGTATTCCTTATTTCTTTTAACAAGTGTCAAAAATCAAGAGGGGATGATTGATATATGATTATCCATGTATGTTTATAGATGGATCTTATTGAGATAGAGAAAATTATCTCAATTATTTGGAAGACAGTCCCATTTCTTGTATCGAGTGGTATAGTACAATAGTCATCCATAGGTGTCTTAGTATAGAATGTTAGCAGGTTACAATATCAGTTTTTTTTCTAATATAAGGGCCTTAACATAGAAATATCATAATGTATTCCATTATGAGATCAACCTTTTCACTAGGATAGAGTTTGAAATGATCTAGTGTAAAGCGAATATTTCTCATAAGGAAAGAGAGTGGGAGAACACAAGATTATTAGAACCCTTCACCCATCTTACTACTATATTATTTTTATTATAGGTTCGAAAAGCCCCGAACCTCTAAAGGGATTCTCGAACCTACCCCCTTTTCCAAATATCCCTTTTTCAATCAAAATCTCCTCCCCTCCCCTCTTTCAAACGTGTAATCTTTAATTTTCTCTTTCCCCTTAAGCCCCCCCTACCCTTCATTTTTAAAATTAAAACCCCCTTCACTCTCACTCACTCTCTCTCTCTCTCTCACACACACTCTCTCTCTCTCTAAATCAAACTTCTTTCTAAATCAAAAGTCTCTCTCTCACAGTTAGATTAAACTTTTTAATTTAAATTTTTTAAATTAACAATTTGAAAAAAAAAATTAACATAGTTTTTCACACATTTTGAGAGGGAGATAGAAGAAGAAGAAGAAGAACGATAAAAAGAAGAAGACGGAGAGAAGAGGGGGGGAAAGAGGAAATAGAATAGTCTTTTTTAAATTAAATATTTTTCTTCTCCCCCTCCCCTCCCTCTCTCATATGTAGGGCCTAGGTTTTCTCTCTCTCTCTCTCTGTTAGATTAAACTTTTTAATTTAAAATTTTTAATTCAATACTTTCAAAATATTTTTTACTTTAACTTTTTTTGGACATAATTTCTCCCCTCTCTTTCTCTCTCATGTGTAGGGCCTAGGCTCTCTCTCTCTCTCTCTCTCTCTCTCTCTCTTTCTCCTTAATTAAATCAAACTTCTTTTTAAATCAAATCTCTCTCTCTCTCTCTCCTTTAATTAAATCAAACTTCTTTTAAATCAAAAGTCTCTCTCTCTCTCTCTCACTCACTCTCTCTCTCTCTTTGTGCTGGATTAAACTTTTTAATTTAAACTTTTCTTTTAGTTAAATATTTTTAATCTTTTTTTTAATTTAAAGTTTATTAAACATAATTTTTCACGCTTTGTGTGTGTGTGTGTGTGTATGTGTGTGTGAGAGAGAGAGAGAGAGAAGAAGAAGAAGACGTACAAAGGAGGGGGGAATGAGAAAAGAGTAGTCTTTTTTAAATTAAACATTTTTTTAGATAGTTTTTGACTTAGAGACAGACATAGAGAGAAAATATATAATTTGAAAGAGAGAGAAAATAGGGAGAGAGAAAGGGAAAGAGAGAAAAGAGAAAAATAGAGAGAATAAAAAATATATAGAGAGAAAAGAGTGAGAGAAAAAAACTTGAAAGAAAAAGGGAGACGAAAAGAAAAATAAAGAGAGAGAGAAACCGAGAGAAATATACAAAGAGCAAAAAAGAAAGGAGAGCAGAGGGAGGGAGAGAGAAGGGAAACAAAGAGAAAGAGAATTATAGAGAGGAGAAATATGAAATTTGAGAGAGAGAGAGAGAGAGAGAGAGAGAGAGAGAGAGAGAGAGAGGAAGAGAGAGTAGTGAGGAGAGAGGGGGAGAAAGATAGAGAGAAGAAAAGGAGAGAGAAAAGAAGAAGAAGAAGAGAGAGAATTTGAACAGACAGAGAATTATAGAGAGAGAAAAGATAAAAATTAAAAGAAAGATAATAATAATAAATTAAAGAGAAGAAAAAAATGAGAAAAGAGGAGAGAGAAGGGGGGAGAGAGAGCGAGAAAGAGAGAGAGAAGAAGAAGAAGAAGAGAAAAGTCTTTTTTAAATTTAAATATTTTGAGAGAGAGAGAGAGAGAGCAAGAGAGAGAGAGAGAGAGAGAGAGAGAGAGAGAGAGAGAAAGAGATAATTATATATAGGGAAAAGATAAAATTTACATACTTTAAGAGAGACTTAGGGAGGAGAAAGTAAAAGAAGAAGAAGAAGGTGAGAGAGAGAGAGAGAGAGAGAGAGAGAGAGAGGGAACATGTAGGGAGAATTTTAGAGAGAGGAAAGATAAAATTTAAAAAGAGAGAGAATAAAAATAGGGAAGAAAGAGAGAATGAAAAGAGAGGAGAGAGAAGAAGAAAGAGAGAATGAAAAGAGAGGAGAGAGAATAAGAAAAATGAAAAAAGAGGAGAGGGAGAGAGAAGGAAAGCGGGGAGATAAAAAATGAGAGAAAGAGAGAGAACCAGGAGAGGAGAAAAAATAAACTAAAATAGACGGGAGAGAGAGAGAGAGAAGGCAAGGAATTTAGGGGAGAGAGAGAGAAATGGATTGTTGAGTGAAGCA
This sequence comes from Lygodium microphyllum, assembly GCF_053477565.2. NCBI lineage: Eukaryota > Viridiplantae > Streptophyta > Polypodiopsida > Schizaeales > Lygodiaceae > Lygodium > Lygodium microphyllum. The sequence continues at coordinate 30,652,864 of NC_141135.1, forward strand.
CGGCAACTTCACTCGCTGCTTCGTAGCGCAAAGCAATCTAGTGTTACGCGTGCGCTTCATGGCATCTAGTGATGTTGAGATTGGACAATGGGACCTATAGATAGGTTCAAGCAATCTTACTACTATATTATTTTAATTGTAGGTTCAGAAAGTCCCGAACCTCAAGAGGGCTTACCAAACCTACCCCCTTTTCCAAACCTCCCTTTTTTAATCAAAGCCATGTCCCCTCCCCTCTTTCTCACGTGTAATCTCTCATTTTCTTTTCCCCCTTCCTTTTTTCATTAAAGCCCTCCCCTTACCTTCATTTTTTAAATTAAAACCCCCTCTCTTCTCTTTCACTTACAATCTCTCTCTTTATTTTCCCCCTCCCCTTTTTAATTAAATTCCTCCCCCCTCCCTCTCTCTCTCTCATGTGTAGGGCCTAGGTTCTCTCTCTCTCTCTCTCTCTCTCTCTCTCTCTCTCTCTCTCTCTCTCTCTCTCTAATTAAATCAAACTTCTTTGTAAATCAAAAGTCTCTCTCTCACATTTAGATTAAATTGTTTTAATTAAATATTTTAAAAATCTTTTTTAATTTAAAATTTTTCGAATATTGTTTTTCACACACTTTGAGAGAGAGAGAGAGAGAGAGAGAGAGATAGAGAGAGAGAGAAGAAGAAGAAGAAGAAGAAGGATAAAAAGAAGAAGATGGAGAGAGGAGGGGGGAAAAGAGAAAATAGAATAGTCTTTTTTAAACTAAACATTTTTCTTCTCTCCCTCCCCCCTCTCTCTCATGTGTAAGGCCTAAGTTTTCTCTCTCTCTCTCTCTCTCTCTCTCTCTCTCTCTCTCTCTCTTAGTTAGATTAAAATTTAATTTAAAGTTTTTTGGACATAATTCTTTTCCTCTCTCTCTCTCATGTGTAGGGTCTAGTTTTTTTCTCTCTCCTTTAATTAAATCAAATTTCTTTTTAAATCAAAAGTTTCTCTCTCTCTTTGTGATGGATTAAAATTTTCAATTTAATTTTTTTAATTAAATATTTTTAAAAGTTTTTTAATTTAAAGTTTTTTTAACATAGTTTTTCACACACTTTGAGAGAGAGAGAGAGAGAGAAGAAGAAGAAGAAGAAGAAGAAGAAGAAGAAGAAGAAGAAGAAGAAGAAGATGGAGAGAGGGGGAGAAAGGGAAAAGAGAATAGTCTTTTTTAAATTAAATATTTTTCTTCTCCCCTTCTCCCCTCTCTCTCATCCTCTCCCCTCTCTCTCATGTGTAGGACCTAGGTTCTCTCTCTCTCTCTCTCTCTCATTAAACTTTTAATTGAAACTTTTTAATTAAAAAAATTGGACCATTTTTCACACACTTTAAAAGGGAGATTTAAGAAGAAGAAAAAGGAGAAGGATTAAAAGAAGAGGAAGAAAGAGAAAAAAACAGAGAGAGGGGGAAAAAATAAAATAGAATAGCCTTTTTAAAATTAAACCCTTTTTTATATAGTTTTTGACTTAGAGAGAGAGAGAGAGAGAGAGAGAGAGAGAGAGAGAGAGGAAATATATCATTTGAAAGAGAGAGTAAATAGGGGGAGAGAAAAGGAATGAGAGAAAAGAGAAAAATAGAGAGAGAATAAAAAATATATAGAGAGAAAAGAGAGAGAGAGAAAAAAAACTTGAAAGAGAAAGTGTGAGGAAAAGAAAAATAAGGAGAGAGAGAGAGAGAGAGAGAGAGAGAGAGAGAGAGGGAGAGAGAGAGAGAGAGGAAAAGAAAAAAGGAAAAGAGAGGAGTGAGGAGAGAGGGGGGAGAAGAAAAGGGGGGAGAGAGACAGAGAGAAGAAAAGGAGAGAGAAAAGAATAAGAAGAAGATGAAGATGAAGAGAGAATTTGAACACACGGGGAGAATTATAGAGAGAGAAAATATAAAATTTAAAAGAAAGAGAAAAGAAAAGAATTTAAAGAGAGAAGAAAAAATGAGAGAGAAGGAAAAGAGAGGAGAGAGAGAGAGAGAGAGAGAGAGAGAGAAAAGGAAGAAGAAGAGAAAAGTATTTTTTAAATTGAAATATTTTTTGAGAGAGAGAGGAAGGGAGAGGGGGGAAAAAGAGAGAGAATATAAATTTAAGAGAGAGAGAGAAGAAAAAAAAGGAGAAATGGGAGAATAAGAAAAGGGGGCGGAGAGAGAGAATAAAAGGGGAGAGAGAGAGAGAGAGAGAGAAGAAGAAGAAGAAGAAGAGAGAGAATTATATATAGGGAAAATATAAATTTTACATACTTTAAGAGAGACTAGGGGAAGAAAGTGAAAGAAGAAGAAGAAAAAGAGAGAGAGAGAGGGAACATGTAGAGAGAATTATAGAGAGAGGAAATATAAAATTTAAATAGAGAGAGAGAATAAAAAATAGAGGAGAAAGAGAGAATGAAAAGAGAGGAGAGAGAAGAATAAAAAAGGAAAAAAGAGGAGAGGGAGAGAGAAGGAAAAGAGAGGAGAGAGGGAGGAGAATAAAAGGAGAGAGAGAGAGAACCAAGAGATGAGAAAAAATAAAATAAAATAGACGGGAGAGAGAGAGAGAGAGAGAGAGAGAGAGAGAAAATTAGACATGGAATTTGGGGGGAGAGAGAGAGAGTAAGCGTAAATAAAAAATTAAAAATAGAGAGGGAAAAGAGGAGAGAGAAATATGAGCAATGGATTGTTTTGCCGTGCTTGTCGCGTCGAGGCAGTGAAGCGGTCAGTCGAGGTTAAGGAACAAAGTATTCCAACATGGAGTGATGCTTTGCTTGTACTTAATAAGAATTAAAAAAATTTGGTATAATGAGTTATATTGTGATTTTGGTATCCATGGTGTATTTAATTGTAAATGTTTTAGTATCCATGAAGCTTATGAGAACTTTAGAAGAGTTTACAGTACAATTGTTGTATTGAGAGATTTTCCAACTTATGGTATATAATGATACCTTTATTAGATATGGAATCGATAAATAGAAGGGAGGTTTAAGTATAGATTTCATTCCCATAATATATTAAGGATGTTTAATTACTACATTAGGTTTATGCCATAATTCCCTCATTGTGTATCTTCTGAACTGTTGCATTACTTTATTTTGGATTGGCTTTGTGGAGCAAGCTTTCTATATGTTCATTAATATAATTCCTTTGGAATATTAGCTTTCTAAACTCCATTGCATCTCATATTGCTGAGTAATATGAATGAGCTTGATACCATGGTTTCTCCATCCCTTAACTGACCAAACTAATATACTATTATATTCATTTGGAAGCCTAGGGATATGATCATATCTATTGTGTTGACAAAGAACTCAATAGATTTTAAATCAGTAAATCACTTTGAAACCCAAGGTTAAACTAGTTAAGTATATGACACTCTTTGTTTCATACAAGTAAACCTTTTGTATAAGAAAAACTTCAACAAATAAGATGTTTGTCTTGTGAAAGGATTTGTTACTTTGACAACCTCAATAACATTTTGATAAATGTGTCTATATATTTTTTGATTGAATGGATAGATCTATTCTCAAAAATCCACGGTTACTTTTTGTAAAGTAAAGGAAAATAATTTAAAATATAGAAACAATGAGCATTAAAAACAGTTTCGAAAATATCTTACTTCGTTGCATGTGTCCTCTTCTTTATATCACCCTATTGCAACTTCATATCTTGCATATCTCAAATATTTTTGTACAAAATCCTAATATTTCTTTAGAAGCAGAAGACAAAATATAATATTTATTTTTCTCACTTAAAGATTAGTACTCATGACCAAGATTGTTGAGAAAATAATGTATATCTCACCTATGCCTCTCTAATATAGATCCAACTATCTCCTTAGATATTTGTATATATCAAGCTTGGTGTGGAGGTGATACATGTCCCTCTTGTCCATCTTCAATGATGATTAAGCCCTTTCCATCTCCCTCTATGATGTTAATGTAGTCAGAGCCATCCTCACAGGATTCTCACTATGATCTGAAGTTACATCTGAGAAATGAGAACACTTCAAATGAGAATGTATCAGGCTTCGAATATATGAGAATACCTTAAATGAGAAAGTGTCAAGTCTAACATGTCAAAAGATAGCTTAAGGCTTGGCGCAATATTTTGACTCAAGTTTTGATAAAAAAATATGCGTGCCATTATTTCAAATTGATCTAGATGCAAGCCATCAATTTATGAGCAACATTGACTAGTCTATTTTATGTATACTGACATTTAAACTCTCAATTAATGGTAATTCACAACTTAAAAGCTTCATGCTAATTTATGCATTTTGAAGAAAATATAAAATTTTATTTAATCTAAAATTTGTGTTATTTAAATTATTTTTTAATTCCCACTCTCTATGTTGAGATGGAATTTCTTACAAGGCCCAAACTTGAGTCCAAATCTCCCCTAATGCTTTCTTGGCTTTAGTTCAAATCATCGATGATCAATCTTGTTGCAAGTTTGGTGGCAATGACAATGATGAGTTTTTTATGATGACATCAAGTTTATCAAGGTGTTTAGTAGTACAACAATCATGATGTTGATGTGTCCAAGGTTGATGATGATGATGTGGGTATAAACAATAGCTTGGGGAAGAAAAATTCAAAAGTATTAAGGTTTTTTATTAAGCTTTATGTTGTATTTTTCCCCTGCTAGCCTCTCCTCATACACAATGAATGGGAATATTACGTCCTCTCCATCTTAGAGGATTCAATATCATGTCCTCACCTCGAGAGACATAGGAGTTACTATTGTGTAACAAAAGTTATATCATAGGACATGTGGGTTCAAGACCTATGACGCTTCCACTACACTAATTTGATTACACACATGAGTACTCAAACTTCAAGGCAACACAATGAAATCAAAGGAAAATTTATTGCAATATATTATGGGGTTCAACCGCTATTGAAAGAGTAGAATTTATTACAAATATAGGGGTTATTGCATCTTATAAAGAACTTTCTAGGGCTTTTAATTATGTTGAAAGATTAGAGTTGGCTCTAGGCCTTCATCATCATTTGATTCTTGAAGTGGGCCAAGTATTAGGATCTTAAACTCTTAATGTAGTCTAGCTTGACTACCCTATTGGAAAAATTTAAAGATAGTACTATCATCCAATCATTGATAATTGTAACTTCCTCAACCGCAACTAGCACCATAACAATGTAAGGGGAGGTTATTTAACTAGACTTAGAAGTCGCATCAAGCATTGAGAAAATGGCCTAAGGAGGAAAGTGATTGCTATTAAGACTAGAGTTATTTCAATAAGTTTCCTAAAACACGAAATGGAATAGGAAATGTAATAGATATTTCATTATCAACATGCTCCATGAATCCATGGCTACTCTAGGTACAAATAAGTATAAGATGTGACAACTAATGTTATCTAGGAGTTCTTGTTGGATTTCTTTAGAAAATGAGTCAAAAGGTAAGTACATTCATACTAAGGCCCCTTTCTATACTCTTAGAATAATGCTCCCTACTTACACTCTCCTTTCCAATTATTATCCTCTTTCTAATAATGGTCTTAGTGATCCACAATTGTCCTTTACAGACCATCCCCACTTGAAATAGATTTGTCCTTAAAGCTTGAATGATGGAAATGATAGAAGCAAAGGAATCCCATGAAGAGTTGAAGCATAAAGAAGTCTTTGTGAGTGGAATCATAAAAGGGTGAAGTGGTTCCCATAAGAAAGAAGGTCTACAAATATGACAAAATTGTAAAATTCCAAGTACTGTCCAGAACAGGGTTGCAAAAGTTAAAAAGCCATAACTATGGATATACTCCTCCAAATAAGGCAAATGATGTGTTTAAATGTAGAAGACACTCCAAAGTACCCATTTAGACAATAAAAATCTAATTTTAATGAGGTTGGGGTAATTATTTTTACATAGATATGCTAAATGCCCCACCTTAGTAAGGTGCCACCAATGATCTATGGTTCTCTAAGTTGTAAGGCCCCCATTATGAGGAGAAGCCATGTGTGAGCACAAATATTGGTTAGGTAGTCCTAACTTGTATGTCACATGAGGTCTATGTGACTAGATGGTAAAAAGATGACATTTGTGGGTCTAGCCTTTGGGTTAGATAGAGTAGTTATGTTGGTAGGAACTTGAGGCACAATGCATCAAGTTGCAAGGTGTGGGAGTTATTAGGGACCCTTCTTTTGGGGTTTGGGGGACCGTGGAAGCATCCCCTGGATGGGGGGTCTCAGGGGGGAAACTAGGGAAGGTTCATAATATGGTTGGATAGGCCGACTAGACTACCTTCTTGGGCCATAAAAGGAAGACCCCTCTAAATCCATTGTCAATCTATCTTTCACCTAGTCAAAGTTCTTCTAGCTACCCTTAAGCTCTTCACCTTTTATCTATCTAAATCACCATCTAAGCTTTGTAGTTAAAGTGCATAGGTGGGAAAAGCCATCTTTGTATCAGTTCATTTGGAATTAAAGTAGTTTTTGTTCTTCTCATATTTGTTGCGTGTTCTCTACTCCTTGCTAAGATTCTGTTGCACCATGTAATTTTTACATTTTTAAATAAAAAAATTAATGTAGAAGGTTGCTTTTCATGTCTTGCTATCAAGGGTCTTCTTGAAGAAGCCATGGAAAGTTATCCAAATAAGTGGATGGTTACCAAGGAGATTCCTCCAATAGTAAACCCTCCCATTGATGAGATATTGCACAAGGGAATGGTTGCGAAGAACCTTCTCACACCTATCAATAGTCTTTTTGGATTCTTAAGTGATTAACCCATCCTTTAGATGAAAGCATGGGATCAAGACCAAAGATATACCTATTAAGTGTTGCTCTATTTGAAACTCCATCCACATACATAGATAATTTGAGAAATTGGTTGGAGTAATCTCTAATTGATTGTCCCCTTTATTGAAGAGAATATCAATGCCTTTCCAATTTCTCATTTTCCAATGGTGAGATGAAAATTTCAATCATGGTTTTCTTAAATGCTTCCCAAGTCAAGCCAAGTTAAGAATACTTGCCCTATCTTTGCCATATACTGCCACTATGTATGGGCATACACCTCCAAATGAAGGGTTGCATATCAAACTTTTGTTTCTTTTGCTTGTGGATACAAAATAAAGTATAGCTCTAGCTCCTCAAACCACTCCTCAAGTTTAGTTGGTGATGGATCATCGACCTTGATTTTAGGAACACTAATGCTTTCCTTGTGTTTCTTGTCATAGTGATGTAGTTGTCCATATATGACTATTTGTATATTGTTATACATCCTTGTATGAGGTGATTTATATATGTCATTGCTTAAAGATCCACGAGCATTAGGTGGTTGTCCCAATGAATTATTCATTCCAACATAAGCTTGATGTTGGCCAAACTAAGCAGTTGGCATAGGTGGTTGACCAAAATGATTATAGGTGTTTCCTTGAGCTTGAGGCTAACCATAAGAATGTACATTAGCACATGGTAGTTGCTGGCCATAAGAGCTATGTCCCCCATTTTTATGATTATTCCCAAGATAGTGATATTGTCCAAACGAGTGTTGCTACCCATTAGAATGTCCATGGGAGAATCTTCTCTATTCATATCTTTCCTCATATGCATGCTGGTTGCTAGAATCAACTCTTCTAAGAGCATTAGACTATGATCCAAATAAGGATTTGTAAAAAGGGCCACTCCCATGATAATCTTCATCTTGTCTTCGGTTCTTGTGTATTCCTTCAAATTGATAATTTGCTCTTGAATCGATAGGACATGTGTGCTTATACTTGGAATGATATGTTTGATTTAATTCATTGGCCTTGGAAGGTTCTCCAACCTCAAAGTTGATTCCAATTTGCTAAACATTAGTCCTAGGAGTTGAACTATCATGAATAGGCGAAACTTGTGTGTTAGGGACTACTGCATTAGCCAATTTTTCTCAAAGCAAAGTAATAAATTTATCAAATTTTGTGTTAAGTCTCATATTAAGGTAGTGAATACCATCCTTCATCTCGTTAATATCATTTGAGAACTATTGGTAGTTATGAGAATCAAGAGAAGCCTGAGTGACATAATATCTTCAGCTTGGTTAACTTGTTGGACATTTCGAGCATTGGTTGTAGTCATTTCCACTTCTTCAAGATCATGATTGAGTGCCTCATATGCATAGCATCACGATCTTTCTTATGAGTCTTAAACTATGCTTGTTTTATGTCCAAAATAGGATATTTCTTTTTATTTTTGGACATGGTAGCTATGTTGTTTTAGTGACCAATAATCACAAATTTTGTAATAACTTTTGATTACAATGTCCAAACTAAGTGATTTCTAGCTTGAGACCTTGATAATAAGGTCTTCTGTCCAATATGGTCACTGTCTTTTGTTAGAATTGTTTTTGCCTATTCTAAAACCAATTTTAGTAATTCATGCAAAGCAATGTAGGACATTGTTTTGACATTGTTCACACTTGTAAGTCAACCGGTAAGTACTTTTTTTCTTGCCAAACCCTATGGAACACCATTGCAATGCACCTGTAGCTAACATGTACCACTTGTAGTAAGCCACGAAAAGTGATAGAAGTACCTATGCCAAGCTATAATGTCCTATAAACTATCTAAAACTACCCAATTTGGCCTTGTTAGGTTTCAATTCTCTATTAAAACTTGTGGTGGTTTGAGGGAAAATTGAGATCACTATAGGGATGAAAAATAGAGCCCAATCAAGTGTAATGGTACCTTCTTAAGTCCTCCATAACGTTGTACCTGTGTGAGGAACAAAATGCGAGGGGGTGTGCAAATTTTCTCCCTAAGCTATGTTGTGCACCCCTTCAGAATCGTCAATGTGAGGGAGGATCACCTCTCTTTTGTCTCACATCTCACTCGGCATTCACTTTTCCTCTCAAGTATCATAAACATGGCAAGTACATGCTAGTCTAATCAAACATCAGAAATAAGTTTTTGATCTCTTCAATGATATGCAAGATTGATGGAAACAATAAAGGCTCGAATAAGATGGAAAATGGATAATAATTAACCCTTTAGGATTGACTCCCTACATTACAATTTTTTTACCACTTACCAGCATAGGATTCTTTCCAATTTTTATGAGCGACAATCAACTCAACAAATTAAGATAAGTGTTAGGCATTAAAGTTGTAGGAATGATCCATACAAGCATCAATAAACTCCTAAATTTTATGGGTTGGATTGATAGACACATGCACAAATCAAATAAAACCTACGGTAGGCCCTATACAGTCTTTTCAAGAGAATAATTGACTCTTAATCTCTCTCTTCAACAAGTGGTGGAGAAGGCTAAACCATTGGATATAAAGAGAGATTAAAGAGAGAAGATCAAATATACCTCTTGGATGATAAGATTGAGTGTTGATAGATACTCGATCTGATCAATACACCATCACTAATTGATCCATACTCTGCTTACTAAAATATTTATCCAATGCAATTATTAATCCATGCTATTGATTATATCCTCAATGCTTCAAGTGCCTTTGAGTGGTGCTTGGGCTATAATTTATTATCCACACTAATCATATCTTCCCAATCTTGGAGAGAAAGTCCAATGTCAGTGCTCTAAGATTGCCTTTAAGCCTTAAGCATAATGCTTGAAGCCCTCAAATGTCAAACGCCCCTTCAGATTGACTAAGATGAAGAAGAATTTAAGCCTTGCTACTATGTAGGGTCTTCAAGAGAGTAAAACACCTCCCAATCTTAAAATATTGCAACAAATATGGTCCAATAATGCTTGGAGATGTTGAAGGTAGGCTCCTTGATGCTTCTTAATGAGAAGCCCCTTCAAATGAACACCAATACATGTGGACCCAACTTAGAAACCATGGCTCCCTTATTTATTGCAATAGTAAGAATGAGGAATAATGCTTCAAAAGAGAAGGATGGCATTTAGGGAGGCTCAAGGAAGCTTTAATGTTAGAGAATCAAGCCTTAGATGCTTGAAATGACTTCAATATTTGAATAACCTACTATTGTCCTATAAATTCTAGCCATGGAAGAAAGAAATCTTCAAGACTAAGCTTAAATGCATAGGAGAAGGGATAAGCCTTAGTCTAGCCCCATTCAATAGTGCTTATGCATCAATATATGAAGCTTCAAAAGAATGAGAGTTGTTGCACATACAATAGTCCAGGATTGCCCCATTGATTTTCAAGACATTCTATGCAATGGATTCCTATTGTCCACATGGACTAGATGGATGCAAGGTAAGCAACGAGGTGCTCTTTGTGCTCCTCGAGATGCAAGGGATGAAGATTTTTAGGTTACGATGAGTGATTAGGCCATAGAGAGAAGATGAAAAGCAAGAACTTCCATGGAAGCTTCAATAGTTTGAAGAGAGAAAAGTGAGAAACCTTGGTTCTCAAAAGTAAAGGGACTCTTAGTTGTCTCTAATTCTAGTTTACTTTTCTTTTGTCAAAAAAGACTCTAAAATAGCCTCAATTAGATGACAACTTACTAAAATGGCAACAAGATCATTTTTTTGCCAAGATCCTCTTCCATGTCTTCAACAGCAGTCATTGTTAACTATAGAAGCCTATCGGGAGTCTATCCCAGTTAGACTAGACATAGCAACCAATAATGTTACCACAATTGCTTGTTCTAACCCCACTGATACCATGTTTAAAGCTTGAAAATGACTTGCTAGTTGGATCTAAACTACTATTCTGATACCAATGAAAAGAAGGTCTACTCTACTAAATTATACTAATACTTACTTCCTAGAAAACATGAAATTGAAGAGGAAATATAACAAGAATTGATGATCTTTCATTTATCAAGCTACTCCATGAATCCATGGCTACTATAGGTACAAAGAAGTACAAGATGTAACAACTAACACTAACTAGGAGTTCTTGTTGAATTTCTATAAAAAAAAGAGTCAAAATGTAAGTATATTGGTACGAAGGCCCCTTTTTATACCCCTAGAATAATGCTTCCTATTTACACTCTCCTCCCCAATTATTATCCTCTTTTCAAATTACTAGTGGTCTCATTTATCCACTCATGTCCTTCATTGCACTAATGCTATTGATGGATACTTAAAGCATCTTCAAGTATGCTTATTGTAAAATTAATGAAGCTATGATGTGACTATCATATGTAGATTGGTTGCATGTAAAGGACTAGCCTTATCCTTCACTTGGACTGATTGTTGTGACTTAGGTGAAAGTTTTATAGCTCTTTTGCATATGCTTGATCATAATGCAAAAGATATAAATAACTCCATAACTAGACTATCTTTGAGGATTTGTGTGGTCCTAAGCATACTTATAAATTTTAGTAAATTCCTCCTTATAGGGAGGTCTTATGAGGATTCATTATCTTGGTATTATGAGGCTAGATTACCTCTTTGCTTGATAAGGAAAGATGATAAGAAAACTTCATATAAAGTTTCCTTGATAATGAAATATGAATTCATGTACTATGAACAAAAGGAGGAGACTTTATATGAATTGATGTACTATGAACAAAAGGATGGACCAAAAGCTAGAGTTAAGGCAAGAATAAAATAAATATGAAGGTAGCCCTTGAATATTTATGCATAGTATTATAATCATGACATTGAATGTGCATGATAACATGTTAAAATCTTTTAAAGAGAACTTATGGTTTTGTTAGCTTGATTGAGAATGCACGCGAAGATTTGAAGTGTTAAAATGCTATGTTGTTGACTTTGGAATAGAGATGATTGAATTTTGAGAATACCCCAAGTGGGAGAGTTGTCCTCATTCCAAGCATTTATTGAACAAGGATTTCATGCACCGGTGGGTCACCTCCATGATTGCACCATGGAAAAATATCCCACTAAAGGCAAGAGACTTGGATGGACACACTATTTGATATATTGATTGAACATCAAGTGGTGCAAGGCCACCAGGGTAGGAAAGGTTTGCTCCTATGGCAGCATGCGGGTCATGGAGGCTTTGGGTACCCCACCTTGGGCCTAGGATGGGGATGAGAAACCTCCATGGCCTAACATCTTTAGATATTGGAAGACCCTATTCTAGATAAAGGGTGGATTATATGGATTGTGTCCAGACAAGGATATTCAAGTGCTTTGGATATAGGTCATGGTATAAGGAACGGAACACCAAATTGGCATTGTACATTGGAGAAGGTCCAAATGAATATATTCTTTGTGGGAGCCTTCGCTCAACCGCCAAGACCCACGGACCACTTATTGCTTCAAGCGTTCCAAGCAAGCTCTAATGGCTACCTCTCACATAGCCGACGCGCCGTCGATCCTACAAGTGTAGTGAGCTTACCTTGATGCCGATATGAGTTGCCTTCTCTCTCACACACACTGGTAGCTCCATGATCTTAGATGCTAGTTCAAGCATCCTCAACCCTCCTCCATCTCCAAGCCCCATCCGCCATAGCCACGCACGCAAGAGAAGAGAAGAGAAGAGAAGAGAAGAAGGGAAGAGGAGATGGTGAAGAGCTTCACCCTCTTGATCCCTCACTCTCACTCACTCACTCCCTCACACTCTCACACTCCCTCTCTCAAGAGCACACACAAGCAAGAAGAGGAGAACAAGAGAAGAGCTCTTGTTAGCCACACACCAAAGAATGAGGTTCCATTCACTTTTTGAACTTGATATATACAAACCCTAAAATCCCATGGGCACCCATCCCTTTTTACATGACCGGCCATTGTGGCAAGGTCCCTTTTTCTAATTCCCTCTTTTTACTTCATGCCCTGGGCCTATGTTCGACTATTCTTTTACAAGTGGCATAGGAGGGAGCCTGGCGCTCTTTTACAAGAGTTTCAAAAGTTTTTGAGGCGCCTTTTATTTAAAACTACGCTTTTGGCCTCGGCTTTAGCTTTAGAGACCGCCTGCGTGTCTTTGCTCCTTCTGCATCTTCTTTCCGTTTTTTCATTCATTCTTCCGCCTTCTTGGCTTGGGGCCATTCATTCTTCCGCCATCTCAAGTTGGGGTTAACATTACCCCCCTTCGAGATGGGTGCCAGTCCCATGGCACTCTTGTCGGCTGTTGGTGTTGAAGACTCAGTTGGCGAAGCAGTCGTGTAAGGGCAAGGCGATGTGTAAACTCGGGTGCTCGTGGAAGCATGGTAGGAAGGTTGGTTGGAGAAGTCAAACGGATGGCAAGTGGTTGACGGGGGCCTCAAAAGTTGGTGGTTGGTCGCCTTGGTGATGCTTGAAAGGACAGGGTGCGGTGCTCTACCTAAGGAGGGGGTGCAGGGGGAATGGGGAGTTGGTTCTAACCACAGGGTAGCCTGGGTGATATCCCATGCATGGGGGCCCCATTCGTGCAAGAGGTGCAGTGCGAGTGGTCTAGGGTGATAGGTCTAACCATAGGCGAGTGGACCTCCCTAGGTATGTCCTGCCCTTGATGGGCCCTAAGCATGAAGTGGGGGAGCAAAAGGGGCTAGGGGGTTGGGGGGGAGCCAGCCGACCGGAGCCACCGGGCATGCCTAACTTGAGGACCCCTAGGTGCAGTGATTGTGCTTTATGTGGGGCTAAGTGCATGTGTAAGTGAGCTATTTTGGTTATTCCATGTGTAATGTTCCGTTTTTTTTTTTGAGTGGTAATACAATAGTAGAACGACAGCCTGTACCTAATCTTCCTTGTCTGATTCAGGCAGAGAAGGGGGACCGGATGGATTTGCTCAAAAATTGATAGCTTTGCATGTACCCTTTGAGGTTCATGTGGATGTGGAGGGAGGTGGTGGAGAGGAAGGGATGGTTGCACCTAGTGAACTGGCTGTGGTTCATATCCTCTAGGAGAGTTATGCAAAATGAGGGGAGAAGGCTAGCTCTCATCATTAAATGCGCCATGGCACAGCTGTCAATGGCGTTAAGGTCAAAAAAGAGGGGAGGCAAGCCACGCTCTTGTGGGATCGGGTTCTGCTTGAGTAGTAGCTTAAGTAGCCTAAGATAGTTATAGGTAGTTATGAAGGCTGGATCAGGGCATGAAGAGAAGTCTGCGAGAAAACGCGTCATGGAATCATTTAGGCTTCCCGAGTCAAAAAGGAGGGCATGCTCGAAGGAGGCGGCATTGGAGTTGTAGTTGATGGGAAAATCATGATGCCCATGGAGGGTGGCAGCAAAATCCACTCCTACCCTACGAGGATACACCATGAATGTGGGGTCGTTCCTCTAATATCGCACACTCGTCTCCTCCATAGGGGTTGGTAGTTGTAGCTGTGTACAGTATGTGGTATTTCGAACACCTTGTCTTGCCAAAACTCTGCTTCCTCCGTTCCCCATAGGGTGGGGTCCTTTCCCTTTCTTCCAGCCATTTTTGTCCCAGTCGGCCGCCAGTCGCGATCACCTCCTCCATCACCTTGATCGGTAGGACCCTCCGCAGGCTATTAGGCATGAGGAAGATGAAGGTGAAGGGGTCTTTTTCATTTTCTTGCCGTTCCCAAATCACCAGCTCCGTGTGGAATCCAACAGGGAGGTCATCGGGGCGGTGGGAGGGGTGTGGACGGCCGCATGACTGGTTTGGCCCTTAACTGCTTCCTAGCTTCTTCAACTAATTTTCTACGTCTCTCCCTTAGCGCCGTTTGTCTTTCCAAGGGTGGATCAATCTGTTGCTGCTCTTGAACATGCGGCGAGGGGGGTTGTGGGATTATCTCTTTGCTAGTTCTCCTCATAACGAATGCAAGGTCAGCCTCCTCCCCCTGCCGATCTTCTAGTTGCGCTCCTTTTTCAAAGCCCAGTGTGTCCAATTCCTGGGGAGCTAGGCCGGCCAGTAATAGGTACTTCCGTTGCTCTTCTACGCTTACCTAACCTCCACAGGTTGGGGTGGCATTTGTAGCCCCGCATGCAAGGCTCTATGTGCGATGCTCAATTTTTTCTGCACCACCTCCAATGACTCCTTTCCCTCTAGCCGGGTCATGTCCAGTAATGTGTTGAGGAAGGTCTATTGCTGGGCACTGAAGGCTGTCTGGGCTGTGTCTGGTTTACCTTCTTCAAGGATTTTTTCTTTCTCCACCAAAGAGAGGCGCCGTGCCAGTGTCTTCACCTGTTTCTCGTTCTGCGCGGCCCATTCCTCTGCTCTTTTGTTCATTCCTTCCATGCTCTCCCCCTGCTTCTGTGCCAGGGTTACGAGCTTCTGCTCTTGGGCTTTGAGTTCTCTGCTCATATTCTCGTGCTCTTTCCTTCCTAGGTGCATTTGATCGATCATGGACTTGATCTCCTTTTGCTGCTGCTCCCTCTCTTTCTTCCTCTCCTCCTCTTTGGCATTTAGTTCCTCCATCATTTGCTCGATGTTGGCAGTTTTTGCCTCCAATTCCTTTGCATCAGGAGGAGCTTATATTCCCGCTGCATCTGTACCAGTTCTTGGTTCTCATCCTCGAGACGCTATTTGTAGCTTTCTTCCATGTCTTCCTTGGCCTTTAATTTCTGCTTGAGGTCAAAGATCTGTCGTTGTTGCATGGATATTGTGCGGGGTTTCTCCAGCTGGAAGGTGGCTACTAACTCCTTTTTTGCCACCAACTCAGCCACCGCCATTCTCTTTTCTTCCTTCGCCCTCTTCAATTGGGAGAGCAACTCGACCACGTACTCGTCATAACTGGCTGGTGAAGTCATTATTGTGTGGGTTGGGGTTGTCGAGCCTTCCACTCTTGGATGCTTCTGGTCCTGTCTCGACTCAGCATCTGCGGCTAGTCTCTTTTGCCCCGTGGCCGTGGTTTTTGTGCTCTTTCCTTGGGCCATTTCTTTACTGATAAAATATTACATCCAGGCCACGAAGTTGGAAACCTCCATGCTGGTGGGGATGCTAGGGGTGAGGGTGGTTGGTTCGGTGGAGGGTGCCATGAGGGTGGGGATAGGATGGAGGGGGGCTTTGCCTTTGCCTTCAAGGACAGCGGGCGGCGCGACTTCTAGTACCTGTGTACTAGAGCTAGGCCCTTCTTCCCTCAGTGGGGTCCAGGCTCTCGGATCATCAGCCCTGCACTGCTGCTCAATGGACCGTTGTGTGGCTTCGGCCAAGTCCTCCTCCTCCTTCCTTCTTAGTTCCTCTTCTTTCTCCGTAGCTCTTCTTTGCCTCTCTTTTTGAGCTTTCCTGTACTCTTTCTCCAGTTTCTCCTTTTCTTCCTGCTCTTCTCTTTTTCTCTTCTCACCCTCCTGTTTTGACACCTTTTTAGCCCTCTTGACTTCTTCTTTTGTTTCTTCTTCTTCCTGTTTCTTCTTCTTCTCCCTCTCCTCGGCCTCCTTGAGGGATCGTCTTTTTGCCTTTTCCAAATCCTCTTTCTCCTTCCTGCAGCCTTCATCCGGCTTCTTTTTCTTCTACATTGTCT
Organism: Lygodium microphyllum; assembly: GCF_053477565.2. Lineage (NCBI taxonomy): Eukaryota > Viridiplantae > Streptophyta > Polypodiopsida > Schizaeales > Lygodiaceae > Lygodium > Lygodium microphyllum. The sequence continues at coordinate 30,669,074 of NC_141135.1, forward strand.
TCTTCTTGGGTTCCTTGGCCTACTTTTTTTGCTTGATTTCTCTTCTTGCCCCTGCCCTTCCTTATCAGTCTCGGTCTTGTCGCTGGACCTCTCTTGGTCCTCATGAGGGGATGACCTGTTGGGTGTTTCTCCTTCCCCTTCTTCTGCATCCTGCATCTCTTTCACTGCCTCCTGGATGAGCACAGTCAAAATGCTTCCATAGGCAATGAACGAGGCCTTCTTTCTTTCCGTGGCCTTGGAAGTTGGAGACTCTCCTCCTGCGGGTGTGCTTCCTGAAGCTAGTGCTTTAGCTGCATGGTCGATAGTTTTGCGTACATAGTCATTCCAGTCGACTTCATGCAGGGTGTGAACCGCTACGTTCTCCAGCACAGGCACGCTGATTCGGTGCATTAAGGCATTGTAGTGCTGGTTGGAGAAGAGCGCGTGTACTAGTTTTGCTTGCAATCTGGTTTCCGCATCAGGAATGTGTTGGATGCTGACACCGTCATTTGTTAGCACGTCCTCCATTCTCATTTTCAGCATGGTGTACACATCCCTCTTCTGCTTATTCTCTATTTTTGGCTCTAGTCCCAATGCCTTCTCCACCAAGGCAGGGGTTAAGCGAACTTGCACCTATTTGGCATTTTGTCCCCTTCCTATCGTGACGGTGCCGCACTCATTGTCAGGGTCGTAAGACCTGAGAAACTCCACACACTTTGTGTGGTCAGGTTCTTGCGCAAATTTTTCAAGGTACTTGGTGAAGTTGCATTTTTCAACGACTCTCTTGGCCACTTCCTCTTTGGCCACCAAACCCTCTATGTTGTGAATGGTTTGGAACTTTAGTTGGTTGTAGGTGCGGCTCTAAAGAGTAATGATGTACTGCGCTCTTTCCTCTTCTGTGAACGGAAGTCGGTGGGCACGGTCTTGCTGCGACATCTTTTGTTCCTGTCATAAACCCACGTTTCCATTAGTGCTTTCAAATTAACAATTCGTAAGAAAAGTCATAGGCTAGAAAAGAAAGACTCTATGTGTTTATTGAATGAGAGCATTAAAATTCTATCCAATGTGGAGTCTTCCCTTTCAGCTTTAACTTTTTGCCCTTTATTTCAAAGTTCTCTTGACATTTTCCTACCTCGCTCGTTGTCTACATGCTCATGCGTTTTGCTTGATTTTCATTGGTTTTAATTGATTCACCTCTCTCCCCTCTCTTGATTCACCTCACTCCACTTCCCTTCCGAGCTTGAGAAGAATCCTTCCTAGAATTGAAGGTTTTGGAGGTTGAGGACCTTTGGCAATGGGTCTTAGGAGTTACTGGCGTAGGAACCAACTGTAGAAATCGGGGTTGTACTCTAACTAAGGTGCGCAATCGAGATCAAAAGGGCAAGTGCCAACGTGTGTTATGTAAGTGAGAACATATGTTAGGAAGTCACCGGAAGCACCGCGGCTAGCAATATGTAGCTCCTCCTTAGTCAGTAGCGATCGAGGTAAGGGTGTCCCTTGATGTGCTCTTCCAAGGGGCAGTCACGAAGAGTGGTTAACACTCTATACGAGGTTGGCGCGATATAAGTGGGGTCGTACTCCGCTGTTTTGATTGCGCGGCATTGCTCCACCTTGGTCATGACTCGGCATCCCTCTACTTCCCATTACAATCTAAGAGTGTACCAATGCCGCAAGAATGGGGATTCAGTCTTAGTAAGTTTGGATAATTCTGCAATGTCTTGGTCGGTGATGGTAGAAGTGGTTCGCTAATCGTATGATGTGATGAGGTGCTGTTTGAGGGCTTGCTCTTTAGAGACCTCGCTGTTGAGCAATACAGCAGTGAAGTTTGCTGCCTTTGCGAAGGCAAGTTCAAACATCTCCCAAGCACAAGGCATCGTACGAACTTCAGTTGCAAAAGGCTCAGGCAACAAGCCTAAGTCCAAGCGGTCATAGCTCAGAGCTAGCTCTATGAAGGTGGCATCGAGCCTTCTAATGCAATCAACCATGTCATCCCTTGTATCTTCGGCTAGATTTGAGGCCAGTGTCAAAAATGATTTCCGCTCGTAGGAGGGTTTAAGATGTGCTGGTGGTTGGGGTTTGATAGAACTAGAGCCTGTGACAGTGGATAGTTGTGGTTGCGGGTGTGCCTTAGGTTGCGGTTGGGCTTCCTGGCTTAGGGCTGGGGAAGTAGCAGCTACGTCTGATGGACTGCTACCTTCAGAGTGGATTAGTGTAGTCAGATGGGTTCTAGTGGGTGATGGGTCATCCAACGATGTCTTTTGTTTGGGCCGGTAGGCTTGTTCGACTCTCTCAGGCATATGTGTGGATGGGCCTAATGGATGTGGGCCTGGAGAGCACTGCGGTTTATGATTTGAAGTTTTATGGGGTTGGTGGTGATCGGGCTTGGGGGTAGCATATGAGTGGTGGTCTTGGCCATGTGGGCTCTAGGGATCCATAACCAGGCATTCCCCTCATAGTAGCCTTGTGCGTGCAAGAGGGCTTTAGGGACCCACCTTCGCCTGATCATGCACTGATTTTAGTAACTATGCCTTGGTGTCCTAGGTTTAGAGCTTTGGGTCTTATGAGGTTGTATGTGATGACTTTTAGGCAGCGGTTGCGGTCGTTTAGGCCTCCATTGGAAACTAGGTTGTTGAGCCTTAGCTTTGGTTACCACGAGCAACAGTTCTTGAGAGGTGGTGGGTGGTGGCCGAGCACTACCCTTCTCCTTAGATTCGGATGCTAATAGTTCTATCGGTGGGCATGCGGATTGTTCCATCGCGCAACCCTTGCTGAAAGGTGCATCAATGCGGATGTTGCCTGCGAGGTGAATGCACTGCAACTCATAATCGACGTGGCAATGAGTTTGCTTCTTGAAGGTTTGCCCTAGCAGCGTCTCTGTGCCTGCGTCCTTGGCATTTGGCAGCACGTAGAAGATCATTGGTACAGTTTCAGACTCGACAGAAACAACGACCCTGCACTTACCGAGAAGTGCATAGGAGCGGCCCCCATATGGATTTAATTTGGTGTTAGTGGGTTGTAGTGGTGGTTTGCCAAGTTGGGTCCAATGATCGTGAGTCAAGGCATTGAAGTCCACTCCCTCGTCAATTAAGGCATTGAAGATGCATGTTTGCTTAGCAGTGTGACTGTGATGTGCAGGTATACAGGCTCCATGATTTCCTCATCCTCATCATCGATTTCGGTGATGGTGGCTACTCGGACCTTGACTGGTGGTTCCAACATGGGTGGTTCGTGCAAAGGATGCATGGGGAGATAGTATTTCTTGACACGGCTGCCATTGAAGAAGCCTATTCCTTCGTCGGCTAGAGTTTCGAGCTCGATGTTGCTAGTTCGGATGATCACATAGACTCTGAAAGGTCCAAGACTCCGAAACTTCATTTTTTGCTTGTGCCTCTTAATTGAGTATAGGAGCACTAGGTCACCTTGTTCGAAGTCGCATTGCTTGACATGCTTGTCAAACCAGTTCTTGCGTCATGCCTTCTCACATATGAGTGCATGAGTGGCGAGAAGGCGAGTCTCCAAGAGGTGTTCGAGCTCTACTAGGCATTGCGTCCATGCCTCCTTTCCTTCCCATTGCTCCTGAAGTGCAATTCATAGGCTAGGCACGAAGAATTCTACGGGGAGAATTGCTTTGGTTCCATAGGTCAACCTAAAGGGGGTCTGTCCGACGGCTGTTTTGTAAGCTTTTCGGTAAGCCCTTAAGGCTGCCATCAGCTTGTTTTCCCAGTCGTTGCGCGAGGCCGAGACTACCTTGGTTAGGACGTTGACAAGAATCTTATTTGTGGATTATGCCTGGCCGTTTGCTTGAGGGTAGTATGGGGAGGATTTCTGATAGATAATTAGAAAGGTGAATAGGAGATGAGCTATCACTTCATTGATGAAGTGTGTCCCCTGGTCACTGACTAGTTCGATGGGGCATCCGAATCGCGAGATCACCTGCTCCCACAAGAACTTGACAGCTGTTCGAGCATCATTCTTTCGTGTTGCCCTCGCCTCTGCCCACTTCGTTAGGTAGTCTGTGGCCACAATGATGTATTTTGCCTGAGAATACTGTGCAGCGGGGCTGATGGGTCCTATGAAGTCGATTCCCCATTTTTCGATAGGTTGTCGTGCAATGATTGGGGTCAACTCCATTTGATCCTTGTGGATCAGGACCTTCGTCCACTGACATTTATCACAATGCTTAACAAGTCGTACGGCATCATGAAACAGTGTTGGCCACCATAGTTGAGACTGCAACTCCTTGCAGGCCGTCGTGTCTCCGCTAAAGTATCCACCAGCAATCCCACTCTGTGCCTCTAAGAGCATGTCGTGCATCTCATGTTCACACACGCATCTGCACAGTAGTCCATCTTGCCCTAAGCAATACAGTTGGCCTGCTATCAATTGGTAGGGTTGGATTTTGAGAATAAGTCACCTCAGCCTTGCCTTCTCTATTGGTCATTCAGGCAGTCCGTGCTCGAGCACTTGGACTATGTCATCTGCCCAATATGGCGTTAGATTGGCCTCTAGGTTGTGCTCACCAGGTTGGCACAACACTGCCCCCACAGCAAATTTAGAAGCATCGATATGCACATGGAAAGTTATGGTCCAATTCGAGGCTCGTAGAATTGGTGATGTGGTTAGAGCCTTCTTCAACTCTTCATATGCTCATTGGCATGCCTCAGTCCATTCAAAGACAATCAGTAGCTTATATAAAGGTCTAGCTATCGATGCGTAATTCAACACAAACCGTTGATAGTATCCCGTATGGCCTAAGAAGTATTGAACTCCCTTGTAATTGGTTAGGGGTGGAAGGTTGACAATAACCTTGACTTTCGAGAAGTCAGTGGCAATGCCGTTCTTTGACACCACGTGGCCGAGGATGCATCCATGCTTCATCCAAAACTGGCATTTCAAGGGGTTCAAGGAGAGACGATATAGGCGACACCGGTCAAAGACTGCTTGGAGTTTTTTCAAGTGTTCCATCCAGGTCGAGTGAACGCAGAGGTCATCGACAAAGACTTCCAACTCCTTGTGAAGCATGTCTTTAAATATGGTGCACATGAGACGTTGGAAGGGCATTAGTCAACCTGAAAGGCATGACTATGTAAGCAAAAATGACCCACTCGGTGGCAAAGGCAGTCTTATGTCTGTCGGCAAGAGGCACTTGTACCTGATTATATCCTGAGAAGCCATCTAGAAAATTGTAGGCCTCCTTGCCTGCCACTCTTTCAAGCATGTGCTCGATGTATGGCAATGGGTAATTATCCGTTTTAGTAGCAGTGTTCACCTTCTTGTAATTGATGCACACTCTAATTTTTTCGTTTTTCTTCATCACGATGACTATGGGTGATACCCAGTCCATGTGCTCAATTTCGTAAATGAATCCTTCTCTCATCAGCTTGTCAATCTCTTCCTTGATAGCATGAGCGTACTTCGAATTCATTGGGTATGGTCGCTGCTTCACTGGCACTGTGTCTGGCATCATGGGTATGTTATGAGTCACTACACGTGGGTCTACCCCCTTAAGCTCTTCTAAGGACCATGCGAATACGTCCACATACTCTCGCAAGAGAGTGACAAGACTCGTTTCTTCTTCCTCAGTTAAGTCATCGACAATGAAGACTGGTCGGGGTGTATCCCCTTCCCGGGCTAAGTTCACCTCTTCGACTTTGGCTGGTCCCTCGATTGGTTCGCTCCTTTGCCCATGCCGTTTGGCACCTAACAAGATCACTATCCTATCTCCTTTCTTGACTTTCGTAAATCGTTTAGGGAGGCCCAGTGGTTTTTGTTGTTCATCCATTCGTGTGTCCTTGGGTTGGTTTACCCTTCCCTGCTTCGATCGTCTGCGCCTCAGGTGGACAGGTAGGTCCCCGATTGTGCGTTGGGTCTTGGGCGGCCTAGGTATTTCTGGGTCGCTATCCGAGCTTACCACCGACTCAGAGTCGAACTCGCTGTCTTTGCTAGAAGAGGGGGTCTCCCCTGGTGGTCGCAGTTCAGATGGTGATTCTGCCCTAAGTACTGGTGTCGCTCCTAGTTGAGCTATGCCTGCTTGCTTAAGGTCTATGGCTCCTACGCGTTCTAGCCAGGCGCGATCACAATTTATGTGCATGAGTCCTCGCTCTGTCCTGTAGGCACTTCTTTTTTGCGGTTTGGAATCCGCCCGTATTTGTTCTATTTCGTGTCCCTCCGTGTCGTATTCTATCGAATCCATCTCACCCTCACTTCCATCAATGAAGGGTTGACAGTCTTCGTACTCGTCGTTAGAGTCCTCTGCACCAGACTACTCATCGTCTCGTAGGGCTTGGTACATCTCTTGTCGTTGATCCGGGACTAAGGCCCAGTTGTACATAAGGTTCAAGTCATGCACCCTGGTCCATTGCCACTTGGATTCGCCTAAGAGATCCTGGAATGGTTTGAAGTTTGCTACTGAATTGTCAGCCAGCTTGTCTATTAAGTATTCCAGGGCCTCCTGGAGTTCTCTCTTGTTGCCTGGCACTTGAAAGGTGATGGGCTTAGGTCTCCTAAGAAGGGTTCCTTCCATCATGCAAACTGGTATAGAGGGCATGCCATCAGTCGCGCCCATCATCTTGATGGCTTGCTCATGCGTCTTTTGATCTGAGAATGGCAGGTCGACTGTAGCAAGGACATGCATCCAATCTCACTCATCCTCTGGGCATGGGATATACTTGGTCAGGGGCCCATAAGACTTCTTGACCTAACTATCACCCTTGAGCAGCGAGGAGATGGCATCCAAGTTGACTGGTGAGGTCTTTCAATTGTCCATCTCTACCCTCACAGCTTCCGTCCTGTTGCCTAAGAATATCAAGCCATGACCCCAATCTTCAATAACTCTAGCATTGCGCATCTAGGGCCGGTCTAACAGGACATCGTAATCCACCCCCTTCATGACTATAAAATCGACAAAGAACTGGATATCTGTGATTTTCACTGGCCAATTTTTAAGTACCCCGAATGGCCTCACCCTCATGCCGTTTGCTAATGTGACATTAAACTGAGTGATCTCAACAGGTGGGTTTTCCCAAGTCTGTAGGACTGCATGGCTTAGCACACTAACCCCAACTCCCGTGTCTACGATCCCCTTTCTCATTGTGTCTCTTAAGGCAGCCTGTTCTCATGGCCCCTCGACCCACTGCTTGAGGTCTTGCCATAGGGTGGGATGCTGCTCAAGCAAATCTCCTAGGCTTAACATCACTGGGGTGGTCACTAGCGTGGTAAGGAGGCTGTCGGCTACTCGTCCCTCTCCTACGTCGGATTGTCCTGGCCTGCGACCATGACTGATTTGTGGGCCTGCAGCATCAAGGCTTGTCCTAAGGGGTACTGTTTGCGGTGTGGTTGCATCTCCTAACTTTGATTGAGGGGGTGAGACTGCCGTGTTCATGTTGGTGAGATCCTTGCTCTTGTCCTCTAGGATAGGCTCAACATCCCTTAAGTGCTCTTGGGCCTTGTTTATCCAGTCCTTCACTTTCTCTATGGCCTCGAGTTGGCACTTCGGATGCGGGTACTCCCCTACCTTGGCACTTCCCTTTTCGGCCATCTTGGGGGCTAAAGTTTTCGTTTCTGCATCCGCGATTTTCTTTCCAATAGGTAGAGTTATAGCACTCTCAACTTTCAGTACGATCTTAGCCTCCGACCTCCTCTTCCTTCGCCTGTGGCTCTTCTTCCCTATCGAGGCTGTGTCGAGGTTGCTGGGTCCCAGTAGTGATATGCCGGCCTGCTTTGTCTGGGCATGGGTCATGACCCGCAACGGGATAGGTGTGGCCTCCCCATCAAGGTTATCGACCCCAAACAGCCCCAATGGAACAGATGGTACTTCGGCTGAACTTGTAGAAGGTTTCCGCTTTGGGCAATCGACGAAGAGATAGGTGATTCTGCACTCAACACACCTTAGGTTAGCTTTGTCTCTGTTCTGTTGCTCCCTCTCGGGGCAACGTGATGAGACATGACCTGGGTGACCGTAAGTCCAACAGATGATTGGATCCTGCGTCTGCCCTCCTAGGCCTCTATCCCATTCTCTCCTTAACGCCATCACTGGTACTGGTCGATAGTCCATAAGGACTGCGTTGCCCTCGTCGCCATAAGAGACATAAGGGTATAAGTAAGTCTCTTCCTCATTTGGCTCTTCCACGTAGTGGACTAGAGAGTCACTCGGTGGATGGGTCACATGGGTGGCCTAGGTATACCCATAGGGTTTATGTCCATCTTGGGGACTGCCAGCTTAATGTCGTTTGGCATAGGGAGGGCCAATGGGGCTCCCCTTCTGAAAAGTGGCTGAGGTCTGTTCGCTAGGTAAGGCTGACCATATGGTTGGGAGTACGGAAGTCTCCTGGGCAATTTGCAATGATAATGTCATAACTGAACCTGCCGCAGTTAGCATAAGGTCTCAACCGAGGGTCTTGACACTCGGCTGGCAAATGGTTTCCGCCACAGTACACACATTGGACGTGTCGCTGTGTTGGTCATCTCCACAAGTCTTGCAGCTTGACTATCTCCATCTTGACATCAGCCAAGACTTGGTTCGTCTCGGTGGCCTTCCGCTTATCTTGAGATGATGGGGCTGGTCACTCACCAGAGGTTGATGCTCTTTCTAAACCTCACGAGATGGCTTCTTCTGAGTTGGAGCTCCTCTCTCTCAGTTGATCGTCAACTCTGATAGCTTCCTTAGAAACCCTCGCTAGCGTGTCTCGATGCAAGCTCGAGTTGGCTGCCAAGGCCTTATACAGTTTCTCGTTTTGAATTCCGCTGATGAACACAGTTGAAATTGCTCTTTCAGTCGGTCGTTCACTTGTAGGGATTCTCTTGAAGAGGCTCCTTACGTGGGTTATGTAATCACGAATGTCTTCCTTCTCCTTTTGCTTGACGTTCATCAGTCATACTAGCAGATTGTCAGAGTATCCAGTCTCGACAAATCTCTTAATGAAGAGATTCTTGAGGTTATTGAAGTTTGCCCGCTCTGCGGCGTCTAAGCTTGTATACCAAGTCCTGCCCTTGTTACCTAAGCAGAGCCCGACTGCTTGAGAATGCTGAGTCAGATAACTGAGGCTATTGGCTTCGCAGACTTGCTCGAACTACTCTACAAAGCTGTATGGGTCGTCATGGGGTTGGTACTTGTCAAGCTACTTTTTGACTATTGGGATTTTAGACTGGCTCTTAGAGCCTTGGGTTGCTCCTAACCCTGCCAGTATTGAGGTCACCAATGCTGCAGCACTTTGCTCTACTGTGGTGTTGTCTAACAATCGCTTCATAAGAAGCTCACTCAGCGTTAAGTCTCCTTCTAGGGCTCTCTTGTGATCCGTTCGGTTTCTGTCGGCTAAGTTCAGCACTCGTTGTACCTCAGGCAACTCCATGCTTTGTCTTTGACTCCTGGCCTGCTGGTCTCTATTGTATGCGGCTATGCCTTGCAATGCCTTGTGGGCTAGCTTCCTCTCTTCTTCTAAGTTTGTGATGATAGCATCTGCTGTCCGACTGCGGTGCTCATATCGAGCGTGCGCATCGTAGCTGCCTGCTGATCAGTTTTGCTGAATAGCCTCCGGGAAGATGCCTAAGTCAAGTTCTTCGTTAGGCCTACAGTCTGAGCTTTCCTTTGCCATAGTCGAGTTCTCGTGCTTCGCCAAGCTATCGATCAGGTTGAGTGGGTTTGCCAAATCCCCTTCGTTTGCGCCGCTTGCTTGGTCCTACTTGGCGTGTTGATGGTTTGTCTCTATCTGTGGGTTCTCTCCTATTCATGGGTTCCTTGAGTGGCTTATCTAAGTGAGTTCCTTGTCTTATTAAATACTGTCCTCAAGTTATCTCCACTCCATGCATGTGTTCTTTCTGGTGCACTTGTGTTCAATTAGGCTTTCAGTTTTTCTTAAGTGCACTTCAAGTGCGGAAATTCAAGGTGAGTGCGGTAAACAGCCTCTAAGCGTCTCATGCACCCTCTGGCCTGATAGGCTTTGTCAATCAATTCTCTGGCCATCTAGACGGGATTTAGGGCCTTTCGGTTACGTTGCCTTGCCATTTTTGGGCTCAATCAGGGTCTTATGGCTCATGGGTTACCTCTAGGTCTCTGGGTTTCTAGGTATCGCAACAGCCCACTCAAACTATCAAGCGGCTATGCCTTACGATTTTGTCCACCCCGTGCACCAAAATTAGGTTCTCAATGTTAGGAGGGCTTACGACAGGTTGCATTGTTGAGCTCGAGTTGGGTTAGGTCAAATTTCTGAGAAATTGAGGCAGACACACACTCGGCCCAACTGGTCCAAATTGTTGGGGCCAAGTGAGTGACTCGGACGGGCCGAATCGCACTTGTCTGAGTGCAAAAAGTTTTTCGCGGGCCAAGGTCTGAGTGGCATGACTCGGACGGGCCGAGTCAAATGTTGGGCCGAGGGCCGATTCGGGTCCTGGGCCAAGTGGACTTCGAGCCGAGTCAAATGTTGGGCCGAGGACCGATTAGGGTTTCCAGGTCGAGGCCCGAATAGGTGGGTCCGAGGGCCGAGTCTGGGACTCGGCCTAACAAAGGCCGTTCGGACGGGCCGAACGTGGCGCGACGAATGCCGCACGATGACAATTTCGATCAAATCTCCCAAGTTAGGCAATCATCCCAAGCACAAACTTCTAGATCTTGGCTAAGGCACCAAGGGAAGTGATTGGTATACCTAGGGTGAGCAGTAGGCTCTCCGATGATGAGATCGAATCGAATCGTTGCGAGGCTCTCTCTCTCTCTCTCTCTCATTGCAATGGTTGCAAATGAGCTTTCCCTTGGCCTCTTGGCTCTTAAACCCCTTCCCGGGCAAGGCTTTGACACTCCCAATCACTCACTTGCCGACATTAAGCATCCCAAGCAAGCTTTTTGCCATTTTTTGCATGATTTATGCCCTGTTTTGCCCTGTTTGCAATAGTAGACCCTACCCTTTCCCGATTCGATTTCATAATCCTGTCCTAGACTAAATGCAACGAGAATCGAAAACAGCAATCTGAAATGATTTCTCCTTGTTTTTCAATCATCAAACAAATAAAATAACCCAAAATACTTACTTGTTTCAAAGATCAAAACACCCAACCTTCCTACCTATCTCAAGCTCCGTTTCGGGGATGAATCCCTTACTTTGATGCTTGATATGGGGTGCGCAAGCGCTCAAGCTTTGAATCCGTTTTCCGCGGCAACGGAACCAAAATGTGGGAGCCTTCGCTCAACTGCCAAGACCCACAGACCGCTTATTGCTTCAAGCGTTCCAAGCGAGCTCTAATGGCTACCTCTCACATAGCCGACGTGCGGTCTCCTACAAGTGTAGTGAGCTTACCTTGATGCCAATATGAGTTGCCTTCTCTCTCACACACATCGATAGCTCCACGATCTTAGATGCTAGCTCAAGCATCCTCAACCCTCCTCCATCTCCAAGCCCCATCCGCCATAGCCGCGCGCACAAGAGAAGAGAAGAGAAGAAGGGAAGAGGAGATGGTGAAGAGCTTCACCCCCTTGATCCCTCACTCTCACTCACTCTTTAGAGACTGCTTGCGTGTCTTTGCCCCTTCTCCATCTTCTTTCCGCTTTTTCATTCATTCTTCCGCCTTCTCGGCTTGGGGTCATTCATTCTTCCACCATCTCGGGTTGGGGTTAACATTCTTGGTACTATTTTCTAAAGAGTATTAGATCTTGTATTTGAGTTTGTGCCTAAAATTACATAAATAAACCTTCTTCTTAGGAGACTAATTAAGGAATGTATTTTTATATGTCAAATTATATATGCTAGGTAATTAGACAACTAAGAAACTCTACCTTAAAAGGGAAGTAGGAGAGTGGATCCTCAACAGATCTATCCTATGGTAGGATGGCTCAAGTCAAGAGATTTCTCTCAGAATGATAAAATAGATGCAAGTAGACAGGGCTGAAATGTCTATCATCCTAGGAAGGTTGATTTATGTTGGGGATTAAAGGCCACCTATGCATATCTACCTATATTTACTTATTGTCTACACAATTGTACACTGTAGGTGGTGGTCGCCCGTTAGTATCACTTTATTCTTTACATAACAATAGAATAAGGGAAGGCAGATTACACATTGTGACTATTGGAATTTCCATGTCCTGTCTTGCTCTCTCTTACATAAATCTCCATAGCTCTTGCTTCCACTCATGCTTCTACTCTTGCTCCACCTTTCAATTGAGCGATGTCATGCCACTATGCCTTTCAATTGAGCAATGTCGTGCCACTATGCGAACACAGTGTGAAAAACCCTCAAGTGTATCATTATCCAATTTCTTATTGATTTAGAGAGTCAACGTCATATTAGTCATTAATGTCAATGTCTGTAGTATGGACGGTTCAAAAATGTGGGATTTTTGGATAATTTTAGTCTATTTTTTATATTTTGGATATTATTTCTTCTAAATATTCTAAAAAGGTGTAGAAAACTTCTAGAATAGGGTGACATGCAAGAAGCAAGTTGCTTTTTAGTCAGTTTTGGGGAGATCTCATGCAAAAAGAAGGACTCTCGCATTCCAAGGATGCACAATTGCAGTTTTCAAGCAACAAACAGTACTCTAGATGGGAATAAGAAAGAGTGATCTTGGAGAATTCTAATCAAGTGTCTTGGGGTTTTAACTCCCCTTTTAGAGCCAACGAAACCATCAGATTTTCTGTCTAAGTAGCAAAGAAGAAGCTAGTGTTTTGTGTGCGTTTTTTGTCTACCAAGGAGCTCCATGAGATCTAATGCTTGGAGATTGCTTTCGAGTAGTCCCATATAACAATTTTGTTTTTCTTCTCAGGTTTTATCAATACATAGTGCTTTGAATCATTGAGCTTTGTCTTGATCTTGTGTACCTCTTGTGCCTATTCTTTTTCTTCTCTTCTATCTCCTATTCTCTACTTCCTCCTCTCTCTAATCCTTGGTGGATACAACCTTTCGACTAAAACCCCTCCAACAACGGGCATTCAAAGAGCTTCTTTAGCATTGCATTTAGCTCGGAAAGAAGAAATTGTTTAATAGTAGCCACAAACTGAGATATCCATAAGTCCCATAAGGCTTCCACTTGCTTCAACTTACTCCAAAGTTGTTTAAGACCTTATGGGGGAGTGTTTGAATATTATCAAGTGGTCTATTGTGGCCCATGTAGTGAATACCAACCCCCTAGCCTTATAGGAACATCCACGCTATTTGCACTTGCATTTTTAGTCCATGTATTGCCTATTCCAAATCACCTATAACTCACTACTCCTTGCTCCATGCTTGGGAAAATCATTGCTCACCATTTGGGCATTGCTCTAGCATTGGAGGCTTAGTTTCAAGTACCATTTCAAGTGCATATTCTTAGCCATTAATTGTGAAAATAGGGCAAGTTTTGCTATATAGTATCTAAGTAGCATGTATGTAATGCTTATGGGGCAAGTTTGTAACACTCAGATGTCACTTTGATGCTTGGGCAACCTTCTTGGACTTATCAGAGCTTCATTAGCTCAATTATTGCAGAGTTTATTGTTACATCAAACTTTGGACAACAAGCATTCACTGTGAATGTCTAAGCATTGCATACCTATATGATATTCGAGTATGCTATATGGATATGTTGATGCGTGAAATTGTTGCTTATGCCCGGATATGCTTATGTTGAGCTCTACATCTTAGATTTAAGCTTAGTTGGTTGCATTTGAGTAGTGGTTATTTGCTTCAGTGGTTTTCACTCACAAGCTTGAAGACATTGAATGCATATGCTCCAAGATGTATGCATGATCTATTTTAGGTATTCGAATGCTATAAGCTGTATGCATTGAGCTTCCTTTTCTATTTTGGATACTTTAGATTTACTCCATTAGGAGTACTTGGTATTTTTTGTGCAGAGCTTGGTTCATTAGAGTTAGTGAGAGACTCTTGCATGCTTTCTTGGTTTATGCATATATTGTCACTATAGAGGTTTGTGACTATGGACTGATTTGCCTTTGATTTGCACACCTCGTATTGCTTATCATCAGTGGGTTGTTAATAGTGCATACATGTCCTTTGTCACTTTTTTTGTTTTCTCCACACTCAACCATAATTACCTTTAAGTGGGAGGTTGTTGGGGGTTAAAGGCCGCTTGTGCCTAGTCACCTACATTTACTTGTACTTATTGCTTGCATACATGTACACTGCAGGTGGTGGCCACTTGTCACTATCACTTTATTCTTTAGTATTTACATGACAAAGAATAAGGGAAGGCAAGTTACACATTGTAAATGTTGGACTTACCACATACCCTCTTACTCTCTCTTGCTTCAACCTCCATAGCTATTGCTTCTCTCTTGCCTTCACTCGTGCTTTACCTTTCAATCTCGAACCCAGTCTCATGTCATTTTAGTGATTAGGGCAAGACCTTTTCTTATGGGTAGAGGGATTGATGTACGAGCTCCCTTGCATTTCTCACCATCTTTGAACCAAGTGCAACACAAGTCTACTTTGGTTCAAGTTGATTTGTACAAGCAGCTGCCCATGATTGACGCTAGACAAACTGCTAGGTGATTTGATCATTAATAATGAATCTTATTTATAGGTCGATCCTCATGGATATGAAGCAAAGTTTCCCCTACAAGGCAGACCCAAGTGATCCTAGGCAATAAAATCTTTGATATTCTAAGGGAGTCTCTGATAGTGCCACCTAGACATTTGTCTTGATGGGCTATCAAAATTGTGCTACCATTGAAGCATTTGATAGGCATGTCACACATGGTATTAGAGCCCTATCAAACACTCCTTTGATATCATGATTTTGGTAGCCCATAGGCCTAGGTGATGCTATTTGTAATTCCTTTGGAATGTCATAGGCTTTGTTGCCTAGGATCACTTGATTTCTAGAAGATGAGGAATGATTAATCAATCTAGTCAAAGAGTGCCATGATATGTTTGCTTTGAATTATTTGGACCTCAAGGGTATTCGAGCTCAAGTCCTAACACATATCATTCCATTGAACCCTACCCAATGAATCATTGCTACATGTACCATGTGCAAGAAAAGCTTGAGAAATTACAAAAATAGAATTCATTTATGAGATTGAGCATATAGATTAAGAATCGCTCATCATCATGGTACTCAAGAAAGATGACACGATTTGAGAATGCATCAACTATAAGAAACTAAATACTACCAGCAAATGAGACCATTATCCATTACCTTACATAAATCACATGATGAAATGGGTGGCAAAAAAAGAAGCTATAGCTTCTTGGATGGTTTTTTGGGCTATAACAAGGCATGATTACCCACGAGGATTGACTTGTAAATTAGATTCCTAGATAATGCTAAGTCACCTAGTTGTTTATATAACATCAATCATGGGCAAATGCTTGTGCAAATCAACCCAAATTGAAGTGGACATATGTCACACTTGGTTCAAATAAGGTAAGAAACAAGGAGGAGCTAATACCTTGTCCCCTTTGCCCATAACTTAGAGTTGCACCCCAACCCCCTAAAATGACATGAGATCAAAATTTTAATTTACTCTTCCTATGATGGTCAACATTTTCATCCCTTCTGACTTACATTAATTCTATCATTTTGAGGGGAATCTCTTAGTTCATAGATACCACCCATCCATAGGATGAACCTCTTGGGGATCCGCCCTCCCGCTTCCTTTTTTTGATGAAATCACTTAGTTGTTTAATTACCTATCATATTTAATGGAACATTTATAGGAATTAATATCTTGGTGTATTTTTGTGGGATTTTCTCTTAGTGAAAAAGGAAAGACCACTCTTTCCCTTCCATTATACTGTCCTTATAGATAGCCAATTTGCTCCTACCTCATCCACCAGGGAGCCAACAAAGCTCGGTGGGTCATGCCCACATTGTAGCATGGCATTATTTAGATTCTTCCAAAATAACAGGAGATTCATAATCCTCCTCTTTTCTCACATATTGCCATTACTTGCAAATGATCTCATGCTATAAAAAATTACAAATTAGTTCATGGGATGAAATATTAACTCCACAATAGTGCTAATCAAAGTATCGTGAGGGATACTTGCCAAGTATATTGAGTATGATGTTGTCCAACCATCTACATGGTGAGTGTGATCAAAGTGCATGTAAGCATTTCATAGATCCCCTATATTTGTATGTTGCATGCTCCATGGAAAAAGGAAAACATGCAACATCATTGTAGTTGCAATATATTGTCATACCCATCACTAACTAATGTACCTTGTTTGGCCTTTCTTGTGAGAGTATCCCCTTAAGATTGTGTTTGCTAGTCAAAACAAATCCTATGGTGACCAACATCCACAAGAGAGTGGTAAACAAGAATGTTAAAACTATTTGGATCTTACCCTTTCTTTTGCACAAGTGGCATCATTTCTTTGAGAAATTGATTGACATCTTTGCCAATTTTCCATTGAATCATATTCCCTTTGGTAAGAGATTGGAATAGCATTTTGCATATTATCGACATCTGAACTTTACAAGTCTCCCTTGTCAATCTTCAACATTGTGCTTAAAAGGATTTGTACTTTCTCAATAGAGGCCCTTTGTGTTTCTTAGTGGACATTATATGAATGCTCTCCAAGATGTGCAACCAAATACATCATGCTATCATCCAATGGTAGGACATAGTAGATCATGCAAGTACAAAATGCATAGCAAGTAAGAATCTTTTAATAATAGTGATGATTAGTGCTTAAGTTGCCCTCAATTTTTTGTAAGATATCCCTTCTCATTTTTCTGTCTAAGTGGTCATGAAGACAAGTGTCATTATATCTGTTGTTTTTTGCATAATATGGACATAACCCTATGACACTTGAGACTATCTAGATAGTAGCTCAAGTGCACAATGCATTGTATGGTCATGTTTGATTGTGTAGTCCTGCTGACCATCAAACCTTTGTTCCATCCCAACCATTTGTTTCTTTTTGCCAAGTATAGCTAGTAGCTCAAAACACATAGTCCCATTATATGTGGGAGGAAGTTTGACACCTTGGACTGGAACTTTACACATACCCAATAGCTTCTTTAGTCAACCAACTCTCAAGCTTTTCTTAATCCAATTGATAATTAATTTGCATTAACATTTTATTCACTCTAACTATCCATATGCATTACATCAATATCCTCCACAATAGTTCTCTCATATGCCTCCATTTCTTCGGCATCTTCCTCCATACAATTAGATTCTTCATTGACATGCATTGGAGTTAACCTTTCTTCCACCAAGTGTGCTAGTTACTATTGTATTGATTTTCTCTTCAAATGAATCCAAACTATCAACAAAGACATAAATGCATTCATTTGGATGCATAATTAAATAGGCTGTTGATAGTGTTCTGTCAAGCATGCAATGCTCAGGACCTTTGTGGTCCCATTGAGGGGAAAGACTTTGGAGGCAATGGATAGCTTTCAAACCTAGCAACTTGCAATGGTGGATGCAATGGACTTTGGAGGTGGTTTGCACTCATAAGAACTTTGTCATTTTGCATTGAACTTTGTGCGAGAACTAAGCCAAGTCAAGGTGGTGGTACAAGAGAGGCTCATTTCTAGCTACACAAATGTGGGGCATTGGAGCACATGCAAGTACAAGTAGAAGATATGGGTCAAACAATAACTAGGTCATTCACTAGTTAAAAATTATTGGTAGGCTACATAGCTATCTATTTATTATATACTATATCCAACATTCAAAAGAACATCATATAGTAGAAATAGATAGTTGCATAACAAGTAGGTCACATCATTGTCCATTTATGATATACCACATAGTACGTTGAGTAGCAAAGGCCCAACAACTCCAAAAAAAATCAATGAGTTGAGTGAGATAAATTCTTTTTCTCTTAAAAAAAGATATGCAAACACAATCTGCAAACACGAAGAATATCCTCACAAGATGTTGAAAAAGTCGTTAGATAAATTTTCTCCTATACATATAAATTAAAAATAGTGTGACATTATCATGAAAGACTCTCTAAATAAGTACAGAAACTATGTAGAGATGTATGCAATAAAGAATAGGAGACCCATACTATGGAAATGGTGCTCTCTTATGTGTATAGCATAATATTATCTAAACAATCACACAAAATTTCCATGAACTAGATGTTGAGATGGCAAGCTCAACACGTGCAGACATTGATGATAGACCGCTTGGCTAGATGAGTGCGCACGTCTACACTTAGTACGTTGGTGGTCATTATGATACTCACATGGCCACTAACTTATCACTTATTATATTAAGTTTTTTACACCTACCTACAGATGGCAAAGATATAGCGCTAGTCGATTGGTGTAGTCTGTTATGCACTATTTGACTTAGTAGGCCACTTTCCTTTATGTTGTATCTTATCTATAATTTGTGTACATTACATAGGGTGTGGAAGAAGAAGAATAAATCATCAAGAAAAATTTTTGGCCTCCATCTCTCTTCTTGTGTTCTTGAGTGAGCTCCCTCTTGTGTATATAGTGTGTGTTTGGCTTAGCAGCTCAAGCAAGTCCCCTCACCACACGATTCTTGACATGGTATCAGAGCTACGTCACTGAGAGAGGCTAATTTTGAAGGCTGAAGTGAAGGAAAAGAAACAAGGTTCGAGCAAGCAAGCAACGGGTAAGAAGCTCTCCCATTCTTTCACTCTCCCTCTTGGATAGTGCGTGTGGAGGCATTGGAAGCAGGGTAGAGTGAAAATCTCAGATTGCTGTGAGATTTGGTGTGCGAACAAAGCACTATATATTCTGCAGATCATCCCTTTATGACTTTCTTGCAGTTCTTTTTGGCATCTAAGGCCGTTTCAGGCCCCGTTTTAGAGTCGCAAAGTTACAGACAACAGTTTCAGGGTACACTGTGATTTCGACTATATTGATCGAAAGTGAACGCATAGGTTATAGATTTCAAATTTGTAATTTTTGAGATGTTTTCCAGGAAGAAAATATAAGATTTATCTACAAACAGGTTGCAGATTACATGTACTATTGAGCAATTAGTAAAAAAGGTTGCTTGGTGTATTGATGTACACTTGTTGTGAAAGGCTGCAGAAGACTAGCTTGTTGTGTTGTATCTTTTTTTGTAATAATGGCAGAGAGCATTGGAAATCCGATTATTGTGAAGCTCGACAAGAACAACTACCCTTCATGGAAGTTCCGTGTGACAAACTTCCTCATTAGAAAGGGCCTTTATGAGTTTGTTTCACGTGAAGAAAAGGAGCCAGACCAGGGTATCCCTCTGACTGTAGATGAATTAAAAGCATGGAAAGAATAGAATGCAAAAGACAAAAAGGATGTACTAGCTATCTGCAATCATTGATAATACGATGTTGGGACATATCAGGAATGTAGAAACTTCACATGTAGCTTTGACAATTTTTGAGAACATGTTTTCAATAAATACAAAGGCACGGAAGGTTCAACTCAAGCAAGACTTGAATACCTTAAAGAAAGGGAAAATGTCTATCAATGAGTATGTTTTGAAGGTGAGAAGCATTGCAGATGCTTTAGTAGTGATTGATACAATGCCTAATGATGATGATTTGGTTTCATCCACTTTGAGTGGCCTTAATAATGAGAAGGCATGGAAATCATTTGTTACTTCGGTATACGTATGGAAGCCATTTTTGGATTTTCATGAGCTGATCTCTCTCATGATTATCGAAAGATCAATATGCAAGGTGACTCATCTAAAAAAAAAGAACGGGTCCAAGCATTTTACTCAAGTTTAGGAAGAAGGGGACGTGGTAGATCCTCTTCAAGAGGCCGTGGTATGGAACATGCTGGCGATAACCAGCAAAACAGGTTCAATCAACAATTTGGTGAAATGCAGGTTTCAGGAGGTCGATGAAACTTTAGAGGAGGCAGGGGGAGCTCTAGAGGAAGAGGTGAATGGCAAAATAGAGGTTCTGGAAACTCTGCTATTGTTTGCCATTATTGTGGCAAGACAGGTCATATTACAGCCCATTGTTATGCTAAGAAGGATGATATTCACAATGATAAATTGCAACAAGGAAACTATGCATCGTCTTCATGAAAGAATGAAGACAAAAGTGAATGTCTTTTTGTTATGCAGCATATGATGAATGCATTTACAGGAAAGGGGACACCTGATGATGTATGGTATGTTGATTCAGGTGCATCTAATCATATGACTAGTCATGTTGAATGGTTTGGAGAGATGCATGACTTACAAAATCCAGGTTATCTGTAGACAGGTGATGATTCATGCCACCCATTTTCACATATTGAAAAGGTTCCCTTATCCTTCTATGATGGCAAGACAAAGAGTTTGATAGATATATTACATGTGCCATCAATCACAAAGAATCTAGTGTCTGTTGGCCAAATGGTAGAGCAACGTTTGCATGTTCGATTCAATGCAAAAGGTTGTTTTGTAAAAGACTTTAATGATAAGTGCATGTTGGTCGCAAGAAAAGGAAGTAGAGTTAGCCACATATTCACTTTAGATTTTGAAATTCGTGCAATGGATGCTACTATGTATGCTAAAGGAAAAGGAGTGGTTGCAGACATTGAAATATGGCATAAACGTATTGGGCATGCAAATGTGCAAAGGTTGAAATTAATGCAGTCCAGAGGATTGGTTACATGTTTGCCTTCTTTTAGAGTTGTAGAATTTCATAAAGTTTGTGAAGCATGCCAATTTGGTAAGCATGTGAGACAACCCTTCTCGCATGACATAGAAGTGAGCTGAAATATACTTGATGTAGTGCATACAGATGTTTGGGGGCCTACAAAAAATCTATCTCTTGGTGGCAGTAAATACTTTGTCACATTTATTGATGTCTGTTCAAGGAAGCTATGGGTATATTTTATGAAGGAAAAGAGTGATGTATTTGAGCACTCCAAATCTTTCAAGGCAGCTATTGAAATAGAAACAGGCTTGAAAGTGAAGTTCTTGAGATCATATGGAGGGGGAGAGTACCTCTCTAATGAGTTTAGTGGCTTCTTAGGACTCATGGGATAAAGAGGCAATTTACTTACAGGTATGCCCCACAGTGAAATGGGGTTGTAGAAAGAAAAAATAGACACATTGCAGAAGTTGCACGGGCATTATTGGTTGAAAGAATATGCCAAAACATTTTTGGTTCGAAGCTATCCATACTGTTGTCTATATTATGAACAAAACCCCCACAGTTGTAGCTCATGGGATGACTCCTGAAGAATGCTTTATTGGCAAGAAGCCTGACGTATCACACTTGAAGATATTTGGATGTGTTACATATGTTTATGTGCTAGATGAGCTACGAAAGAAGCTTGATCCAAAGGCTAAAAAATGTATTTTTATTGGATACTCTTTAGAGTAGAAAGGGTATCGTTGTTATAACCCTGTCACGAGTTCAAAGTGAGCAGGGATGTTATTTTTTATGAGATGAACAGTTGGTATGCACTTGCTAGTGATGTATTAGATGATGATAATGATCATGATAGCTATGTGCAGAAAGAAAAGCAAGAATCACGGAGTCTTAGTGGACTAGAAACATCATTCGGTACTACACCTACAGTGAGCTCTTGGTCTGGGAGAGCCCCATGTCTTCAGGTGTATCTATAAGTGTTGCAGGCAAAGACAAAGGAAAGAAGAAAGTACTGGATAGTAATGATGCATCTACTAATCATTTGGGATTTGATGGAGATTCTAGTGGTTCAGAGAGTTTGGATGATGAGCTTGGTATTCCTTCAGTCAGGATACTAGGTATATAGAGAGCTTATAGTAATGTAAAGGCTCCATTGAGTGATCCAGTGGTACGCAGGTCTAGCAGGGTTAGATACCCTGTTAAAAGATTTGGATTTGAAGATTATGCAGCTCACCATTATGCTTATATGGTGAAACTAGTTGAGGATGTTGAGCCCACTTGTTTTGAGGATGTTGTTGGTTATGCTCGTAGGGATGCAACAATGGATGAGGAGATGGTTGCACTAGAAGCCAATAAGACTTGGGATTTGGAATCCTTGCCTAAGGGTAATAAAGCTATTGGTTGTAAGTGGGTTTACAAAGTTAAGCATAATGCAGATGGTTCAGTTAGCAGGTATAAGGCTGGGTTGGTTGCAAAAGGCTATGCTTCAACATATGGCATAGATTATGAAGAGACATTAGTCCAGTTGTTAGGATAGCAACTGTTAGGTGTGATTGCCTTGGCAATAGCCAAAGATTGGAGTGTGCAGCAAATGGATGTTAAGAATGCCTTCTTACATGGTGAATTGCAAGATGAAGTGTATACGGAGCAGCCAGTAGGTTATGAGGATTTAGAGCATCCTACATATGTGTGCAGGTTAAAGAAGGCATTTTATGGGCTGAAGCAAGCACCTAGAGCATGGTTTGACAAGATTGGAGAGTATCTTGTCAATATTGGATTTTGTATTTCTGATATGTTGATCACTCACTTTATGTGAGAAAAAGGGAGATGCAGGTTTGGTCATCATAGTCATCTATGTGGATGACTTGATTATTAAGGTAATGGTGACAATGGGATTGTTGAAGTTAAGAACTTCTTGAAGAAGAAGTTTGAGATGAAGGATTTGGGTGAGTTGAGATACTTTCTTGGTTTTGAGGTAATCAGATGTGATGATTGTATATGGCTATCCCAAAGGCAGTATGGCTTGGATATGTTATCCAAGTATGGTATAACAGTATGTAAGCCTCTTTCAATACCATTGGAGCAAAATGTGAAGTTAAGTGTTGACGTTGGGGATGAGATAGAAGACCCTACTATGTTCAGGAGGAAAATAGGGAGTTTGATTTACATGACTATCACAAGGCCATACTTAAGCTATACTATTGGACTTGTCAGTCAGTTTATAAAGATGTCTAGAAAGCCTCATTTGGATGCAGTTAGACGTATATTGAGGTATGTGAAGTCCACTTTACATTATTTTATGAGACAGGTAAGGATGTACAGGTCTTTGGATACACAGATACAGATTAGGCTGGACACAGAAGATCTACTAGTGGATTCATGTTTTTCCTTGGTAGTGCAGCAGTTACATGGAGCAACAAAAAGCAAGCTACAGTTGCTTTATCGAGTACGAAGGCTGAGTATAGAGGTGTTGCTTGTTAGATATGCTCAATGTCCCACCCTCATAAGGTGCCACCAATGATCCATGGTGCTCAAATTTGTAAGGCCCCCATTATGAGGAGAAGCCATATGTGAGCCCGAACATTGGTTGAGTCCTGACTTGTATGTCAGATGAGGTCTATGTGACCGGATGGCAAAAAGGTGGCCATTGTGGGTCTAATATTTGGGTTAGATAGAGTAGTTAAGATGGTAGCAACTCGAGGCACATTGCATCGAGTTGTGGGGTAAGAGAGTTATCAGGGGCCCTAGCCAATGGTAAAGGGAATATTTTCTAGAATATTCCTTGGTCAACTAGTGGAGGTGCACATGGAAGGTCAACAGACACATGGGCACATGGAAGGTCAATAGACACATGTGCATATGGAAGGTCAACAGACACATGGGCACATGGAAGGTCAACAGACACAGGTGCATATAGAAGGTCATCCATCATGACCCCCTTCATAAGCTATAAAAGCTAAACCCCTTCACAGCCATCTATTATCCATCTTTCACCCAGTCAAAGTTGTTCCAACTAGCCTTAAGGTCTTCACCTATCTTTTGTCCAGATCGTCATCTAAGCTTCACAGTGGAAGTGCACGGGTGGACAGAGCCATCTTTGTATTAGTTGTTTGGAGATAAATAAATTTTGTTATTCTCCTCTTATCTATTGTGTACTCTCTATCTCTTTCTCAGATTCTGCTCGCTGTGCCGTGTAATTTTTTACACTGTTATGGCAGCATGTGAAGTGGTATGGCTACAAAAGTTATTAGGTGATTTGGATGTGCAGGGAGATGGTCCAGTTGTCATTCATTGTGACAACATGAGCAGCAGACAGTTAGCGAGAAATCCAGTGTTCCATGCTAGGACAAAAAACATTGAGGTGCACTACCACTTTGTGAGAGAGAAAGTACTTGTATGAGAGATTGACTTGGTATATGTTAGCACACAGGATCAGATAGCTGACATTTTCACAAAGGCATTGGGTGCAGAGAAGCTTCGAAAGTTTCGAAGCTTACTTGGAGTTGTAGAGATAGAGTTGAGCTTGAGGGGGAGTGTTGAGATGGTAAGCTCAACAAATGCGGACATTGATGATGGACTGCTTGGCTAGATAAGTCTGCACGTCTACACTTAGCACGTTGGTAGTCATTATGATACTCACATGGCCATTGACTTATCACTTATTATATTTAGTTTGTTACACCTACCTACAGCTAGCAAAGATATAGCACCAGTCAAATGGTGTAGTCTGTTATGCACTGTTTGACTTAGTAGGCCACTTTTCTTTATGTTGTATCTTATCTATACTTTGTGTACATTACATAGGGTGTGGAAAAAGAAGGATAAATTAGCAAGAAAACGTTTTGGCCTCCATCTCTTTTCTTATGTTCTTGAGTGAGCTTCCTCTTGTGTATATAGTATGTGTTTGGCTTAGCAGC
Organism: Lygodium microphyllum; assembly: GCF_053477565.2. Taxonomy (NCBI): domain Eukaryota; kingdom Viridiplantae; phylum Streptophyta; class Polypodiopsida; order Schizaeales; family Lygodiaceae; genus Lygodium; species Lygodium microphyllum. The sequence continues at coordinate 30,693,478 of NC_141135.1, forward strand.
TCAAGCAAGTCCCCCCACCACATGATTCTTGACACTAGAAAAGTAGAATAAAATTATTCTCAAAACTTTTGAGTGAAAAGCAAATGAATGACAAAAGCCCATTATTCCAATCATATGTTTTCTAATTTGTGTTTGGTGTGTTAATTTGTGTTTCTTAAAATTTGAAGTGACCAGTAAACCTAAAATAATATCTTTAATAGTTTTTTCAATAATAGTAAACTTAGGATACTAAAAAAAGGGGTCAATGAATAGTTTAAGCTCATCAATTCATCAACCTACTTCCTCTATGGACTAAGTTAGAATGAGTTGTGAGTGACTAACTCATATTCTCAATTGTTTTTTCTCAATCATTCCCCAACTTATGACATTCAAGCCTTTTGCCAAATCTCCTTACCAAATAATTGAGCTTCTAGAAAGTGGGAGATGTCCCCCAACTGGATACATACTCATAGGGATCAATTGTAATGTTCTGGTTAAAATCTTGCACAATAGCTACATAAGTACATATTTTAAGGGCCTTGAGACACAAAGGGTGATCCTATTTTAAGAAAATTCCTCGATTTGTAAGGCATTTAAAAAGGCCTACTAAACTTGTATGAAGCTATAGAGGCACAAGAGTAATCAATTTTTGTATAATCTTGACACAACATGTTTAAGGAGATGTTATAGAGAGGGATAGAGGGAAAGATTATTTTACAATTGGTTAGAGTTTTTTGAAGCTCCTCTTTTGATCAGAGAATATATTTGAATTGTTGAATGCTAGGCTCAACAAAATAGGTGGCATTCAACAAAAGTATTATCTGACAATGAGAATCACTAAAATAGTTGACAAATGATGATATTTGACTTGTATTTGCAGGCTCCTTGTGAGTAGTTACAACTTACAAGAACTTTCAACAAAGATCCACGAACTTCGGTGAGAAACATAAGACATGCACCATAATTAGTAAGATAAGATCACAATGGATAAGTCTAAATCTAATATTAGGTGGACATTATCTCGAGGTTAGGTAATGGATGGCTTATGATAAGGTATTATTTGGGATGAGGTAAAGGTGGATCCGAGTGAAAGGTTGGTAATAACTCAAGTGTGGGGTGGTTCGCAAGCAGCAAAGAATCTCCTCTTACTTGAGTTAGGTCGTAGGGTATGGACAAAGGCTTGGAGGGAACTTTGTAAAAACTACTGTTTGAAATGTTGTTCTAGTCATGCGATCTCCTCCTCCTCCTCCTCCTCCTCCTCCTCCTCCTCCTCCTCCTCCTCCTCCTCCTCCTCCTCCTCCTCCTCCTCCTCCTCCTCCTCCTCCTCCTCCTCCTCCTCCTCCTCCTCCTCCTCCTCCTCCTCCTCCTCCTCCTCCTCTCTCTCTCTCAAAACCTTCTGTGCTGTTGGGCTTGCCAAGAGCTTCATCGAGCCAGTGTGTTCCGTCCCGTCGAACTTCGCCCGCTCATCCAGCTCAGATCTACGACACTGCAGGCCAAGAAAGGTTCGCCTTCGCCTCCTTCCTGATCTCTCTCTCTCTCTCTCTCTCTCTCTCTCTCTCTCTCGGCCATAAGTGCAGCCTGTCGGATTGCAAGCAGGAAAGCATTAGATTATGCTTGGAAAGCCCTGCTTGATCTAATTGGGCTAAACCACACAGAAAAAAAAGGGATAGTGGGACGAACCCATTGGCATTGCAACAGCAGGAAAGCTGCAGATTATGCAGGAAAGCCCTGCTTGATCCTGCGGACAATGAAGGGGTTGCTGGCGCCCTCCCTCTTGTGGTGGAGGCATTTAAAAAATATGGCAAGGGGAAGGTTGTTGAACGTAGAAGGATGCCATGCAATATAATTGCATCCCAAATCGCAAATCTTGTTGGTCTTAGTGCTAATCTTGTTGATTCTCTCTTTGTTGACCCTTACAAGAAGCTCAAGATTTCATTCAAGATGCAGGAGGCTTATGAGTAGTTTCAATTAAGATCGGTGTGGGATTTCCTTGGAGATGCTCACATCAAGGCCTCATTTGCACTTCCATGTATGTTCAAGTGAGTTGCAAGTGGTTGATCCCTAACAATTTGAGAGCAAGGTGGGGGGGATTGAAAGAATTGCACTACAACGCATAACGAGCTATAACTAGGAGCAACGGATTCAAAGATCACACCAAGAGAAAGAGCTCAACGAGATTCACATGATCCTAGTCATCTTATGTAGAAATAGAGCGGGAGAAAATGCCGATAGGGAGAGAGCCTTAGAAACAGATCTTACAGTGAGTGAGCTACTTATGAATCGATTGCTAGACAACACTAACGTCGGGCAAAGTGGAGTAGCCCTGGCACCATCATTGTTAGCTGGTTTGGGAGTCACCCCAAATACTAGAAGCCGAACAAAGATATCTGTAGGTTCTAAGAAACTTGATAAATATCAAGTAGGCAATGACCCCTACAACTTCATTGAGCAGTTTGAGCAAGTGTGTGAGGCTAATAACCTCATGGATCGTTCTCAACAGACACAAGCATTTGATCTTTACTTAGGAGACAAGAAATGGACTTGGTTTACCAATTTAGATAATGCTAAATGAAATAATTCAATGATTTAAAGTATCTCTTCATTAAGAGATTCTCAGAGGCATGATACTCCGACAACCTCATCGTTAAGCTAATGAATGTCAGCCAAAAAGACAAAGAGGACATACGAGACTACAATACTCACTTAACGAGTCTTTATAAGAGGATACTTGTATAACTGAGCAACCCAATGAGAGAGTAGTCTCCACCGTATTCATGAACATGATCCACAACGAAGAACTCTATAAGGCCTTAGTAAGCAAGTTGAACCTGCAAAGGGATGTGCTAGTAAGAGTTTATGAGGAGACTATACAAGTGGATAACTTGTTTAGAGCGAGAACCTTTAGGGCTATACAACAAGAGAATAATACATTTAGAAATGTCGAGAGAATTGCAATACTTAGCAAATGATCAATCCCTAGCGACGAGTAAGATAATTAAAAGAATATCGACCAGACCCAAGCCATAGTTGATTTAAAATCAGAGCTGACCAAACTGTAGGAGTCATTGCAAAGGCCAGTGCGACCTTACATGCAGTGTTGCATGTGGAGGGAACCACTACCATTTGAGTATCTCGATCCTATGTCTTGGCCTTATGCCAACTACGAAAGATTGGGGCATGATGCTATGCACTGCCGATTGTCAAGATAGTTGCCATACCAACAATCCTATGCTTAGCCATACTATTGAGGAGTTAGGTAGTCTAACTTTGGAAGAGAAGCTCCTTTGGCTCTACCCACACCTAACGTTTCAAAGCTAGTTACTCTAAGGATCGACATCAATCCAATAGGAATCCCTAGACAACCAGGACCTATAGTGACCCATCCACCAAGTGATGCTCCAATGCACTTTGTAGAGAAGCCATTGGATGAAGACTTATACATAAACCCTTATATCTCTTATGACAAGGAGGGTAATGTGCTGGTCATAGATTTAGGTAGAGAAAGAGGTAGAGGCTTTAGAGGGGGTTAGAACTATGAGCCCATAGCATGTTGGACGTGTGGACGTGTGGCCATCTAAGGGATATCTTATCCTATTGCCTTGAAAAGGAGCAAGCGAATAGAGAGAAGATCGACTTGAGGTGTCTCGAATGTAGAGTCACATACCTATTCACTAATTTCCCTAGACATAAACCCTCCATTAGTTCAATAATCATGCCATCTTTGCCGCTCTCTCAGACTCTTTTGTGTCGAGTCACCTGACAACAATGCCACATCCATCCCCATAAATATCATGACACGAGCCCAAACGAAGCAGAGTGGTATTTCATTGCTTGGACCTATAACCTAGATGCAGTCTCTATAGGAAAGAAGAGTTGATGAAGGAGAAGAAAAAGGAGTGATGCAAAAATAACACTCAAAATAAAGAGTGCGATCACTTTAACAAAGGGAAAGTAAGTTACTAATGCAGAAGCATAGACATCCACTCTTAAGACGAGGGAGAAGGAAAGTGCTAAAGTTGGAGAGTATCCTGACCCCAACCGGCAACTAAAGGTTGTGGATAAAATAAAAAATGGATAAAAGAAGCATAAGCTCACTTGCAAAATGTTGAGTCTATCATTGAGGACGAGATCAATGAACTCTCAACCATGAGCCCACCAGTCTTTCCTAGATACTTGAGAGTAGGAGAGGCAACATCACCACATACACAACTGCATAGGTAGAACATGGATGCCATGAATAGACGAATTGCCTAAGAGCATTGGTAGAAAGCCCATGAAGTAGCGGACGGAAAGACGGTTGACAATTTGCTCACCACACTTATACAAACTTTTGTAACATTGCCATTGGAAAATTGCTTAGGAAAAACCTTATATTGTGGCAAAGTGTTGAAGCAATGGATAGAATGAACTAATAGACATGAATCCAAGACTTGCCTGACCATGACACTGTGGCACACATACCAAGCCTAACGTTGAACCCGCTATTTAAGTCCCCACAAGTGAATGCCTTTTGGAAAGGCACTAAGATATACGCAGTCTTACCTATTGTTGCCCTAGGAGATACAACGCGAAAGGGGATAGTAGACAAATGAGCAGGAGTTAGTGTACTTAGCCATATAGTCTTACAAGCTTGGGGAAACCCATCAGTAGAAACTACATGGTTCAATGTCACTCTAGTGAATGGGATGAAGGCAGACCCTTTGAAGTTCTAAAGGATTAGCCTTTAAAGATGGCAGAAATTCAATTCTCCGTGAACTTCATAGTCATAAAGGGAGTGTACTATGGTATCCTACTAGGCAGCCCTTAGAGAAGGAATGCTCGTGTGATAGAAGATTGGGGTAATGGCATGATATTCTTAGGCAATAGATTAAAAGTAGTTTGAGTAGAGATGGACACTTGGAAAACCTCTCCAGTGGACCTATATGCCATCTTTGCCATGCTAAAGGGTGACTCAAAGGCTAGAGATGAGCGTAATTGGTTGAATATAGGCAAGCTGCAGACTCAACTAGTCGACCCAACAAAGACACATCTTCTAACCTACCCACAGTGTCCCTATGTATGATGGCCATGAGTTCCATTAGTCGACCGATACCAATCACCTATCATGTCCTAACTAACAAATTGGAACTCCAAAGAATCCTCGAGTACTTGTCAAGTGAGCTAGTAGCAACCCAATTGCAAACCTAAAGCCCTTTAAGGATCTCATGGAGAGTAAGGAGTGGTGATGGACCAAGGTGTATGACTTAAACCTATTATACAATTGGGCACTCATTACAAGTGAGAAAAAACTTGAGGATAGAAATCCTAAAAACAATGCATAGTTTGAGTATGAGGATTTTGATGATGAGTATGAAGACTACTGTTTCATCAGTGAGGAAAGCGAAGAGAAAGTGGAGACTAGAATATGATACGGATGGAAGAGTGATTGAGCAAATCAAAGCAGAGTCTAAACCCCAAGAGGTCAATGCTTTTAGAGTGGACAAAGGAGTTGTCAAGGTAGATTGCGACGAACTTGACTAGAATACTTAGAGGTAGTAGATTGTGAGCAATGGGATTAGACCAACCTGGCACCACATCATTATTTGGAGCGGAGTCAGCCTTAGAGCTACAACTACCAAGGGAGATAGTCTTATCTTGTGTGGATTGTGAGTACAACTCTAAGTCAGATGTAAGCTTTGATAGTGATCTTGAAATGTCTCGACCACCTAGGACAAAATGCACCAAGGGGGACCTTCCAATCCACCTAAGGTGCAAGAGGGCAAAGGAGAGAGAGAAGGAAATAATCGAAGTCTTCAGATGCTGACTGAGAGAAGAAATCCTAGGATTTGCCTAAGCGCTTCAGGAAGTTTAAAAAGGGTGATCAAATAGTGGTGTTAGTAGGGACCAAGTGGAAATGGTAGGTGAGTGAACCCATTGAAGGACTTGCCAAAGTTAAGGATGTCAACTTGGCAAGGGAAGGGGACAAGCCTCGACCTGTGTACATAGCAGATGATCTAACTAAGGAGAAAGAGACTAATCTCATAGATCTCTTAAGGGAATTCTTTGACATATTTGCATGAGTTGAATGGAATAGATTTGAGTATCATGACTTAGAATATTCCCATGATCCCTAATGTAATACCAGTTAAGCAATGGCTATATGCAATGAATTCTAAGCGTGCACATATAGCAAAGGAAGAGGTTGATAAGCTACGAAATGCGTGATTCATTTACGAGATAGAGCACACTGATTGGGTATCACCTACAGTGATAGTTATGAAAAAGAATGGAAAGATCTGAGTGTGTGTGAACTATAAAAAGGTTAATGCAGCTATAAAAGAGAGACAACTACCCATTACCATACACTGAGCATATGCTAGAGAGTGTGCCAGAAAAGGAAACTTACATTTTTCTAGATGGCTTCTTAGGCTTTAACCAAGTGCAAGCCCAAGAGGTGACATGCGCAAGATGGCATTTGCCACCGAATGGGGAGTGTTTGCCTACATATTAATGCCATTTGGGCTAACCAATGTCCTTACTACCTTGTAGTGTCTCATGTGTGCCATCTTTAAGGTCATGCTCAGAAAATGATTGGAGGTATTTGTCAATGACTTGTGTATCCATGCCAATTGGGAAGAGCACTTAGAAAACCTAAATGCATGATGTGCTCATGGAAGCACATGGCGGATTGCTGGGGAACATTTCAGTGGAGACACCACATCATGCAAGGTGCTTCACTCTCAATTGTAGTGGCCTACACTATTCCACGATGTAGCTAGGTTTATGAAACACACTGTGATGAGTGTCAACGGACCAAAGTCCCTATTCGTAAGGACAAAATGGAGTTGACCTCAGTGATCATATTCCAACCATTTGAGAAATGGGAATTTGACTTCATTGGATCAATTAGCCCTGCGGCATAGTACTCACAAGCTAAGTACATCATTGTTGCCATAGACTATCTCACCAAGTGGGTTGAAGCTTGAGAAATTCGCAAAAATGATATTAGGACCACGGCCAAGTTCCTTTGGGAGCAAGTTATCTCACGGTTTGGTTGTCCCATAGATTTGGTTAGTAACTAAGGCACACACTTCATCAGTGAAGTGGCTGCTCACTTGTTATCCACCTTCTTGATAATCCATAGAAAATCTTCATTGTATTATGCTCAAGCTAACGGTCAAGTTGAATCCATGAATAAGATCTTAGTGAATGTCCTAACAAAGTTAGTCCTTACTTCACGCAGTGACTAGGATAACAAGCTCATGGTATCTTTATGGGCATATAGGATGGCCTACAAAAAAACGGTCATAGGATAGACCCTATTCAAATTGACCTATGGAACTGAAGGGATTCTACCATTGAAATTCTTTGTTCCAAGCTTGAGAATAGCAATGTAGGAGAGATGGTAGGGCAAAGAAGCATGGACAACTTATTTGGTAGAGAGCTAGAATGCCTATATGAGACTAGTCTCATTGCAACCCATGCTCTAATTTGTGAGAAGGCACGACACAAGAGTTGGTTTGACAAGCACATCAAACAATGAGACTTTGAGCAAGGAGACATAGTCTTGCCGCACTATGTTAAGGGACACAAGCAAAAGATGAAATTCAGGGGATTGGGACCTTTCAAGATTCGCAACATCAGTAGAATAGGCAATGTAGAACTCGAAACCTTAGAGGGGGAGGGCATAGGCTTTTCCAATGGAAGTCGCATAAAAAGTATTACCCTTTGTCACATCCACTCCATGAACCTCCAATGATAGAACCACCAATGAATATGAGAGTTGCAACTATCACTGAAATAGAGGATGAGGATGAGAAAGCAATAGCACCAGCCTACCTACATATAATAATGACGGCTCAAAAGGCATATACCTTTGATGTGCTAATTGATGATTACTGGACCAATATTGGTGAACCCCAATTGCAACTAACCAATGAACCCATTTTGGGGGTAGTCCTATCCACTCTTGGAAAAGTGTAACTAATGGTTTCTATCAAGACTGAGAGCTTACCCATTATATTTTATATACTACCTTACAAACAAAGTGTTTGCAAGGAATCACTGTTGGATTGCGTGTTCAAAAAATAAGTTCACTATAATATTGACTATGACTCTTAGCATATCCACATTGCCATAAGCAATGTTAAAATAAGAAGTTGATAATGGCTTGGTTGTTTAGGAAATTCCTTGGCGATGTAGTCATTTTGTTTTGCTTTACTAAGTGAGCTATTCTATCTGGAGGTAGAGCATCGGTAACTTGATCATAGATATATCGGTCTTGATGGATACATTTATCATTCACAGTTATAATGGTGTTTACATGCAACTCTTCAAACAAAAATATTATGACAAGCTTGAATTCTTCCATCCATTGAATTTTTTTACGGTTTGTACCAATATAGGCTAATCTTTCAACATCAATAAGGCAATAGTTACCATGATGAGTCCATCACCTTTCTTGATAGTATCTAGGTGGACAATGTAACTTTCCCATGATCTTCATGAAATCTTCTTGCCAAGCATAATCTAGTGAGTGTGTAGCAAATTGATACATTGTGTGAAAGACTAAGAAGTCATGTGCCAAGGTTCACTTTGAATCTATATGTGACAATGTAGATTGATTTAAGACAATAAATAAGTTAATGGAAGCCAAAGAAACCCAATTGCATTACTTTGTTATTTATATATAATGTTTTGTTTGACTTAAAAGTCATATGATATACAAATCAACCATGGTACTACTAAACAAAAATGGACTCAAATCTAGGTGGCTCACTATAAATATCTAAGGCTAGATACTGAGTGGGGAGATTGGGAAATCCCTCCACTTGATAATTGAAAAAATGAGATCTATGTGCAAATACAATATGATTGGGTCGTATGACCCAAATAATCCTACGATATACCCACTAGGCTCAAGTTATCTTCTTACCCTCATGAAACTCATTAAGCCCTGGATGACCTGGGTAGAAAGTAAAAAGTCAATTTATGTTGAGCCTCTTGGCCCAATGAATCCTCCACGACTCACACTCAAGGTTTTCGATGTGGTCAATATACATATAGTAGTTGGTAGACGTCCAATACCAATCCATATATTGCATCCATTATCATATACAAAAGAACTGATATCATGGAGGTGTAAAAATCCAACCCATCAGGTGAAGCATGTACTCTCTCAAGGGTATGCTACATTGCGAGTGAAATTGGTAAACCAAGGGAAACATCATATAGAAGTTTTGCACAAAAGAACAACATTAAAAGAGCACCCTAATTTTCTATTCTTCTTCTTTTGCACTATAACTTTAAGTCACTTCTTTATTCATGAACTACTTAAGATTACTCCCTTATCAAGTACAAGTCATAAAACTTCTTAAATTTCATAAGTTATTTATCCTTTTGTTTACAAAAATGTAAGCCAAACTAAACTTATCTCCAGCTACCAATTTAAGAGTGGTTTTGCTGGGCTTGACTACATACTTTCTAGGAGGACTCTTATGTATATCATCAACCAAGAGGGAATAATTGAGGTGACTCAATATTTTTAGGCTAGAAATGAAGGAATTATGAGGTCTCAACTCGATACAACTAGGACTTATGACTTTGGTGAGCCTAGAATGCACATATTGATTTTGATTAATTAGTTACTTATTTACAAGAATATGGGTTTTCAAGTATTTGGTTTCAAAAAACCAAAAAGCTTGATCAAGTTGAGCTTCACAATAATTTGAGCTCTTAAAATGTCATTTTTAATGTGTTAAACTTTTTCAACATCCACTAGGTAAAGTTTATTGTGTAATTTCCAACTTTCCTCCTAGATTTCATGCCAATCCCTTTCGAAGACAATCTTGAGGGTAATTAGGGCTAGCTTGTACCTAAATGAAAAATTGATGGATCCAAAATCCATAGTATATAAGGCTCAAAATACATCGTGGTCCATAACCATAAGTCCATCAAAAAGTCCTTAAAGAATAGTTTCATATTTTTGTCCATTGATCATACTATATTATTATTTCAACTTGAATATAACAATGGAGCGTAATTTTGACTTAATAATATGATACCATGTGAAACATATCAATACCTAATTTAACTTAGGATGGATAGGTTTTGGTAGTCGTTAAAAGAGCAATCCTAGTCACCACCATAGATACTAACTTTGAGCATTTCAGACATTTGTCAAATGAGCGATGATCAAGGATAATCTCCTCTCACAACCCAAAGACAAAAAAGAAAAGGAGTGCTTGAAAGATGAATGACTTTGCCAAAGTGAAGAACTCAACTAGATAAAATGACCAAACACAAGTACACCAATAACATCAATGCCCTCTTTTAGCCATAGAACACAACATGTAGAGTAAAACAACCACCAAGTAATGAAATAAAGACCTTGAGTTTAGATAACAACCACACAAAATCCATGATGTATTTAAAAATCATCCTAGTTTATATTTTCCTTCACACCTCTAAGGAAACAATTAGGACTCAAAAACTTTTTTTATATTTGATACACAACCTTCATACCTCAAATTCTAATAATAATGAGCTACAAGCTATTTGCACCATGATTCTTGAAGTTCGAAAGAACTAGATCTCCTTAATGACAAAGGCCTTTAACTTATTCTCTCTGATTTTTGATTAAATGTGAACATTCTCTCTCTTCACATAAGTCATCATTTACAACATGAAAATGGCCCCTACTCCTTAGTCCTCTCTCTTTATATACTTTCTCCCATCAAATATGGTATGCAATTTTCAACTTTTTATTAATGTTTCTAACTTTAATGAAAAGCATAATTGCTTTACTATTTACATGCTTTTTGTTTCTGTTATTGTTGTTGCTCCCCTTGTGTGGTCCTATCAAATGCACAGTGATGTAAGCGTTAATCAATATTTTCACAAGCTTGATAGTTTCTAGATTTTCTTTTCTTCTCTTCTCTAACTCCATATCCTTCTAAATGTTTTCTCTAATCGTATTTCCACACACACTATTAGATTTCTATTGCATCAACTCCATTGAAATCCTTAGTATAGCAAGCTAGGGTAGCCACCATGAGACTCATAAAATAAAATTGTCACTAGCCTTATACAATGACAAAATCAATCCGTGCTTGTTTCCACCAATTGTTTTTCCATGCTCTGAATAGAGGGTGTTATCCATAAGGCAACATATATGTACAAAAGTGAGACATGCGGTTTTAATAGTGTTGTTACATGGTACAAAATCATTTTGTGCTTTCTATTGAAGGCTACAGAATGCTAATATAGCCCATTCATAAGATCCTCAAAGTCTTGCAGTGGTTTTTAGACTAATCATCATCGAAAATTCTAGAAGAATGGATGATACAGTGCCTCCTCTACTGTCAGCCTCATACATCAACAACTACTCTAGAAGGTCTATAAGTAGCCTTGCTAAGCGATCCAAACATTACATGACAAAATTCTCCAAACATGAACATTTGTGCCACTCGAACAATCTCCCTTGACAAAGCACCTTTTGGCCAATTTAATTCTCTTCCATTCTTGAAATAATTTTCAAATATGCTCTAGCAAATTGAGTCAATGATGACAGATAGTTCAAACATTCCTAATGAAGTTATATTTAAACTTCGATGCATGTTTGTAAAAAATCCATAGCACTAAACACTAGAAACAAAAAGCCAAGAGCATCAATTCAGCACCCCGATGGTTTCTAAGCAAAACATATTTGTAAGGCTCTTTAGAGCCTTCTACCATAACAAACACATTACAAAGTAAAACAAGTCTTTGGCTAGCCAAATGTGAGTCCTCACTTGAGGTTATCCAAGTATCATAAACTAACATGTCATGTGAGTCTGGATCCTTGTCCTGTTTTGCGACTTTTTTCAATAGCAAATCTATTTGTGGTGTACCAATTGCAATGAAAGTATCACTGGTAGTAGCTAGATTACAAGCACCAACATGCCAGTCTAGAAACAAAATTATGTTCCAAGTCCCTGAAATTGCTAGTGTCTTTAGAAAATGCTTGGTACTTTGAATGTCAACATCACTAATACTACAACAAGTGTACTTCATAGACTTCTCAAATTGTGTCACTTTCTCTTATTTGGGCATACACGGATGAAAACCATGTCTCCCTCTTGGAAGATACGCTCTTGCCTTCCTAGATCAACATAAGCTTTCTGGCAGTCTTTGGTAGCTTGGATATCTTGTCTGATAGTTTTCACCTGATCATCCATGTCATCTAACATTTTCTTAGAAGCCTCAACCTTTAGGGTTGAATCAGAGAAATTCAGTGTGGCATCAAACAATCTTGCCCATACAATGCTTGAAATAGAGTCATTTGAATACTCTGGTGATATGATGCATTTTAAGAAAATTCTACTAAGGGCAAGCACTATATCCACCTTGTCGATTATCTAGAACAGTAAGCTCTCAGTATATCTTCAATGACCTAATTAACCCGCTCTGTTTGACCATTAGTTTGGGGATGGTAAGCTATGCTAAAGCAAAGCTAGGTTCCAACTACTTCAAATAGGCTTCTCTAGAAATGTGATGTAAATAGAGAGTTACGATCACTAACGATCTATTTAGGCAATCCATGAAGCCTAAAGATTTCTTTCACAAATAGTCATGCAATATCTAAAGGTTTGTAGTTGGTCTTGACTAGGATAAGATGAGTGACTTTTGTTAGCATATCCACAATCACCATGATTGAATTATACTCTCCTTGAACAGAAGGTAAGCCAACTACAAAATCCATACTGATGAACTTCCATTTCATTTGTAGAATGTCAAGTGGCTGGAGCTTGCTTGGCATTTTGATACGCTTAGCTTTCATCTGCTGGCAACTTAGGCATTCAGTAACATATCTGAGTACATCATGCTTTACTCTTTCCTAGTAGTAATTTTTCTTGACTGCATTAAGAGTCTTTGTATAGCCAAGGTGTCCTGAGAATGGGGAGTCATGGGCTTCCCATAATATCTTCTTTTTCAGCACTTGACTGAGAGGAATGTAGAGCCTTGCCATGAAATAGACAAGTCCATCATCCACAGTGAAATTTTGGTATTTGACTCTAAGCTTAGGATTAGTGTCCTTAATTAGGATTTCTCTAAGCATTTAGCTGATACTTAGGATCCTTGCCTACCTCTTCTTTGGCTAGCTCAATAATTGGATTGCTAGGCATTGATATGACGATAGCCAAAGTCTCTCCTTTAGATGGCTCTTCTATGATAAGTGCATTCAGAAAAGTTTTACGATTTAGTGCATCAACAATCACATTCTCTTTTCCAAGTTTGAACTTGATTTCAAAATCAAATTCTTGCAAGACTCCAATCTACCAACGTTGCCTCATGTTGAGGTCTGGTTGAGTAAAGATCCATTTAAGACTTTTGTGGTCACTGACCAAAGTAAATTTGCTTCCAAGCAGATAGTGTCACCACAATTTGAGAGCATGGATCATAGCTAACAGCTTGAGATCATGGGTGTCATAATTCCTCTCATGGATTTTTAGCTTCCTTGAGGAATAGGCTATCGACAGATTACCTTACTACATAAGCACATAACCTACTGCAAGAGAACTTGCATCGAATATTACGACTTCAAACTCTTGACTTAGGTCAGGTAGCTTTAAAATGGGTGTTGTTACCAAAATTTTCGTGAGTTGCTCAAAACTGGCTTGCTCAATGGGTGTCCATACAATAGCAGATCACTTTTTCAGCAAATTAGTGAGAGATGCAACTATTAGGGTGTAATTTTTGATGAAAATTCTATACCATCTAGTCAGCTCTTAAAAACTTCTCACTTCCTTAACTTTCATTGGTGGTTGCCACTCTTGAACATCTCTAACTTTGGCTGGGTCTATAGAGATTCCCTCAGTAGATATTATGAATCCGAGATTGATTGTTACTTGGTTTAGACCTCGGTAATCAATGCAAAGGCGAAGAGTTTCTTCCTTTTTCTTTTGAAACGGTACTAGGGCTCCCCATGCAAATTACTGGGTCTGATGTATCCTTGATCTAGTAACTGCTTGAGCTGCTCTTTCATCTCAATTGCTTCAGGGATAGATACTTTATATACGGACTCTTGGTGATTGAAGCGGCTCGTGGTTCAAGTCTGATCTCGTGATCGATCTCTTCAAGGTGGTAATTCAGTTAGCTCTTCTGGGAAGATGTCATTATATTCCTTCAGCCAATATGGCTCTCCCTCATCTTGATTCTTTTGCTCAACCTTATTTAATTTTATGAGATTAATCCTTTTCTTAACCCTTTTATTATGTGAGATTATTTGGCTAGTTTGGACCTTTGGTTTTCTTGCCTCACCTTGGGTTATCACTTTTTCCCCCTTTAGGTTTTGAAAAGTCACCTGGCCTTTTCTGCACTAAATATGTGCGTCATTGGGGATTAGCCAGTCCATACCCAATAGACATTTGTAGGCCCCTAAATTCATGATCCTATATCCCATTTCAAAGAGATTGCTTTCTATGCTAAATGTCACTTTGCAAGTTTGTTGAGTAGGCATGATTTCTTTTCCATTGGCAAGTTTCACAAGCAACCTAGATGTAGGTACTGTGTCTATACCTAATTTCTTGGCACACTTTGGTGACATGAACAAGTGTGTGCTTTCATAGTCAATCAGAATTTTAAATGACTTACCCTGATATTTTGGTGGTGTTTGAATTACCAAAAACTAGCAATTTGGGCCTCTTATGGAGGGTGGCGTGAACTGATGCCCTCTCCATACTGGCCTCCATGGTTGGATTTTTCTCTTCTTCAAGCTCTTTAAGAATTACAATAGATGATTTTTCTTTTGCAATTAAAGCTTGGTTTTGACCTCTGTACTGTCCTTGGCGAGGAATTTAGCCAAGCTTTGGGCACTGTCTTTTAAAGTGACCTGGCTCATTACAGTGGAAACACCTAGGTGCTCCTGAATTACTTCTTGTAGGTATGAAATTTTTGAATGCACTTGTTTTGGTCCTTTTTCATTGACCAGGTGGACGCTGACCTTGGGCTCACTTAACATAGCCCTGTGAAGTCCCTTTGTTTTGATTCCAGAGCCTATATACCTTGGCTTTGACTGAATCTCTTGAATAAGAAGTACTATGTGAATCAAAGAATCTTGCACATCAGTTGGGTGCATAGATTCAAGGTGTCTATTTAGAGAAGCATTCAATCCATGTCAAAACTTAGACACCTAGCTGAGCAATAGTCATGGAAGGTGCATATTTAAGTAGTGAGATAAACTTTTGAGTAATATGCCTCCATTCTCATTCCCAATTGTCTTAAGTTAGATAACTCATTCATTTTTAGCGTGTGATAAGCTGGTGGCAAATATTGACCATGTACAACTTCTTTCATCTTTTTCCATGTAATAGATTTCTTAGTGAGTCCACGGTCTTTACACCACTGTTTTCACCATAGGCATGCCTCACTCGTCAATTTCAAATCGGCGATCATAGCCTGATTAGTAGGGGTGGTTCCTGCAGCAACAGTAATGTAGTTCTACATGGTCTCAATCCAAATCTCTGCCTCGATTTCAACTTCTTTGCCCTTGCCATTGAATTCTGGTGGCTTAACCTACTTAAGAAGATACTTCTTCTCCTGAATTTCAGTCAAACTAGTGATAGCTATATTACCTTGGGTTATCATAAGTTTCACAAATTAGTTTAGCGCTTAAACTTTTCAACTTCATTTCCACGTTAAAATATCTTACTAGATTTGTAAAATGATGATGGGCCAAAGAGCACAATATTTTTTCAAAATCTAGCCTCGCTGTTATCTTTTATTATCAGTAGCCATAAGCTATGATTTTTAGAAGTAATGAATATTTACAAATGGAATATGTTTATACAAGTAGAGATACATCAGCATCGATAGGATAGACTGGATGCTATGTATAATTTCCAAAACAACATATCATTATATCTTTCTTTTTCAAGGATGGATATTAGTTATATTCATGTAGAAGAAAGTAGGCCGATTGTGCTGTCTATGTCTAGAAACCTATACTGTGGAAATGGCATATTTGGAAAACCATGGATACGGTAATGATACTTGCAATGTCCTTGGATTATAATCCTGTCGGCTGGGATTACCTTCAGTACCTTGTCATAAACATATAACGGTCTAGATGTATCTGTTGACCATTGATAATCATAAGTGGATTCCTTCTGGATGGACAAAAGATAAAGGCCTCAATTACTTTTAAATTTTTCATCCATTGAGGCATTTCATATTAGTCTACATGTTGAAGAATCGATCGACCTTGATGTAATAGTAATACTCATCCCAGAACCATCTTATTTCGTGATTCACAGCGGATGGATCGTATAGGCGATTGAGTATCCTCATCATTTCTCTTCTCCACTCATCATCTGTGGACGAAAAACAAGGAACTGGTTTCAAGCTTCATTATTCTACCAAAGTTGATACCTTAATAATTAGCAGGCTAATTGTTACTTAAAATAGTTGGTCTTAAAAACCATAGATATTTTTAACTTCAATTACGCTTTGATGCCACATGTCACGTGCTTGCCTAGCAATGCCCTAGTAGCTTGCTTTAGTGGTTCATCGAGGAACTATTCTAGACGGCTTCACCCGGCACTCGTGAGAATGTATGAGGTCTATCGTGTAGGTTTCCTAGAGTCCACCCCGTAGTGAAAAGTACTTGCTATCCCCACGAGGATCAACCTGCAAGCTCAGGGTCTCCTAATTTGACAATTGAGGTCTCGATACATCATCTAGCTCCATCAGAGGTGTCCCACAAGGGTTTCTCGTCCGATTGGAGTGATCGTAGTTACCTTTGGTTCATGGAGCGCAACATTTTTTTCCAGTAATTACTAGTTAGGATTCAGGGAACCTTAACAAAGTTTTGACATAGCTGTAGCATCTTTCCCCTAATATAATTTTTTATCAAGGTTTTAAGGCCTGACCCTAGGTAAGTCAACGCTCGACTCTACCTAATTTTTCCTAATTAATTTTTTGCTCAATCTCTTGAGAGAAGCTCCCAGCTTATCGGGACCACCCATCTGTAGGATAGATCCGTCAAGGATCTCGCTCACTCGCTTTTCACAAATGGTTTTCTTTAGTTTTCTAATTACCTACTACATTAAGTTATGGTATATAAAAGCAGCTTCGTTAATTAACCTATTACCACAGGTTCCTTTGTGTAATTTTACAGCACAACATAAAAAGAGAGAAAACAATGATTTGGTGAAACATATTTATTTATTATTTTGTAAAGTTATTTACAATGATTTTTTCCTTCTACCTACGCAGAAGATAAACCTTCATTCACCGAAAAATTCATTATGTCTGTGCAAAAGAAAAGAAACCCTCCAAGATTTCCATCCCTTCATCAGTACTGGGAACTCCAAGATCCCATTCTAATTTGTCAGGCAATTCCTAGGAGCGATCGAGAGATTTACGGCTAGAGCCCCCTGGCACTCCCACCTCCTCCTGCCTAATGGATTCCTCACCGAGTGACCTCTCGCTGTTGGCCAGTCCAAAGCTCCTCGGCAGCAGTACAAAACAATCCCTCTTGGAGTAGGGTTCCCCATCTAGCCATGGGGGAGGCATATCAAGATCTTTCTTCTTATTATCATGATTATATGTTTACAATAAGATCTAACTACTACAAGAACAATAAATCTTTCATGTGCAACTATCAATGCATGCACAAATAAAAAAGAAGCAACAACAAGTGTTTTTAGCATGGGAAGTAGCTCCACCCAAATCTAGGGTTTCTCTTTTAAGGTCCCATCTTATTCTTAGGGTTTTGCTTCCTACTTGCAACTCATTTTCAATATCTGCAAGTGATTTCGTGAATCTGATTAATTATGAGAAGTCTATTTTATCCTTATGAAAAATTTGGTATTTTCTTCCTAAAAGATAATATGGGCATTTATGCCTATGGCAGACAATTCATGCACTACCTTGTCCCTAACTCGCTCTTAGCATGATTTCAAATGCTTTTCCAAGTCTGTTTAGACTTCAGAAATTGTATCGACAAATTCTTATCAATGTCCAACAAGTCCTACAGACTTTCAATATTTATTTAATTTCTTGATATTGATAGTTTCACGGTCGTCGAGTATTTCATAGTTGTTTTTGCTTCAACATTCTCGATATTTTAGGTTAGGTTTTCTCATTGATTCATACATGGGTCAACTTATGATATTGACGCTCTCGCTAATATAATCATTAATATTAACATAATGTGTGTTTTCAGCAAGAAAATAATTTGTATTTTATTCTACTCATATTCTATGGTTTAATCATCGATGTCTGAAACTTCCAACGTTATCTAGAAATATCGATTTTCATTTAGCTATGTCATAAGTGCAATGTTGATTGTTTTTCTGAATTTTTTATTCAGAAAAATGTGAAAATCATAAGTATAATTTTTCTTTCATATTTCAAATATTGAATTATATTTTCATGTACCTAATTTGTACACGTCTAGTATATATTTTTCTATGTAATTTATTGTTGATTTAATGCATTGAGTTGCTTTCAAGGAAAATTTATAAAATGTTCCCTTCCTTAACAATGCCTACCATTTTTTTGTTATTATGATCACATGTGTCAGTAATGAAATAATAATAAATATCGTGAAAAAAAACCATAATTAATATATTTTCTTAATGACAGGCATATAATTCTCCCCATTGACCACATTCCTTACTTCCCTTCTTGCTTCGAATGTGCTTTTTGAATTTCTGCGATTGCGCGGAGCCATTAGATGTTTGGCGAAATTGATATGGTAGTTCAGGGAGAGTTGGTGGTCGTCTAGAAGAATTTGGCTAGTGTTTTGCTTAGTAGTATGGTCGTATGGGGTGGCGAAGGCGTAGCAGGGGGTAGAGAAAATGAAAATGAGGTAAAAGGGGGGTATTTTCCTCTTTCAAGGCTCAAGCTTAAATGGATAAGACAAGTAGAGAAAAATTTCAATCATCAGGAGGTCTTCCTTTTTACTTTTTTTGTGAAGGAAAAGGGGTATATTTATAGGCATGAGGGGGAATATGCAGTCGACGTGTCACGTGCCTACCTAACAATTCCGTGCGAGCACGTTTTAGTAGTTCATCGGGGAACTATCCTAAATGGTTTTGACCGGCACTCTCGAGAATGCATGGGATCTAACGTCTAGGTTTCCTAGAGTCCACCTCGTAACAAAAGGTATCGACAACGTCCCCACGAGGATCAACCTGCAAGCTCAAGGTTCTAATTTGACAAGTGATATCTTGATACATTAGCTAGCTTCATCCGAGGTGTCCCACAAGGGCTTCTCGTTCGATTGGAGTGATCATAGTTACCCTTGGTTCATGGAGTGCAACACTTTTTTCCATTAATAACTGGTTAGGAATCAGGGAATCTTAAGAGAGTTTTGGCACAGGTGTCGCACCTCTCCTCTAAGATAATTTATGATCAAGGTTTTAAGACTTGACCCTAGGTAAGTCAACGCTCGGCTCTACTTAAATTTTCTTAGTTAATGTTTTGTTCAATCTCTTGAGAGAAGCTCTCAACTTACTGGGACCACCCATTCGTAGGATAGATATACTAGGGATCTCACCCACCCGCTTCCCACAAATGGTTTTCTTTAGTTTCCTAATTACCTACCACATTAAGTTATGGCATATAAAAGCAGCTTCGTTAATTAACCCGTCATCACAGGTTCCTTTGTGTAATTTTATGGCACAACACAAAGACAAAGAAAATAGTGTTTTGGCAAAACATATTTATTTATTATTTTGCAAAGTTATTTACAATGATTTTTCCCTTTTGCCTACACAGAAGATAAACCTTCGCTCATCATAAAATTTCTTCTGTCTACGCAGAAGAAAAGAAACCTTCTAAGATTTCCCTCCCTCACACGAATGGTCATATGGGGTGAAGGCGTAGCAGGGGGTAGAGAAAATGAACATGAGGTAGAAGGGGGGTATTTTCCTGTTTCAAGGCTCAAGCTTCAATGGATAAGATAAGTAGAGAAAATTTTTCATCATTAGAAGGTCTTCCTTCTTACTTGTTTTGTGAAGGAGAGGGGGTGCATTTATAGGCATGAGGGGAAGTATGCAGTGGACTAATTCTTTTGGCTACTTGTCAAGAGCCAATTGAGCTTTATTAAATATTCATTTTGATGGATTACATGTTGAATGGTGGCATGGGATGATTATTTAATGCTTTTCCTCTCTCCAAGCGTTAAAAATATCATTTTTAAACTTATTTTTTCAAGACTATCTTTTTTTCTTTTCAAAACGATTTCATTTGGTGGGTTTTGGTCTAGTTACTTCATGACTTATTTAGTATATAAAGTCATGTCATACTCTTTGATACTTGACTTACTCAATATCATGCTCGTTCTTGCGTGTTCTTCGTCTACCGATTGAGGCTTTTGTGATTTGTCTTGCAGTTTACGAGATCAATGCGATTTTCGACGCAATAAATAGAATCGAGAATGCCAAATCAAATATAATGCGGAAAATTTTATATGATCAAGCCATCGTAATATTATTTGCGAGGCGTCTTTACTTTTTGTTGTTGACTAGGAACATTGAGGCTTCTTCTCATGTCAGATTGTAGACTTGATTTAATGCGAGACTCGATATCAAGAAAATTACATGCGGTCACTTATGTGATAGCTCGATGAGTAATTTTTAAAATGCCTCAAGCCCAAATTTGTTTCTTGATATGAATGAAGCATTGTGGCAGGAATATTACATGACATCATAATTAGTTCCTATTTACGCCATTGTTCTTAGCTTCATTTTTTTAAAAATAACAAATAACCTAGATTTGGGACAATAGAAACTTATGGGTTTTCCATTCAACCATCCAAACTTCAAAGATATCTATAAGAATGCCTTGTCTAATTTCTGTTAAACTTTGAAATAGGAGACAAGTTTGTTTTCATGCACCACATAAAACAACCTCCTCTCTGCTAATAATTATTTTGTATAGCTTTTGCACAAATGAAAAATACTCTCTTGTTGGCTTTTGCTTGTCATACCTTATGTATACACCAAAAGTATTCAATCAGTACCACATGAGTATAACGAGATGTATGAAATTGATTAAGTTGCTCCCTAACTTCCCTTGAGTATTCAAAGAGTATTGTTTTTCAAACGTATATGCTGTTGTTTTAGTACAATGTGTCCTATCCAAGATTATGCAATCAAACAATCAATGTAATATATAAAAAGATGAATGCATTGAAAAGATTGTGCCTAATCTTTCTATGAGTGCTAGTGCATCATATAGGATGCAAACACAATTCCTTGACTATTTTGAATCCTTAACTACACCCTTAATTTCTTAGTAAATAAAAATTATTAAACTTCTCTCCACCCACCCATATCTCATAACAATCACTCAATAAATAATGGTCCTCAAGATGTTGACCAAAGGTTAAAAATCCCATCTCACAACCAGAGGATTTTTTCTCGACCCTCAAACTCACCTAACCACTTTACCCTCCAAATTGTAGTTCCTAATTTATTGATGTATATCTTGATTCTTGTGTGTGCAAAGAGCAGTGCATACACAATGAAGGGTGGTCTATCAAGTGTGTGTGCATCTAGAATTTACTGCATATGGTTGTAGCGGGCATCATGCCATGCTAGTTCTCAACAATGGTGCAATAAGTGCATTAACCCAACCCATGGCATGAAATTAATTAAAGAATCAAGAGATGACCTCAGAGTGCAATGTATCCGACAAGTGCAACATGAAGTGCTCATGAACCCATAATCTCTATGATGTGTAAGATGTCAATAAGAAGATATACCTATTTCAGGATGTTAAATTGCTACAATCAAAATCTAACTCCAATCTGTCCAAAAAAATAGTAATGTTAACCAAAGAAATTAAGTTCTTAGACACAACAAATCCAAAATAATAACAAAAATAATTATTAGTCTAAGTAATTACAAAAAATTTAGCTAGAAAACAACAAGACAAACAATTACGTAAACAAGTGAAAACAAAAAATCTTACCTATGAGATGTTTTACGATGGATTTTTAGTTTACATGAAAATGTGTGATAAAACAGCTAGGTGATCCTTAAGTCTACCTCACATATGAAACATCTAGCCTCATCCCATGAGGATTGACCTATAGGTTTCTAAATACATAACTTTAGTCTCTAGCAATAGTCTAATATCAAACTCAAAATAAATGCATTTCGTGAATCACCCAATGTTTGAGGTGAGCAAGCACTGCACTTGGTTTAATGAGAGCAAGAAATGAGGCAAAACTAAGCATCAAACCCTCTGCCCATAAGGCATAATCTTACATTGAACCCCCTAAAATGATGCTTACTAGTTCTAGGACTAACTCATAGAAATGTCTTGATTTAATGATTGTTATTGTGAAATTAGAAAAAGCCAACCAGCTAACTAGGTCCACCTAACCTTAAGGCAATTTTGTTGGAAAATCATCCACTTGCTTCCCTTCAAGGTGCATTTTAGTGTTCTGTACAAGGCATGCCATCTTACAATTTATAACATATAAAAACAAGTTCCTTAATTAATGTTTGCACTTGGCTCCTTATCACATCCTTAGTTTACAAACACTAAGCAATCCATTTAAAATAATTATTCTTGATTTTTTAAATTTTGATATATACAATCACTACAAGCGTGAACCAAGTCATAAACTGGGTTACCATCCTTATCCTATTCATCTCGAGCCTTTCAATGCTAAATCACATTGGGATCACATAGATTTCCAACCTTATCTTAGGTTTGACAAAGATTACAACTCAAACCAAAGCCCCACTAGTTTTCACTTGCCATAAGGGTGAACCTTCCTATACAGAAGACCACAATGTATTTAGCAGTGGTTAGCCACATTAGGTAGTATGCAATACTTTGAGTAAAGAGTAATTGGGGTGTTCAAGTTACCTTCAAAATAGCCTCTAATGAATGCATGACCTACCATTTTAGCCATAGTTTGGCTAAATCTCTCCAGGATCTTTGTTAGATCTCCCAAATTAGTCTTTACTTCAAGTAGAATGCCTGCGAATACCTACCATGTGGCTCTTGTACCTACTGTCCAAGATTTAATGGTGGAAAATTGGAGAAAATATGTCTGAAATGAGAAAATCAAATAGATCAAAAGCCTATGCTTTGATACCACTTGTCATGAAGAGACCTGAGAGGAGAGATAAGACTGCAAAAAAGAGAGAAGAAGAGTATAGAGGAGAGAGAAAGTCTAGATGAGGAGAGAAATACTAGAAATAAAGAGAGAAATACAAGAAAGAAGAAAAGAGATGGTTGGTAGCCATAAAAGGAAAGGAAGAAAAAGATGAAACAAGAAAAGACTTGTACTTATGTCAAAACTGGGTACAGAATGATTTAGTACCTTCACCTTTTATACATGTCCCTATGTACCATATTTCCCATCTCTTACATTTTTTGTGAAGTGAAGGTGGTAGCATTAATAGTTTCAAAAGGCCACCTTGGCCACATTGAACCTCCCAAATAGGCATTAAAGCCTTGGCATGTTGACTCAGCCACTCAAGTGGCATCATGGCCATGGCCTCTAAAGGCCATAAAGGCTAAGTAGAAGCAATATGGTTGAGCATGGTCCTCTAAAGGCCATAGAGGCCGAATAGAAGCAATACGCTTGAACATGTCCCTCTAAAGGCCACATGATTTAACAAGGCCTCCCAAAAATGACCCATGTGCATAGGCAATTCGAACACTAGAAGGCTTCATAAGCCTTGGTCAACATTGCAATAGATTGACCCAATACATGAAGAACTCGAATGCTCAAGTAGGCTTCATAAACATGGGCCACCACATGATTAGATTTCAGTTGCTACCTCATGACAATTAGGCTTCCTTGGCCATGTTGACAATCAATCTAATTGGCTATTGAGTCTTGGCCACCATGTTTGATTCATTTGGCCTAACTTGCACACTAGCCAATCGAGCATCCACTTTGGGGCATCGTGCTATATAGTGCTTGAAAGGTGAGCAGAAGGTGGAAGCATGAGTGAAAGTAAGAAGAGTGCAAATGTTATGGAGGTTCAAGCAAGAAGAATAGGACTAGTGTGTGGGTACTCCAATAATCACAATGTGTGACATGCCTTCTCTTATTCTATTTGTCATAAAAGAATAAAGAATAAAGTGACAATGATGGTGCTTGCCACCTATAGTGTATAGGTGTACGAGTCTGTATACAATAAAGGTAGGTGGCTAGGCACATGTGGCCTTTAACCCCCAACAATCTCCTACTTAAAGGTGAATGTGCTTTAGTAAGAAAAAAAAGAAAAAAAAGAAAAGTATGACATGTACACTAAGTACAACAGTAACATACCCTAAAATTTTACAATGGAATATACTCAATTCAATATTTGTTATTATAAAAAAATGACTAAATTAAGTCAATTAGTATTTTTTGTTATAAAAATAAAATTTTAACAAACTAATATTGAACTTTCTAAATTTTTCTTAACTAAATCAATTATTTTAGATTTTTCAAGGATTTCTTGGAATTTTGCATACCAAAAATTGATTTCTCAATTCATTTTATTAGCTAAGAAGCTTTCCATAGTTTTGTTTAATTGAATCAATTCATAATACTTTTTATTTTTCCCCTCCCACAAGAACTTCTTTAAACTATCGTTGATAATATCTTATATTTTAATTATTTAATTTTTAAATTATGGTAAAATAATTTTATTACTATACACACACATATGTATGTATGTATATATGTATGCGCGCGCGCACACACACACACACACACACACACACACACACACACACGTAAAGAAGAAAAATGAAAAAAAAAACATAAAAGAAAAAATGACCAAAAAACAAACACCAAGGTTAAAAGGACCTTAGGTAAGCATAGAGAAGGGGATAAGGGGACATGCTTGGCATCACCGCCCTACCCCTGCCCTTGCCCCTTCCCCCCCCCCACCCACTTTTTAATTTTCTTAAGAGGAAAACAAAAACCTTTTAACTTACACTCATATAAGACGAAAAAATAAAAGAATCTATAACAAACTAATTAAATTTTCATTTCTTATATAAGACAAAAGAAACTCCTTTATAATAAAATAATGATGAATTCTCTCCTTCCTAAAACTCATAAAAAGATGAACCCCCCTCCAAAAACTATATAAAGGAGGACATTTCTTTTCATTTACAATACACAAAGAGCATGAGTCAACTTTTGTGAGTGTGTAAAGGAGTGATAATCACAAGTTAGAGGTGAGGAAACTCTACATGAAGGAGCTAGAGGATGTTCATCCACCGATCCTCTTTCCCAAAATTCCTTCTTTTCTTATCCTTCTTATCCACAATGGCCCCTCACTGATGCCTCAATATAGCAAGACTCTCGAGCAATCATGATGCCAAAATTCTTAACCATTAATACAACCAAGTTATAATATTTATTTTTTATTATTATTAAATAATCAAAATAATACTATTTTTTAGGAAATCTAGGTTAAATATTAATTTTACTTCTCTATTTTTATTAAATAGTTGAAATAATGTTAAATTTATTAAAAAAATTAGGTTTAAATATTTTTAATTTAAAATTTATATTTTTATTAAATTTCATAATGAAAGTACATTTAAAACTAATAAAATAATATTTATCTTATTTTTATAATATTTTAATATTTAAAAAACAAATATAGCTAAAATAATATTTAAAATTATAATCAAATACAATAAAAAATAAAGCAAGTTAAAAATTAAAATTACTTAAGTTGTATGACTAGAAATAGCAATTTTGTGAATTAAAATAATTAATTAAATTTTCTTAAAATACTTGATATTATTGTAAATTTACATAAAAATCTTATTTAACACTTAGGCCAAGTAGATTTAATAAATTATTAAAATTGTAAACTTAGCTCTTTTTGTAAATTAAAAGTTAAAATGTATCGTTGTTTAAATACTTGCATAAACTAAGGTAGAAATGATTGAAAATTGTATTATCATTGTAAAGAAAAATTAATCTGGATCTCGATTTTTAAATAAGGTACATTCACATGCATAGAATCTAAAAAGACGTTCATTAGAGTGTGTTCACATGCATTGAGAATATTTGGGTTATTTTTACAAATGAAAAAATAGCAAACAAGATGCATTCAGATGCATTAAAAAATATCATGCTTAATAGAATATGTTCACACATCATAAAATACTTGGTTAAATTTGTGAGAAAAAAATCCTGAATTAAGATGTGTTTATATGCATGAAAATTAAAATATGTGTAAACATGCGATATGAGCTTTGTGTTTGTGAATTCATGAAAATTTTCTACTTTTGGTATTGTTTTAAAAAGATGGATTGGTAGAAAATTAGCAATTGATTGTAACTGCCTTTAAAAGTGATAGAAATTATACTAATTACATCCATAGCCTAAGCAATTAGACATGAGAGGTGTGTTGCCATTCTACATCAAGTATAACAAGGTTCATACCATTTTGCCTTGTCTTGGTGGTGCCACATTAGTAGAAGAGTAGCCTAAAATTTGCACTATTTTGCTATCCTCGATTGCAGCAAACGTGGCAGCAAACTCTCCTCCTGAGGTTGAGTTGATCACTTCTATTTTTCGTCTATATCAAGATTAGCATACTTGACAAGCTATGGAGATTCCTATTGCTTCAAAAAACATGGATTTCTTCTCCTTCTCCAAACCCTAACTATGCAGTCCATGGGCAGCCATTAAAGCTTGGACAAAGCTCTTTAATAAGGTCTTTTGCTTCTTTTCATCTTTGGAGTTCACCTATAGTAAGATTCTCTCAATATTTGATCAAGATTAGAGCCACTGAAGCTTTCTCAAATCCTTCAAGATTTCATGAAGGATAATTTGGGGATTCTTCTTCAAGCTTGATATTAATTCTTTGTTTCTAAAGTATAAATAGAGCTTAAGGTTTTCCATTACAAGGATTCTACATTCTTCATGGCCAACATTGAAGCTCATACATTGAAGATTGATGGTTAATTCTTCTTTTGCTGAATTAAGTAGGGAATCATCAAATATTTTCTTCTTCAACTTCCTCAATAATTGAAGTACCAAGATACATTCTCTGATGTTGAATGCTCACTGATAAGCTCCAACCATAGCTATCAGTTCAACAACTTCACTATTTTCTTTGAATAAGGCTCTTCAACCTTGGTAAAATTGAAGATTACAAAGCTATGGGATTCAATTTAGAAGCAACATTTTGGGGTTCTTGATGGAAAAAATCTAGAATCCATTACTCTTTTTTGAGGTCTTGGATGATAGAGCATTGCTTGATATATGGGTTATACTGATGACATGCTTGTAGTAGCATGAGGGTTTTCAATTAGACACTTAAATGCTTATGCTAATATGTCTACAATAATGTTTTGCTTTTGTGGGCAGTGGTGGTAAGATGATATTTGTGTCGGCATTGCAAATACTTATGTTGGCATTGGTTGATTCATCTTGGCAGTGATTCCATTTATACAATGATTATAGGACATTACTTCTTCATTGTGCAATCATTAAAATGGGTAGTCTGGGACTTTGATTGCTTCTCATTGATTATAAATTGATGACTTGGTATCCTATAGAGTTCCTAATCTCTATTAATGAGTCTACACGGTCAAATAGGGTCAAAGTTGGATTCATAGACCTCTTACAGGCTCATTCGAACATGGTAGGTTGTGGACAATTTTAGTCAGTCAACTTTGGGATATCATATCTTTCTTTGAACTGCCTTGAAATTTACTAATAAGTTCTCCATTCAAAGAAGAAAGTATTAGCTTTGATTTTAATGAAAAAGTTTGCTTATTGAAGCTTTCAGTCAAAAGTTATGACTGATTTAGTACCTATAGGTACTACAAGACTGCACTTTTCACAGGTAGGAAAACAAAGGATTATGGGTCTAGTCAGAGATGTTAGTTCTAATAGGATGGATATTCCTTTGATAGACATTATGGGTACTTTGGCACATGCTTTCATGACTTATGATGACTCTCAAATAGCATTGGAAGTGATAAATGTGAGTTTGGTTGAGCAAGTACTTATCCATTTTAGGCAACCACACACTTCTCAGTTGGTTCAACAATGTGTAATCTAGGCTCTTATCAATCTCTATGATAATAGTATCTTACAAGGATGTGTATGCAATGTTGAAGCTAAATGGATGTTGTTGGGATTACTAACCATGGAAAAACTGGAGTTTCGAGCTGATTTGTGGGCATCAATGACGTATTTTTGTAGCACTGGTATTATTCTTTTACAGTCTCTTTAAGGCATGGATGTATTACATTGGTTTGTATTATTATTTAATCAATCATCTCATCAACAATTAGAATAGATATTGGTATTGGTTTCCACTCTCTTTGCTAAGATTGATGCTAATCAATGGCCTATGATGGTTCATACACCTCCACTGGTTAGGAGGCGATCATGGGTTTCACTAGAAGGGCAGTTAGCATGGGAATTCTTGGATGTTAGTATTCTTTCATTGGTCAAACTTCTTGAAAATTATTCTACTAAGATAGAGGAATATGCTACATTCATCTTGATTTGTCTTTGTATCTATACCATGAGGATATTTGCAATTGTGTGGAGATGGCTATAAATATTTTATTAAAGCATGTTGCAATGAAAAATAAAATGCTTGCATTGATGGCTACTTGGTGCAATCACTTCAAGGATAGTGTTCAGCCTACTCTACAAGATGTGGTTACTTATTTTTAGAGCATTTTGATGTTGGTCTTATGTCTAAATCTGCAAAATTCAACCATGGACAACAAGTATACTTTGTACAAAGCCATGATGAAGAGGATTATTTCATTGATCTTGATAACCAATCAATGGGGATCAACCAAATGTAGTACTGAATTCTTTGTTTCTTCAAGGTAATGATGTTATTGAAGTGGACAATGGGCTTTATGATGGGCAAGAAGAAAACCATGAAGAGGATAATGACCAAGATGAAGATCATAAAGACCAACCATATGAAGAAGACCAAAATGATAAGCAAAAGAGGATCCTCTAGTAGAAGACAATGTGTATGAAGATCACTTGCAAACTTATGGACCATTTGAGGAAGGATATGAGCATGCTAAAAATGAAGACTTTGAAGTTTTTGATTATGCTTATGATGGATTAATTGAGGATATGCATCATCTCACACTCAATTAGGGTCTACACCAACTAGAAAATGAGTGATTTGCATATGATTATGGTTATGAAGACTTGGATAATGATTTTGAACATTGGTATGCTGATAATGAGGATGTACATGAGATTCATGATGTCTATAATCTAATGGATGATGGATATGATTATGGGGATCTTTCTTCCTACCCATTTGACTTGTGTGGTCAAGATTATGAGTTTCATGAAAATTTTCCTCCTCTTGATCATTATTATGATGGTATACCTTTTGATCCATGAGGTTATGGGAAGAAATTTGCACCTTCATTAGGTTAGCATCCATATTGGGATCCAAATCTTTATCTTTTAAAGATTTATTTAGCTAAAGACTAGTCATTTTATCTCTTATTTCACTACAGACAATTTGTAGATAGCTCTCTATTTTGGCTTAGTTTTAATTCTAATTTGATTATAAAAGAGTCATACCTATATGGGTTGAAAGTACGTCCAATGAGCTTTCTTTTGACTCATAGCACACTTGATTTGGATGTGCCCATCAAAAGATATCTCAATTTTACTACAGAAGGGTCTATAGTAAACAACAAGTTGTCTATTGTTTGCAAGTGTCTTTTCTTGGAGTTATGGTGGTCTAGTTCTCAG
Organism: Lygodium microphyllum; assembly: GCF_053477565.2. NCBI lineage: Eukaryota > Viridiplantae > Streptophyta > Polypodiopsida > Schizaeales > Lygodiaceae > Lygodium > Lygodium microphyllum. The sequence continues at coordinate 30,723,176 of NC_141135.1, forward strand.
TTTTATCATTTCAAATGGATGTCCATACTGTCTATTTACTTTTCCACTTCTGATTCTATCCATTACATTACAAGATATAGGCCTTATACCGACGTTTAAAGTGACGAAAATGCAAATAACAAAATTTGCCCCCGTCGTCGCAAAAAGCGCCGTTATTAGCGACGCCATAGAACAGTCGGTATTACTGTCGGTATTGGCGTCGGTATCATGCGATGCTGATATCGACGCCAATACCGACGCTGATAAAGACGGTTTGCGACGTATATAATGACGCCAATAATGACGCGAGCAATAAAATTTGCAACGCTAATAGCGACGGTAACAGGGGAAAAAAATTTGTGGCAGGGCAGCAAGCTGCCCTACCACATATAGCACTGTGTGCTTTATAAGAGCCAAACAAAATAGTTTCTGCACTACTGTGTACAATGCGCTTGCAAACAAAAACAATGTATACTGAAATCATAAACTGATACATGAAATAAATACATGATCTCATAATAAGCGATCGATACAATCATGACAGGATATCACTAATACATAGAAAATGTCTACATAGATCAGGCGACAAAAAAATAAAGGTGTGTGAGCTCCAAGGATCCAAGGGCGAGCTACAAATCCTCGTCCCCCAAAAGCTCCGTCCTGCCGCAAAGGAGCATCGAACAGACTCTGTAGAAAAAGAAACAACACATCAGTCCACCATACAATAATACATTCAAATATCTCATGCTAACTATGGACAAGAAAGATGAGTGACTTACAGGGCCACCGCGTCTATACAATCGGTCGATCAATGCAGTGAGACCGTCCTCTCTGCATATCGAGTCTCAAGGCCAGTCGGATCGCGATTTGTAATGGAGGGCTGCAAAGAAAACAAAATGCTAACTGTTAGAAACATGATTGTTAGTACAAAGAATATTTCAAAAAAATAAACAAGCAAAATAAAAAAAAACTTACAAAGTCCTCCAAATATGTCCTGTGGCCGCCACTCCCAAGATAATGGACCACTCCGGCCTCGAGTCGTGCCCTCACCGCCTCGCGTTGCTGACTCCAACGTCCTGGAGAATATGTAGCCTCCTCCCTCAGTCGGTGCCAGTCATCTGCATCTAACCACTCGGGCTTTGCAGCCCTACTCTTGATTGCCTTGCGTGCGTCGGATCGTCTATGTGCATGTATGCACGCACGCAATCCATCGTCCAGCCCGTAGAGAATCTATCTACTACGGCTGGCACCAGAAACTCCTCGTGCAAGGATGCTACTATGTAGTCCTTGCTCCCCTCCGGTATGTTCTTCCAATGATCCAAGACGTTGTGCCGAAAAACTTGTTGGCACAACTCTCTCATGCAAGCCATCACCCTCCTCCCCTCATCATTCATGATGATGGCTCCTGACCTACTATCGACTAGATATCCATAACCCCCTGGAGTCTTCCTAAGATGGGTCCTCTCCCATCTGCGTCCACGCTCCTGGGCATATCCAGGAGACCCCTGTGCATCCGGTGTACCGACGGGGGTAATATCTCTCGGAGTGGCACCCACAGGGATGCCACTGGTTGCTGACGGCTGTGCAAAATCCGGAGTAACTAGAGTAGACATCCCCACAGGTGTGACAAATCCTAGAGGTGACGCAGCTCCAGCTGAACGACGAGACGGAGACACCGCGTTTGTGTCTCCACAGCATCCACCTGAGCCTGAGGCACGCTCCCTGGAAGGGCCACGAGAGCGAGGAGTCGCACCTGTATCCCGTGTCAACCGCGGGCTCACTGCCTCTGTATCTTTGCAGCATCCCCCTGATCCCGATGCACTCCCTCTCTTTGGCCCAAGTCGTGAGCGTCGAGCTCGTCTGCTCGAAGCCGAAGCATCCGATCGCGCTGAAGCAGATCTAGCAAAGCGCTGTGATGAAGACCGAGACAACTCCTGGTCTGCCAACTCTCTGAATCTCGCGATCTGGTTTGGAGACATGCATGCGAAGATGTCCTGTAACTCCTCATCGCTCATCCCTTGACTCATCCTAAAAATGTCACCTGTACAGATAAAAAATGATGTTAGAATAATCAATTTAAATTATACAAAGCATAGTAATATAAATCATTTAAAAAAAATCTCACTTAAAATGCATATCGTATGTACCCTTATAAGTAATTGGTCAACAAATTGAGTAAGTGGATGCTCCAAGTATGAAGTATCCTATGGTCCCATGTTAATCTCCTGACACAACTCCACATACACTGGAAGGTCAATAAACATGTCACCACAAAAGAATGAATCCGCCTCGTTCTCAAAGAATTCTTGGACTCCTGTATTTTCATCATTGTTAGCCAATGCTGGCTCCAAGCTTTCAATGGCCTCCACCCCTTATAATATCGACCCCTCTATTTACATATTATCTTTATCTATGCTCGGAACATCGCATTCCATTTGGATGTGATTCCGCATGGATAATTTTCAGCTCGTACCAGCTTGCGGCGTTCATACATGTTGGAGGTCGTCCAAGGAAACCTTCCTTGAGTTCATGATCCTTCGCCAAGAAAGCAGCGTGTCCTTGATATACCATCTTCTTCATGGTTCATGACCTTTGGGAGTCTAACTGTGGCCCGCACAATGGACATGCATGATAACCTGAGGTAACCAGACTTGTTCCAACACCACGACCTAGTGAATACTTGCTCGAACAAGATAAAATGTAGATATTACCAGTGAGAATGGAGACCTGCTCACCTGAGCACTCTCCCAATCTCGGAAATTCATGCATCGTCCACATGAGAATGGCTCAAATATTGGCGGACCGCTGACCATCGCACCTGCTCATATCTTGCACGGTGACCCCCTCCTCCCACAAAATCTTAAGCTCATCGACTAATGGACGAAGATACACGTCCATATTTTTTACTTTGTAGCGGCCAAGGACGAGCAAGCTAAGGATGAGATGTCATTTCTTCGTAGAAAGCCACGGAGGGATATTGTAGTTGATAAGGACTATAGGCCACACACTGTAAGAAGTTGAGCGCAGACCGAATGGGTTCACGCTATCCATTGCAAGACCGAGCCGAAGATTTCTTGGCTCTCGGGCAAAGCCTAGAAAGGTAGAGTCAATGTGGCTCCATGCACACGAATCTGCTGATATTCATTGAACTCCATCCGTGGACCTATTCTATGCATGCCACGTTGTCAAGCTCGCCATGCCGGACGTACGAAACATGTGGTTTATGCGGGGGATAAGCGAAAAGTGTCTGAGAACTTTTTGAGGGATGGTTTGCCCTTGCAAGTCTTGTCGATACCTGTGAGCACTACACTTTGGACATGTCTCTATAGTCTTGTATTCTCCTCGAAACAGTATGCAATCGTTGATACATGCATGGATGTTATTGTAGTCCATGCCAAGCTTCCGTAAAACATGTCGTGCATCATCACAAGACTCAGGCATGGTATTTACAGGTGGTAATATATGATATTTCAATAACCTGAAAAAAATCATAAAACACCTTGAAAAAGCACAAATGTTTGTAATAATAGTGCCGAAAAAAAAATGAAGCGTATGTACAAGGTATTTGAACAACTCGGTCACACTCGTATCGCTCCACCCGTATTTTGCTTGCACCCATCATATAATGGTATGGATGCTTCCTCTCTAAGCGGATCAGAAGTCTCGACATCCATGGGAATCAATGCATCGATCATTGCCTCCATCTTAGGCTCCAAGTTTGTAGGTAGGTCTGGAAGGTTGCCTATCTCCTCTGGCATTGACGATATAGATTGGCCTTACGAGTGGTGGATTGGCTCCACTGGCATTGACGATATAGATTGGCCTTGCGAGTGGTGGATTGGCTCCTACACTCCATCCATTGCATGCCCACATACTCTTCTAATTGGCCGCAAAGACCCAATCTTATTGTATAGTATTTAATTAGCTTGTGAGTACACCCTTGGGACGAGATATCACCTCCCTGGATAGAAAATTTGCCAGCAAAACCCAATCTTATTGTATATGGTATTCAATTAGCTTGTGAGTACAATGCATGATTGATATTAACTTCAAATTACCGTTTGCTAAAAATTCGCAATTGCTTGATCAATGATCTCAGATTGAAACTCACCAAATCGTCATACGTGTTCTATAGACAATCGGTGTTTTCATCTAATTGCCAACTTGCATTGAGAGAAAGGACATGGGACATGCTGATTAAGATATGCCTTGCTATCTCGAACAACATGACCTTCTTCGTTTTCCATTTTGTCTACGTTACAACAAACAATTTGTTTTTGTTATCATTCTTTTCTTTTCTTAGATTGTTATCCTCTCATTCAATCTCTCTCTTTTTCTATGACCTAACATATAGTATCATAGAACACTAGTATTTAGTACCTAGTACTCAATACCTAGCACATAATATTTCGTTTTCTCTCTTCCTCTCCCTCTCTCATTTCCTCTCCCTCCCTCGCCCTCACCCTCTCTTTCTCTCTTTCCTTTTCTCTCTCCTCTTTTTCTCTCTTCTCTCTCTCTCTTTTTCTCTTTTTCTCTTTCTCTTTTTCTCTCTCCTCTCTCTCTCTCATTTCTTTTCTCTCTCCTCTCCCTCTCATTCCTCTCCCTCCCTCTCTCATTCCTCTCCCTCCCTTGCCCTCTCTCATTCCTTTTTCTCTCTCCTCTCCCTCTCTCATTTCCTCTCCCTCCCTCGCCCTCACCCTCTCTTTCTCTCTTTCCCTATTAGGTTTAATGGTTTTTCTCTTTTTCTATCTCCTCTCTCTCTCTCTCTCATTTTTTCTCTCTCCTCTCCCTCTCTCATTTCGTTTTCTCTCTTCCTCTCCCTCTCTCATTTCCTCTTTTTCTCTCCCTCTCTCATTTTCTCTCTCCTCTCTCTCTTCTTTTTTCTCTCTCCTCTCTCTCTCATTTCGTTTTCTCTCTTCCTCTCCCTCTCTCATTTCATTTTCTCTCTCCTCTCCCTCTCTCATTTACCTTTCTCTCTTTCTCTCCCTCTCTCATTTACTGTCCCTTCCTCACCCTGACCCTCTCTTTTTCTCTTTCTCTATTATTTTTAATATTTTTTTCTTTTTCTCTCTCCTCTCCCTCTCTCATTTTTTTTCTCTCTTCCTCTCGCTCTCTCATTTCCTCTCCCTCCCTCGCCCTCACCCTCACCCACACCCTCTCTTGCTCTATTTGCCTATTATGTTTACCATCTTATCTCTTTTTCTCTCTCCTCTCATTCTCTCTTTTTTCTCTCTCCTCTCCCTCTCTCATTTCCTTTTGCTCTCTTCCTCTCCTTCTCTCATTTTTTCTCCCTCCCTCTCCCTCTCTCATTTCCCTATTATGTTTTCGTCTCTCCCCCCTCTCCCTCTCCCTCTCCCTCTCTCATTCCCTCTCCCTCTCTCATTTTCTCTCTCTTCCTCGCCCTCCCTCTCTCATTTCTTCTCCCCTTCCCTCTCCCTCTCTTTAATTTCCCTCTCTTTCTCCCTCTCCCTCTCCCTCATTTCTTCTCCCTCTCTCATTACATACAAATTATACAAAAAATAAATAAATAAGAGAGAGAATACACACACTCTCTCTCTCATTCCCTCTCTCCCTCTCTCATTCCCTCTCTCTCTTCCTCTCTTTCTCTCTCTCATTTCCTCCCCCTCCCTCTCCCATTTCCTCCCTCTCCCTCTCTTTAATTTCACTCTCTTTCTCCCTCTCCCTCTCCCTCATTTCTTCTCCCTCTCTCATTATATACAAATTATACACAAATTAAATAAATAAGAGAGAGAATACACTCTCCCTCTCTCTCGTTCTCTCATTTCATCCCCCTCCCTCTTCCGTTTCCTCCCTCCCCCTCTCCCTCCCTCCCCCATTTCCTCCCTCTCCCTCTCTTTCTCTCTCATTTCCTCTCTCTCTCTCAATATATATATACAAATTATAAAAGCAAAAGGGAGAGGGAGAGAGAGAATGCACTCTCCCTCCCTCTCCCTCTCTCATTTCCTCCCCATCCCTCTCCCTCTCCCTCTCCGTCTCCCTCTCTTTCTCTTTCTCTCCCTCTCTCATTTCCTCCCCCCTCCCTCTCCCTCTCTTTCTCTTTCTCTTTTTCTCCCTCTCTCTTTCTCTCTCTCCCTCCCTCTCCCTCTCCCTCTCCCTCTCCCTCTCTTTCTCTTTCATTTCCTCTCCTAAACAAGCAAAAGAAGGAGAGAATTAAACCCTAAACAAGCAAAAGAAGGAGAGAATGGACTCACCGATGAGATATCGCGAGGGTTTGGCGGCTCCTCTTCCTCTTCGCGATGAAGGCTCCTCCTCTCCTTCGCGAACGGTGGTGGCGGCGGCGGCAAGCCTTCTCCCTCTCCCTCTCTCATAACTATCGCTCTCTCTCTCTCGCTCTCCCTCTCGAAACGATCGACGAAAATGCGCAAAATGAACCCGCACTCAGGTTTCGGCCTGTTTTTTTTCCCTGTGGGGTGTCGCTATTTGCATCACAAATAGCAACGCCGCTACCTGCGTCGCTACACGCCGTCGCTATATGTTTAAATCCTTGTAGTGTTACTTTGTACATATTAGTGCTTTTCCTATTTTTGTAGCCACTTGTAACAGAGTAGTACTCTCATTCCCTTTACATTCAGCCATTGTAAACAATCCACCATTGTTTTTCAGGACAAAAACTTCTTTTGAGTGGGGATGGAATGTAAGAGATGGAAGATAGGGTACAAAGGGACATGTTTAAAAGGTGAAGGTACTAATCATTTTGTACCATCTCTTTCCTTCTTTCCTATCTTTCTCTCTCCATTTTTTCTTTCTCTCTCCTCACCTAGAATTTCTCTCTCCTCTAAGGTCTCTTCATAAAAAAAAATAAGGTGGCATGTGTAAAGCCTTTTGAAACTATTAATGCTACCATCTTCACTTCACTAAAAATGAGATGTCCACAAACATTCACCTATGTAATAGAAATTCATTTTTCACCTATGGTACGAGGGTACTCTACCCGAGCTAGCTAGAGGCTCAAAATAAGTGTATGTATATGCATGTGTTCTCGACAATGTTGTTTAAGACAAAGTCACATAAGAATTGATTTGTGTGGGGTTACCTACATAAGATTAAGGTCTCAGAAGGATTTTATAAGTAGGTGTTGTGTAAGAGGTTGTGGACATGTTAGATGCACGAGTAGGTTTGACATCGCTTTCTCGAACATTTATGGTTGCTAAAAAAGGATGGGGTGGATTTTTCCAAGAAAGTGGTGCATGGTACCATGCACATGCAACATGCATATGGTGGATTAGATGTATCTAGCTAGGTGCTAATATTCTAATATAGCATTGAGGGGGAGTATTGAGAGGTAGTAATTGTGATCGTGCAATGTTACATTCAATGGATGGAAAGATACAGTGAATACCTCTTAGGAGGGATGGAAAGATATAGGAAACACCTCACTTAAGAGGGGTGAAAAGATATAAGAAACACCTCACTTAAGAGGGGGTGTTGAGAATATTAGGTCCGGTAATTTTATGTGTGTGTCTATGACTATGTGCGTGCACATGTGTGTGAAGGCACTTTATTACTAGAGATTCTATGGTGTGAGGACATGAATGTGAGGTGTGGAGAGAACTATGCCACATAGGTGCACACATGTAAAGTGTGAGTAATAGTGTGTCATAGGGGACACACATGGAAATTATGAGGCTACATAAATGAGTCCTTATATCTTCTATAAAATGTAACCATTGTATGAAATGCAAATATGAGAGAGAATTTTCGAGTGTGCAATCTACTATCTCCTTCATCTACTACAACCATGGAATTTTTTGTTTGCTATAATCCATCGTGATTATGTGTTATCTTTGTCAAATACCATGACTAGCCCCACATTGGGTTTGCAACAAGGCTAAGGCTTTAACAAGGCCTATTCAGCCCATCCAAGAGGAAGTAATGGCCCTTTAATAGGTCGAAAGCAAACATTTGAATGGGTTATGGGCTAATGGCATGGTTGTTTCTAGGCCAAAATAGTTATTTGAATATGCTAAGGCCAAATTGGTTGCCATGCTAAAACAACATGATTGTTTGAATGCACTATGTGGCCCGATTGGCCATTGTCATGCCATTTGAATGGGCCTATGGCCACATGGCCTTTGACAAGGTTGAATGCAAGAGTTGTCCAAATGAGGCTAATGGTGTGATGGCTAATTGCCTTTTGCAAGGATGTTGTCTAAACACACCACAAATGATCACCTTTTGTAAGATTGATGTCTAAATGTGCTATGGGGCCTCATTGGCGTTCTGTGTAGTTTCACCAACAATCCTCCAAATGCACTATAGTCCCATCGAAAAACTTATGTCTTATTAAGCTTTAACAAGGCATATTTAATCCATAAAAAATCATTGGTCCTAATTGACTTTTGCAAGCCTTCAACGACTATCCGAATGAGGCTATGACTCTATTACAAGAAAGTAATGTTGGCTTTTTAGCCATAAGCCTTTGTCAAGGTCGAATGAAGCAGTTCAAGGCTAAACAATGTGGATCTTGGCCCTAAGGCTAATAGGCTTGGTTTTTAGCCTTGTGTTTGATTTGGACTAGCCTTGTAACCAAATTGCATCAAGGGTGGCCTAATCAGCCTCAATTAATGCAAGGAAGCCTAATTGATTGAATTGTGATATTTGCATCCAAATCATTAGCATGTTGCTTGATGCCAGATGGACAAGGGTGAATGACAAGGGCTACTCGTCCTCTAAAATGATCTTCAAGCTAAGGCTCTTAAGCATTCATGCACCAATTCTATCAATTGAATCAACTCATAAGTGGTGTCTCAAGAACCATACATTCCCACTCATTGAGGATGATGTAGTCAAGTCCCTTGCCATGAGTGCTTCATCTTTGTTGTGCTTAGATCCCTCTTCATCTCCTTCACTCTCTTCTATGATGTGAGACTCTAATCATTGATCTCTCTTCTTGTCTCACCTTAGTTTTATACTCCCCCAATCCACTAATGCTTGTAAAAAGCACAAAAGTAGAACATACATGTCAGAGAGAGAACCAGGGAGAGAGAAAGAGGAGAGAGAAGACTGCAGAGGAGAGAGAAAGACTGCAAGAAGAGAGAGAATAAGAGTGACGAGGAGAGAGAAAGACTAGATTTAGAGAGAGAAATACAAGAAAGATGAGGAAGCCATAGAAGCTGTGAGCAAGAAGGGAGAGAAAGACTGTAATTGTATTAATGTGTCAAAAAGATATGAAAAATTACATCTTCTCTCCTTTTATACCAATGTCAGTGTGACATGGCATATTATCAACATTTTTAACACTTATTTGCTATTCCCAGCTTCTTACAATCCATCCCTTCCCAAAAGTTTTTGTCCTCAAAAACAAACCTAGAAACAACTAGAGAGGAGATGGATAGAACAGAGTACTACTCTGTTTTACAGCTTTACAAATGGGAAATGAATGAAGAATGACCATTACAAGAGCTGAATTTGAAGAACGGAAGTAAGGCCCAACTATATACATGATTTGAAGTACTTCAGAAGCAAATGGAGCCATAAAATCTTCAACAAATAGTCCCAGAACAAAGTAGACAGCTTGCTAAATAAACAGTCCCTGCTGGACCAAATCTGCCATAACTTTTGATAGAAGTGTCCAAATGAGATGTACCATATATCAAAACGAAGCTCTTGAAGAGTACTTTAAGCCCATGTAGATAGCTTGATTCTGAAAATTAGGTACGATAAAAACTGTTCTAAAATAGCGTGCTGTCCTGAAACAGTCTGCATCAATACTAGCTCCATAAGCAATACTAGCTTATTACTGGATCCATCTTTCAACGTTTTTATGGAGCTAGTATTGCTTATGGAGAGCTAGTATGTCTCCCTCAAGTATGGATACTCATCCAATATGGAATCAGGTCTCCAAGAAGCCTCTTCAGAGGGTAAACCTCTCCATTTAATCAAATATTCCACAATAGAACGTGATCGAAGCTTCTTTTCGCGTTGACCTATAACAGCCTCTAGGATGTACTGAACAAGACCATCTGCATCAATAGGTGGCAGCTCATCAACTATATCCACTGGATCACCATAATAGGGCTTGAGCTAACTAACGTGGAAGACGTTATGAATCTTTATAGGAGAGGGAAGCTCTAGTTTGTATGCCAAATCTCCAATCCGCTTAAGGATCCTGTAAGGGCCATAAAACCTGTGGGCAAGCTTATTACTGGATCCATCTTTCAACGTAGAGTACTTGGATTTGGGCACCTTCAACAAAACCAGCTCTCCTTCTTGAAACTCTAAAGGCCTCCTCTTCTCATCAGCATACATCTTCATTTGATCTTGAGCCTTCCTTAGATTCACCTTGCATTGCTGAAGAAGGGTCTGCATTCTTTCCAACTCTTCCTTCCCATGAGGATTGATCTTTTCATTAAAGATGACTGTGGGTAAGGGCACCCTGTAACCATACAAAGCCTCAAATTGTGAAACTCCTATGCTCGCATGAGTGGAACTGTTGCCAGGTGTAACCAAGAATCCCATGAGGTTTGGACATCATAGCAAAAATCGCAAAGGTAAGTCTCCAACCATTTATTAACTCTCTCTGTCTGTCCATCAGTTTGGGGATGATAAGCTGTAGATGGAGCCAACTTAGTGCCCATAGATGTAAATACTTCTTACCAGAAGTTACTCATAAACTTTGAGTCCCTATCATGGACAATCACCTGCGGTAATCCATGTAGTCTAAAAATATGCTCCATAAACTGATTGGCCACTTGAGAAGTAGTAAACTGAATTTTTGTTGGGATAAAATGAGCATATTATTTTTGTTGGGATAAACTGAATTTTGACATGTTGGGATAAAAGGGGTGGAATAGTATTTCTGTCAACCACCACATAAATACTATTCCACCCCTTCTTGGTAGTAGGTAAGCCAGTGATAAAGTCCATAGTAATATGAGTCCATTTACCCGTAGGAATAGGCAATGGCTGTAACAAACCTCCTGGCTTATGGGTGCTATCCTTATTTTGCTGACAAGGCATACACTTCATAACGAAGTCCTTGACATCTTTCCACAGTCCTTTCCAATAAAAGCTCTTGCTAATCCTGTCATAAGTCTTGAAAACTCCCAAGTGTCCAGCTAAAGGCGAAGAATGTAACTCCTCCATAATTTTCCACTTGAAAGAAGAAGTAGAGGGAATAACAATCTTGCCCTTCTACCAAATAAGACCATTTTTAAGCTGGTAATGCGAGTTTTCTTCCATAAGACCTTGCTGTAATTTTTGAAAGATTTGGCTGAATTCCTCATCTAAAAGATAGGCCTCCTGTAGTTCTTCAATCCAATCATTATGTAGTTCTGTCATGGCTGACACTTTGCAGGCCCACATACGAGAAAGAGAATCAGCCACTATGTTATCTTTGCCCCTTGTATGAGTGATGTCAAAGTCATAATTCTGTAATGTAGCTACCCATCATCGTTGCTTTGGAGTGAGATTTGACTGAGTAAGGAAATACTTGAGTACTCGATGATCACTATGTACTCTGAATCGGCTGCCATATAAGTAATGGTGCCACTTCTTGATTGCATACAGGATAGCCAACATTTCCTGGTCATAAACATTCATGGCCATCTCCTTATCTGTAAGCTTACGGCTCTCAAATGCAATTACTCCATGCTCCTGAAGCAAAACAGCCCCAATGCCACGGCCACTAGCATCACATTGTATAGTAAACTCTTTAGAGAAATCCGGGCATATTAGGATAGGAGCAGAAGTAAGTAGTTCCTTTAACTGGTTGAAGCTGCTATCTGCAAGAGCATCCCAAAAGAAAGCCTCTTTCTTCAACCTATCAGTCAAAGGAGCTGCAATTGCCACATAATGCTTTATAAATCGGCAATAGAATGAAGATAGACCAAGAAATCCTCTAAGAGAGGTAGTAGTAGTAGGCGTTGGCCAATCTCTTATTCATTGCACCTTCTTAGGATCAGCCTGTATTCCTTTTTCACTGACTATATGCCCCAAGTATTCCACTTCAGTCTGCATGAAAGAGCACTTCTTCTCCTTAGCAAAAAGCCTATGATGTCTCAACACATCAAAAACCTTCCTCATATGTGACAAATGATCCTGTAAAGTCTTGCTATAGATCAAAATGTCGTCAAAGAACACCAAGACAAACTGAAAGAGGAAAGGTTGCAAGATCTTATTCATCAGGCTTTGAAAGGTAGCTGGAGCGTTTGTAAGCCCGAATGGCATCACCAAGAAATGATAGAGCCCACGATCAGTCCTAAAAGCAGTCTTGACTTCATCACCCTCTCTCATGCGAATCTGATGATACCCTGATCTCAAATCAATCTTCGTGAAAAATCGAGCCCCCTTAAGTTCATCAAGCAAATCATCAATCCTAGGTATAGGATATCTGTTCTTCACTGTTATCTTATTGAGATCCCTGTAGTCGATGCACATTCTAAAAGATCCATCTTTCTTTTTGACTAACAGGACTGGAGATGCATAAGGTGAAGAGCTTGGTTCAATGAATCCCATTTCAAGAAGCTCTTTGATTTGCTTGGCTACTTCCTCTCGTTTACATTTTGATAGTCTGTGAGGTGGCTTATTGATTGTCTTTGAGTTGGGCTCCAAATCAATGGGGTGATCCACCGCTCTCTTAGGAGGCAATGAAGTAGGTACTTCAAACAAATCTCTATACTCCTCAAGAAGAACTGTCAAGGCTGGATGGTTTGTTGAATTATTGGGTTGATCCTGTGTTTCTTTGTTCAAATGATGCAAAAAAAATATCTGTGAGCGCTTCTTGTACTCTCTCTTGAGTTGTTGAATGGTGATAAGCTGAAAATCAGATCTACTAGGAATTCCCTGTAAATGAATGAGCTGTCCATTGGAGAAAAACTCCATATATAACTGTGAGAAATCCATAGTGATCTTGCCTAATGTCATCAACCAATCACAACCAAGTACAATATCTATGGGCCCCATTTCCAAAGTGATCAGGTTTACTTTGACTTCAAAATTTTCAGCCAACTGCAAAGAAACCTGTGGGCAAATCTGTGTGCTGATTTCTTCTTCACCATTAGCCACTTGTACTCTAATGGGCTGCTGTAAGTCTGTGGGAATACAATTTAACTTGTCCATGATGGACTTATTGACAAAACTGTGAGTACTGCCACTATCTATCAGGATGAACACTGGCTTTCCACATATGCTTCCCTTCATACGAAGTGTATTAGGGCTCTTAGATCCCGTCCAAGCATCCATAGAGATAGAACAATTAGTGGCAACAAGCGACTCATCACAAGATCCACCAGGATCAAACGGAACATCTCCGCCTAGATCAAAAGGAAAAGAGTCGGCTGGATCATAAAAGTACTCCTGTCCAATGTCCTCCTCAAGATCTTCATTTTCAGCATTGATTGCCACTGCATTAGCTTCAACTATGTCATCTTCAAAGTCCTCAAAAACTAGCATACTCTGAAGCTTTGGCTTGACATTTTTGTATACACACTTTGAAGCATGATCAGGAGTATACTTTTCTCCACACTTGAAGCATAAGCCCTTGTCCTTCCTTTCCTTGTAAAGATCCATGGGAATAGATTTAGGATTTGTATTAGCTGAAGTGGACTTAGTCCTGTTGTCACCCTGCTTAAATTCAACCTTTGGACTATTTGCTGTCCTGAAATTACTTTGAGACCTAGAAGCATTAAATGGAGGATAAGTTGGTACCCGTAAGCTCCCACTAGGCATATGATTGCTGCCATAAATGTTACCAACTTGTCCCTGCTTTAAAACAGTCCTTGGCTGTCCATAACTTGGCTGAAATGAAGACTCTTTCCTATACTTTCTTCCATAGCGCTCCGCAAGCTCAATAGCCTTGAAAAGTGAAGTAGGATTTTGTGCCATAATATCAGCTGACAAAGATGGCTCTAAACCATACATAAACTTGTGAAGCTTGGCCTCATCACTGATGCTTTCCACATACATGGTCAAGTTGAGAAATTGGTTTGCATACTCTCTTACACTTAGGCCCCTTTGTTCCAAACCATACCATCTTTGTGCTAGCTTCTCTTTTTCAAGAGGCGAAACAAAGACTTCAGACATAAGTGCCTTGAAAGCTTCCCAATTCTCAATAAGTACATTCTCTTTCTTGATATACCTCCACCATGTATGGGCAAATCCTTCTAGATGCAAGGAAGCAAAGTGAATCTTCATATCATCAGTTTTAGGGTATATATCAAAGTAGGACTCCATCTTAGAGGTCCATTCCTCTAATTCTAATGGTGAAGATGACTGGCCATTAAATTTGGCTAAAACAATTTTGTCCTTGAATTCTCTTTCATGAAAGGGTTGCTGTCCCAAAATTGGCTGATCAAGATTTTCAAGTACAAAACCTCCAAATTGAGACTGTCCCAAAATTGGTTGATCTGGATTTCCAAGTACAGAACCTCCAAATTGAGACTGAAATCTTCCAACAGGTGGCTGAGAATTACCATGTAATCTTCCTGTTGGTAAAGTACCCCTGGAATTTTGAGTATGCAGTCCAAAAGCTTGAGTATTGGCCCCATTCAAACTGCCCAAATAGTCATCATGCCTTTGTGAAGCTTCTCCTACTTCATATTGACTATTTGGAATGCCTCTTCTTCCAATGATCCCATTTCCATGACCATTCTGGTTGGATGGCTGAAGTGGGACTGAAGGGCCACTGTTTGAACAAGCCTTCTCATTAACTTCTTTTGATGCCATTTGCAATTGTATGAGTTTAGAGATTTGTGCCATGAGTTGGTCGTTGGATTCTACCAACTTATCAATAGAAGCCTTGGTCTCAGTAGATTGAACCATCTGCTCCATTCTTGACAAGATGGCCTCATGTCGTTCCCTATGTCTCTGTTCATGGGCACACAAAGTATCAGTGAGTATACTGATTTCTCCTTGTTGTTGAAGCTCTTCAGGGTTCTCTCGAAGTGTGCTATCCATCATGGAATCCCTGATTTGCTGAGCATAATCCTCGTGGACCTTATTTTTGCCTTTATGTCCTGCCATACTAGTGCAGTCCTGCAGTACCCCCTGTCAGTAAAACGGCTATAACTTTGGCTAGGAAGCTCCGATTTCTTTTTTGTGCGAATCGAAGCTAACAATGCCCTCTTCGAGATGAGCTATAGCACGCTATAATAGGTTTAGGACATAAAATTTTGTAGCTGGATTTCAGAGTCTGAACTGTCCAGTCCTGCAACCTGTCTAGACCTGTAAGTGCCCTGTTTTGACCCTGTAATGCAAGATAGTAACCCCAAATGGTTACCAAACCCTGCAAAGGGGTATATAGGACCTGTGGGTACCCTGTAGTATCTACACCTGTGCTTCAACAATGAAGGGTGTACCTGTAACCACCTGTAAATACCCTGTAAGTGACCTATAAATTCCTTGTTTTACCCTGTTTTGGTCTTGTAGGTACTTGAGTCTTTGGAAAGTCTTCAATCTTCAATCCTCCACTCGTTGTACCTGTGTGAGGGATAAAACGGCATGACAGGCTCCCTACACGGGCTCCGAATCACTGAGAGGTGGGCAAAGTTCCCCCCGGGTCGGTTGGTTGCACCCCTTCGGGATCTTCGATAGTGAGGAAGGGTCACCTCTCTTTTGTCCCACTATCTCCCCCGGCATCCACCTTTTTCCTCGGTGGGAATATCAACATGGCAGAGGCTAGTGTACTAAGCAATCAGCATGATATGCATTTCAGAAATATTCATTTAGCCTTTCATGAGATGCAATTGATTGAGATAAGAAAATTTTGGATAGGAGAAGGGTCTTACCGCTGCAATTCAGTGACTCACTGATTGCTAGTACTTACCCTTTTACAATATTTCAATTTGGGCAAAAGAAATTCAGCCAATCAATTGGATTAGAGTAAACAAAGGCATCAATCAATGTATTCAGTCAATAGGATTCAAATGTTATGCTGAAATTTCAGATTGAAGCCTCTAATTCACTGATTGGAACTAATATGCATTAAGCAAGCATTGCATTCATGAATAGATGGATTCAAGCAAAGGTTGGCTGAGAATTTGATGAATAATTTTCAATTCTTTAATCTCTCAATCAAATGGATTAAGCTCAGCAATTGGATTAATGAGAGAGATTAAGAATTGAAGAGAAATACCTTGACATGGCTGAATGACTTGTCAAATGCTTGATAGAGCCCCCGGTTGTCCAATGTTGGTAAAATAATCCATAAGGCTTGCTTATCTGGTGCTTGAGACCAATCTTGAAGCTTCAAATGCTTGAAATTGAAGCATTAAACCCGTTTCCCCCAAATTTTTTCTCCATAGAAGCTCTTGATCTTCAATTTTTAACCATTATGTGCTTAATCCTTGCAATTTGTTGAAGAATCCTTTCTGAGATAATTCCACGGGCCAAAAGGAGGAAGAATCTTCAAGAAATTGTCAAGAAATGAAAGCTTGGGCTGAAGCTTTCATGGCTGCCATGGACTATTCACCTAGGGTTTATGAAGAGGCTGAGAAACCTTTAATGGAGCTGAATCTTCTCTTCCAACTGATGATTTTGGTCACCAATGATCAGAAGAAGTGCCATGGCTGAGGATGAAGCAGGCTGAGCAGGAGCAGAGCTGGAATCAGCCCGAAAATTGCACCGCAATTTTCGGGGTTGTTTCCTACTCTATGGCTGAGGCAAAGCTGAGCAATCCTATGCTCATACTGAAGGTCTTGAACAGGGGAATCTATTCCATGTAATATTTGGCCAAGAAACTCAGGGTTTAGAGAGATATGAACTGATCTTTAGGGCTGATTTTCCATGAAACCTGCAGGAAACTCCAGGAAAGGGGAAAGAGAAACCCCTCTTTTCAAAGTAACCACAGTTTGTTCCCAAACTAGGCCCGGTTAACCATCCTTTACCCTAGTTACCTTCAATTTTGCATAAAATTTGATGACGTCCAGCCATTTAAGCCTTTACCCACCATATCTGACCTTGGATATCTCCAGATGTAGTCACTTGCTAACTGTAGGTGTCCTGCAGCACTCCACTAGTCACTGTCTTGTACCATTTTTGTCTGAAATTGGTTTTGAAATAGGAAAATGGGATTGAAAATGGAAGAAAATAATGGATCAAAGACTCAAGCTCTGATACCGCTTGTCAGAGAGAGAACCAGGGAGAGAGAAAGAGGAGAGAGAAGACTGCAGAGGAGAGAGAAAGACTACAGGAAGAGAGAGAATAAGAGTGACGAGGAGAGAGAAAGACTATATTTAGAGAGAGAAAGACAAGAAAGATGAGGAAGCCATAGAAGCTGTGAGCAAGAAGGGAGAGAAAGACTGTAATTGTATTAATGTGTCAAAAAGATATGAAAAATTACATCTTCTCTCCTTTTATACCAATGTCAGTATGACATGGTATATTATCAACATTTTTAACACTTATTTGCTATTCCCAGCTTCTTACAATACAAAAGCAAATATCCAAAAGAGAAAACGCCATGAAAATCCTTCTTGAGCCCCCTACTTCCTAGGCCTAATGCTTCTAGGTTTCTCTCTACTACACACACACACACTCTCTCTCTCTCTCTCTCTCTCTCTCTCTCTCTCTCTCTCTCTCTCTCTCTCTCTCTCTCTCTCTCTCTCTCTCTCTCTCTCTCTCTCTCTCTCTCTCTCTCTCTCTCTCTCTCTCTCTCTCTCTCTCTCTCTCTCTCTCTCTCTCTCTCTCTCTCTCTCTCTCTCTCTCTCAAAGCCTTTGAACCTTAGTTTCTATAGAAATCAAAATACATTACATGAATCAATTGCCTCTCGACTTGCTCGTATCCTAGGATAATCCATGTGATGTTTTGGAGTGTAAGCTCCTATTCTAGCACTTGCTGTAGAGAGTATGTATCTAGTTTCTCAATTCTATCAGTCTTGGCATTAAAACTAAAGTGTTATCACTTTCACAAACCATGCATCCTAGAATTAATAGAATGCTTATTGTTTCAAGCCCTTCGAGTAAGATAACTATGGCTAACTCCTACATAACCATTGTATACTCTCCAACCAAATGTAGCGGAACTCGTTGAGTTACCTTCTCGTTGTAGTATATATGCAAAAGGTTTGTTAGTGGCTCCATGATTCAAGGGATGCACCTCAATCAAGCTCCACCTCCATAGCTTTAATCATCATGCAAGCTTCATGTTGAAGAAGAAGAAGAAAAAGAGGAAGCAAGACCTTCTCCTGTACCAATCGCTCGCTCACTCACTCACTCACTCACTCGCTCGCTCACTCACTCACTCACTCACTCACTCAATATCTCCCTCTGTCACACAAGCAAGATGCATGCAAGAAGAAAGAAGAGAGTTCATGAGATTACACACCACAAGAACAAGCTTATCCATTCATTTTTGAGCTTTTATACAAGGCCTCAGTTTTCTTGGGCATCCTCCCATTTCATTGGCTTAGACTAGTTTTCTCTTACCTTGCTCACACTTTTTTATTTTTTACATCTCTATTTCAACTTAAAACGCTGAGATCTCCTGCACTCATGCCTTACCAAGGATTTATAGTTTGTATTAGATCGAGCCTATGATTTTCTATCAACTAAAGACTTGTGTCAACTACAATATATATTGCTATCATAGCAACCTAAAAGAACCTATATAATTGACCTATCTAAATCCTACTAACTATTCTTGCTCTTTAAGCATAACATCAATCCTATAATAGAAGTAAACCCATTAGGCATACCTAGGTTATTGACAATACATTTTTTAATTCCCCTTCCAAGTGACATGCTTGTACCATGCTTTGTAGGAAACAAGGGTCCTAGGATAACATCCTAAAGAGATGGCATGTTAGGACTGTGGCCAAACAAGTCACTTAGCCTACATTAGATGCCTTGATAAGTAAGAATCAATAAAAGGTAACAAGGTAGAGCAAATGTTTACAAAAGGTGGAAATATGCACATATACCCTAATTATCTTAGATGCAAATATTCTACCTCAATGAGGGTGGAGGGGAAGCTACTCATAAATATGTGTGTATATCATGTGGGTTAATAAAAGGTTTTTAAAAATCTCTTTGCAAATTTGTCAACACATAAGGATATCAATCAATAGAAGTAGTCACATGTTGAATGGAAAAGCAATATAATTTATTTATGAGAAAACCACATATAAGGTTTTCTAATTACGCATTGAAATCATGTGATATTATTGGAATCATGTGATATTAAGGGTTTGCATATTGAATTCTGAGAGCCTTTTGGTAGTAAGACGATCATTCCCTTAGTAACCTTGATTCTCTTCCCAATTGAAAAATACTACAAGTGGATTCTTGTAAGCACTACCTAAGCATAAATTAAGATAGAAGGTGCATGCCTTACCTTTAGTGATAAAGGAAAAAATCCAAATAGAGATCCAAACCAAGAGATAAAACCAAATAGCATCCCAACTACATCCTAGTATAGAAAGTGTAACAAATACTCCACCAAGTTACCAATCTAGAGCCCACAAAGATCAATGAGTATCCTTATCCAAAGTAAAATTCAAAGTCTTTTTGAAAGTTAAAAATTGGGTCAAGGAAACCCAATATGAATTAGAAGATTCAAGGAGATGTTTAGAAGTGCTTGTGGCTTGTTATCGTAATATGCTTAACTTCAAATTGTGGTAGAGTTTAGTTTTTCCAATAACCACTATCCATTATGTAAGAGAAGAACTGATAGGACCATATAGGAAACACCACACCCAAAAGAGTCAAGCATGATAGATATAAGAAAGTATACAAAAATCATGACTACATAGCTAGTCTCAATGAGCATGATTGTATGCTTGAGTATGTTACTTAAGGTAATCCAATGTCTAAAAAGCATGTAAGGCTTGGATAAAGAAAACATCAAAGACACCATGAATGTAGAAAGATAAGGATAGCCTAGCTTACAAACCCCAAGCCTAATATCTAATAAAACCTAATCAAACCATGTCAACTTGGATCTCAAAAATCCTAGTCTTTGTATCATGTTGGTATGAGTGGACAAATAGTGACATGGGATATCAATAATTGTCCCACACATTGCTTTTGCATTAACTTTAGGCTTTAATACTCCACCAAACCCTTTCTAGAATCATTGGTGTTTATTACTCTATCAATGTTGCTCATAATTTTGAACTTAAGATCCCCAAAGCATTGGACATATGGGTCCAATTTGAACTATTATTGTTGCTCCACAGTAAAGATATATTTGTTCTTAGTGTCCCTGATAGATTCTATGATCAAGTCCTTTTTCTTTTGTACCCAAAAATATAAAAAATGGAATGCCCCTTTCATACATTTCTAGTACAAGGCCAAGGCTCAAATATTTAAAAACGTTTTCACATCAATACCTTTGTATCTCTACCTCTAGCCCCCATACAACTTACCTCCCCCACTCGATAAGAGTTGCAATGCTTCATAGTGTTTTAGAGGTTTCTGTGGTTGATGGCTTCAATCTCTTATTAGAGTGTGTAAAGTTTTTCAATGGATAAGCATTTACACAAAATGCACCATTTTTAAAACTGTTGGGGTTAAAGGCGCCTCCGCTTAGCTGCCCGTGTATTACTACACTGGCAGTCACTGCCACTGCACACTGCAGGTGGCGGGCACCCGTCACCGTCACTTTATTCTTTATTATTTTAGTGATAGTTTGAATAAAGGAAGGCCCGGTCACACATTATGACTGTTGGAGCTCCCATTTCTTGTCTCTCTCTTTCTTGGTCTTGCTCTCCCGCCATAGCTCTCGAGTGCAAGCTTCGATCCTTCTCACCTTTCAACTGGTATCAGAGCATGGCTTCCAACTCTTGAGCTTGGCTCATGGCATTCTCAGCTTCCCATCGACTCCCCACTCGCATTGGGTCTCCTTCCTGGCAGCCATAGCTCATTCTCTTGAGCTCCCGTCACTCCCCGGCTTCCCGAGCTTCTTCCCGGTCTATTGAGGCACCATCAAGGCATTGATATTGAGGTATTGCTTCATTATTTCAGAGATTTATATCAGTCCACATGTCTAGGTAAACAAGGTTTTCATAAGTTGTGGGCAGCCATAGCTCACACCTCTTGGAGCTTCCTTCACTTGGATCTTGCTTCCAGCCTATCAAGGCTTGCCGAGGCTTGGTGTAGGCCTTCTTTGGCCCCCATTTGTGCCCCCTTTGGGCCCCATTGTTGACACATTGGACAATAGACCCCCCAGCCAGATCACGTTTTTTTTTGCGCCTATTTCAAAATCTCGTCCAAAAATCACTTTTTTTGTCATATCTCGGGCATTCGGAACCCGATTCAGGCAAGGTAAGAGTCTAAGTTGGGGTTTTGGCATACTCCGGATGCGATGGTGATGTTGGATTTGCCAAATTCTAATTACAAAATATTTTGCAACAAATTTCAGGTCTGAGACAGCATGTATTTGTATGCCTATAGCTTATGTGATGCTTCTACTAATGTCTATTGATACCGGATCACTTATGGATGTTATGCCTCTTATGTGAGACGCATTTGGAGCTGATTTAGCTCAACCATTGACTATTTTGAACAATCCCAGATCTGTCCAAAATAGGACAGCCACCTGTTACTTTAATTTTATGCTTACAGGTCTTGGCATTTGATGCCCGATTATGCCCGGTTGGTGCCTATACATACGGGAATGTATACCTATGGTTTTCCTATGGATTTGAACTTGGATTGAGAACTGATTTGCTCAGTTTACAGAGGTTATATGCTGCTAGAAACTTCAAGGCTGAAGCTATTTATGCTACAGTTGGGTTATGCCTATTGGTCATGGGGTGCTCTCGACTACATGGTATTATCTCATGATGTATTTGGACTATGTCACATATCTTGTTTATGCTCTGGAATGCTTTTGAGTTGAGATTAGAGCTTGATTTGGGTTTGACTGTCACTTCTTTACAGCTGGCATTTCATCTATGACATAGTTTATGCCTAGGCTACCCAGTACTGGTTATGATGTCTTGGTGAATGCTTTATGCTTTGGCTATGGATGGCAGTTGTTTGAGCTCGTCTCAACATTCATTTGAGTATTCACTTGAGCAGTTGGACATTGACTTGGATTTTTCCGTTATGACTTGTTTCCATTATGACATTGGATGCTATTGAGGCATTGTCTTGGTTACCTACCTTTGGTACTTTGACTTGGTTTGCTTGAGCTGTTGAGCTCGTTTATCCGCCTTTTGAGCCAGTGGGAGAATCTTGTATGCTTGACCGACATTGAACAAGAGGTTTATGCTATTTGAGCATTTTGTAGATACTTGAGACTTTGGGATCTCTTACACTTACATGTTGCATGGTTCATGCACTCTAGTGAGCATACACCTACTAGTGTCAGGACTTGCCAGTGTTATGTATACTTTGCCCTACTGTCCAGAGGGTATGCCTCACTGACGGATGCTTTGGTGGCATGTTTGGGTGTTTACTCAGAGTCTTGATGACTATTTGGTGCTAATTTATGCTCGTTTATGGCTGGTCATCTCTTGGCTGTCATTTCTTGACTTGGTGCAGTGATTTGGTCAGCAATTGCCTCTCACAGTACCCTACTGTCATTTATTACAGCAAGCATATAACTCTAGACTGACATGGATTTTTCATGCTAAAATATTCTGAAATGATGTACTTTCACTAGTACTTGGTGGGCAGCAGCTTTGGTTACACTTTTCTCACCATTTTCTCTCGATTTTGGTAAATTTTTTATCATTTTCTGCAGTAAACAGCAAGCAATTTTGAACTGTCTGCAGTCTTCCAGCCTACATTATGGCAAGTTCGTCCACTGATCATGCTATTTTCAACATCATTAATCTTGATGGTACGAATTACTCTTATTGAAAGAGCCAGATTTGGCAAGTATTGGTGCAGAAATCGCAGATCAAACCATTGAGGTTCAACGGGCAACCACCTTGCAACTATGCCAAATAAGGAATGGCTTGAACTTGATGAGTTATGCAAGTACACTATTGTATTATCTCTCACAAGACAGGTTCATTATAATGTATTTGAGGAAGAACAGAGTGCATGGCAGTTGTGGGATAAAATCAAGAATCTCTATGACAAGAAAAGTCCAGCGAGTCAGATGTATTGGCTGAAGCAGCTTATGGATTTGCCCATGAAGGAGAATGTGACTATGTCTACTCACTTGAGCCAGTTCCATGCTATACTCAAGAACTTGACTTCCAGGCCACAATGCCATGAACTGTGTAATGAAAGACGCAAAGATAAGGGGAAAGACAAAGTGCAAGATAAGTCTTCTGATCACAGCATAGTGCCTGCAAAGTTTAGTGTTAAAATTGAAGAGATCAATGTTATGCAGCCTGAGGATGTTGATAATGATTATATCCTTGCAGCTTCTTCTAGTGCTTCGCAAATGACAGAGATACACTCTATGTATGCACAGTGTTGGCTCTTGGACTCAGGTGCGTCCTTTCATGTGACACCTTGCCGAAAGACTCATTTGGATACAGTTAGAAGTATATTGAGGTATGTGAAGAGCACTTTACATTATGGACTTTTTTTATGAGGCAAGTAAGAATGTACAAGTGTTTGGATACACGTATGTAGATCGGGCTACTAGCATGTCAAGACACAATATCTACCAATAGATTCATGTTTCCCCTTGGTAGTGCAACAATTACATGGAGCAGCAACAAAAAGAAACCTACAATTTCTTTATTGAGCATAGAGGATGAGTATAGAGTTGCTACTATGGCAGCATGTGAAGTGTATAGCTATAAAAGTTATTGGGTGATTTAGATATGTAGGGAGATGGTTCAATTTTCCATTCAATGTGACAATATGAGCAGCATATAGCTAGCTAGGAACCCAATGTTCCATGCTAGGACAAAACAAATTGAGATGCACTACCACTTTGTAAGAGAGAAGGTACTTGCAGGAGATTTTGGGTTGGTATATATCAACATACAAATCAAATATCTGACATTTTCATAAAGGCATTGGGTATAAAGAAGCTTCAGAAGCTTCAAAGCTTACTTGGAGTTGCAGAGATATAGTTGAGCTTGAGGGGGAGTGTTGAGATGGCATGCTCAACACAAATGGACAGGTCCTCACATCTACACTTAGCATGTCTGTGGTCATTATGATTCTTGTATGGCCACTAACTTATCACTTATTATATTTAGTTTGTTTCACCTACCTCTAGTTGGCATATTTATAGTGTCAATTGATTAATATAGTCAATTATGCATTATTTGACTTAGTAGGCCACTTTTCTTTATGTTGTGTCTTATCTATAATTTTTGTATATTGTATTGTGTGTGGAAGAAGAAGAAAAACCTAGCAAAAAAGTGTTTTGGCCTCCATCTCTCTTCTTGTGTTCTTGAGCAAGCTTTCTCTTGTGTGTATGGTGTGTGTTTGGCACAATAGCTCAAGCAAGTCCCCCCACCATATGTAATTCTTGATAAAATTATGGACTTAAGCAAGCACTTAGAAAATGGTATCATAAGTTTGATGCCTTTATGCATTCACATGGTTGACCTGTAGTGATGTGGATCCATGTCTTTATATACGAAGAAGGCTTGCGATGGTAGCCTTATCATTTTAGTGCTATACATTTAGGATATGTTGATTGTTGGGAGTTTTCATGATGAGCTAGATGCTTTGAAGGCTCAGCTCAAGAAGATATTTGAGATAAAGGACATGGATTATACCTCATATATGCTACACATATGCATTACCCACAATTGCTCTAAGAGACTCCTCTACTTGTCACAAAAGAAGTACATTCATAAGGTCCTTCAGCAATTCCATATGCAGGATGGTTGGTCATTTGGTTGCCCATTATCTTCTCATGTGAATGTTAGTTAGGCAGATTGTCCCCAATTAGATGATGAAAAGGCTAAGATGGTCAAGGTCCCGTATGCATCTCTAGTGAGCAGTTTGATATATTCTATGATAGCTACTCGATTTGATATAGCATTTGCAATGGGAGTTGTGGCACATTATATAACTATACCTAGCATGCGTTACGGGGCAGACTCAGGAAACCCTAGGTGACAAACCCCGTGACATTCCATGGGAGTGTCGGCGGGCAGCGTTGCTTAGAGGACCGCTAAAAACGTGCTTGGACAGGCACGTTATAGAATGACTTTTAAGAATGGCAACTTTGACTGCAATACCACTAGGAAGGCATTCAAGGTTATATGAGGCTCAAGAAATTTCCCACTAATCTGTTAGCTATTATGATTGAGAATTTTCTGCTTATCTAGTATGTACTTCCTTTTGAGCCATTAGTGAAAACAAGAACATTGTGCCTTTGAGGGCTCCTCAACCAAGCAGTTACTATAACATTATTTTGGAATCTCTTTTTAGAGAGAGGTGAGAGAAACCCATTAAGGGGCAAAAAAGAGAGTCTGTATTTCTCCTAATGCATTTTTGGAGGGGTTGTAAAAGGGGACACAAAGGGACATGCCTATAAGTGGTAGGGACAAGGGAAAAAAGGGAGTGGATAAAATGTGCATACCACCCCCTCTCCCATTGGTCCACCTCAAATCTATTGTCATTATTAGGAGTCATTATGTCTTAAGCTAAAGGGTCCTTTTTGAGTCCATATTCCCCCTAATGTATGGTATTTATATGTTCTTTCTGGGTAAGCCACCCATGGAAGAAGAGTTTAGCAAATGGTTTTGGGCTACCTTTGGGTCTCATGCCACATTGATTCAATACTACTCCATAGGTCAGGGCTTTTTTCTAGCACTTGTGCTGCATCAAAAGCTAAGAGGGACTTTGTCCTAGGTTCAGTTTTTGGGTTCAAAGGAATACTCAATGCCCTGGCACACGAACTTCAACCCAAAGGATGTCCTTCAATCAAAGTACCCTATCTGGGGGGTTAGCTTCTTAGGTTTCCCATCATGGATGGATGGAGAGCTTAGAGTCATGGTGGCTAAGACCCTCGACAAACCCCTCTATATCTCAACCATTGCTAGCCCCAATGGCCTTCGACTAGCTCAAAAAAAGATGTGTCTCTTATGGGATAGGAAGCAACAAATCCTTGAAGTCCTCAAGATCTTTGCTTGAGATTAGATAGAGGGGAAGAGTACCTCTCTAATGAGTTTAGTGGTTTCTTGAGGTCTCATGGGATAAAGAGATAGTTTACATGTAGGTATACCCCATAGCAAAATGGGGTTGTAGAAAGGAAAAATAGGAATATTGCAGAAGTTGCATGGACATTGAAGGCTAAAAAGAATATGCCAAAATATTTTTTATCTGAAGTTTTTCATACTACTATCTATATTATGAACAAAACTCCCATAGCTACAATTCATGGGATGGACCTCGAAGAATGCTTTACAAGCAAGAAGCTTGATGTGTCACACTTGAAAGTGTTTGGTTGTATTGCATATGTTCATGTGCCAGATGAGCTATGAAAGAAACTTGATCAAAAGACTAAAAAATGTATTTTTATTGGAGACTCTTTAGAGCAAAAACGGTATCGTTGTTATAACCCTATCACCCACAGTTGAGTTCAGAGTGAGTAGGGATGTTATTTTTTATGAGATGAGCAATTGATTGGATGACAATGGTGATCATGATAGTTATGTGTAAAAAGAAAAGTATGAATCATGGAGCTTTAGTGGACTAGAAGCATAATCTAATATTACATCTACAATTAGCCCTGGTTTGGGAGATTAAGAAGTAGCCCCACATCTTTAGGTGGATCTATTAGTATTGTAGGTAAAGAAAAAGGGAAGAAGAAAGTGTTGAATGGTAATGATGCATCTACTAGTAATTTTGGATTTGATGGAGATTTCAATGGTTCAGAGAGTTTGGATTATGAGCTTGGTATTTCTTTCATATGGTAATGTAAAGGCTCCATTGAGTGATTTGATAGTACATAGATCTAGCAGGTTAGATATCCTGATAAAAGATTTAGTTTTGAAGGTTGTGCAACTCACCATTATGCTTATATGGTAAATGTGTTTGAGGATGTTGAACCCACTTTTTTTGAGGATGTTGTTGGTCATTCTCATTGGGATACAACAATGGATGAGGAGTGGTTGTATCAAAAGCCTATAAGACTTCATATATAGTACCATTTCTTAGGGGCAACAAAGCTATTAATTGTAAGTGGGTTTACAAAATCAAGCATAATGTAGATGGTTTTGTTAGCATGTATAAGGCTAGGCTGGTTACAAAAGACTATGCTCAAGTATATGGTACATGTAGATTATGAAGAAACATTCAATCTAGTTGTTGCTAGCATGGCAACTGTTAGATGTGTAATTGCTTTGACAACAGCCAAAGGTTGGAATTTTCAACAAATGGATGTCAAGAATGCCTTCTTGCATGGTGAATTGCAAGAAAAGGTGTATATGGAGCAAGCAACAAGTTATGAGGATTTAGAGCATTCCATGTATGTGTGCAAGAGGTTAAAGAAAGTGCTTTATATGGACTAAAGCAAGCACCTAGAGTATGGTCTGACAAGATCGGAGAGTATCTTGTTAACATTGGCTTTAATGTTTTTTATGTTGACCACTCACTTTATGTGAGAAAGGGAGATGCAGACTTGGTTATTATAGTCATCTATGTGGATGACTTGATTATTACATGTGACAATGACAATGGGATTATTGAAGTTAAGGACTTTTTAAAGAACAAGTTTGAGATGAATGATTTGGGTGAGCTGAGATACTTTTTTGGTATTGAGGTGATCAAATGCGATGATGGTATATGGCTATCCCAAAGCCAATATGGCTTGGATATGTTATCCAAGTATGGTATGATAGCACATAAGCCTCTTTCAGTACCATTGGAGCAAAATGTGAAGTTGAGTGTTGATATTGGAGATGAGATAGGAGACCCTACTATGTTCAAGAGGATAGTAGGGAGTTTGATTTACATTACTATCACAAGGCCAGAATTGAGCTATGTTGTTGGCTTGTTAGTCACTTTATGCAGATGCCTAGAACGGAGGCATCTCCTTCATGCACATGGTGCTCTAGGGATGACAGAACACTGATAGAATAAGAGTAAATGGTTTTATGAAGATTTGGGATAGCATAGGCATTCTTTTTCTTTGCTATAATAAAACTATCATAACAAGGTTGAAGCACTAATTCGGTCCCCATACTAGGTTTCAGTAGGAACTAATGTATGTTGAAGCTTGATAGTATGCCCGATTGATAGGGGATGCCATACATGACATTGTTTGATAGTTTATACATAGTTTTAGAGCCAAAATCATTTGAGTATTCCTATGTAATGTAGGGTTATGTCAGTGAACTAGGTGCTCTTTGATTCAAAGTCTTAGAGCTTGGGTTATGTGCTTGTACATGAATGCATACAATGATTGTAATTGACAAACTATGTCATACAAAATTGAATTAAAGGATTTTCTAAGGGTTCCTATCTTGATGTTTTGTGTCCAAAATGAATTATGTTCCTCTCTTTTCTTATTCTTTCTAATCTTAAATCTTTGTACCCTTCTCATCATAACCCTTGTGGTTAAGGCCTTTGATGGCATTGGTGAACCCAACATGAAGGCCATCAAAAGGGTGCAAGATGGGAGACCATGCAAATGATACTTTCAGTTCAAGATTCAAAGAGTTTGTACAGACTTATAGTTTCTTCATACGTGAAGGCTTATGTAGAGAAATTTGAATGGGAAAATGTACCCACATATGAGATGCAACAGTACTTTTATAAGGTTGTGGTTCCTAAAATTTGCATATGATCAAAAATGCAATCCATGCAAGCAATGGACGTTCTTAGGCTACCTTTAAGAGGACCTTAGTGTATGAATATTTTATTGAGGATACAAACATGACTTTTCTAGAATGGGTTGCAAAGCCTACAAAGGAGAATATTGCTCCTAAGTTGTTGAGGAGGGTTGAGAAGCATTATAATCAATTGGATGCTATTAGCAATTGTCTTTGGAAACAAAAATGGTTATCTTATTCTTGTGAGCGATAGACCCACCATTGCAAGGTGAGTTAGAAATGTTTTTGGAAGATGATACTATAGTGCAAGGGTTGAAAACTAATTGGGTTGATGTACAAGCCGCAACGACATTGGCTCATTCCCTTCACAAGGAACGCCAGTTTAAGCTTCATGCAACTGCCTATCAACATGCACTATCATTACAGCAGGGGCTTTATCATCAGGCCATTTGCACTTTATCATCCAAAAGCACCGATGATGTGGAGGAACTCAAAGCTCAGTTGGGAATTGCTACCGGTGCCTTAGCCGCTTTTGACCAGGGTAAGGAGCTCATGTTGTTGACCTCAGACCCAACTAGCAGCCAGATGATTGATCATTTGCATGACATGGGCTATAATGATCAAGAATTGAGGGATGTAGGAATGATGCAGCCAACATCTACTGAGCCATGTGACTTACAATATGAGACACTTGTTGAAGACCCTATTGCAATAGAGCCTTTTGAAGTTGGTCAATATGCAGAAAAGAAAAGAATTGTTGATTATATTTGGTACTATTGCTAGTCCTCTACGCACTAAGCCCATTGTCAAGGTTGATCCTATTACTATCATTAGCTATGCCTCCTATTGCTTTGTCTAGATATGATATTATTGAGGAGATAATAAAATCTTTATGTGAATTGCATCTTAAGTATGCATGGCTTGAAAAATCTAGCCATTCAACAAGTTCTAAGGCACCTAGGGAGGGCATTGTCGGGTGGTGTATGTGGTGTGATAGCTGACAACATGTGTAGTGAGACTATGAGTCGTATTGTGATGCTTTGGACTGTAAGATAATTTATTGGAAAATAATAAAATTCATACATGGGAAACATGTATGCCTCTTGCCTTGAAAATAATAAAAAAGCTAGTCCTGAGCATGTTATGGAAGATGTTGGGTAGGAAAAGATACAAGATGGGAAAAAGAAAGGCAAATAGCATGGCTATAAATTACAATCTAATATAGAAACTGCCACTGACATTAAGAAAGTGCTTGAGGAGAGAATCCTGAATGGTAGGGTTGAATTTATGATTAGTGAAGTGCTTGGAATTTCCAAGCATTAATTCCATGATAAAATAAGAAACGTCATTAAGAGAAAAAGATATTTTGTTGGGGAAACCACTCATACTTTATTATATGTTGATTTGGATTGTGAAGGAGTTCATGTAGAGTCTACTAATGATTCCATTGCTATTTGGAAGCAAGATGAAGCTAAAAATGGATTGATTATGGGTGGAAAATAGGATATATTAGGTGAAAATGTAATTATAAGCAACACTACTTAAAGGCAAGTTATGCAACACTAGTCACATGATGATGATGATGCTCACTTTATTCCTAGTAGCCATTACTTTCATACACACTGGGCAAGGGCTACAATAGAGACTATAGTAAAGATTGGCGAGCAAAAAACTCCATGTGTTGTATTATTGGACCATGGGTTTGAGATCAATGTCATGTCACGAAGCTTGTATGAAAACAATGGTTAGCTGATTGATGTAGATCCTGGATGGAGAATGAGGACTAAAAAAATAACTCATCTAGGGATTTGTATATTGTGTGCCCAAATGTTCAAGTTACCATTGGGGATGTCCAAGATGACCAAAACTTCTTTGTGCAGGATACATTGATGTTTGTCGTCAACGTGTCGTGCTTGATGGGATCCCATTTACCTTAGAAGAGTGTCATGACTTCTCTTATGGAGGGCACTTTGTTGGATGGTTGACTGCACAAAAAGCCTTAAGAGCCTAATATTGGTGGCCATCCATCTTCGAAGATGCATCTGCATATGTAATGAGGTGTGATGCATGCCGAAGACATGATAGTCGAGAGAACCAAAAGTGGCCATTGATTCCTATTATGGTTTTATTACCATTTGAGAAGTAGGGCATAGAATTTGTAGGTCCAATAACCATGTCATCCTCTACACAGAAGAAGTGTATCGTAGTAGTGTGACTGACTATTTTACGAAATGGTTAGAAGCAAGACTGACAAGGAAGGATGATGAAAGGAGATTACTAACTTTCTTCTTGAATAGATAATCTATCGGTTTGACCCATCAAAAGAGCTGGTGTCAGACCGGGGCACTCATTTTCTAAATAAGATGAAGCAGAACAAAACAACACCTTATAATCCATAGGTGAACCGGCAAGTTGAAAGTACATATAAATAGCTTGTGGGAATCCTATCACAAATATTATTTCAGAAACGAAAGGAGATTGGGATAAGAAATTATATATGATTGTATGGGTGTACAATGCGACCTTTGAATGAGCTATATGCCACACTCTGTTCAAATAAGTTTATGAAGAGGAGTGTGTTTTACCCCTTGAGATTGAGTTACTCACAACACAATTTTCCATTAACCATTCTCTAGTAGGGGATAAAGATACATTGTTTGAATGTTTCATGACTTTAGTACATCTCAATGAGCTTAAAATTCAAAGTCTATTACATCAAGAGGTGGTTAAGCATCACACGAAACAACTTCATGACATAAAAGTGAAGAAGTATACCTTTAAAAAATGACAATTAGTCCTATGATATGATGTGCATAGGGAGTTTTTTCTTGGAAAATTAGAATCTAAGTGGGATGGTCCCTTCAAGATAGTTAGAATAGGTAAAAATAAGTCCACCGCACTATTAGCAGATTTACAAGGAGTGGAATTTTAGAATAAGGTTAATCTTAAAAAGTTTGAACCTTATTATCTATAAGTATATTAATAAGACAAATGCTTTGCAGGTTTATCCAACATTGATCTGAAACTTGCAAGAACGGTTCCAACTGGTTGATCGGGTGGCTAATTCCCTATTTGGAGCACCCATACTTTACCTAGAATAAAGATACTATTAGGAAAGGCTAGTTTAGTGAAGAAAATGATATAAAAGGTGATTGAACAAGAAGATGGGACATTTGTTTGGGAGATTAATATCTTCTACCAATCACTGTTTGAGTGCCCTGTGATGAGTATCCCTATAGGTTTCAATGAAGAAGGTGGGATGAAGCCTTTGGTTCATCCTCACAATATGTTGAATTTTGATTATCATAGTTAGGAGTAGAGGAATGACCATGGTCAGCAGCCGTGTAAACCCTTTATGGACCTATACAATGTATTTTAATGGAGCATCGAGGGGTAGTTATGATGAAATTAGTTGCCTACATTGAGGTAGGCTTTACTAACAATATGGCAAAATATAAAGCCCTAATAATGGGACTAAACATTGCTAAGAGAGGCCGTATTCGCCATTTATTAGTAAAGTGAGATTCCTAGTTGATATTGAATCAACTAAATGGAATATACACAGTATGTAATCCCACCCTTCGTATGTATTACCATGCTACTATAGACCTGATCAGTGAGTTTGGAAGGGTATCTCTTCAACTGGTTCCACGTCATTGAAACTAGTTTGCTAATTCATTAGCAAATTATGCTTACGAAGAAGACCTCTTTTTCAATCGTGGTTCTAGCTCGGATTTATCTCTTGATGATGGGATGGTGGACCCTTGTCAATTATGGAGACTATAATTTGAGCATGCTTTATATGGCAAGCAATGGTTAGTTTGGGTGATGTAGACAGTAGCTGAGACCCATCTGCCATTATTATCTTGGATCCATAGGCTCATTAGATGGCATGTTATATGTATGTCTCTTGTTGTATATGAAAGAGGTATGGGTCATAATTTGATGCATTTAGTTTAGGGTTGAGAGCTCTATTTTCTCCTTGGAGCGGCACATCTTACTATATGTTCATTACCACTCCAAGGGGGGGATGTCATATAACATGTATTGTTTTATTTCATTAGGCCAAGAGGGTCACTTCTTTTGCTATAATGAAATAACTTATCTCGTTAGGCCAAGAGGGCCATGTATCTGTTTGGTTTAGGTGCATTTAATGATTCTTTGGTTTAGTGTTGCATCAAAAAGGTTTAAAGAATCACATAGAGAGAGCCAATTGTTGCATGGATACTTCTTGTGACCAGTCCAAGTAATCTTTCCGTTCCAAGTTTCTTCTCTTGAAGCAAAAGGTGTTAGTGTACTTGGGGGATTGTTTTTCTTTGTTGGGGACTAGCAATCAAGGCATAAAGTCCCAAGATTAGGTTAGGTGTGTGTGGGGAGGTTTGAGTAGTTGTCCACCTCCTTGAAGACATCGTCGAGCATACAAAGCTCTATCTTAGAGGTAGTCATAGTGCCCCTATCCTCCTAGCTTGCCAAGTAGTTAATTCTAGGAATTCCTATTAGTTGTGAGGTGATTAGGGAAGCCTAACAAATAAAAGAAGAAAATTATAAATATGCTTAAAATACCTATAATATGGAGATGTGTAAAAAGGGATTGTAACCTTGAAATAAAAAAATAAAGAGAAAAAGAATCAAATTGTAACGTGTCCGCTCGACCGCTTGTGGGACACATCTTAGCAACCCATCGGGAAGAGGGTCTAGAAAGCTCCACCTAGCACTCGCTAGAAATGACATAGGGTTTGTGATCTAGGTCTCCCCGAGTCTGCCCCGAGTGGAAGTGTTCGGCCGTTCCCACTTAGGGTTGACCTGAAATCAGGGTTCCTTTCCTATCAGCGAGGTCTCTAGGAAGCAGCTAGCGTCGAGATCCAGATGAACCACTTTGCATAGGAACAACAGAGTCGGAGAGGATCCATGCTACACTTGGTTCATGGAGAATGGGAAATGAGAGGGATGCCAAGCTCAACCTCTATGCCATAGGGTATAGTCCCATTCCTTTCCTCTAAAACATCATAAATCGGGATTCCAACCCTACTGACGCTAGGTCTTCATAGTCTCATTATCTCGTCTTTTGAGAAAAGTTCCTAGCTAACCAGGACCACCCTTCCGTAGGATGGACCTAAGTCACGTCCACCGCACTTTCCTCAGTTTGCTTTAGCTATCTAATTATCTACCACATTATGTTTGACATGCAAAAGCAGCTTCCTTAATTAATCTGGTTCCTTCACGTAACTTAGGCACTAACACACAAAAAAATGTCAAGCAAATTCCTTTTTCTCAAATATCTGTTCTTTATTTATCATAATTTCAGAGTACATCCAATATCATGCCCGAAGGCTATCCCAGCAATCTATAGGATTGCTGCTCCAAGTTTCACCCGTTGACTAGTACACGGGCCTCGAGATCCCATATCGAGTCACGTCGGCCTCTTGTGCGGGATCCGGAGGCAAGGAATTTATAGCCATAGCCTCCTCTGGCACCCAAGCGTCCTCCCATCCCAAGCAACACCCACGAAAAGACCTCTCGCGGCGGGTTAGGTCCATATACCCAGCGCGGCTAACAACCCCCTTGGACAGGGCTGTCAATAATCGCGTGGTGGGGGGACTTGCTCAAGATGCTGCACCGAACACACACAGAATGCACAAGGAGAAGCTCACTTAAGAGACAAGAAGAGAGATGGAGGATAAAACGTTTTCTTGCTGATTTCTTCTTCTTCTTTCACGCACTTTACAATGTACACAAAGTATAGATAAGATGCAACATAAAGGAAAGTGCCCTCCTAAGTCAAACAATGCATAACCGACTACACTAGTCGACTGGCGCTATAACTATGCCAGTTGTAAATAGGTGTAACAACCTGAATATAATAAGTAATAAGTCAGTGGCCATGTGTGAGTCATAATGACCACCGACGTGCTAAGTGTAGACGTGTGGACCCATCTAACCAGGCGGTCCATCATCAATGTCCGCATGTGTTGAGCTTGTCATCTCAACACTCCCCCTCAAGCTCAACTGCATCTCTGCGACTCCAAGTAAGCTTCGAAACTTTTGAAGCTTCTCTATACCCAATGCATTCGTGAAGATATCAGCTATCTGATCCTATGTGCTGACATACACCAAGTCAATCTCACCTGCTAGTACCTTCTCTCTCACAAAGTGGTAGTGTACCTCAATATGTTTTGTCCTGGCATGGTACGCAGGGTTCCTAGCCAATTGTATACTGCTCATGTTGTCACAATAAATGACAATTAGACCTTCCACCTACACATCCAAATTAGCCATTAACTTTTTTAGCCATACTACCTCACAAGCTGCAACAGTAGCACATCTATACTCAGCCTTTGTACTTGACAAAGCAACTGTAGATTGCTTTTTGCTACTCCAAGCAATTGCTGCACTACCAAGAGAGAACATGTATCCGTTGGTAGATCTTCTATCAGACATACTACCAGCCCAATCTGCATCTGTGTATCCAAACACCTGTACATCTGTACCTGCCTCATAGAAAATTCCATAATGTAATGTGGACTTCACATATCTCAATATGCATCTGACTGCATCCAAATGTGGCTTTCTAGGTACTTGCATAAACTGACTCACAAGACCAACAGCATAGCTCAAGTCTGGCCTTGTAATGGTCATGTAGATCAAACTCCCCACTATCCTCCTGAACATGGTAGGGTCTTCTATCGCATCCCCAACATCAGCACACTCAACTTTACATTCTGCTCCAACGGGACTGAAAGTGGTTTGCATGCTGTCATACCATACTTAGACAACATATCCAAGCCATACTATCTTTGGGACAGCCATATACCATCATCACATCTGATCATCTCAATGCCAAGGAAGTACCTTAGCTCACCTAAATCCTTCATCTCAAAATTCTTCTTCAAAAAATCCTTGACTTCAGTAATTCCACTATCACTATCACCTGTAATAATCAAGTCATCCACATAGATGACTATGATGACCAAACCTGCATCCCCCTTTCTCACATAAAGTGAGTGATCAGCATCAGAAACATAAAATCCAATATTGACAAGATACTCTCTGATCTTGTCAAACCATGCACTAGTAGGTGCTTGCTTGAGCCCATAGAGTGCCTTCTTCAACCTGCACAGATATGTGGGATGCTCTAAATCTTCATAACCTGTTGGCTGATCCATATATACTTCTTCCTGCGAATCACCATGCAAGAAGGCATTCTTCACATCCATTTGCTACAACCTCCAACCTTTGGCTGCTGCCAAAGCAATCACACATCTGACAGTTGCCATCCTAGCAACTAGACTGAAGGTTTCATCATAATCTATGCCATATGTCTGGGCATAGCCTTTTGCAACCAGCCTGGCTTTGTACCTACTAATAGAACCATCTGCATTGTGCTTAATCTTATAAACCCACTTACATCCAATGGCTTTCTTGCCCTTTGGCAATGATACTAGATCCCAAGTCTTATCGACCTCTAATGCAGCTATCTCCTCATCCATTGCTGCATCCCAATGAGCATGACCAACAGCCTCCTCAAAACATGTGGGCTCAACATCCTCAACTAGTTTCACCATATAAGCATAATGGTGAGCTGCATAACCTTCAAAACCAAATCTTTTAACAAGGTATATGACCCTGCTAGATCTGCGTACCACTGGATCACTCAATGGAGTCTTTGCATTGATACGTGCTCTTTGCACCCCTGGAGTCCTCACTGAAGGAATGCCAAGCTGATCATCCAAGCTCTCTGAGCCACTGGAGTCTCCATCAAGAATTGCATCAATGCCATCTGACACTTTATTCTTTCCTTTGTCTTTACCTATAGTGCTACTAGATGCACCCGAAGATGTAGAGCTACTCCTTAGTGTCCCAGACCAAGGACTACCAGATGATGTCTCTGGTCCACTAAGAGTTCATGATTCTTGCTTTTCAGCCTGCACATGAGTGTCATGATCATCATCATCATCCAATGTATCACCACTAGATGCATACCAACTTCTCATTTCATCAAAGATGACATCCCTACTCACTCTGAACTTACATGTGACAGGGTTATAACAGCGATACCCTTTCTGCTCTAAAGAGTATCCAATAAAGACACACTTTTCAGCCTTTGGATCCAATTTCTTCTGCAACTCATCTGGCACATGAACATACGCAATGCAGCCAAACACTTTCAAGTGTGATACATCAGGCTTCTTGCCAGTAAAGCATTCTTCAAGAGTCATCCCATGGACTGTAGCTGTGGGAGTTCTGTTCATAATATAAACAACAGTATGAATAACCTCAGACCAAAAATACTTAGGCATATTCTTTTCAGCCATCAAGGCGCGTGCAACTTCTGCAATATGCATGTTTTTCCTTTCTGCAACCCCATTTTGCTGTGGGGTATATCTGCATGTGAACTGTCTCTTTATCCCATGAGACCTCAGAAAATCACTAAACTCATTTGAGAGGTACTCTCCCCCTCCATCTGACCTCAAGCACTTTACTTTCAAGCTTGTTTCTCTTTCAACTGCAGCCTTGAAAGTTCTAAAGTGCTCAAAAGCTTCACTCTTTTCCTTCATAAAATATACCCACAGCTTTCTAGAACAATCATCAATAAATGTGACAAAGTATGAACTCCCTCCAAGAGATACATTTTGTGTAGGCCCCCAAATGTCTATATGTACAACATCAAGGATATTTCTGCTTACATCTCTGTCATGTGAAAAGGGTTGTCTTGCATGCTTACCAAACTGACATACTTCGCATACCTTATGAAATTCTGCAACTCTAAATGTAGGCAAACCTGTAACCAACCCTTTGGACTGCATTAATTTCAGCCTTTGTACATTTGCATGTCCAATGCGTTTGTGCCAAATTTCAATGTCTACAACAACACCTTTTCCTTTAGCATACATAGCAGCATTCATAGTAGGAATTCCAGCATCCAAAGTAAACATACGTCCAACTCTACTTCCCTTTGCAACTAACCTGCACTTGTCATTGAAGTCTTCTACAAAGCAACCCTTTGCATTAAATCTGACTTGCAGCCCTTGCTCTACCATCTGACCCACTGACACCAAGTTCTTTGTAATAGATGGCATATGTAATATATCTGAAAGACTCTTTGTCTTACCATCATGCAAGGAGAAGGGAACTTTTCCAATGTGTGAAATGGGTGGTATGAATCATCACCCGTCTACACATAACCTGCATTTTGCAAATCATGCATCTCTCCAAACCATTCTGCATGGCTGGTCATATGATTGGATGCACCTGAATCAACATACCAAACATCATCATGTGTTCCCTTTCCTGTAACAGCATTTAGCATATGATGCATAACAAACAAACATTCATTGTTGTCTTCATTCTGTCGTGAAGACGATGCATAGTTTCCTTGCTGCAACTTACCACTGCGAATATCATCTTTCTTAGCATAACATTGGGCTGCAATATGACCTGTTTTGCCACAATAGTGACACACAATACCAGAGTTATTAGAACCTCTGTTCTGCCATCCACCTCTTCCTCTAAAGCTCCCCCTGTCTCTAAAGTTACCACGACCGCCTTAAACCTGCATATCGCCAAATTGCTGATTCAATCTGTTTTGCTGGTTGTCACTACCACGTCCTATACCAGGCCTCTTGAAGAGAACCTGCCCACGTCCCCTTCCTAAACTGGAGTAAAAAGCTTGGACATGTTTACCACTTCTTTCAGATGTCTCACTCTGTATGTTGATCTCTTCAGTGATCATAAGGGAGACCAACTCATCGGAATCTGAAAATGGCTTTCTGACATATACGGAAGTTACAAAAGACTTCCAAGCCTTTTTATTATTAAGTCCACCCAAGGTAGACGACACCAAATCATCATCATCGGGCATTGCATCAATCGCTGCCAATGCATCTGCAATGCTCCTTACCTTCAGTGCATACTCATTGATAGACATCTTCCATTTCTTCAATGTATTCAACTCTTGCTTAAGTTGAATCTTTTGTGCCTTTGTATTTACAGAAAACATACTTTCAAGTATGGTCCAAGCTGCATATGAATTCTTTGCATTTCTAATGTGTCCCAGCATATTATTGTCAATTATTGCTGACAACCAATACATGACCTTTTTATCTTTTGCATTCCATTCCTTCCGTGCCTTTGTCTCTTCTGCAGTTGGAGGATCACTCACCTCCGGCTCCTTTTCTTCACCTGAAACAAACTCCTAGAGGCCTTTTCCAATAAGGAAGTTCGTGACACGGAACTTCCATGATGGATAGTTGTTCTTGTCGAGCTTCTCAATGATGGGGCTTCCACTATTCTCTGCCATTATCACAAAATTAATACCAAACAGCAAGCAAATCTTCTACAACCCTCGACCTGTAGTGCACACCAATACACCAAACATCCTTTTTCACTGTCTACTCAACAATACATGCAACTAGTTTGTAGATAAACCTTGTGTTTACTTGCTGGTAAACACCTTTGAACTTACAGCTCTGAAATCTGTAACCTGCGCACCCACTTTCGGTCAATATAGTCGAAGTCACAGTGTACCCTGAAACTATTGTCTACAACCTTACAGCTCTAAAACGGGGCCTGAAACGGCCTCAGATGCCCAAAATAACTGTGGGCTCCACAGGCACTATCCAAGAGAAAGAGTGAAAGGATGGGAGAGCTTCTTACCCGTGGCTTGCTTGCTCGAACCTTGC
Organism: Lygodium microphyllum; assembly: GCF_053477565.2. Classification (NCBI taxonomy): domain Eukaryota; kingdom Viridiplantae; phylum Streptophyta; class Polypodiopsida; order Schizaeales; family Lygodiaceae; genus Lygodium; species Lygodium microphyllum. The sequence goes on from NC_141135.1 coordinate 30,762,444, forward strand.
TTCTTCTCCTTCACTTCAGCCTTCGAAATCAGCCTCTCTCAGTGGCGCGGCTCTGATACCATGTCAATAATCGCGTGGTGGGGGGACTTGCTCAAGATGCTGCACCGAACACACACAGAATGCACAAGGAGAAGCTCACTCAAGAGACAAGAAGAGAGATGGAGGCCAAAACGTTTTCTTGTTGATTTCTTTTTCTTCTTTCACACACTTTACAATGTACACAAAGTATAGATAAGATACAACATAAAGGAAAGTGGCCTCCTAAGTCAAACAATGTATAACCGACTACACTAGTCAACTGGCGCTATAATTATGCCAGTTGTAAATAGGTGTAATAACCTGAATATAATAAGTAATGAGTCAGTGACCATGTGTGAGTCATAATGACCACCGACGTGCTAAGTGTAGATGTGTGGACCCATCTAACCAGGCGGTCTATCATCAATGTCCGCATGTCTTGAGCTTGTCATCTCAACAAGGGCCAAGCAGATAGTCGGAGGTAATTGTTCTTACCTCTCCCTCCAGGATTTTAACCTGAAGCATTAATTTTTTTTCCTTGGATTAATTCCTTGAGCAAAGGAGATCAAATAATGTACCTAAGTGTACAATCACAACCAATTCCGAGGCCGTTTGTACGACCAACTGCTAAGGTGTGACTCCTTTTTCCCGAATGCTCCCAACACCCGATCCTGGATCGTTCACAACTTGGCGAGATCCCAATAATCTTAAACAAGATCATGCAAGCAAATGTTCTTGGTAAGTTAACTTATTTTGACTTGCTCTTCCCCTTGAGTTTTACCTTATGGTATCTTAACCCTAACCCAAAGCATTAATTGGTCAACCTAGGCAACATACATGCCTTATTCGCGATCCGACCAAGGATCTTTTTTCCAGTTCTAACCAAGTTCAATTAACACACTTGGCAACACAGGACTCTTCATCTAGGCCTTCAAGATACAATCTAGATGCATGCGTCCCTTCCATCTTTCTCTTAGTGTAATACTATGCAGAGTTTTCCAATCATCCTTACCCATCATGCACATGGTGCGTTTAGTGTATTTGTACATCCTAAACAACCTTTAACTCTCTTCATACCTGGCAACAAATACTTATCCCCAATGCATCGGATCTCATGTGACTTGCGTATATGGAAGTCTAGGTTTCTATCCATCGGTGCAATTGCATCTTACGAACGGAAGCTAACATTTCATGTGTTTCTTTTAATTATGATTGCGAAGCATGAATTCTAAATGACTATTCATGCACTGAATTGGTTTAAAAGCTATTATTTTATGTGAAATAATGCAGAAAACTTATCATTTTAGGCACATAAAAGCTATCACTCCATGCATATAAACTTATGCGAACTCCGTACTCTACCATTTCATGCATGCAACCTAGCACTTAGAGTAAACAAAAATCCTAAGGCTCGTTCTTGCTCCATGCATGTAGCTAACCCATTTATTTCTCCTCGAGAAATAATACAGAATCAATTATAAAGCTTAGGATATCTAAAGAACCTGGGTTTGATTCGTGATCGTAGGGGCATTTGTTGTGTTTCTAATACCAATGGTAGCTTTGGCTCCGCTCGCCTCTCCCGCATTTCCGATACCAATGGTAGCTTTGGCACCTATGCTTCCCGCGACTTTCTTTTTGGGAGCCATTTGCCACATGGAGTTTGGATAGTCCGAACCTTAACGGCCTTCAAGATGACAGGCTTGGGTAGGAAAGGTCGTGAGAAGGAATCCTTCACTGAGGGGGTGGCTTGAAAAAGATGGCTTCATGAATGTGGCTCCTCGGCACGGCCCTCGATATTTTCTCTACTCACCATCTCTCTCTCTCTCTCCCTCCCCTTCTTCTTCTTCTTTTTCTCTTCTTCTCTCTCTTCTTTCTCCTTCTCTTCTTCTCTCCCTCTCCTCTTCCTCTTCTACTTCCTTTTCTCTTCTTCTCCTTCTACCTCTTCTTCTTCTTCTTCTTCTTCTCTATTTTCTCCTTCTACCTTCTCTCTTCTCTCTCTCCTTCTCTTCTTCTCTCCATCTCCTCTTCCTCTTCTCTCTCTCCTTCTCTTCTTCTCTCCTTCTCTTCTTCTCTCCTTCTCCTCTTTTCTGCTCACGAGGGGGCCGCAACTGACTGGCGATCAAGGAGGGGGAAAGGTTTCAGTCAGAAGCCCCCAAGGGGCCGCTGCTGTCGCACGGAGGGGGTGACGAGCACGAGGGGGGGAAGGACTTGCCTGCCATCGTCTAGGGGGGCGTTGTGTGTACCTCTACGAGGAGGGGGGAAGGTCCCTTTTATAGGAGGGGGAGAAGAGTGGCATGGCCGCCACCCCTCCCACCTGGGGGGCTGCATGCCCCCCATTTATTCCACTTCACTCCCTCTCTCTCTCTCTCTGACATCCTATTGGCGGGGAGAGAGAGAGGGGTAAAAAATTTTTCCTTAAAGTTAATAATTTTGTTTCATTAAGGGGGGAGTTTCTATGGGGGGGAGGGATGGCACGGGAATGTTACATCCTCTCCCCCTTACAGGAATCGAGATATCCTCATCTCGAGAGGATCTGGGGATATTATTGGTTGAGAGTATCTTCATCCATCCAGGTAGCATTGGGATAATCCTTCCACTGGATGAGGTATTCTCTCAAGGTCCTTGACCTCAAATGTGTTGAGATGACAAGCTCAACACATGCGGACATTGATGATGGACCGCCTGGTTAGATGGGTCCACACATCTACACTTAGCAAGTCGGTGGTCATTATGACTCTCACATGGCCACTGATTCATTACTTATTGTATTCAGGTTGTTACACCTATTTATAGCTGGCATAGTTATAGCGCCAGTCGACTAGTGTAGTCGGTTATGCATTGTTTGACTTAGGAGGCCACTTTCCTTTATGTTGTATCTTATCTATACTTTGTGTACATTGTAAAGTGTGTGGAAGAAGAAGAAGAAACCAGTAAGAAAACGTTTTGGCCTCCATCTCTCTTCTTGTCTCTTGAGTGAGCTTCTCCTTGTGCATTCTGTGTGTGATCGACGCAGCATCTTGAGCAAGTCCCCCCACCACGCGATTCTTGACATGGTATCAGAGTCGTACCACTGAGAGAGGCTAACTTCGAAGGCTGAAGCAAAGGAGAAGAAGCAAGGTTCGAGCAAGCAAGCCACAGGTAAGAAGCTCTCCCATCCTTCCACTCTTTCTCTTGGATAGTGCCTGTGGAGGCACCAGAAGCAGGGTCGAGCAAAAACCTCAGATTGTAGTGAGATTTGGTGTGCGCGAAGAGCACTGTGTATTCTACAAATTAAGCCCTTTAGGGCTTGTCCGCAGTTATTTTGGGCATCTAAGGCAGGCCCCGTTTTAGAGCTGCAAGGTTGTGGACTGTAGTTTTAGGGTACACTGTGACTTCGACTATATTGACCGAAAGTGGGTGCACAGGTTACAGATTTCAGATCTGTAAGTTCAAAGGTGTTTACGAGCAAGTAAACACAAGGTTTATCTGCAAACTAGTTGCAAATTGCATATATTGTTGAGCAGACAGTGAAAAAGGCTGTCTGGTGTATTGCTGTGCACTACAGGTCGAGGGTTGTAGAAGATTTGCTTGCTGTTTGGTATTAGTTTTGTGATAATGGCAGAGAACAGTGAAAGCCCCATCTTTGAGAAGCTCGAAAAGAACAACTACTCTTCATGAAAGTTCTGTGTCAGGAATTTCCTTATTGGAAAAGGCCCCTACGAGTTTGTTTCAGGTGAAGAAAAGGAGCCGGAGGTGAGTGATCCTCCAACTGCAGAAGAGACAAAGGCACAGAAGGAATGGAATGCAAAAGACAAGAAGGTAATGTATTGGTTATCTGCAGTAATTGACAATCATATGCTGGTTCACATTAGAAATGCAGAGAATTCATATGCAGCTTGGAACATACCTTATGTGTTTTGATATCAATATTTGTGTTTGTTTACAAAAGTGTAAACATCTCTTAATGCCATGTTGATTTGTACAGTATCTTGGTGATTACAGGTTGGACTTAAGATGCTTATTGTTTAGGGCTTAACATATACTTCTTTACATTTATTACCTAGTTTATAATGCCTGATAGAAAACAAGAATTCTCTCGATAGAAGTATGCAACAAGAAAGATAAAGAAGGGAATTAGATCATGGATATGTATAATTGATTATCTTGGATACCAAAATTTTAGCTCTCAAATAAAGGAATGTTAATTCTCAACTTGTAACAGAGGCATTGGTATAATATGTATTTATGCAAAAGCAAATACATATTGCACCCATTGTAATCATTCGATGAAACATTGCAAATAGTAAGTCTTTACATCACATTGAGAACGAGCAATTTCATGAAGGTAGTGGTGTTGGTGCATCAAGTAGTGTTACTGCTGTATTGGCAATTCAAACACTGAGGATTCATCCACCAATATTTAGAGAATGCAAGTTAGACGGCAAAAAATACACTTTGTGAAAGTTTAAAATTACAACTATCCTTGATCTTATGAGCTTCTAGAGATGGTGCTGGGGATTGACCTAGAACCACAGCACACCCTGACCCATCAAATTCAAGTGTTATGATTCTTCACAATGTAGATCTTTCACAAGCTTGAAAATGAATGAATGTAGATGTGTTGTGTGTCTTAGTTACAAACTACTCTAATAGTGTTTTGACCTTGATTCAACATACAACCAAGGCACCAGAGGCTTCGAATATATTGAGAATTCGGTACAAAACTTAAAATTAAACAAGGATTTAGAACTTGGAGAATCAACTAGCAATAGAGAAGTTTGCTAAAGGAGAGACAACTGGATCATTCATCGTTCGGATCAAGAATCTACGTGACTAGATGGCTGGCATTGGGATACAAAAGACTAGTAAGGATCTAGCTCACAAGTATCTTTAGATTTGTCCACCAAAGTTTGATTGATTGGTAATTGCCATAAACATTCAAGTGAGATTGTGGGAGCTTTCACTCAACCGCCAAGACCCTCGGACCGCTTATTGTTTCAAGCGTTCCAAGCCGAGCACTAATGGCTACCTCTCACATAGCCGATGCGCCATCCATATCTACGGGTGTAGTGAGCTTACCTCCGTGCCGTTCGAGTTACCTCCTCTCCCGCGCACTCCGGTAGCTCCACGATCCAAGTGCAAGCTTCAAGCAAGCTCCATCCTCAAGCTCCACGCTCCAAGCTCCATTGCCGCGAGCAAGGCAAGAGAAGAGAAGAGAAGAGAAGATGAGAGGAGACGATAGAGAGCTTCTCCTCCTCGGTCCCTCACCCTCACACACTCACTCCCTCACACTCTCATACTCCCTCTCTCAAGCACAAGCTCAAGCAAGCAAGAACAACAAGAAGAAGAAGAAGAGGAGAGCTACTTTTGGCCACACACAAGAATGAGCTTCTCATTCACTTTTCAACTTTATATACAAAACCCTAAATCCCTTTTGGGCAGTCATCCCCTTTTCCCCTTTTTACATGGCCGGCCATAGCCTTGGCCCTTTTTCCCATTGTCCTTCTATCTTCCTAGCTCCCTTTCCATCACCCATCTACGTTTACAATTTGCACGGGTGAGAGCCCGGCGCTCTTTTACAAGATTTTAGGGTGCGCCTTTTTATTTTAAAATGCGCCTTTCCCCTTTTGCCTTTGCCTTGGACTTTTAAGGTTGCCCTTGCGCTTTTGGCCTTTTCTCCCTTTCTTTCTTCAGTCGGGCTACCTTTTTTCCGCCTCTTTTTGCTTTCTTCGTGTTGGGGTTAACATTACCCCCCTCCTAGACGAGTGCCAGTCCCATGGCACTCACCGTCGTAGGTAGCAGGCTGTAGCGTGCACCGAAGACGTGGGTGACAAGGACGCCGGTGGTTTCCGTGGAGGAGTGTTGGTGGTGGTGTGGGAGAAGGTCCTGGGGGCCTGTTGGTGGCCAAGGTGGCTGGTGGAAGGTTGTTGGAGTTGGTGGTAGGGCTATGCTGTGTTGGGGATTGCATTGATGGCCAGCACAAGTGTTGGTTGGTTGGGGAGTCTGCACATGACGATTCTTTGTGGGCTTGTCGGATGGTATGGGACAAGCATTTAAAATTGAGTGTTGATAAGGAGCGATTGCGTTGAGGCTTCAATACCTGCAATTTGAAAACCTCTCGTGTGATCTCTCCCTAAGGGGTAGTGCTAGTCTTCTTATCGTGCACAAGACATATTTGATTAGTTTGGGAGACAGGTCGAACTCTAAGCAAGCTGAGAGTATTGTCCTGCACTTGAGGACCCAAACTGTGCATATACTTTGGTGCAGATATTATGTAAGTGCTCGTGCATACTTAGATAATACATAGTTAGAAGACCGTGGGCTAGTTTCTCATAACAATTCGTGGATGAAGCAAAGTTGTCCATGTGGAGAAGGAGTACACGTGAAGGCATATGAGACATCCTTTGCATTGTGACTGCACGATGCAGCATAATGAAATACAAGGACACCGCACTTTCAATAGCTGGAAACTATTGGACTTGTTTGATGAGTACGGTGTACGTTTCATGGCCAATCGTGCGGTGCTTATCACCACTGATTGCAATGGTACTAAGGCAAAGTGCAAAAGAAAATTGTGCAAGTGGGTCAGGGTGACAGGTCTAACCCTAGGCGAGACAAGCTCCCCAGGTATGTCCTGCCCTTGATGTGCCATGAACAATTGTGGGTGATGGTAAGGGGCTAGGGGACTAGGGACGAAGCCGATCGACCAAGGTCACCCGACGTACCTAATTTGAGGACCCCTAGGTGCTGTGTTGTGATCGTGGGTGCGTCTTATTTTTCCATTCACTTCTTTTTCTTTTCTTTTCTTTTCTTTCTTTTCTTTTCTTTTTCTTTTCTTCTCTTTTTTTTTTTTTTTTGCTTGAGTACAACCATTACAATATGTTGGGGCTATCAGCCTTTTAATGGGTTGGAAAATGTCAAGCTTCGAAGGCTCCGAAAATGAATAGTACAATGATGATGATGCCCTAGCCTCGTTGTTAGAGAAGCAGTTGGCGAAAGGGGGAGATACACTTAAGATATTGTAACCCTCCTTGCGGCACATGCGATGTGGGTACTATTGAGGTAACGACTGCCGTGAGCCAACTATAGGGCCTGACCCAGAACGAGGGCGTGGCAATGTGGGCGATTGGCAAGGGTGCTTTCGGCAGCGTGGCTTTGCTGCGGCTCGCTGTGGGGTTGTGGGTGTTGCGGTGATTGGCATTGAGCATTTTCGCACAGGAACCTGTATTATCCTGCATCCACTTGTCGCTTCATGAGAGCATATGCATTGTGTATGCCGCAACTATAATAAACCAGTGCAATGCAAGGAGACATCACTTATTTGAATTCTATGGTGTTGACTAGATATTTCTCACCTGCGCTTGATTAGTTTTTTCTTTTGCTAAAGGCGTAGCATATATTAAACGCAGATATGATAACTTCATACAAGTCAGGAACATGTCAACACTTAACAAGTCAGGAACACTCAATCATTTAAAACAAAAAGTCCTGGCCAGTTATCATTTGATAAGCCCCTTATGCATTATGGGCTACTCGATTTGTACGAGGCGGGGCGAGTCTGGATGGCCGGGTGATTGGGGCTCTGCTGGTGTGGGACTCCCGTGGGGGTGAGCAGGGAACATGTCGGCCGGGATATGAATGGTGTAATCCCTGCTCGCCACCGTCTCCAGAATTTCTTTAAATAATTCATTAAATTCTTCTTTTTCCCGAGCTGCCCTTTCTGCCTTTGAGCTTCTGGGGCCCGAGCAGGAGCTGGGAGTGCGGACCACTAGTGCTGCCACCTGTTGCGCGTTTCGAGTGTCGACTTTCTTGACTCAAGGATTCTTCGGCCTTCGCCCTGGGCAATGTCTCTTAGGGCCTCGCTTCTTGGCATACCTCTTGATGGTGGGCACATAGCGCTCCGGCGGAGGGGCGCGTGCCACATGCTCTCGCCTTCTGCGAAGAGCATCTTTGCATGCTAGATCCCCATGATTTTCCATGCGTTCCATTGCAAAAGGAGACATGCAAGACGCAATCCAAGGGTTTAGGCCTTGATACAAGATGCAATTGTTTTCACAGAAGGGATTTTAGTGTGGTTTATGAAGCGCATATGACAAAAAAGGGAGGGGTGAGGCATGCGGTGTTTGTTGTAGGGGAATGGTCCCCATGCTGATGTTCGCATTGCTTCCAGTCATTAGCGGACATTAGTTTATGCTAAGTCGCGTGGACTGGTTGTCATGGAGTGGGACAGGGCACATGCTCGAAAGGATAGACCAAAAAGGGAAGAAGGTGTATAGGGAGAGACTCCACCCTGTCTACACCATCAGAGTTGTTGGTCAAGGCCTCCTATGGCGGCAATATGGGTTGCATGTCCTTCACCTGGAGGTGGGGCTGATCACCCGACTTTTAAAAGTGTGATGTGAGGAGGACCTGAGGAGCTTAGCCTATCAAACCCGACTCTTCTCCCTACGCTTGACTATCATTGCTTGTGTGTGTTGATATTGTTTATACATGGTGACACAAAAATTAGTGCTTATTTATATACATATCTATGAATCCATGTCACATCACGAGGATAAGAACCAAGTGTAGAACTCGGGGTTGTACCGGAGCATGGCACACGCATCTAGTATTCGTGGCAGCTGACTTAATACTGATAGATATTTTGCCACGTCGAGTAGCATGGAACCTTGACCAAGTCTACTGGCAATATGTAACTCCTCTTCGGTGAGAACCTTATCAATCAAAGGGCCCTGTAGCCTAGTCCCAGCCAAGTCCGCACCCCGAATGTCAGTGAGCACTCGAAGGGAAGTTGGTGCCACGTAGGTTGGGTCTCTTTGAGACCGCCATTTGGCCAATCTCTCTTCTGAGACCGTCATGATCTGAGCCCCTAGTTCGGCCATTACGGCGCGGCTTTCACACCAACGCCGCTCAAATTGACTCTGGCCTGCTGACAGTCGCTTTAGTAGCTCTAGGTCTACGAGATTCGGTCGGCAGAGCACTTCATTGAACGTGACGGTTAAGCGTAGTTCATCAGCCTCCTCGTCAGGGATGAGTCGCATCTGTTCATGCAGGAGCCTGTCATAGTGCCCGTTAAGATGTTCTTGTTCTTCCCATGATAGAGGAAAGGTCAAGTACTCTCCAAGCTGCTCCTTGGGGATCGTGCCCACGTCCGCCAGGATCTAGACACGCGCGACCACTTTGAGCTTAGCCTCCAACTCAGTTAAGCATTCTGCGACACTTCTATGTTCAACGAGGGCTTGCTCGGTTGCTATCTCATGCAAAGTTCTAAGAGTTTCCTTAGGCTTTAGCATGGCTGGGGGCTCAGGCCTAGATGAGCAAGATTGGTCAACGCTAGGATTTCTTATGCTCTTGGGGTTCTCATGTTTCTCCTGAGGTTTTGCTACTATTTCGTCATGGTTCTTCTCGGATGTGACTGGTATAGATTTGTCACCCTGTTGTGACAGCGTTGTATCCACTCTTGATTGATCAATGTGAGTTCTATTGTCAGTGGATAGAGTGTTGCAAGCAACTGTTGATGGCAACTGTTGCTTTGGTTTGTCAGAGCACACAAGTGTGTCTGAGGTTTCACCGCTATTAGGAGAGGCATCAGTGGGCTCATCGGTGGATGGGCTCGATGCTTTATTCGTCTGCTCTCTAGTGCCCTTCGTCTCAATGTTCTTGGGGTCCACAACCACCTGCATCTGTTGTTGTTTTCTCTGCTTTCTCCTATTTTTATTGGTCAATGAAGGTGCCTCTCTCAACGACTCAAGACCCTGGGCTACATCGACCGTTGAGGTGCTTGGTCGGGCCTCAGCATTTTCCTTCTCTAGTGTGTCCTTATGGGACATAGCCGTGGTTTGTTGAATAGCCTTGCCCGGTTGTGAGGGCACAACTGCCGCTCTTTTCGAAGAGTCTAGCTTTTCAACCAACTCCCTTGCGTTTTGACTCCTCCGTCCTAGGCTTTAGGCACTTTGAAAGCGCTGGAGTTGTTGAGGGATTTGGTTGCGACACCTCCTTCACAGGTAAACTACTAAGGACACGTTCCACAAGGGGCATTGTCATGGCCAAGGGCTGTGACTGCTGTGATCCTGGATTGGAAGTAGTAGCAACCAGTTCAGTGGGCTGGCTACCCTTGGTGGATTGTGGTATCAAGTCCCTAGGGCAATCAGAAGTGGTTGTGTCTTTCGTTGGCCTTTGAGCACTCATTTGTGTAGATCGAACATGACCTGATCTAGTCGCATTAGGTGGCTCAAGCATATCCTTGGGTCGAGAGCTACAGATGGCATCATGCCCCACCTCTTTGACGGTTGGAAGCTTAGATGGAGGTAGAGATTGGAATTGAGCAGTCGCCCTTGACAGCTGCTGTAGTGCTTCCTGTGTCTGTTTGGGAGAAGAGGGCGTAGGAGATCTAGGACTCCTAGGTGGATGTGGCACTAGCTGAATGATTTTCTCAAGGCTATCAGATGATTGTGCCATTTGCTTTGTTGAGCGATCAACCTTGCCTTGAGCAATGTTGTGCCCATGATGCTTGTTCTCCCCTTGGGGAATCAAAGGCTCTTTGGGCACTGATGCATGCTCAATGGCTACATATGATTTCTGTCTATTTAGCATGCTAGGCTGAGGCTCCTTCTTTCGGACACTCATGTCCGGTTTCTTACCTTGAGACCTAGAGTTTCTCTTAGATTTCCTCCTGTGCTTCGTTGCTTTTGATGCACTCTGGCCTTCAGTTGACCAGGGAGGTTTGGCAAGGGGTTTTGGCACCCAAATCCATCGGTTGCCTGCATAATACCCTTGAGCCCGAAGCAACGCCTTGGATATCCATCGTGGCGTTGTGCTGGCCCTCCATCGACGCCTCCGTCTATAAGGCTTGGGCTTCTTTTGGGGTCTTCTTCGATATTTGTAAGTCCAAAGCCCGTCCTTGGCATTGTCTCTTGACCTTTTTGTTTCAAGCATGGCCTCACTCACTGGTCCTCGTTGTTCGACCTGTGCTTGTATCAACTCTTCCACCAAGTCCTTGCCTCGTTTGTAGGCTTGACTGTTATGTCATCACCTTCCTTGCCTTTCCCTTGAGGCTCGATGAGGTCACCCTTGCTAAAGGTGGTGACTATCCTCACACCTGGTAGTGTCAGGTGTATCCTCTGTGCTACATAGTTAGCCTCACATTTGGTCGCCCTTTTGAAGGGTCTTCCTAGGAGGGTCTCTTTCCTGCAGCTAGCACTTTTTGGAGGAACATGAAATAGGATAGGCAAGCTTTCCGTTTCAATTGTCGCAAGGATTTTGCACTTCCCTATGAGTGCTTGTGGGTGTCCCCCATAAGGGCCAAGAGTTGCAGTAGTCAGTGTGAGCTCTGGTTGGACCTAGTAGGGTCCATGATTCATAGGTCAAGATGTTAAAATCTTCTCTTCATCAATCAGAGCATCGATAGTATGCTCTCTTTTCGCGGTGAGTTTGACCCTAAGATAAGCAGGTGGTACTATGTCTTCATCTTCCGGGTCCTGGCTTGTAAATTTAAGCCTTCTGATAGATGCCCTTGAGTTCTCGACTGCATGACCAGATGTGGATTCTCCACTGCTGTCTTGGATCGTCAGTGCAGTGCTATTCAAGGTACATCTCTCGTCAAGAGTGTCATGTCTAGCCATCTTGGCATTTGTAGCTTGCTGATGTTGCATTTTGCTCTGACTAGACATGGTATGAACACAATGTCTTTGTGTTCTCATGGTGTGGCCTTTTTGCCCTTGATGGCTAGATTGGCTCGTTGAGGTTCTAGGGTCTCTGTTTCTCTCTGTTCGGGTATGGGCTTTTGGCTGACCTTTTGCAAGTGAGAATCCATGCTCATATAGAGCCATTACTTCACTAGGGTCCAATTTGGAAGGCCTGTCACGGCGCGCGTTTTCTCTCCAACCTACTCGGGGGAGGTGCGGAGGGGGCAGAGCCCCCTCTGCGGGGGTCCAGGGGGGGCAGTCCCCCCCGGCCCGCAGGGCCGTTACAGTAGACGCCATATGCAATTTGGAGGACCGCTTATAGCCAAATTTTGAACTACGTACTCTAAATTTTAGCCCAGTGAGGATCTGTGATGTGCCTTTAGCTCTACGTAGCCTTGGGGTCAATCTCGAGGTTTAGATGTGTCAGAATTTGTGTTCTGGATACCTGTCCGATTTTGACAGTTTTTTGGTCCGATTCTAAGATGTCCGATTTTCAGGACTCCGATTATCAGAATCGGACGTCCGATTTTGGGTTGGTCCGATCGGCCCAGTGGTCCGATTTTGGTTACGTCCGATTCTGGGAATCCGATTGGACAGGGTGGTCCGATTCTGTCTGGTCCGATTCTGGGACTCGGACGGCCTGGTTCGATTGTGAGTGGTCCGATTATGGACTCGTCCGAGTGTCCGAGTCGGACGGATTGGTCCGAGCATCCGATTCTCAAAATCGGACGGGTTGGTCTGAGTGCCACGTGGCACGTCTGATCGGACTGTCCGATTTTGATGGTCCGATTCCCACTGAATCGGGTGTTCGATTCCGTCGGCCTGAACGCACTTTCGAGCACAAATTTATCCAAAATCTTAAGGTATTGCTTATTGTAGGCTACAAGATTCCATAGGAATGATGCTGGAGTGATGGGGAAGAGATCTATATACCTGGGATAGCCAATAAACTCCAAAATTCAAATCAGCAACGAATCAAACCCTTATGCCCTGTTATGACGGCAGAAACCCTGATGCTTGTTTTTATTCTTTTTTCTTTGTTTCTTCCTACCCTAATGCATCCAAATCACAGAGTAAATACCTACCCTACTTCATTCCACAACATAAATCTCAAGAAAGCAAAAAAAAACCTACTTGCCAAGGATATCGAATACCATCTTCAACCCCCTCGCTTCCTATCTATCTCAAGCACCAGTTCAGGGAAACCCTTACTTTGATGCTCGATTCGAAGCGCGCAAGCGCTCAAGGCTTGAATCCGTTGGTCCCGGCAACGGAACCAAAATGTGGGAGCTTTCACTCAACCGCCAAGACCCTCGGACCGCTTATTGTTTCAAGCGTTCCAAGCCGAGCACTAATGGCTACCTCTCACATAGCCGACGCGCCATCCATATCTACGGGTGTAGTGAGCTTACCTCCGTGCCGTTCGAGTTACCTCCTCTCCCGCGCACTCCGGTAGCTCCACGATCCAAGTGCAAGCTTCAAGCAAGCTCCATCCTCAAGCTCCACGCTCCAAGCTCCATTGCCGCGAGCAAGACAAGAGAAGAGAAGAGAAGAGAAGATGAGAGGAGACGATAGAGAGCTTCTCCTCCTCGGTCCCTCACCCTCACACACTCACTCCCTCACACTCTCACACTCCCTCTCTCAAGCACAAGCTCAAGCAAGCAAGAACAAGAAGAAGAAGAAGAAGAAGAAGAGGAGAGCTACTTTTGGCCACACACAAGAATGAGCTTCTCATTCACTTTTCAACTTTATATACAAAACCCTAAATCCCTTTTGGGCGGTCATCCCCTTTTCCCCTTTTTACATGGCCGGCCATAGCCTTGGCCCTTTTTCCCATTGTCCTTCTATCTTCCTAGCTCCCTTTCCACCACCCATCTACGTTTACAATTTGCACGGGTGAGAGCCCGGCGCTCTTTTACAAGATTTCAGGGTGCGCCTTTTTATTTTAAAATGCGCCTTTCCCCTTTTGCCTTTGCCTTGGACTTTTAAGGTTGCCCTTGCGCTTTTGGCCTTTTCTCCCTTTCTTTCTTCAGTCGGGCTACCTTTTTTCTGCCTTTGCCCTGCGTCTTTTCCACTTCTTTTTGCTTTCTTCGTGTTGGGGTTAACAGAGATCCCAAGCTTTGATGTTTAAGGACTTTTGTGCACTACTAATGGAGAAGTTGTGGCTTAAAGCCCCAGAAGGTAGTAGGAGTGGAGATTATGCATTCTCTACCAATGTGAAAGGAAAAGGTGGTTCCTCTACCAATGGTGACAAAAAGAAGAAGGGTGGTAAGAAAAAGTTTCAAGGAGAGTACCTCTACTATAAGAAAAATGGCATGCAATTGCAAATTATCATGTTAAGAAGGTAAATGAAAAGAATGGCACTATGAAGATTAAAGAAAAGGAGACAACCAATACGATTGAAGTAGAATTGGAGTTATTCACAATAACCATTGAGGAAGTATATTCCTCAACATAAGAAATATGTACCAACTAACACATGGATATTGGATACTAGCTCCTCTTGTCACATGACCAATAAAAAAGGTCTATATAGCTCTATGAAGCCTTTGCAAGAATCCATCATTGTGACAATTGAAAATGATACAAAATGCCTTACTAGGGCACAAGTACTATTTTATTTGTTGCTGCAAATGGTGAACTCTTCGAATGTGTTGTAACTTCCAAAGATTA